>NC_079326.1:16939769-17574936 GCF_029931775.1 Euleptes europaea
GGCATAAAGGCTTCCCTGACTGAATTGTTGGACTGCTGAATTTTTGGGTTTGGTTTGGTTTGAACTGATCCTTCTATGCTTTTATCATAAGCTTGTTATTTTGCACTTGGGATACTGGACATACAGCTATAAACCTCTCATTGCAGGTCCTGTCATCTGCTCTCTTCCATCATCGGTTGTGTAACATTTTGAGTTCCTCTTGGCACCCTATGAGAGAAATGGGGCACATGACTGAACTAGGGACAGAACAGGTGGAAAGAATCCTGGTTGCCTTGTCTTCTACTGAAACAAGGAACCCGCTACACACTCCTAAGCAGACTTAACAGCCTTCTAAATCCATTGAGGTCAATGGGCTTAGAAAGATGTAACTCTGCTTAGGACTGCTCCATTAAAGGTTGGTGTCCAGTGTTTGGGTTGTGGGGTAACAACCTTATTTTAACAGCAGCCTGATCAACAGAAATGTGGTAGAATTTTTTCCAGATATGGTGATAAATACCTTTCCCAGTATAGCCACGTGCACACCATTAGAGCCACCCACCAATTTCTTTAATGTCTACTCTCACTGGGTGGTGGGGTTAACCTCTGTAAGAGACTGCATTCCCTGTTGCTGCCCCACAACTAGCATGAACCAGAGTATGCAGCTTGGAACAATAATGTAGTTAAAGCACTAAAGAAATGTGTCAAATCCCAACTCTCTTGGCCTTCAGAAAAGAATGCAAGGCCAGGCTGTTTTAGTCACTTGGACTTGGCACTGTTAATGTGAATGACAAATCTTGTATATTGTGGTATAGGTATGATGTTTCTATAGGCAACTTAGTTTCCAGTGAAGATTATTATTACTATTTTAATTGTTATTATTGCTTATAATTTCATACAATTATATTCTTCTATATGAATTGCCATGAAGCTGCCTTATACTGAATTAGGCCATTGTTCCATCAAAGTCAGTATTGTCTACTCAGGCTGGCAGTGGCTCTCCAAGGTTTCGCATCTTCTACGTCACCAGCTACCTGTCCCTTTTAACTGGATTATGCCGGGATTGGATCTGGGACCTTCTGCATGCAAAGCAGATGCTCTACCACTAGGGTTGCCAGCCTCCAGGTACTATGCAATTACACACAGACCAGCAAAATGCTGCAGTACGAAAATATATATTAGGAGCACCGCCCCAAATCCAAAGCAAAGCTGGTCAGGATATACAAAACCAAAGAATCAATATATACAATATTGCATCAGAGAGTAAACATTTTAAATAAATAAAATAATTGGTTGGATAAGCTTCACTTGTTAATTCTTATGTGTGGCAGCCCTCTGCAGCAGGACCCATAAAAGGGGAGGCAACTACTGACTACATACAGTAAAACTTCCTTTCTTCTCTAAGCAATAGTATCCCAAATCTTTATTTGCTTCTACCATGCTAGCTGACATATCTTAGACTAAACCAGTACAACAAGTCACCAATGAATTTGTGCTTATTTCCAATATGTCCACAGATTATAAAGTAACTAAGTATTAGTAAACTCCTTGTTTTATCTGTTATTGTAGATGATAGTCTTCCCCTATGATTGAAATTTTGTTCAAAAACACATTGGCTGCTATCTTGACACACATCATATTAACGTGCTATCAGTCATGAACAATTTTGCACAGTTAAAACAATTAGATTTCCACCTGCTCAGTGCTGAGCACCGAAAGAAAATAACAAAGGGAACACTTTACAGAATTTGGAACAGCTACAAATAATGTGGTTAAAGAACTAAAAATTAAAATAGGTTAAAAGGTTTTATTTCTCAGTAACTAGAAATATGAGACATAATGCAATGCAGTAAAATATGCTCATGACTTTAATTTACTTTGATGTTACTAAACTTACTAAATGCATTTGCAAACACATATTTCAGAGATATTAATAATTTTTAAAACAGGAATTAGAAAGATTTATTTGAACAATAGTGTTAACACAGAGGGCACATACAGTTGAAACAATAATTCAGTGTTGTCTCAAGCAAAGTTTCTAATAAATATCAATCTAGTAGGCGTGTCAAAATTGACCCTTTAATAACTGGAAATTCAGTATGATTGAACTGTACCGTGACTGTTGCATATCAGTATGAACTAGAGTACGCAACATTCTTTTTTCTCTTGAGGTCTAAATATAATCATTTGAATACTCCTCAACACATTTAGCTATATTAGTGTATGCTGAAATTACAAAGGGCTGTGTGAGTGTAAAGTGCCATCAAGTCGCAGCCGACTTGTGGTGACTCCTTATGGGGTTTTCAAGGCAAGAGACTAACAGAGGTGGTTTGCCAGTGCCTTCCTCCCCATAGCAATCCTGGTATTCCTTGGTGGTCTCCCATCCAAATACTAACCAGGGCTGACCCTGCTTACATTCCGAGATCTGACAAGATTGGGCTATACCATGCTGCCTTCCCTCCCATACAAAGGGTTAGATGCAATTAAAAACTTTAAGGAAGGAGCTGAAAATCCTACTGAGCCTTCACTTCCCCCTTGTAGCCTGCAGCTTTTCCCTGTCAGGGGATACTAATGAACGACATTCACCACAGAGCAAGGTGGGGAGGGATCTTTAGAAAGTTAGGGAAAGAACTGTCCCACCAACTTCTTCCACAAGCTTTTCCTCTAGACACAACCAAAATATTGGATTATCTGTAGTAACATGTGTTGGTCGCTTGTGTTAAATAGGCTAGATTGCCTATGAGAACATAGGAGCAATGAAAAAGTACACCTTGTATTTAGATACAAAATCAAAAATAGGAATCACAAAGTAGTTCAACTATAAGGTTTGTGATTTTTTTCCACCTCTGTCAAGACAGAACTTAATTCTACTTATGGAAAACTGACATTTAGTTAATACAATATACTGTCTAATACATATAGAAGGCTCTAAATACCAGCACTGGTTACCAGCCAGCAGCTGCTTCAGGTGCATATAGATGGAGATGACCTTTTCAGATCTCTCCTAACCTTAATATCTGGGTCAAAGTATAACACTGTCCTTCAGTGTTACTACTCTGAAGATGCCTGCCACAGTTGCTGGCGAAACGTCAGGAAAGAAAATTCCAAGACCACGGTTACACAGCCCGGATAACCTACAAGAACCAATATAACATTATGGTTTGTCCACTGAGAACTGAGCAAATAATTAATCTGTACCTATTTCCATTGACTACTTCTCTCTGCTGTCCAAGCTGTAGGTAAATATGATATGCTAGGTTTGGCTTGTTATACAGGTCTTTACTAATCTATTTCAACTACACTATCAGACCATCCTCTGTTTCAAGTTTCATGAGGTACGGGTGCTATCTAGACCAACACTGCAATGGCTGTGGGAAGTCATCTCAAAGACGTTCCGATAGGGCTGGATCCTGTTGAAAAATCTATGTGTGAAAGAGGGGTGCAATTCTCCCCTCCTGTGACAGCCCCCTGGCACTCCCATCAAACTGCTCCCCTGTCCCCCACAAGCAGCACTGTAGGGGGAATTTTGGGATGCTCTATAAGGGAGAAGGCAGGGAAGTTGTTTGTCCATACATGGAATATAGACTGGGTTCAACAAGTTGTTTGGAGCAACTAATAAATGTAATACAATTATGAAATACTATATACATATAATAAAATAGTGGAGACTAGACAATCTGGGCAGCCAGATCTGTGGATGGGAGGCTGCTTTATTTTGTTTGACAAGGAATACTGGGTTATTTGACTTAAGAAATGTGCTTTAGAAATGAATTTTGAGACTTACTTAAATTGCCATATACATTGCTTGCAGAGTTAAATTAAACATCTAAAACTGATGTTAATGTGTAGGCTAATCGAAGGTCTAATATGAATCTGTACACTGTATTGCAAAATTGATTAAAGCTGCTATATTAAAAAGGTACTCTAAGCCAATATTCTTTTCTCTCTTGCTCTGTATTGTGATAAATTAAAAAGTCGTATAAAAGGGGCAAATGTTCTTTAAACTTCCAATAAGTAGTTTTTCCCCCTCATAATTTTAATAATACTCCACAATAGTATTTAAAGATGTGTGCCTGTCCATGGAGATTACACAAACACATTCAGTTTCATGCTTCAGGCAGTTTGGTAAATGAATTTTAAAAAATCTATATCATGTTTTTCCATTGTCCAAATGTTGCCTTGATACACAGAGAGCCAAACTAAATTGATACCGGAGGGCATGCTTTGAATCAAGAACATGGTGTGGGGATGCCATTTTCCCATTCCTCCAACTGCCCCCGTGGAGCCGCTATTTGTCCCTACATGGAAGCATACAGGCAACATGCCTGATTTCCCCCAAAATGTAATTCTGGTGGGCAGGAGGCATAGACCCCTCTCCCCTTCTGGAACCCTGCTCTGAGTTCGCGTTCTGAAGCTTCTATTTGTCAATAAACAATAATTAGGAGATGCATGAGAGCCAGCATGATATAGTGGTTACGTTGTCAGACTAGGACCTGGGAAATCCAGGTTAAAATCCACACTCACACCATGGAAGCTTGCTGGATGACCTTGGGCCGGTCACATACTCTCATCCCTGACCCTGGCTGGTATTTGGAATACCAGGGTCATGACATGGAGGCAGGCAATGGCAAACCACCTCTGAACATCTCTTGTCCTGAAAATCCTACTGTTGCCATAAGTCAGCTGTGACTTGATGGCCCGAGAGAGATAGAGAGAGAGAGACAGACAGAGAGAGAGACAGAGAGACACAGAGAGACAGAGAGAGAGAGATGCATTCCCAGCTTCTCACCCAATTTGTTCCTGCTATGGAAAAAAAGTAAAATTGATAAATTAAACAGAATATCCAGTATTACAATTGTTTAAACGTTAGTTTTTAGATCACTAAAAAATTACTTACTGATATAGGCCTACACAACATGGCGCTCAGCAAAAGGAATACAGCTCCCCAATCTTTTATTTTGGCCTGTCATGAAAAACTTTCTGTTTATGTAGTTTAAACCATTTCACAATTGCTGTATTGTTTTTGGCATGCTATGGACTGGGTCAGGCCTTCAGTAATCTGATGTCTGTTGAATGAAGGTATTGAATAAAATCTGAATGGGTTTTTTCTCCATAAGCTCATTCATGCATCTGATTTCCTGCTCTCACAAAAAGGATGCTGGACTAGATGGGCCATTGATCTACTTGAGCATATATACTATTATGGTGGATCCACTGGATTCACTGGAAGTTTCCTCTGATAGAAGGGATGTCCATTTGCAGAGTGCAACTTTCTTGCCTTCCCTCTTGCACTGCAGCTCCAAATTCTCCCTGAAATACTGTCTTTGCCCTTCTGTCCACAGAAAACCAAAGATGGGTTGAAGCCAAATCTCCAGTGCAGTCAGTTGCCAGAAACAAGGCTGGAAAAAACTGGCAGTGATTCATGGAGCCCCATGTCAAGTCTCAATGCATAAGTATCTATCCCATAGTTAAGAGCTCCAGCACAGATTCTGCAGTAGATGTCCACATTTGTAGGAGAGGTAGTTGGTTCCCCACTTGTGGAGCTCCCTCCCCATATCTAGTCATCAGGTATTCCATTATTATAATTTAGTTGGTAGTATTGAATATAATTTGATAAACAAATCCTGCTGTTCCTGTGATAACTTTTGTCATGATCTGTTCAGATGTTTACTTTACTTTTACAAGCTGGGGACCGGCAAGGGCTTGTGGGGGGCATCTCATTTCCCCCTATCCCACTAGATCCTTGTTCCCTCCCCTGAAAGCACCTATAGCCTCTCTACTTTTCCTACTTTCTTCTCTCCTTCTCTCCTTTATAAGTATAAATAATACAATAAGTATAAATAATATAAATAAGCACATTTGAAATGAAGAGTGTGGCTCATTTAATATCTTTAAAGTTGGACTGTTCCCAGCAACCATTAATTCATGTAAAAAGTACACCAAAATCATTAATGTTAAATGTTCTTAATAGATGCAGTTTATCTGTTATTATCCTGTCTCTTTACTGATAATTTTAAGGAACATGATCTATCAGTCACAAAAAGATAAGCATGTGTTTGTGAGCTCCATGTCATCAAGATGAGAAGCATGACCAACAAGGATATTGTTATGATGATGCCACACCCTTAATGCATTATGCTACAGTGGCATAATATAGGCTAAGGTAATGATGCATTCTTTCGATACATCACTAACCAAATGCAGAGTAATGATGTATCTCATTGATACCCCATCAGAAAGTCATTATTTTGGCAATGTACCATAGGTAATATAGAGCAATACCGATTTGCCCTAATGAAACCATGCACTCTAATGCCAATGGGAACTAATATATTCAATCAGTGTAATGTGTCCTTGTGTATTTATTTTGCTATTAAATATCTAAACAAAGGAATAGGAACTTGAAAGATATATAGATACTGATATAAAGGATATATCTTTCAGTGTTTGTGTGTGTATGTTTATAAAATTCATTGGTTCCAGTCCTGCATACAATTAAATTACATTTGTTTTAAGAGTCTGTAGTTTCTCTTACATTATTTAAATAACTTTTTGTCTTTTTCAGAATGCAACTGTTGGTGCTGATTTTCTTTCCAAAACAAAATGATTGGGGGGGGGGCATCTCTTTGAGAGCCAAGCTAGATTAGATATGATAGCACCCACAGGGACAACCTATGGCAGCTAATGCCACAATTGGGCCCACAGTGTGGCGGCAACAGGTGATCTCCTTCTCCTTCTCTCCTTTAGTGGCAAAACAGCTGTGGGGGAGGTGACCCCATAGCTGCCATCATGTCTAGTTTGGCTCTAAGACTTTTCCCTGCCATTGGAGGGGAAAAGGCACCTTAAGCTACTTATGTCTCCACTGGGGGAAACTTACATGAACTCATTTTTCCCCTCCCACTGAGGCAAACATGGCCCAAGGTAGCTTTTTTTTTAAGTGGGGAAATGGCAGGAAAGGGGGGGAAAAAGTTTAAAAGCTCATCTTATTGAAAACAACTCTCCATTTCATACTTTGCCCACTCTCCATTTAGATATGGAACCAACTATTTGTCTTTGCACAGGCAGGAAAACAAGCTCTGACCCCTTATCACAGAAAAAACAGGAGAGCAAACAGTACCTAATCTCATCACACTTACTAAAAAAAGCGCTGTTCAGGAAATCTCTTGTTGTTTTAGTCAAGCTGGTTGTCCTACTACTAGAGCCAGAATGTAACCAGAAGAGTGCTCTTCTGCTGGTTTCATCATTGTGTGCTCCTACAGAAGCTCCTTGATTGGCACCCATCATATGTCTCAATCTGTGTGCCTGCTTTCGAACAACAGTGACCACGGTTACACAGCCCGGATAACCTACAAGAACCAACAGTGAGATTTGTTTTCCACTGCTGTTCCATATGGTTTACCTTTACCTGGATTACTGCCTACTCAAATGTTTGAAACCTTGCCCTGGGACCCAGATCCCATATTAGGACTTGTACAGACAGCTACCTCCTATTCTGCTTTCTTGCTGTACCTCACTAAACTTTTGATTCTCACTAGACTTTTGATTCTTGAAAGGAGAATGCACAATGTGAGCGTTAAAATAATTTGGCTTCTAGTACTTGGATTTCTAGCATTGGGTATTATATTTAACAAGCGGTGACCAATGAGACCTGTAGGGAAGGGAAGTCCCACCACTGGTGCCCCTTGCTGCTTTCATTCCCTTACCTTGCCCCTTCACTGCCTTTCTGTGCCGCCGCCACCACCACCACCAATTTTGCTTTCTTCCCAGGACAAAAGTCTCTCCTATTGCTGAAATCGCTAGGCAACCCTAAAATACCAACCATGAAATTTGGGGATTTTATGAGGTCTTGTGACATCTTCCATTTGAGTGTGTGTGTGTGTGGGGGGGGGGTTGCCCTGCCCCCAATTTTTAAAAAAAAGATAGGGAGATTTTTCTGAAATTTTAAGGGTTTCCCAAGGTTTGGAGAAATAGCATCCCTATCTGAACATATCCCCAGTGTGTGGATTTTCTCCCCATCAGAATTCAGGGGTTATTGCTAAGAATTAGACATATGATGCTTATTATTTTGACCTTTAGTTTGCTATTTCTCCAACCCAGATCATTGTATTATTCCCTTTAAGAAAAACAAAATGCTGTTTTTGATCTACCCAGATTGTCAGTATTCCTTCCAGCTTTGAAGAAATACCTTGCTATGTTGTCAAATCAACAGATCCCTTATAGTGACTGTGTGGGTCATTAAGTAGAGAGAGGATGTTCCTTTAAATTGGGTGTACAAACTAAGCCAGCTTTCCGAGGTGGCAAAAGGATGACGTCTTCTTGATGCATTGCTCAAGCTACATTAGCATGGATTTGGCCAAATTGTAAAGTAGGCCACATGAACATTTACATGAGTCTTATGTACATGTGCTTTCCTCACCACAAACAGTAATGCTCTGTCTCCTTACTGTTCTCCTACTCTAAAAACCAGTCAAACTGTGTCTTAAAATGATCACAGAAATAAACATAATGTGTAGTTCTGCTCGAAGTATCTTAAGTAGATTCAGGTTTTCAGCTTTAATGGGCATTTTTCAAAAGAAAATGTACCAAAATATTACTTTTGATTCACATTCACCAAGGTTTACATTCCAATAAATGTACCATATCCACACTCAAATAGGCACAGGCTTTCTTTCTCTGCATGGGGTAACTGTAAAAGTAAGCCTTTTAAAGTATGAGTTTTTAAAAATGATTGATAATATAGCACTTATTATGCTATAACACCTCTTGGTATCTAAAAGCATCTCTTCACACATCCTTGGGTTGTCAATTTGCAGCATTCCTCACCTTCATTTTGTAGTTCTCACTCCCTGAGAACGTGCAAGGCAGATGTACTGAATAGATGCAAGATGTGGAAGACAGCTACTGATGCATATGGTTGTACTGCTGGACCAGTTTCCCCCCTCTATTTGCCCAGATATTAGTTTCCCAGAGGCAAACTATGGTTTTGTGATTTGGCCACACATTATGACACTGCTGTGGACACAACCAAAATCATCTCTTCCAGAAACCATCTTGTTTTTGGAAGAAATGTAAAAGGCAGCATGACTTGATTGCCACTGAAAAAAAGATAAGGCTATCACTGGTCACATAGATGAAGCCTGTTCTGCTAGATCCATATGAATGGATTTCCAAGGACATTAGAGGGAGGCAAAGCAGCATATAGCCTGATCTCGTCAGATCTCGGGAGCTAAGTAGGGTCAGTACTTAGAATGGAGATCTCCAAGGAAGGCTGCAGAGGAAGGCAATGGCAAACCACCTCTGCTTCTCAGTTGCCTTGAAAGCCCCTTGCTGGGGTCATCATAAGTCGGCTGTGACTTCACAGCACTTTACACACGCACAAGGATGCTAAATCTAGTTTCTTTTAAAAGGGAGAAGTGAACGAATGACTAATGATGAAGACTACTTCTTACATCACAACACAATGAAAAAGAATTGGATCTTATAACCCATCAATGATAAATGATCAAAGATCTATTCGTCTTATTTTTCTGCATGACTTAGATTTAAGTCCATACTGTTTTCAGATTGTACCCATATTTACTCTTTACAAGACTTTTCGCAACAAATCATCATTTACTCATAATAAATGGTGCATAGTTCAAATGGAGAAAGTGAACTTGTATATCCTTCTCTGATGATACAGACAGATCTAAATGACACCAAAGGAGAAGATTGAATTAAACAGGACAAAAATACAATCTCTCTGGTGCTTTCCATTACGGCATTGCTCACTGCGGTGACAAGAGAATAGGAGGGCATAACTTACAATATGAAATGTAGCCTGGGAAGCAGAATTAGATTTCCTGTTAAAAGCTAGTTTTCAAAGTTATTGTTCCAAAATGGCTACTGAGGGCAAGGAAAAGTTCTTTTGCCTGTATGGATTAGTAATAGAAAGAAGGGATACGCTAGATAGGACAGCTCCCCCACCCCCAGAAACAAACAAAGAGTTCTTTGATTAGGGAAAGCAAGTGAGGGCTCAGAAAACTCATGGGGGGAATGCCATCTCCCATTCGGGGGATGCCATCTCCACCTTAGGGGATGTCATAGATCGAGGGGGGGAAGAATGAACTTTCAAAGAAATCCTGACTGTCAGAAATTGATGGCACACAAGAGGCTTGGTGAGGTAAAGTTCAAAATTGCAGATTGTATTAATAATGGTGCACTTGGGTACTGGCTCGGCCTCCCACTGGCGTCCTGCCAACGCAAGTGTCCGCGCTGGAGTCCTGGGAGGCGTTCCTGGGGCATCCCGGTTGCAAGGCTACTGGTAGGCAGCCTCCTAACCCCTTTCAGTGGAGAACACCTCCTTCAGAAACCGCGGTGCTGCGCCAGCTTTTTGTTGGCACAGCATCGCTGTTTTCAATGGGGCTATTTCCCCCATTTCGGCATTTTTCTTTTTCAAAAGGGTTTTTCCCCCCTGCAGTGGCCGTGAATCCTCTTTGGAGGCACCGCAGCCACACCGTCTTCAGCCACTGCAGGGCTCAGGATTTTAATTAACGAATAACTCCTTAACTACAGCTGGAGAGTGATTATTTGCAGGACCCAGCCAGAGATGCAGCCAGCTCGTTCCCAGGGCATGGTATAAAAGCCTGTGGGGAAAGAGTGTGGGTGTGGACGCAACGAGTTCGCTTCACTTTGACCTGTCTGATACCTGACCCGATCACTCTTGGAATTCTGATCTTAGACTGTGTCTGACCTTGCAAATTTCTGGCTCCCTTTCGAATCCGGCACTCCCGACCACGCTTATCCTGAAGAGAGACACTGAAACCTGAGATCAGAGGCAGTTGTAACAATTGGTTGGTATGCCCTGTTGCTTCTGTTCTCCACTTCTGTAGGAATTATTTTCAGATTTGCACAGCTTTCTTTTTGTTTTATGAATTTGAATTTGCTTTCTTATGTTGTGAATCACTTTAGATTTAATTATTGAGAGATGGTATATAAATGTTTTTGTGAAGGAATGGATTTCCAAGCCATGTCCTCTCGGGTCTCAGGATGTTGGAAAAACCTAGCCGTGGCCATCCCAAGTCTCTGCTTGGTGATGCTGCCCTTTTTCCTTACTCCCAGAGGATACCAAACTGCTTACTGAGTAACAACCACTGCAGCCAGTAAACCTGAGAGTATCTCCTGCTAGACACATTTGCACATCTAGCACTCTTTCTCTGCATCCCCATTTAGAGGCTCTAACTAGTCGCCACCTCTCCCACTTCACTTGTACAAACTAGTATGAGGATGATCTATTTCCCCACGGCAATTCTGAGCGACTGTGCTCAATGGATAAATAGCTGCTTAAGTATAGCTTGTGTGTGTGTGTGTGTGTGTGTGTGTGTGTGTGTGTGTGTGTGTGTGTGTGAAGTGCTGTCAAGTCGCAGCCGACCTATGGCAACCCCGTTTGGGGTTTTCATGGCAAGAGACTAACAGAGGTGGTTTGCCAGTGCCTTCCTCTGCACAGCAACCCTGGTATTCCTTGGTGGTCTCCCATCCAAATATTAACCAGGGCTGACCCTGCTTAGCTTCTGAGATCTGTCGAGATCAGGCTAGCCTGGGCCATCCAGGTCAGGGCAAGTATAGCTTAGTCTGACCAATATCACAGCACACAATATTGTTAATGTTAAGGAACTGCAAGGGCCAAATCTAAGCAATGATTTCTGAGTGGTTTCTTGAGTAATAAGCAACCATATTACAACTTTTAAAACCAATTTTATTTTAAAACACAAAATGGATTCCAGTTATCCCTTCCTCCCTGAAGTTCTAATAAAAGAAAATTATTTGAATATATACATAAGAAGAGCCATGCTGGATCAGGCCAAGGCCCATAAAGTCCAGCTGTCTGTTCACACAGTGGCCAACCAGGTGCCTCTAGGAAGCCCCCAAACAAGACGAGTGCAGCAGCACCATCCTGCCTGTATTCCACCGCACCCAAAGTAATAGGCATGCTCCTCTGATACTAGAGAGAATAGGTATGCAGCATGACTAGTATCCATTCTAACTAATAGCCATGAATACCCCTTTCCTCCATGAATATGTCCACTCCCCTCTTAAAGCCTTCCAAGTTGGCAGCCATCACCACATCCCAGGACAGGGAGTTCCACAATTTAACTATGTGTTGTGTGAAAAAATACTTCCTTTTATCTGTTTTGAATCTCTTACCCTCCAGCTTCAGCAGATGACCCCGCATTCTAGTATTATGGGAGAGGGAGAAAATCTTCTCCCTGTCCACTCTCTCCAAACCATGCATAATTTTATAGACGTCTATCATGTCGCCCCTTAGCCGCCTTCTTTCCAAGCTAAACAGCCCTAAGTGTCTTAACCGCTCCCCAAAGGACAGTTGCTCTAGTTCCCTAATCATTTTGGTTGCTCTTTTCTGCACCTTCTCAAGCTCTGTAATGAAGTCTGAGGCAAGGTGCAATATACAGGGTTCTATATGTGCCTCTAGGAAGCCCTCAAACAAGACAACTGCAGCAGCACCATCCTGCCTGCGTTCCACTGTGCCTAATATTTTCGGCATGCTCCTCTGATCCCAGAGAGCATACAATAACAAAAAGCATACCAAAACTAACTTTTATGAAAGGATCCCAAGTTTTGAGACTTCAACTGTTCTTTAGAAGAAAACTTTTAAAAGATTGTGTAAGTACTTAAAATATGCACTTTAAACAAAACATTTGTTACTTATTTTTAGTACAACGGCAGACCTACTCACCGTCCTTGGGAACTCCAGAAAGAGTTTTCTTTATAAGTACACGGTACAGAATATGCTTTTTTTGGAGTATCTCCAAGTAGTCCTAGAGAGCAGGTCTGTCTTTGTACAAAAAATAAAGAGTACTTTATTTAATTGGAAAACACAGAGAAGCTTTTAAAATGTATTCCCCTTTGAATACCCCTAATGTTATATATGCACTAGGATTTTTCTTGGACATACATTTTCCCTTCTAGAAGTTTTTTTTTCTTGTTTAGCTAAAGGGGAAATGTACAAATAAACCACAGCCTGTACAAGAGTCCTTTGAATTTTTTCACTTTATACTGCAATCCTTGATACACTCACTTTGAAGTATGTTCAACTGAAATAAAAAATACACAAAAGATTGTGTGATAATTAGACAGATTAAGATGCAGCTATGATACCCTTTTACATCTCTGTATATCCCATTATTTCTCAGCATTGGAAAGCTTCTAGGGTATTTATTCAGCTTTATACTGTACTAAGACCTTGAACACCTGGGATTTTATGGTTGTCACACCATGGTGTCTTGGGATTTCACAGTGATTGAGTGCAGTTCTTCCTGTGCTTAAAAAGCACCATCCTTTAGCTTTTCCACCCTCTAATTTCATGACCCATATAACTACACAGACGGGATATTTTGTGAAGTGGAAGATGTAAAAAGACATCCAATGTAATTTTGATATTAGTAACAGGTTTGCAATTTCAAACAAAATTGTATAAAAGAAGGTTAAGTTGTATTAATAATGACTCAATAACTTTTATTTTAACAGTAGGGTTGATTATCCACTGAAATAGAGGAACAATAAAGGAACAAATAGCCCCACAGTCTATTGCTCTTCTGCTTACAACTGACCCTTTCTAGGAATTTTTCCCATAATAACAATAAACAATGTGTAAATGCAATTAAAAAAACACTTATTTGCAGAAATAACATACCTTTAAATACTTTAGCTACTGGGGCCACTGTCTAGGGGATCAATAGGGGATCAATACCCTGTGGCAAATATCACCCTGTGGTACACATATTGACAAGTAGAAATTCACCTTCTGAATCATGAATTAAGTTTTTTTCTCCCTCTTCCCCCCACAACCTCTACTGGTAGGGATCATAGGCAGGGAAACTAACTAAATGGTTAAGATAGTGAGTTCTACTTAATGGCTAAAGAATATCCACAGGGATGCAATGTCTAAACTAGCACTAAGCTGTTGACTGTATAAAAAAACTAGTGATTCGCGACTATCAATAGAACAGTGATTAAATCAATGTATTGGAATAAATTAAATTATCACGAAAATAAGCCTTGCAAAATTCTCTTAGATAGCATCATTTTGTTTACACAATCACAACTCATTTCAAAAGGATAAACAAGCTTTTTAAAGTGATAAAATGATCCTGTGGATGATGAAGAGCTTTTGCTTATTTCTCTTTCCTCAAGATAATTAAGTAAGCAGAACATGTGTACATTCTTCCAGAGTCTACTGTAGGCATGAAACAGAATGACCCAAGGTCAACTGAATCAAACATCTGGTTACTTCCTTCTTGTACAAACTAGGGTAGCTGCAAGGTGACATTCTGAAACAATTTTAATCATCCTTTACCAAAGTAGCAAGTGCTAACAACTTTTAGATAAATATTATTTAACAGCCATTCACCAGGAGACTCACTTAATTGAAAATACCTCCACATGGGGGGGGATCTTATCATCCAGAGAGAAGGATTCTTTTAAAGCCTCCTCTCTGATGTGAATTTAATGCAAGGTATATTTTCCAATGAATAACCTGTGACACCCCTTTCTCACTCCCACACAATATCCACCACCCTCCATATTCTCTCTCTCTCTCTCTCAGGTTCAGGGTTACAAGTAGGATAGGCCATCAGATATCTACCCAGCCCCCTTTAATAATCTCCCCTCTCTCAAACACTGCACAGAGTTATTGGGGTTGGGTACTCAAACACTGCTCCATTCACATACTGCCACCTTTACTCATACCCCAAAACATATATAGAGACCAAGGCCTGCGTGTTGGGGGGGGGGGGTGTCTTTCCCTGGGACATCCAGCCCACAAGGTTAAACAAAAGAAGAAGTTAACTTTTATTTGTGGTTTGAACATAATACTGCAGAAAGTAAGGTAGAGGTTACAAAGTTTCTTTTCCATTGAACTTTTGAATTGTTTCCCTATTCCAGCATTTGGCTTCTTGTGTTACAGATTGACTCTTTTTAGTCAGCTAACTTTAAGCTGATCTTCACCACACCTTCACTCAGCCAGTCACATTCCCTAACCTTCAACTCCCTAACTGCTCTTTTACAGCTCTCTCTACCTAATATTCTGTCGGCTCCCGTTGGTTCCTCTTAGGGAGAGGTGGAACCTAACCTGTCTGACACAGTACCACATGAAAATTTGGGTGCTACAATCCTCATGTAATGATCATGGTATAGTGACCCAGCACTGGAACCCTTCTGAATCATCATCGTTATGCCCTGACTATGAGTGACATCATCTCTTTGGACAATCTTGAGGGTAGTCATCCAGATAATCCCTATGACAGGTATTTCCATAGGTCAGAAGGAAGAACCTCAAAAACAGTGATTGTTTCTTCACAAGGAGATTATTTTGCCCACATTCTCAGACACTGACAATTATTTTACAGAGATTACTACAGATAAATGTTTCCAAATCTGTGGGTCGGGACCCAAAAGTGGGTCTCAAAGCCTCTGAAAGTGGGTTGCAAGATGGCCCTCCCTAATGGCTGCTCCTGCCCTTTGCATCTTTCTTTCTCCCCTTGTCCTCCTTGTCAACTTCTCACATTCTCACCTTTCACCACCCTTTGTGACAATAATGAGGGGAAGATTTATTTCAAAACTAGTAACTTTATGGCCATAGCTGGGAAGAGAGGGGAAAAGGCAGGAGAGTTGGTGAGAGCTGTTCTGTGTGTGGAAAAGCAAGAGAAAGTGAAAAGGAGGCATGTGCATGCATGGCTTCATCTTGGTGCTGTTTCCTCAGCAGCCAGACTTCTTGCCCAGCCCCCTCACAGCACCTCACCTCTACCTGCTGTGGGAGATGACCACACTAAGTCCTTCTCTGCTCACCCTATTGTTACCATCTGCTGCCCACCATGCACCTCCTCAAACTCTACTCTAGTTCAGCTGGCAGAGAAGGAGATGACAAAGAGTGGTGGTGGTCCTCAGAGGGAGCTGTGTCAACTCTCCACTGGGTAGAGAAGACTCTTTGTTATAACACCTTCTCCCCCACAGGGGACATGTTTATGGATGGATTCCATTGTTGTACCAGAGACCTCTCAATTTCCCTAATCATACAACAAGTAATGTGTGGATCAAATCTTTCCTTTATCACAATCCATGCACTATAAACATTCAGATGGTGGTTAAAGGTGGTATAATGCTCAGTGTTAAGCAGTTTTGAGCAAACAGTGATTAAGTCACATCTACCCTCCCATACATGGTGGTTCATTCCCAAAGGTAAAAGATCTGTATCTGTCTTCTAAGTTTAGATGAAAACTAAGGGTGCTCTCACAGCTTGTACCAGAGTAAGCACCTTGCACTGCACTAAGTTTGGAAACTTGTTTATGTGATTTACCTTCATTGATATTTCATCTTTGTAGAGAAAAGAACATATGCTGTCATGTGTGGATAATGTAACCAATTGTGCTATCTCAGTAAGCAAAATGTGACATTTGACTACCAATGATAGGTATACTCATTTTCCTATGCAGAATTATATTTTTGTAGGAAAATCATAATATGTTAAGTGGCTCCTAGAACAACCAACTTCAGTGCCTGATCTGAGTCAAGGCTGTGACCTGTATTTTGAAAAACAATATCTGACCCTGGAAACAATATCTTCCATATCATACAGTAGTTGCCATTTTTCTTCTTCAGCGCATACGTACATTGTTAAAGAATGAAGTAAAATGTGTTCTGAAAGGGAACTTTTTGATTGAATTATAAAACTGGTGACATGAATCTGATTTATATATTTGGCAGAAACTTTAGGGACAATAAGAAGATTTGAACCAGAGGTTCCAGATTGTCACAGGGGACTTAACATCCAAATTGTGTTAATGGTCAGTGATCACACATCATTTAAAAAGCAATACAGGAAGAGGCATCTTTGTCTTCTATCCTGGTGTGGCTCAGTTGCTGACATCCTGTTGGCACTCCCTGATATCTCCCAAAAAAAAACTTCAGTGGAAAGAATTTGCTGTGGTTGAAAGATCCTCGGCTGTGTTCACCACTGCAAGATTCTCTGTGAGACACAAAACATATTGGTTGTTCCCCATGTTCTGTGTGTGCCTCGTGGGGCTTACTCACAGTGCTACACATGCAGTACATACATTCAGGCTGGGAGGGAGGGGTGTGCAGATGAAAGTGGGGTGTGGCTGGCAACACTGATGGTTACTAGAACACATTTCTGAGATCCTTTAAGCTTCTAAGAAACTTGTTCTAGTAACCATCAGTGTTGCCAGCCACCATTTTAATCTGCACATCCCTGCACACACCAGGGGGTTCGAGGGAATAATGATGAAGAAGAGGGTTGCCAAAGGCTAGAATGTAATCTCCATATGCAAAGGTTATATACTTCGTAATGCCACTTACTTGGGGTTCACAGTGGGCACAGCTGCACCCTTTATGCAATGTTTGTTGGTTTCTCATAAACACCCTGTTGGCCCGCTTTAGAAAATGGAATAATGTGCTAGATGGGAGCCAAGGTCATAGTTGGCCTAGGGTGTCCAGAAACCTTGGGCCCGCCCAGAATGCATTACCTGCCAAGTTTATTTGGACTTGTGGGTCACTATAACAAAAAGATTGGGATCCACTGCTCTAGATATCCCACACCAGTATCAAATGCATCAGGATGCATCAGAGGTCCACTAATATGCATAATTTCAGAAAAGTGCATGACTCTTATTTCAGAACATGAGTTTTCCCAGGACATACACCTCCATGCAGGATTATTTTAGCTATTGGTACATTTAAGACCAGCACTGTAACAATATTTGCAGTTACTGGACCTGACCATGGTCCTGATGGTAAGCCAAGCCTCATCTCTGATTTCCAGTATGCTCTGACCAAGGTACTGATTTTGGACTTCTACTATATGCTGCAGTATATTGGTTCCTGCTTCTTTGCTGAATCCTCACTAACTCTTACTAGCTCTTCTCCATGCTTGTGTGTGTATATGTGATCATGTGCTTATATGTTTTGTTTTATATATATATATATATATATATATATATATATATATATATATATATATATATATATATATATATATATATATATATATGAAACAAATCACATAAACACATGATTATACATATATATATGTGTGTGTGTGTGTATATAAAACATAAGAACATAAGAAAGGCCCTGCTGGATCAGTCCAAGGCCCATCAAGTCCAGCAGTCTGTTCACACAGTGGCCAACCAGGTGCCTCTACGAAGCCACTAACAAGACGAGTGCAGCAGCACCATCCTGCCTGTGTTCCACCGCACCCAAAATAATAGGCATGCTCCTCTGATACTAGAGAGAATAGGTAAGCAGCATGACTAGTATCCATTCTAACTAACAGCCATGAATACCCCTCTCCTCCATGAATATGTCGACTCCCCTCTTAAAGCCCTCCAAGCTGGTAGCCATCACCACATCCTGGGGCAGGGAGTTCCACAATTTAACTATGCGTTCTATAACATCATTTTAATGTTTTGAAATATTTGAATGTTTGCCACATTGGACACCCTGAGTGCTTTTTCATTCTTGATTCTAGATAGTTCTTTGAAGTAATACCTTCCATAATGCAGTTAGCTCTAGGATTAAGTACAATAGATAAGGGCATCAATATGAGCTTTTTTTTTAATCTAACCAATTTAGCTACATGAATGAATTAATACAGAATGAATTTTGTCATGACTGAATAATTAAGAGATGTTCTAGAGAGGCACATGCAAGGAGTTGTTGGAGAACCATTGTAGGAGCCAGTAGATCTAGCTATGGGGAATAGTTTCTGCTCCTTCTTTAACAGGGAAGGGAAAAAAACATTCTCTGCACAATGGCATAAAAGAAAGAGGAAGTATAGAGGAGCCGCTGGCCTCCTCTCTTCCTGGGAATAGGAAAGCTTGCTGCACCTCCTAGCTGATCATACTCTGGTATTATGGATTGGCTTTTATAGCATGAAAACGAAAGAATAACATCGAGAGAAAGAGATTTTTGTGGCAGCAACAATTCCTGACAATGAAACAGTGTGACTGAGGGAGTGAAGGAGAAAAGAGATGAGGGTGCAAGTAATCACTGGCTGGGGCTACAAAGAAGAGAAAGAAGCAGAGGAGTATGAAAGAAAAAGTTGACAGAGAATAGATCCAGATATGACACTCAGTTTGATGGGTGAAAGAAGTGTGTCATCATACATACTAATGCAATAAATATGCATAAACTCTGGCTTTTTGGACACACTGAGGAACTTGATGATTTGCTCTTTCAACTCTGGACATCTCCTTTAGAATGTGAAACATGTTGGTCAAAATATATCATGAAAAAAGAGAGAAAATTCTTTTTAAGTTAAGATCAGAATTAAAAATGAATGAACTGGATTCTTCTTTCTGAACTTCTCCTTTTTGCACTGCTTCTATTTTAACTGGTGTCATGGACCTGAAAGGATGCATTAGCTGTCAGCTCACTCTTGATCATTTGGGCCAGTAACTGCTGAAAGTAAATTTGCTGAGAGATTTGATTCCTATAAAAATGCTAAAAAGCTGATGAGACTTAAAATAGATTAGACATATGAAAAATACATTTTGAAGACTGTTGATAAAAAAATAGCATGATTGACCGATATGGCATCTTTACATGGCTCTGGTTCAAAAAGTCAGTTTGTAGATAAGTGGCTATTTGACCATGCAAAAGGCTTTTGGGAAATTATGATGGAGGTGATCCATTACCCTCTTCTAATTGTACTGATCTGAGAAATCTTTATAACAGGAGCTTGTTGTCACAAGTCTAATTTTTGCTAAATGAGTACAAATCTTGGGTATTAATCTTGGGTACTCATCTTGGTTTCCATTTGTACAATGACTTTTCCATCGCAGAAGCAGTTCTCTGCTGTGCAGTGTGTTCCTCCAGCCCTGGACACTCTGCTCATGTCTTTCAATGAGGTGAAAAGTGCCCAACACTAGAGGAATTCAGTCATCAACAGAGGACCACTTCTGCAACATATGACTAGAGGAGCAAGCCAGCCTAGGAAATTAGGTTTACACCAAGAAAAAACTAAATAGCTCAGACAATTGTGAAGTTTACCTTCAAAAAACTTGTCAGAATCACATGAGGCACCATGGGCTCATTTGTATAATATGACTGCCCTATGTGGAGGGGTGTGTGTGTGAGGAGGGGATAGTACACCCTACTTCTCCAACCACCCAATATGCCAATGGCAATAGTTTTTAACATATCATCTTGTTGACCAATTTGGTACATGTGGGCTCCTTACACATAAGTGAAGTATCTCATTAAATCTAATATTTAACTTCATGAGCCAAGCCTACATGCTCCAAATCAGCTTAAAGCAATGCAGCCAGAATCCATGGTGGGACCAGCATACTAGGTGGTGATATCACATCTACTAAATGGTACCTTTAATTACAGATACTTTCTGTTCCACTTCTCCTTTCTGTGCTAACAAAGATGACAACCTTCCATCTTGATGCACTCTGGCAGAAAAATCCTGTAGGAGGGGGCAAAATGGCGTAGGAACCGGTGTGACCCCAGCGCTGGCATGGATGTCACTAATGCCATGATCTAAACTGGCATCTACCCCAGCAAAGGGGAACTTAAGATGGTGGGGGGAGCGGCACGGCAGCATCTCAGATGGACACGGGCACAGCTGCTATGGAAGCATGGCTCTGACATAAGGGCTTACACTGGCACCAAAGGGGGCATTCCCGGGGGCACCCTTTCAGCCTGGGAATGCCCCTTTCTGCAGGCTCCAAGTTACGCCAGGAAAAGGGGTGGTATAGCCTTGTGAAACTCAGTGAAGAGTTTTGTGAGGTTTTCTTAAAACTAACATTTTTGGCTTGCTGTGCCCGGCAGCAAGCCACACAGGAGACAGCACAACTGCGCCCGCCATCCCCAGCCCTGCCATATCCACCATCCCCACTCAGGATTGTGCTGTTAGACTCACATGAAGAAGCTCAAAATCATGGTTCATTATTTGGGATATTCGAGTCCAGTCAAATAGTCAGAGAAGTTGCATATACTTGTGGCAGAGTTATCCTCCTTTGGTTCCTTTGTGTAACTAGATTCTAGTCTTTGACATTTTGATTATTTCTCTGATGATAACTAGACACAGCTTTCTGTGCAGGGGGTGGGACTGTCCCTTCCAACTCTATGATTCTATGATTCTCATTAATCAAAAATGCAGCAATCTGCAAAGTCGTCTGCTGTAGATGTGTTTGTCTTTTTAAAATCCAGAATGGTTTGTGAGGATTGGGTATTCTTTGTGCAGTGAATGAAAATTTCACAGATTGCACAAGTATTTCTTTTCATTTCACAAAATGATCTAATTCCACTGGTTAGCAGAACCTTAAACCAAAGATGAACAATCTTTCGTATGCTTTGCTTCTGCAGCTGGGAATATAGGGCATGAAGAAAAATCAATTTGACCAGCAGTGGATAGAAGGAAACCTGGCACACCACAGGTACTCTGTGGGCCATATGTTGGCTTTATATTTATACACCTAGCCGTAAGACTGAATGCAGGAATTCTATTGCACTTAGAATACTGTTTCTGATTTATTCTTTCTATCACTTTCAAAGAAATCCCCAGCCACATGGAAGAAAGACAAGGTTAAAAATGGGTAAATCAAATTGATGGGCTACTAGGAGGTTTTTCACATTATAAGTGATTGAGATGGAAGAAAAAGCATATACATAAAATACAGATACAAAGCACTTGTAACAGGGTATTTTTTAATATTAAAACAAAGACGTCTACACTATTCACTAAGATGACATGTGAATTTCAACTATTATTTCTGTGGCATGAAAAAGGCAGTATCAAAAGAAACATCCAAGTAATCAATTAAACTGGAAGGAAATAAGGTTCAAAATTAAACTGTGGATTTAAGTGCAAAGCATCACCAGCTGAACAAACTAAGATCACAACAGGTTTTGTTTGTTTGTTTGTTTATTAATTCATTCATAAGAAGAAGAGTTGGTTTTTATATGCAGACTTTAGTGGGAAATTCAACCTGGTTCAACAGATTAGCAACCGCCGCTCATGTGGAGGAGTGGGGAATCAAACCCAGTTCTCCAGATTAGAGTCCACCACTCCAAACCACTGCTCTTAACCACTACATCACTCTGGGACTCATTTGTACCCTGCCCTTCCTGGCACATCTGGGCTCAGGGCGGCTTCCAACAACAATAAATACAGTATACAATGTACAATAACATTAAAATACACATCCAAAACTTTTAAACTGTAAATCTATTCAAAAACACAGATGATGCTTCAAACTACATAACTAGCTCATATAAATAGCTGTATTAAAAATCAAAACATAATTTGAGTAACTAGTCACATTCCTGTCCCATATCTGTGCAGTTCCAAGCATGGTATGCTACATGTTTACCCATTGTAGAATTTCATTGTATGGGCAGCCTGGTTTAGACTTCAAGGCCACTCGGACATAGCAGTAGAAAGCAGCCTGAACAGTGGGCAACCCCAATTGACTGAAACTAGGCCAGCGGTTGACAGTGGTAAATTATTCTGTTTACAATCAGAGACAGAGGCTGACAAGTCTCCTCGAGTCTACTGTCAGGATTACAATGCAATGGGAAAAGGATATCATGCAATCTGTAAATTGTGCTACATGTTTGCAATGTGAGCAGTGGCACATATCTCTAGACTGTGTCAACGAGCAGGTGGAACAAGCAAAGTAGTAAGATTCATTAGAAAGGCCAAGATTATATAGATATTATATGTACAGGTTATATAAAATATTGTTTCGATGCTAAACATGTAATTAAAATGTAACAATTCACTAGGATTTAAAAACATTTTAATACTACAAAGATATACTTCATTTTGTAAAAAGTCTAGATTAAGTTAAAAGAGAACAGTTAACTGTCTGAAAAAAATGGGGGGGGATCTGATTGATTCATTTCATCTTCTTAAATCTGTGGCAGTCCAGTTATCAATACTAAGGTTAGATTATCAATAGGAAATGGATAGATGTGACAGTTATGAATACAAAAAATCATTTAAATGTTTTTAAAATAAATTGTCTATTATATGAACATAAGCTCTGGTTCCCACCTTAAAACGGGAGCCGGGTTTGCTGCCCGCGACAGAGGCAAGCCGGAGAGCGCGGGGAGCGGGGAGTCAAAATGGCCAGCCGGCCGACATGTGCTTTTGTGCGTGCGGGCCGGGCTTGTGCTAGCCCCCGTCTCCCCAGCAACAGCTTCCCATTGGCTGGTCCCCCGGGGTCCCAAGCCAATGGGAGCCAAGGGCGGGAGCAAGGGGTGGGAGGGGTTGCCCCTTCCCCGTTAGTATATAACAGGGAGGGTGGCCCGCCCCCAGCTCACTCTGTCTTTTCTGTTGAGAAGACGGAACGTGATTTGGGAGACAGAGAGAGCGGAGACTAATTGCAAGCGGACAAGTGAGAGAGAGAAAAAAGCGACGAGCAGACAAGCCAGAGAGAGAGAAAAGCTGACGAGTGGACAAGCCAGAGAGAAAACATCGTAGGAGCGGACAAGCACAGAGAGACGAAGAGAGGGGGTGGACAGTGGGGGCCAACAGGGAGTTGCTGGCCGGGCTGCGGGGCGAGTCGGGCCGTTGCTGGGGAGCAGCAACACGGACAGGCGCACTCAGCCCCCTCGCATCTTTAACAGTGGCATTTACCGCGCTTTTGGCTGGGTTTTTTGGTCGCCTCCAATATTCAAGGAGAGCTTACCAGGTGACTCACAATAAGCATGGGGCAGCCATTTTTACACCCTTTCTCTTTCCTATTTACTTCTGGGCATGCCCCTCCTCCTATTGGGGGCAGCAATTGGTTTGTCGCTCCTCCTATTGGAGGCGATTAGTCACAGTACCCCTCAGGCTTCAGAGCTACAGAGCCAGGGGTTGTTTCATTGCTGTGTTCAGTCTTGCTGTTTTCAGTCTCAATAGGGGCAATATAAGCTGCATTGTATTGCAGCTCTCTTCCCCCCCCCCCGTTTGTCATTTCACAAGCCTCCAGGGCTATATAAAAAAAAAGAAGGGAAACCCGGGCACAGGGTTTCACGCAGCTGGCCCCAATACAAGCTCTGGGGTTTCAGCCTTCAAGGTTTTGTGAAGTTTCCTGCTCTACACAATAGAGCCTTTCTCAGGCCATATATGCAAATTGAATTACAATAAGACCAGACATATTACGTGGCTCCAAAATGCAAAAATACTTCTAAGAGGAACGGCTCAACCCCACATACTGGGGGAGAGCTGGAGCAGCCAGGCGGTCTTGGGCAAGCCTTGCTCCTGCCGGGTGCCTGGCTGGGCCGTCATGGGGGCGGGCTGTTACCAGTCCTGCAGTATCTAGCGATGTTCCAGATGCGGGTAACAGGCACACTGGACCCAGGGCTCGGGTGGGAAGCGCTGTAGATGGCAATAACATTACGCCCATAGCAGGCCGGTCAGCCCGCTCGGGAGGAAGGTCTCAAACGGCCTCTTCCATGGCTCCAGCGTCCGCTGTTGGGTCCAGGGATTGGCCACGGGCAGCCACCCTTAAGGACCTTTCATACGCTGTACAGCAGCTTTCCAAAACTGTTAATAGGCTCAGCGACCAGCAGCCTGAAGCTGGGAATGCCCCCGGCTCTAGTGGCCTGTGCACAGCAAGAGGCAGGCCTGTCGCTGCCAAAGGAAGGAAGAGAGAACCCTCTTCTTCCAGCTCATCAGAATCCAGCAGGGAACATCGGCGTGTCAAGCGCAAGCGCAAGGGCCAACCCATTAACAAAAAAGGCAGGAAGAGGGTGTCAAATAAGGTGAAGGCAGGTGATTCTGATTCTGATTCTTCTACGCCAGATGGTGAGACATCTTTTTCCAGTGATTCTTCTCAGGGCGATGGGGAGGACTACTGGCTGGCAGCGGCTTCTGTGCCAGGCTTACCAGCTTAAGCCCTTAGGCGCAGGCGCCCCCAGGCAAAAAGGCATGGGGTATTTGAGGCCAGAGATGTGTGGGAGCTCAGTTAGACAAGGGTTTCTTTCTTCCTCCCACATTTCAGGATGAGGAAGATCCCCCAGGGATCCACCTTCCCAGAAGGCTAAGGGAAGATATTCTCAACGGGTACTATGTTGATGTTTTGTATCTTAGCAAACCGGAGGTTGAGGAAGGCCATAGATCTAGGCCTTCATCTAGGGACAAGAAGAACGAGAAGCACGGGGCAACAGACAGGTCTTTCGACAGGTGCTTAGCTGGCTATAACATATTTGCAGGGGTGGTGGCCTCGGCCTATCCTGAGCAAGGCTGGCATCTTCTCAACCATCTGGGCAACGTTTTACGAGTCAGAGCCTTGGCCGGTGACTCAGCCGCCATCGATTATGATGAGTTCTTTAGGAAACCGGCCTCGCAGAATGAGAGAACCCGCTGGGACCTCATCAACGATAAGTTGTGGCTCATTAAAGTTGGGCCTCATATAAAAGGGAGGACTGAGAGCAATAAAGGAACCTGGGCATATAGACCCTGGCATGACAGTAATCGTTGTATATGTTGGGACTATGGCCTAGGAAAATGCCAACGTAAGGCATGCAGGTTTGAACATTGCTGCAAGAACTGTTCCAGTCCAAATCCCCGCTCTTCATGCCCGCGAGGCAATTCAAACCAGCCCCCTTTCGAGGGGGCAGGTCAGGCCCTACCAATAACAAAAAAAGGGCGGTCCTTCCACCAACACTTCCGCATCCAACAAATGAAGTGGAGGCATTAAGGGGCCTGGCCTGCACACCTATTAAACATGACGCCTTAAGACCACTACTGATCATCTATCCTAACAAGGCCGCAGCGCAATATTTATTGAATGGCTTCACGGCCGGTTTTCATATCCCCCTTTTTAATGCCCAAGTCCCCATGGAGGCAGGCAACTTAAAATCTGCCATAGAAATGTCTGATGTGGTGGCCAAGAAAATCACAAAGGAGAGTTAGGCAGAATAGCTGGTCCCTTCTCTTCACCACCTCTTCCCAATTTTAGGATTTCCCCGTTGGGAATGGTGCCGAAGAAGGCACCAGGAGAATACAGGTTAATACATCACCAGTCCTATCCAAAAGGGGCTTCCGTCAATGATGGGATTCCGGCTGAGCTCACTTCTGTGAGGTACGCTTCCTTTGACCACACTTTAAGTTTAGTTCGCGCCAGTGGCCACGGAGCCCAGCTGGCAAAATGTGATATACAGTCTGCCTTCAGATTACTCCCGGTGCACCCGGATGATTTCTGTTTATTGGGTTTTCAGTTTCAAGGGTCCTCATATGTAGACAAAGCAATGCCAATGGGGTGCTCGGTGTCATGCTCTGTGTTCAAAGCATTCAGCACTTTTCTAGAATGGGCTATCCGTCACTGAACAGGGGTCTCAACGGTCACCCATTACCTGGATGACTTTCTGTTTGTAGGGCCGCGGGACAGCTTAATATGTGCCAATCTACTAACCTCCTTCAAAGAGATGGCTGATGAGCTAGGCGTGCCACTGGCCTCCTAGAAAACGGAGGGTCCCACCCCAATTTTGACATTTTTAGGTATTGAACTGGACACAATTGCAGGCACGTCCAGGTTACCGGAAGAAAAACTTCTGGCACTGCGTGCCTTGCTCACTTTGGTGGGCAATAAGAAAAATGCACCTTAAGGGAGATGCAATCCATTATTGGCCATTTAAATTTCACCTGCAGAGTGATTGCTCCGGGCAGGGCATTCTGTGCCCATTTAAACAGGGCCACCCGGGGGGTCAACGCTCCACACCATCACATCAGAGTGTCCAGTGGCATAAAGGAGGACTTAAAAATTTGGGTACAGTTTCTGGAGAAACACAATGGTATTTCCCTCTGGCAGAGCTGCTTTGAGACTGGCCAGGACGTGCAAGTCCATTCGGACGTAGCCGGAAGCATAAGTTTTGGTGTTTATTTAAACGGCGAGTGGTGCGCCCAACGTTGGCCCGACAAATGGTTGGGGGCCAACATCTGCCGAGATCTGACCTTCCTGGAGCTATTCCCACTGGTCATGGCTGTATCAATTTGGGCCAGGCTTTTCATGAACAAAAGGGTCCGTTTCTGGTGCGACAATCAGGCAGTGGTGAGAGTTGTAAACAGGCAAACATCAAGTTCTGAAAGAGTTATGCGATTAGTGCGACACCTGGCTTTAACATGTTTGTCCCATAATATCACAAATGCCTACCCGATGCATTGTCTCGTTTAAAGCTGGAAAAATTCCGTCGTTTGGCTCCAGAGGTGGATCGGCTTCAGCGACCCTGCCCGGAAGAGTTGTGGGCTCTTGGGAAAACATTATTATGAACGGCATTCGAAACTCAATTGCCCCTGCCACGGTCAGAGCATATGACAGAGCCGCTGCACAATTTCAAGGTTTCTGCAACGTGCAGGGGGTCCCCGCTCATGGTCAATCAAAGAATCAAAGGCACTTCAATATTTAGCTCAACTAAAAGACTCCAGGTACACTGCCAGGACCATCGGAGTTCACATGGCAGCCATATCATTCTTTTCCAAAGCTCAAGGTTTTCCTGACCCATATGGGTCATTCCGAGTGAGGTGAGCCGTGAAGGGCTGGCAATGAATAGCACCAGCCGCTAGAGATGACAGGAAACCTGTTACCATAGCTATGCTGGCCGGAATTAACTCTTGGCTCCACAGGACATGCAGGTCACCTTACGAGGTGGTTCTTTTCGAGGCAGCATTTTCCATCGCCTTCTTTGGGGCTCTCAGGGTCGAAGAGATAGTGGCCTAGTCCCGTCATGATGGGTCTGGACGGGCACTTAGGCTGGGGGATGCACGCATTTCATCTAAGAAATTAACCCTGGTGATAAGAAGGTCCAAAATGGACCAGGGTGGAAAAGGGGCTTCGGTTCAACTACATGCCACAGGAAAGGCTGGGCCTTGCCCACACTGGGCTTTGCACCAATTTTTAATTGTACACCCGAAAGGCGATGGGTATTTGTTTATCCATCCTGACGGAACGCCATTGACGAGATATCAATTTGTCAGGGTGTTCCGACTCACTTTAAGCAGGATGTGTTTTCCTGCATCAGAATATGGGGGACATTCATTCCGCATTGGGGCGGCCACATCAGCAGCTGGGGCTGGTTTGGCAACAGAACGGATACGGGCCATAGGTCGCTGGTGGTCATCGGCGTACAAGAATTACGTACGGCCTGACCAGGCTTTCTTTTAATTGTGCTTTGAGTTTCAGGCTGTTGTCGAACGGTGTGGATCGTGGTCCACAGTATCATCTTTTGGAATGGACATTATGCCTCGGTGGCTGGTTGGGGTCGACATTTGGGCCTGGAATGTGAGGTGTGGATTTTTTGGCTGGGCCAATGTGGCATGAGATGGCATTTGTTAATGCGGGTGATGTTACAATGGATAAAGGAGTACGGTGCTCCTCTAGCCTTGGTTCTTCAATTGGGGGTGAATGACCTATGCAGCTCGTGAGGCAAAGACCTGGAAAAGGAGGCTTGCAAGGATTTGGCAGCTTTGGCGACAGCATGCCTGGGCATGGTGATTTTCTGGTCGGATTGGATCGAAAGGAGGTCCTGGAGAGGTGCCTGCAACATCAAGCACATAGATGTGGCTAGGAGGAAGGTCATCAATGTGATTGGCAGAGCGGTGGTCAGATTGGGCGGAACGGTAATACGTCAGTGGGACATTTCCTTCGGCATGTCAGCTTTATACCGTTGGGATGGTGTGCACCTCACCAGTTTGGGCATGGACCTTTGGCTACAGAACATTCAGGGCGGCTGATGAATTGGCTTCGCTGTGAGAAGTGGCGGAAGCTGCGCTGGCCTGTGAGTTTAGGGCCCAGAGCAGCTTTTTGGTGGATAGGCATGGAGATGTGTCAGTTGGAGGGAAAAGCGAACTGGAGGGGTTGCTTTTCTAACTCAGTTCCCGCCTTAAAACGGGAGCCGGGTTTGCTGCCCGCAGCGGAGTTTGCTGCCCGAGGCTGCCCCTTCCCCGTTAGTATATAACGGGGAGGGTGGCCCGACCCCAGCTCACTCCATCTTTTCTGTTGACCCACCCGCCCTCCCTAGCTTCAGTCACAACTTGGTCGGATAGGCATGGAGATGTGTCAGTTGGAGGGAAAAGCGAACCGGAGGGGTCACTTTTCTAACTCAGACAAGCAGCGGGCGAAAACACCCAGTGGCGATTGTCCTGGTGTCTTCTTAGACCCCGCAATGGTTGCCCACAGCGGGACCGTTGTGGGCTGGTTGGCACACCTGGCTGCATTGGGGTCGGCCATGGTACCTGACACATTGTTTCATGCTGCGCCACAGGGGGTTACAGCTGTTGCCAATTCCAAGCTGAGGCCTATTACCTTCCAATTATCTATCCTTTATATTGAATTGATGTATGTTGTTGTTTAATAAAATTATGTTGCATTAAATTGATCTTTAATGTCTTCACTTATACTTAAGCGCGTCGGCCTTCCCTCCTATTTAGCCCTGGGTCAGCAAGATACAGCCTTGTACAGATGTCGGTTCTTGTTGAAATGGTTGATTGAGTCTGTGTTGTGGCACTTCAGAATGAAGGTAAATAGTTGAATGTGTCTCCAAATTTTATAAAAACAATCTTCACATAGAAAACCAGCCATTGGGGAGACAAGTTTGAGTGCAACCTCCCTGACTTCTACTCTCTGTGCAAAGAATATTTTTCTACCAGTGAGCATTCAACCATATAAACAGCCACCTGCGATCTCAAGTAGCATAGCTAGATACAAGTTTATAATCTTAGAAAGCACAAAGTCTGAATCCAACTATTGGTCAGTTTAGCTCAGAGCTTCCCAACATAGTGCCCATGGATGCTGGCGCAGCACAGCTGTGGTGGAGGGAGTCGTTCGTGGCTTGGAAGGGGTTATGAAGCTGCCTACTGGCGGCTATGCCTCCAGAATGCTCCAGGAATGCCTCCCAGGATACCAGCGGGAGGCCACACCAGCATCCTAGGGCCACGCTGCCTCAGCAGTCCTAGGGGGCCGATGCAAGTGGAACTACACCAGCGTCCGTGCCAGTTTGCACGGCGCAAGAGGCGAAGATGCCGATGCAAGCCCGTCGCCACCTCCTAAGTCCGTTTGGCCTCGAGGCTCAGGATTGAGCTATAACTAATATTTATTTTGTATTTTGATACAGACTGTTTTAGTTCTGTCAAGTCATTTCAAATAATTAGTATATCACAAGCTTTGATGTCACAGTGTTGCTAGAGTAGTAGAGGGACCATTCCACCTGTTGCTGCCATTAGTTATGCTGTACTTGTTTCATAGAGGAACTACCTACCTATGGATAAACAGCTGGGTCCTAAGTTAAAACCACCCTTGTCAGGATAAATTGTGTGTTACCGGCCATTGTTTATGGGCTTGGCTTTCTGAGGAAAAGTGGTTTAGTACAATCACTATGCAGTTAAGGTGGGAAAAGAGCTCATGTTTCCTAAGCTGGATAGGTCCCACTGTTTGTCAGATGCCATACGTTTAAAATTCCATAGAAACAATCCAAGACACTTAGCATAAAGAGCCTTTTATTCCCTCATCACTCCCATTCTGATTCATAACTTTGATTAATAAGACACAACTGAGAAATAATTTCCACGACTCTTTATTATAAAGTTGTCTATTTTCATTGTAAACACGTCATTCATTAATCTTTACATTGCTTTCTCCAGTTATACCTTTTATACCTTGAGCTTTGGCCCAGGAGCAAAGCCTTGCATCCTTATAGATATGTGAAGGAAACTCATACTAGGAAATCTTGGAGGGGGGTTGTTGTTGTGAATTGTTGTTATGGAGTTTGTTTTACTGTCTCTTGCTTTTATGGCCCCTGAAATCTGAATTTCTACCCTTTACTGCAACCGGGGAGAAATTTGCAGTGGCAAATGGCAGTCTTCAAGGTGCCACTGGACTTTTGTTTTGTAAAATAAACACAATAATTTCACAACAGCTGAGCCCCTGGCTTCTGCATCTGCCACACCTCACCAACCACTGATGCCAGCTATGGATAGTCATCTTGGTGTTAATCCAATTTTCCCTTCCCTTCATCTGTAGCCCTTCTTGCTCCCACCCTTCATTGCAGCTTTTCAGGAGTACAGGATGTTTTAGTAACAAGAGGAAAGCTCCCATGCAGACAGTTAGAATCAAACAAATTTCTCTGAAAGAATAGACGAAGAAAAATATTCACTGGCTGGTGATAATTAAACACAGTCTACATTTCTGTGAAATGAGCATAGATCATCCCCTACCATTTGTACTGCCATCTTGCTTATGTGAACTGAATCCATATTCCATTTTGTTGGTTAAGGCAACTGTCATGTTGGCCATCCTTGAAATCTGTGAATACCTCATGTGAATACGTACTGAAGGACCCAGAAAATAAAAGCTTTTTGATGAATCCCATAGATATTAGGAAAATAATTTTGAAAACTATTATTCCAGAATACAGTAGCAATTTACATTGAAAAGGTGGTCTGATGTTGGATTTTTTCAGCTCGCTTCAGCAAAATAATAATAATAATCAAATAATAAATCAGACATCACTTTGTTAAGTGCAGAAACCCTGAATTCTCAATTCACTATCAATGATATTGTAAAACAGGTTATATATCTGTCACAAGCATAATACTTAATACATCCCATTCATCTGACACTTTCCCATTATTAAGGATGACGAAGAAACCCTTAAAATGGCTTATCTCAAGACCCAAATGGAGAATGATTGAAATTTTATTTCACTTCCCACTTCGTTATCACCTTTGTCATAGACAAATGAACACTGTGTCATATGAGACATCATATTAGTGTTATTTTATCTTACCTCACGTGCTACATTCTATACAAATGGTTCCTTCCAAGTATGCTTTAATAACTTGTTTCCTGATAAGAAGCTTATGCTTTTAAATATCAATTAACAAATATGAAACTCAGACAAAAAAATGTACCATTGTAAAGGCTGACCCAATGCAAGCAAAAATGAGAGTTACTGGTTTGAAAGGCTGCCTTTTAAGGTACATATTCCCTGAAGGATAATAAAGCAGTTAAGAGCCAGAGTGCTAGAACGGCATCTCATATTAAACCATGTAGAAAAGGTCAAAGCAATACAGCACAGCAATATAATTCACAGATCGTACAAGGCATAAAAATCCCAACACCACATTCTTTAGGAAAAGATTATAAAAAGAAAAGAAGACAGAAGAACATTAGTACTCTCTCATGTTAATATTTGTCCAAAATACAAATGGCTGAGAATGTCATTGCACAGCTAGTAATCTTCCTTATATTTTGTGGTTGCACATTAAGAATTTGGGTTTAACAACCTATGTGTTTTTTGCATTCATGACAATGGTATTTCATTATCTAAAAGGTAATTTGTTAGAGACAAAGTTCATGCAAATGTTTATGACCCTTATTCATGGCATATAATGTAACAGATTACTGAAGTTTTATCCAAGCAACGGCATTTATGATTTATGCAATATGATATTTATGCAATTTGATATTTAGTTCTGAAGGTCACTCATCTGATTTTATTGGCCTAGACAGATGTCATAAATGTAGTTGGATATGAGTACATATAATTTTCACAATAATTGTGGCAATCATTATTATCATAGTACAATAGCACTAGTCAGAATTTGTGTATTCAGGCCAGGGTACTCGGAAACCATTAACCAAAAATTCTGCCTTCATGTGATCATTCAGTCATCATGGGTCCCTGCTACAGTATGACACCCTGCATTCCAGCTAGTAAAGTGATTATTCTTATTGTTTTCTTTTGGGATAAAAGAACTGTTGTCTGCCTGTCCAACAAAGAGGCCAGAATTGCACACCCGAATTTCCTTTTTTTTCTATCTGTACTTAACAGTTAGACACCAATCAAATGGGTCTTTCCATACAGGTGCCCACTTATGAAAGGAAGTTATATAGACCTAACACTCAGCCTCTGTTTTGCAAGCATCTGCCATGTTGTTGGGTTTGGGTGGAGCTGACATACCCTCCACAGCCTCCTTGTGAGGGCTCAACAGGCCTCAGACTTGAGAGGGGAAGGGGTTAACAGCACTCTAGGTCTTCTCTTCCCACTGCCTTCCCTTGCAGATAGTTATCTAGCAGGAGAGCCAGGGTATGTGTCTCCTAGGCCTGAGTCCCTGGTCCTTATGAGGGAGACTCCCTGGTGTATGCATACCCCTTTCTCTCTCTGTCTCCTCCTCCCTGAGTTTGGCCCCACCACCTAGGGTTGATAGGCAGGAACTGTTGCTAATTGGGCTTGACCTGGGCTGGGCTGGCCTCCAGCCTTGCCCTCCACCCACCCCCTTACATGGCTACCCCACCTCCCTACAGTCAGCTGATACTACCACATTAAGGTTCAGGGCCATCCCAAGTGGTGGCCATTCCTCACTTACCCTGAGGGTAACAACGCTAATCCCCCCCCGACATGTGTATATGTTCATTACTTTCAGACATATGCCATATTAACAAAATGGAGAGGAGAGCCTCAGCAACAGACAGCATGGTCACAGCAGATTAAATCTCCCCTCTTTTAAAAAACATTTATGTTTTTTATGTATTGTATTCTGCTGTTTCCTGTGGAAGGCTAAGAACAGTTTTCATAGGGTCGCTTAAATTTACTCTCAATGGATTCCCCAGTATTATAGAATAAGCAGGTCCTAAATTATTCCCTGACCCAATCTTTCCTTTGATGTGACCTGTGAAAGGAGGACTTGTTGAATTTTTTAATTGAGCTGGTGAAAGAAATTAATATCCTTTGAATTACAATTGATTTGACATGTGTTTGGGAGATATGAATCAATGTGTCTTTAATTGTCCATATTTTATATAGCCATAACAATGAATGGTCTTACATGTGGGACAGCCCGGGCACAGTAGGTATGATAGTAAATAAAGGTAGAAAATACAGTCAAAATGCAGGAACACGAATGGTGACATTGGATACTTTATTCTTGTTTAGAGAGGGTTGGGTGGGAATTAAGGGGTGTAGGAGCCTTGACTTTTGCCTATGGCCTCAGAATTCATAAAACCACTTCCTCATGCATTTGAACTCCACCTTATCCTGGGTTGGAAGAGATGAGAAAGAGCAACTGAAGGCCTTGTATAGCCTGATGATGCAATGGCTGGACCTGAGCCAATGTTCACCATAGTTATACCCCACAAAAGCTGTTTCTAATACCAAGGCTCAGTTACAGAACATGTGCATCAATAGTTAACAAACTAGTTATGATACTGTATAGACTTGCTTTTTTCTTCCACTGAATACCAGAGCCAGCCACAAACCTGCTGCAATCAGTTGCAAATGTTTGGAAGCATGGGAATGAAAGGGCATGACTTACTCCCTTGAAAGCAATTCCGCATTGTGTGTTAGCTTTACTTTTGTAGTACAAAATGTGCGTCTAGTGGTAGCTTCAGATCTCTCAAATTGCAGCACAGTGTGACAATCAAAACGCACATAATCAGTTACGTCAGAAGAGAGGAGTCACTAGTAATTACCCATAGTATTACACACATTGTAGACATTGTACAAAAGGTGAGATGTTATCTGCAGAAAAGTCAACAGTTTATATTCCCAGAAGCAACATCTCTAAACCTTCATGTGTACCGAATGTTTTGTAGGTGCAGAGCCACTTATGATTGCAAGGTAACTGAAGGGTACTGAAACTCCTTAGCATATAAAGAGATGATTTTGATACAAAGTTCAAGTGGCCATCACTCTCAGTGTTCCAAAGTATTCTAACTTTTTTATTAGCAATGAATGCTTAAGTTTGACTTATTATTATAATCAGGGAAATGAAGACAGAATACAGGTAAGCACTGAACAGTGAGTTTGGGCGTGCCCCCATTAAGATCATTTGTCCCACATGAAACCAAAAGCATGGGAAAGCATCCTCGACATATCCTCTGACTCCAAGACACCAGCACTACAAGATCAAGCTTTACAGACCCCAGGACCCTTTGGCCATTGATGCTAACTGCAACTGGAGAGATGCCTCTGTTAAGTAAAAAACAATAATTACTTTTTTAAGTAAAAAACAATCACATTAATTGACTTTGCCTGTGTCTTTTATAAAGTTTGTATCTCCAATATCTGGCATTACATTTTATGGCTTTTATTTATTTATTTATTTATTTATTTATTTATTTACACATGGTCTGGCCAGACCAAGTGACATTATGTCATGTCTCCTAACAAATTAGTTCGACACCCCTGGTATAGATAGTATAAGCTGATATAAGCGGCTGTCCTCAACTGTAGGCCTGGTGGAAAAGCTCTGTCTTGCAGGCCCTGCGGGAGACTTTCAGATCCCGCAGGGCCCTGATGTTCCTAGGCAGAGCATTCCTCCAGGCCGGAGCCAAGGCCGAAAAAGCCCTAGTGCTTAATTTATTGATTTTATTGATATACATACATACATACATACATACATACATACATACATACATGTGTGTGTGTCCACACACACAAACACACACACACATTCTGTAATCGTATTCTGTAATTGTCTCTCATTCTTTGTTAAGTCCTTGAGAACATGATAAAAAGAACACACAATTAGAGGAAGGCTACACAATGAAACAACATGTGGAACAAACAGCAGTCTTATGCTCTATATATGGTTGCATCTTTGGTAGTCTGGGTTTAAGCCTTTAATATTAAATCCAAATATAACAGAACTTAATGACACTTTAATGCTCTGATAGAGTTTAGGCAATTCCCTTAAACTTTTATTCTAAGAACAACGTTTTTTCTGCTTAGGCACCTGATCTATTTGTTCCATTTATATTCCATTTACATTTTCTTCCCAATAGGGACCTAAAGTGGCTTACAATACTCAAATCAAGAGACTCTAGGCTCATGGCCCTGGCCACACCAAGGCCTTTGGAAAGGAGAAACAAACACAGCCCGCTCTTCCTCAACTGTTGCTAGCCAGCTAGCAGGATCTTCACTATTTTCACTCCTGCATAGTTTTCCTTATTCCAGAGCGATGAGAAACAGCTTGGAACTAGCCTACAAAGACAGATTGGTAGGATGGCTTCTCAGGTATTCCATGGCAAATGCACAGAGCTTCAAAGAAATAAACCCGTTAGTAAGCTGGACTGTGCTCCCTGCATTAGGCTGCATTTGGCTGCAAGCCCCATATCCAATCATAGTCATAAATGTCAATGGCAAGCATAATGTTAATCCAATGAAGTTCAGCTACCACAAGCACATGAGGCTCAAAACAGATGCAGCATGCTGTTGTGCTGACCCTCATCCTGGTTTTTTAAAAAGCAATAGCAGCTTCTTCAGGGTATGACTTGCACCGATGAATGGAAGACAGGGTTGCCAACTTCCAGTTACTAGCTGGGGATCTCCTGCTATTACCACTGATCTTCAGCCGATAGAGATCAGTTCACCTGGAGAAAATGGCCACTTTGGCCATTGGACTCTATGGCATTGAAGTCCCTCCCCTCCCTAAACTCCACCCTCCTCAGGCTCCGCCACAAAAACCTCCTGCTGGTGGCAAAGAGGGACCTGGCAACCCTGATGGAAGAGCAACTGTTGGGATGTGTAACTCTTCTTACTGCAGCCACTGCGGCTGAAATATCCCCTCTTCAATCTGTTTTTTTTTTAAATTCTCCAGGACAACGAGTATAGGAGGGGTACTGCCTGGAAAACATACCACTAATGAATCAAGTAGGTGTGTATTTTCCCCAAGGAGTTATGTCAACAAAATATGTATGTTTGGCAGCAAAAGAACCACAGGAAACTTTGATTTTAATAGTTTAATGATAACTTAAATGGACTCCACAGTTGCTTCAAGCAAGGCAATTTGAAGTTATAATTGGAAAATAACATTATTTATTTTTTAAAACATTACGTAAAGTTACTTAATCTTGAAAGCAATGAAACTAATGAAAGTTGCTGGTAGCTTAAGGTGAATGCAAAAGAACAGCAGTGGTATTATTTATACTTGTAGTTTAGCAGATATAAAAATGTAAAATTATGCAACTGAGAGCTATTTTGTGGTTATAAAAACAGTACAGAGTAACATTTCTCCAAAAAAAAAACCCCATTCTTTATATAATATTAGGTGTATTTACATATACAAACAAGCAGGGTGGATTAAAATGAATGACTTTTTAGGTCAATCTGATTTTAAAAATTTTAAATATTTCTTTAAAGAAACCCAAAGGGACTATATGTCATGTATAGTTTGGATTCAATAAGTCAGAGAAAATGATAGAGTCTGAAACTGATTGGAATAGTTATGTCACCTTCTTCAACTCATCCCCACTAGATGTTTCTAGGAAGTTGCTTATCCAAGACATATAATGACACTCCATCTTCTGCAAAGGCAGAGAGATGTCACCACAAGGTGACAGAAACGTGTTCTGGAGGCATGCCAACCTACTGGTATTAAGTTCTTGCAAGGCAAAAGACAATTAATTTATACTTAAGAAAAATGGTGGTGGAGAGTGTTAGGAATATCACAACCCAATCGCTGCCACACTTGCAACTTGTACTATATGGAGTTATGGACCAATCCTCACACAAGCCACCCAGTGAAGCTACATTTGTATAGAATTCTCTCTCTGCCAGTTTAGCCTTTCATCACCCAGAAAGGGGGGGGAGGGTGCTTGATAGAAATTTAGCACTGTCTTGCCCCATTGCTATGCCAACACTTACTGATCCATCACTGCCACCGCCAATGCAGGCACTCCCAGCTTTTAGCAGTCTTCAATTGCACCTTTTAGTCCCTTGGTTCTCCTCCCTCCCCACACACAATACTTTGCTTGCTCTCCCAGTGTCAGCTGTTAGAGGAAAAACATATGGTGCCAGGACAAACAAGGTGTTTTTTTTTTAAAGAGGAGGGGAAGGCAAAGCATGTGGGGAAGGAGGGAAGGGGCTAAAGACTGCAGAAGCTGGGACTTCAGATTTATAGTCTTGAACAGCAAAGGGAATGAGAACGTACTAGAAGTAGTCTCAAATGGAATGCCAAGTGGGTTTTGATATTTTTAGTCTGGAAACCTATAGAGGCACGGAGGGTATGTGTGTGTGTGTGTGTGTACCTCAAGGTGTGCATCAATATCACCTCTAACGTATACCTTTCAAAGACTCAATGAGAAATTTCAAAGAAAATTTCTTTTCACTTTCATTCTGAAGTTTGCATCATTCAAAGTTCATACGTGGCTAATCACTCTTCAACTCTTTGGAAAAGGAATATAGTAGCTTTCTCTTGAAAGTTTTTACTTTTTTTAAAAAATGATATTCTGCTTGTCTTCCTGATCAGGGACCCAATGGGGCTTTCCAAATAATTCTCCCCTCCTCCACTTAATATTTACAACTAGGGCTGTTGATTTGGTTCGGCTCGAACTGAAAAACAGCCGAATTTCCCCTGATTCGGTGGTTTTTAGTTCGGGACGAACCGAACTCAAAAATGGCAGGCAACCAGGGGGGCCGAATTCAGTGAGTTCGGGAGTTCACGAATAAATCCGGCAAATTCGGCCGTCAGTAAGCAGCATAACCGTCAGTAAGCAGCATTCTCCTCCCCCGGCCAATCGGTGGCCAAGCTGGGTCTTCTTCTGGCCAATCAGTCAGGACTGAGTACTGGAGGAATCAGCTGATGTGCGGCCCGGCCGGGGAGAGAGAGAGAGAGAGAGAGGGAAATCTTCATGTGTGTGTGTGGGGGGGTGCTTGTGCACATTCGCTCCTTTCTGTGGCTGCAGGGAGCGTATTTTTTGGGGTACAGAGACAAAACTTTCAGCAGAGATTCAGACAAGCCTTCTTAAGAGACCACCCAAGTTTTGTAAACATTGGGTCAGGGGGTCCCGAGATATGGGCTCCCCCTTTTTCTTTCCATGGCTGCAGGGGGCGCATTTTTGGGGATACAGACCCCAAACTTTCAACAGAGCTTCAGATGAGCCTTCTTAAGAGACCCCCCCAAGTTTTGTAAACATTGGGTCAGGGGGTCTCGAGATATGGGCTCCACCCCATTTATTTCCCCCCTTTTCCATTTCCGTGGCTGCAGGGGGCGCTTTTTTGGGGATACAGCCCCCAAACTTTCAGCCTAGCTTCAGACAATCCTTCTAAAGATACCACCCAAGCTTTGTAAAAATGGGTTCAGTGGGGGCAGAAATATTGGCTCCCCCCTTTTCTCTTTCCGTGGCTGCAGGGGGCGCATTTTGGGGGGTGCAGATCCCAAACTTTGAGCGGAGCTTCAGGCAAGCCTTCTTAAGAGACCACCCAAGTTTTGTAAACATTGGGTCAGGGGGTCCCGAGATATGGGCTTTCCCCTTTCCCCTTTTCCCTATTGGGATGAATGGGATCCTGTATGCATCTCCTCCAGAGCAAAACGTCCCGTGCCTAAATGGAAACGTCTTGGATTACCCAGTCCTCCCCAGCCCCTCCTGATGGAACAGAAGACAGCCACAGTAAGACCCCTTTGGGGACTTTAATCTATAATTTTTCTCCTGTGTGTGTGTGAGGGGGAAGCAGAGTCTGTGTGTGTGTGGGGAGGGAGCAGTTTCTGTGGGTGGGGGGGGAAGCCAAAGGGGGCTTTTGCCGGTTCTGCCTGGGGTGTGTGTTCCCCCTCGAGTCTCTCCCTGGTTTGAGGGGGGGGTTTCAGTTGTGTGTCTTCAGGTTTTCCCTCATTCATAAAAAAGTTCTCAGCTGATTGTCGGGGCTGAGAGCTTTGTGCATGGGCGGCAAGCTCTGCTCAGAGATGCACATTAAGGGTGGGGGGACCCCTTTCAGGGCCCATATCTCAGCCCCCCTGACCCAATCTTTACAAAACTTGGGGGGTATTTCAAGAAACGTCCTTTGAAGCTCTGCTGAAAGTTTGGGACCTCTACCCCCAAAAATGCCCCCCAGAGCCGCGGAAAGGCGCGGTTGTGTTTTTAATGGCTTTATTTGGCCGAATTTTTTCCCGAACTTTGAATTCCCGCCGAATTGCACGGACCCGAAGCGGGGGAGTTCGGACTTCGGCATATGCCGAATCTAAACGGGCCGAATTCAGCTGAATCCGAACTATACCGAATTTTTTTTAATTCAACAGCCCTATTCACAACACCAACCTTGTGAGGATAAGGTAGGCTGAGAGATTGTGATGGGCCCAAGGCCAGCCGGTGGGCTTCCTTAGCAGAGCAGAAACGCGAAACTAGTCAATCCAGGTCCTAGTCCAAAACCATGCCACAATAAGGACTTCCAAGGGAGATTCAAAGTGCCACTAGAGCCCCACAGGTTTGGTGTTCTCCTCATTGGTGATGAGGTTTTGTGTTCTTGGAATTCCACTCCAGCAGTTCCTACAGCATAGCCAGTTGCTTTCTTACTTAGCCTTTACTGCAGGGCTTATCATGTCAACCATTTAGAAACAGACAAAACCCGCATTTGGCACCTCTTCCAGACATTCCACAGTGTCAGTAAATATCATAGCACAAAATAATTTACTGCAAGAAATCACAATCCCAGGATACAATTTCACTCTCACTATGCTAAATTACATAATTAAGCAAACATGACAAGAGAATTAGATTTTAGTTTCTCTATACATCTTACAGGATCGAAGTCTTCTTCATGCTGTTTATTATGCTTCCAAGTTTGCAAATGCAGAGCAATTTGGAGATCAGCTTTGCATCAACCGTAATGGCACTCAGCGAAGTGCTGACGCCGCTTTGCTACACATTTGAAAAGCGTCAACTTCCTCATTTTTTAAAAATTAAGTAATTAACACAGACCCTGCTCAATTTAACCGAGTCATTTCGCCAAGCAATTCTCCTTTGAGCATTTAATGCTCTCGTTATGAAATATATCAATGTAGTGGGGAGGGGGAAAGAAAGCTGCACTTCTCAAAGTTCAAAAGGCACAGGAACACTTGAAAAGAGAAGGCAAGAAACAGTTTTAGTGCAAGCTTAGAGAGATTATTTGGGTAAGTCTTCTCCCAAAGAAGAGCATCTCCTACATTTCCCCAAGACATAACCTTTTGTATTCAGGGGTTCTGCAACTTATGAAAATATAGCTAACATTAACAGATCCTTTGCCGTAATTCCATACCATCTGAAATCAAATTCTTCCTCTCACTCTCATTCTATCCACACACACCCTCCACCCCAATGGTGCAGCAGTGATTTGATTGTGCCGATGGTGATGTGACAATCTGGGTTATTAGAAGAAGTATTTCCTAGTTATTGTACTGGAAGCCAGTAATTACTTTTTCAATAAAGCAAGCATAAACTGTTAAGAGGGAGAAGAAAAGCAAAATAAATTAGCATTATGCCCCAATGTCAATTAAACTGCCATAGCAAGAAAGTAATGAATCATGATCATTTGATAAATGAGTCTACAAAATTGGTCCTTTACCCTAAAAGTCATTAAAACAAAACAAAACAAAACAAATATCTACATAGAGATAACGTTCAAATATGAGAACTTGTGTGTGTGTTATATTGTAGGATACAGGCCTATTTCTTGGACTTAACCCTGTATAGTTTTAATATGTCATCCAAAAAAATGTCCTAAAGGAAGGGTGCATTCTATTTCATCACTCAGCATGAAGCCACCAGGACCATATGTAGTGCAACAACAATAAAAAAAACAGTCACGCTGTAATATTTGCTCTTCAGGAAACATGCTAGATCACATGACTTCATATTGTGTTGAAATGCAAGTAATGCAGAGTATTGTAATCCTTCTGTTTCACTGTGTTAGAGTATATGAGAAAACATAGAGATGTAACTGGAGATTGCTTAATGCCACAAAACAAAACTGTTATTATGTGCCTGAAAAACCTTCATTTATAATTCTGAATTAAAAGACATACATTAAAAGACATATTTGTACAATATACTTGTTATTTTATGGTCAGTTAATCATAAAAGAACATTTTAAACAAATGTATTGAATTGCAGTGTTGCAGCCCAAACACATCTACTTTAATAATGCTTTGACATTTTTTAAGGACAGTATTGTTGAACAAGGCAACATAAGGATGGTTTAGACAGAATTTTGAGAGATTCAGCTTCAATTGTCATGGAATTACAGAAGTGTGCAGCTGCGTCTGCTAAAATATTAGAAGTGATGAAGTCATTTCATTTTACATCATCCAGATGTAAAATTAGTACTTCTCATGCATCACTCAGATATCATTAAAAATACTTTGCTATTTTCTTCTGATTTCTGCATAACGAAATTTCAAACCGCCCCAGTAAAATCAATGGTGTTTTACTCGAGACATTGAAAAAGGTTCGTTACACCAATGTGCTACAGAATTTTCTCAAGAAAGGAGCTTCCTCTGTTCATGCTTTAAGCCAAGTGGCTCAAAGAAACCTTCACTTATAAGCATGTAGTGGGACAGTACATGTAGGCTGGGGTAAGATCTAAATAGATCCAGCCTTTGATTCAAATCTTTGAACTTGTTTCTGAACACCTGCTGACACCATAGAAACCTGGGGAAGCTGAAGGCTAGAAACCATAAACAATGGCATAAACAATGGTAGGCATTAGGGTATCAAAAGAATCGGGGAAAGAGTTCTAGATTCCAGTGGATGTATGCCTTCTCATCCCAAGATACTCTCATTCCATAGCCCTAACATACTGAATTTTGGCTTGGGGGCTCTTATATCGGCGTAACATTATAGGGTTGGATCCCACCTAAAATTTCTGTGTGTGCAAGGGAGGGATTTTTGCTAAAACAAACAAACAAACATAAAAACTGATTGTTTTCAAATGCTTTTAGCAATCTTTTGACATAGCCTTAAATCATTGGTGTGGCTGAAGGCAAATAATCAACTTCCTAAGCATCATTCTGATCTAGTCTGCTTACATTTTTTACATGAGTGGATCATTATTCTTTCCTTTGTAGCAACTCTTGCAATTACTGTAATTTTTTCCATGAATAACTTTCCCATAAATTCAGATGGCACAGAAATTAATGTGTTAATGATTCCTGCCTACATTACCTCCTTGTGTGTGTTGTATAATTGAACACTTCATACATGGCATACTAAAAATAGCATGAGATTTTATGATAATCCTTTTGCTGAAATGTTGTTCAATATTTAAATACCATTTCTGGAAATCAGACTGGCAAATAAGTGTGTTTCCTGCTACCAAGGGAATGTGAGAAACATTGATTCTGACTTCAAGGGAAAGATTTGAGTGTAGCACAATTTGCATAATTAAACCAACCTTCAAGTCTCTCAGTGGATAAACTCAATAAAGTATACAGCAACTCTATGGACCAACTTGGTAATTTGTCAAATGCCTTCTGCTTTCTAGGGGACTTTGAAATATGCACAAGCTAGTCCAAACTAGATTTCACTTTATTTTTTAAAAAGAGAATTGCAGCATTGGGTACATAGTAATTCCTTTTTCAGTTTGGAGAACATTTGTTTTAAACCTTTTGCCTTCACTGTTTTACGTTAAGGGAAATTCAAGCTCTCTCAGCTGAAAATTCCAAGATATTTCATTTGCAAAAAAAGTATTATAAGGACATGATCCTCCTGGCCCAGCCCACCTCACTAAGTCAAGGAAAATGTGTGGACTATCAGGAATAGCCTAATGGGGATCTACAGAGAGAGGGGGGAATTGGTGGAAATTTATTTATTTATTTTATTACACTTGTACCCCACCCTCCCCAGCCAAAGAACAAGAAGAAGAAGAGTTGATTTTTATATGCCGACTTTCTCTACCACTTAAGGGAGACTCAAACTGGCTTACAATCACCTTCCCTTCCCCTCCCCACAACAGACACCCTGCGAGGTAGGTGAGGCTGAGAGAGAGTGACTTGCCCAAGGTCACCCAGCTGGCTTCGTGTGTAGGAGTGGGGAAACAAATCCAGTTCACCAGATTAGCCTCCGCCGCTCATGTGGAGGAGTGGGGAATCAAACCTGGTTCTCCAGATCAGACTCCACCACTCCAAACCACCGCTCTTATCCACTACACCACGCTGGTACTTTTTCTTTTTCTTTTTTACAAGAACAGCACTGGCTCTTGCACTTGCAACATATGATCAGAATGCAAGTTGAGTTGGTGGATGCTGAGGCAAAAGAATGTGACAGAGCCAATCAGTGGTCGATCTAGACCAACCTACTGTTTCACAGAGTGGCCAAGCAATTGTCCTGTAAGGCCAAACAAACAGACCCATCTAATCCATAGCCCCTACCTTTGTTTGTTGGACTGAGGGACATTCTTAAGATTATACACCTGCAACTAAAGGATTTGCCCTGCTTTTTGAGGTGCTTTTTTATAATATAAATCAAGTTCATTATGAAAACATAATGGTTTCTCCTTATCTCGCTCTTATAGGGACCAGGCAAGGCTCCACACTGTTGCAGTCACTGCCTTTTGACCAAAGAGCAGTACAGGTGAAGCCTCTATGCTCTCTTCTTCCTTCTATTTAGACAGAAATGGCAGCAAGTCACAACAATGAATCATATTAAAAACAGTTATAGCCCAATGTGCCATAGTCACAAGAGTAAAGTCACATTTCCATGGCACTGATAACTGGCATGCAAAAAGCTTGCTAAAGGAAAATAAGTTTTATTTCTCCCAACATTTCAGTTTTATTATGGAACATATTGCAAGGGATGCTGTTGGTGCCAAATATTTATCAGGTGTCAAGAAAGGGTTTTGACATGCATATGGCAGCCAAGACCCCTGCTGTTACTGCCTTGGTGTTACAACAGAATACAAATGCTACACCGAACATGAAGATCAAGAAAGAGAAAATGCAGTGTTTTAATTCTGGGAATCTAAGAATATTCAGAGATGTGCTTGTTTATTTTATGGGCCCACCCAGTTGATGAGCTGTATATTCTGCAGGACAAGCTAATTCATGCCACAGTCACTCGTGACATCCTAAAGAGGGCAAGCGGAGCAAAGATACCCTGCTTTCTCCAGCTGCCAAGAAGTACTCTATACTAGAGAATGTGGATCAGATTGATTCTAGTAGTTGCTTGCTCCATGGCAGTAAATGGTCAACAAAAGATACAATTAAGGAGTCCACCCCCAACCTTGCCCCCATATGCCTTTCTTGATGTGCCACCTTTATAAATCCGCTTCTGTCACTCTGAAAAGGAATTACACAATCACTTCAAAATTACACAGAGTAATCAGGCTGAACAGAGAGTTGCTAGTACTAGCAAAGGTGTTATCTTAATGTACCAAAACTTTAATGAGCTTTGGAACAGGCTTTAGAGACTTGGATAGCTATGTAATTATTACTGAAAATATCCACCACTTTCTGAGGATCATTCCAGGCTTGGGTTATCTTTGGCCAACTGGAACAGATTGATTTGATTTACTGTATGTTCTATGAAAAAAAATTATAGTTTCAACATTTACACTGTTATGGTTGGGAGAAGACAGAAATTGCTTAAGTGAAACATTTTAGAAGCATCCATTATGGACTTACTCAAATGCTATTTTTGAAATGATATTACAGACTATATAGCTAGTGTTCTATGCAACATTTATAAATTCTAGAAAAAGTCAATTAAACATTTATGGCTTCTTAGTTCACATTTATAGCTTATTGCCTGAATCTAAAATGATGAAGTCAGAATTTAAAAGCTGAAATCTATCCATGTATACCCATCATACTAGACTTGACTCATCCATTGTAAAATAATATGCTGTAGAAACAACCGAGTAACACATCTCTTTCTCCGTTGCAGTTCTTCAGTACTACTGCTACTAAATATTGACTTGGACGAAAGCATGCAGGCATGGGCTGACTAAGTGTCATGAGACAGCCTGCTGAAGAGGAAATAGGAGTCAGTTTGAGAACAGAGTACCAGGTTGCAAGCCTTGCACAGAGCCCTTCCTGTCAACAGTGATGAGGCAGAGCAGGGCTGAAGCAAACCATCTGGCTTGGAATGTCAGGTCAGCCTACTTAGCAACAGATGGCTGTGCTACACCAGCGAGATATGGTTTAAGCTGACAATTAGGCTTGGCTGGTGTGGAAGCAACTCATCACTGCCAACCCCCATGACTAACGACCTGGACTGCTCTCTCCTATGTTGATGCCTTGGACTATGACTGAACTGTGCTCAACCTTGGACTGCTTTCTGGACAACGTTTCATGCCTCTGGTCCTCACTATTTCCTGCTTCAGGACACAAAACATGTGTCTGACGAAGGGAGCTTTGACTCTCGATGGTTTACAGAGGAAGAGTTATTTTCTCAGACAGTTTGCTTCTATGGCAATAGAGTATTGAGAGACCCTCTGTTGATCATTCACCTGGTAAAGATGACACTTATGGAAAGGATTTGGAGGGACCATGGAAGGACAACTTTTCCTTGACAGGGGGGAGGGGGGTCCACACTGCATCAAGTCACTTAGGAGCTGACTTGGTTGTAGACACAGGAGATTCTCCAGCAAGGAAAACTGTAGGCAAGATAGAAGAAGAAGAAGAAGAAAAAGAAGAGGAGGAGGAGGAGGAGTTGGTTTTTACATGCCGACTTTCTCTACCAGAATCAAGGCAGAATCAAACTGGCTTACAATCACTTTCCCCTCCCCACAACAGACACCCTGTGAGGTAGGTGAGGCTGAGAGAGCTCTAAGAGAACTGTGACTAGCCTAAGGTCACCTAGCTGGCTTCATGTGTAGGAGTGGGGAAACCAACCCAGTTCATCAGATTAGAGTCCGCCGCTCATGTGAAGGAGTGGGCAATCAAATCTGGTTTTCCAGATTAGAGTCCACCACTCTTAACCACTACACCATGCTGGCGGGAAATACATTTTGAAAATAAGTAGATAAATGTCATCTTGGGAAAACAGCTGGGGTGGAGGCAGGAGCCCCTTCTCCCCCTATATCATGGTCCTGGTCCCTGCAGTCCTTCAAAATGTTGTTTCCCACAGCTGGACTCCACTTGTTAGAATGTATAATTTGGACCTGAATAAGGATTTGAAATCAGGTCTCTACAGCCCTAGACTGACTCAGTACCTCACTGGCCCAATTCATTGGGATGGTGAAAACATTACATACATTCTGTTTAGATTTGTATTCTGTATAACACAGGAAGGGTGCCATCACAAGAATTTCTAAAATACCTGTTCTGAAACAAAAGGTCAGTGTTAGCATATTGATGCTTGAAAGTCAAAGACTGAGGCTGTCTGTCATTTTTCAGAGATCATGTTGAACTGATCTTAATTTGTTTTTATTCTTTCAGACACATACCAGCTGTGATATTCTTTCAATGCAACCTCACAAAATGACTTTGCAATGGTCTTAGAAGGGTACAACTCTGCTTAGAATAGTACCAAAAATATCCTTCATTTGCAGAATGTATTTATTAATGGAATGGATTGGCACATTTGCACATGTTGGCCTTAGTGGTCTTTAAGATGGGATTTTAAGTATGTTTTTAATCTGTTAACCACCTTGGTGGCCATGATGAGGACAGAAAGGCAGGGTATATTTTTTGTAATAAACAATTAAAGCCCAGTTCAATCAATACTGTTGTGGGGGTCACTACCACCATTCATAAGATAATTCATAATCACAACATTTCGAAAGAACCCACCTTCAGTGACTGAGTACATACGGCACACAGAAATCTAAGTGTTCTGCTCCCAGCGTCTTCTGCTACAATATATATCAGACAACATGTTGGGAAAGCTTTTCTGTGCCAGCGAGCTGCTGCTGGTCAGAGTAGGTAATACTCAGCTAGATTTTTTTAATCTATGTATTTATTTTATTTAGCATATTTATATGCCGCTTTTCTCCTGGAACACAGGACTCAAAGCTGCTTAAAAACATCAAAGGCATACAAATCTAAGAAGAATTCAATCATTTACAGCCCAGTCTTGAAAAATGGGCTGAAAGTTCTTTGGAGGTGGCGTGACCCTGACCCCAGCATAAATGCTCTCTTATTCCGTGATAAGAGGCACTTACACCAGTGGGGGGGCAGTTCTGTCAGCGTGGGGGCACCGCCGAGCTGCATGCCATTCCCCCGCCACCTCAGTCTCTCTGGAACCTAAATCCTGGAAGAGAAATGTGGCGTCGGTGTGAGGGGGCATTCCTTGGGGCAGAGCTGACATTAGTCAGCTTCCTAAACCCCTCCAACCCCTACATTCTTTGGTATCTATTTATATATTGGCACTGCCACTGTGATAGCCTATGCATGTTTAGCAACAAAATCCCTGGCCAACTGGAAGGTTGCCATCCTCCAGGTGGGGCCTGGAGATCTACCAGAATTACAACTGATTTCCAGACTACAGAGATCAGTTCACCGGGAGGAAATGGCAGCTTTGGCGGGTGCATTGTATGGTAATATACACCACTGAGGTCCCTCCCCTCCCCAAACCCCGCCCTCCCCAGGCTCCACTCCCAAATCCCCAGGAATTTCCCAATCAGAGTTGGCAACCCTAAATGGAACAAGCTTAGTCATTGGCAGGGCACAGGAAGAAAGCACAGTAACACTGCAGATATCCCAGGACCATTGTCTCGACTTAGAAAATCTTGCAGGGACAAAATTTGAACTCTTCCTCCTCGAGATACAATGTGTAAAACAGTTTGACATTATAATATACAAAACGCATTAGCTCCAATGTGTTTGAATAAACTTTTAATTTACATCAGCTTCTGAAGCTGTTGTCCAGTATGAATCTTACAGCTGCCTTTGCATTCCAGATCAAGTCATTTGCTGTTATGTTGATGGACTGTCCTAGGAGGCTTCTTGCCAGCAAACTGAAAGCAGCAACAGAGAAGCTAATGAGTAAAGCAATAAGGTACAGTTGGATCCCCTTCACTGCTGTGTCTCTCCCAGGAGGACGGTGCATCTTCTCTCTGAAAGTGACTGATGCCCACATTAGAATACAGCATATATCAAACTGCTATCATTTCACAAGTGTTCATATTTATTTCAGATGTTATTACCACCTTATCTGTCAAAAAGAATCTTTCTAAGGTATTCCGAATTGCCACCATTCACTCAGTTAATATAAATTTCAGATGGAGCCCAAACTGTTTATGAAAGTTCAATAGTTCAATATTCCTCTGTTATTGCTTTTTCTTCAAAATATTCTAAATGAATTAGCTCTGGAAAACAGGATTTACTGGTCATAATCACAGTGTGTTTTGTAAGCAAAAGTGCACATTTTTACCTAGCTCTCATATCTGGGCAATTTCATAGGTTTGAATTGGTATAATAACTTCCCCCTGCAATCATATATTTTCGCTTTATTTTGGAACCATTGAAGTATTGCTAAAGGCAATTATCATCGAGAGTTGAGGAATAGTGAAATTTTATACAGAATGAAACAGTGCCCAACATTTTGAACATAGCCTTTCAGCCACATATTGCAGTTCTCTGGAATATTTAGACATAATTCTGACTCTAGTTTTTGCATTGTAAAAGTATTTAATTCATTACAGTAGATGAGGCTAAATGTTACAGTTTTAGCATGAACCTCCATCTACCTGCTAAATGTGGCTATCACTCATTGGGAAATCAGATCCAATCAAAGCTCCCAGCAGCATGTTTCTATGGTTCACAGAAAGGAAAAAAGTATTATGTAGCCATAAGGCAATCCTGAGCAGAGTTAAACCCTTTCAAGCTTGTTGAAGTCAATGGCTGCAGAAGGGTGTAACGTGGATTAAGACTGTGAATGTTGAACCATGTTGACTATAGCATCTTAAGAGGCCTGAGCACAGATGGAAGGGGGACTTTCCCCCAATGTCCTAAATACAAAAAGTTGTTGAAAATATTTCACGAAGACACCATCATTTGGAAGGATATCTAAAGCCATCTGGTTCCTATCCTTGTCCCAGCGCACCATTGCGGAGGCTACAAAACTCTTTGACAGAAGCTTGAAGATGGGGCCTGAGGGGAGATAGGTCTTTGAGGTTAAAAACAGAGTGGCAAAGGAAAGGCTAGCATAGTTAGGGGGCCTGTTGTAATGTAAAAATAGAGATGTGTTGGAGTCCATGGTAGCACAAACAGCAGGAACTTAAACAGGCAGATATCTACCTGCCCCCAGAAGCCCCTTCATTCCTCTGAGGGTCCTCCCTTCATCTGCTGAGGGTCAGGATCATAAAATTGCCATGGGTGGCAGTAAGGAATGGGAACTGAATGAATTCCCCATTACATCTTCCTTGCTTTCTTGAGAAAGCTTAGTCCACCGTCTTTTTTCACCAACACTGGAATTCAGTAGCATGGTGTAGTGGTTAAGAGCAGTGGACTCTGATCTGGAGAACCGGGTTTGATTCCCCACTCTTCCACATGAGCGGCAGATGCTAATCTGGTGAAGCAGGTTGATTTCCCCACTCCTACACATGAAGGCATCTGGGTGACCTTGAGCTAGTCACAGTTCTATTAAGAGCTCTCTCAGCCCACCTACCTCACAGGGTGTCTGTTGTGGGGAGGGGAGGGGAAGGGAAGGTGATCCCCCAGGGGGATCGGCAACCCTACTTTCTCTTGAGCTAAACAGCCCATATAATCGGATTGGAGATTCCTTCACAGTTTAGAAGGAATAATCTTTTCAAGTGATTTTGCATTTGCTCAGTGAGGGAGAATGAGTTGCAAGAAGTTAGCAGCCAAGAGACAGAACGCAAAACAGCCGAAATTGGGAATACAAGAGCATCTGGAGTTTCATTTGGAGTGAAAATACATGCTGGCAAAATAAAATGTGTGGGATAGGAGGAGGTTTTACATAAAGGGTTGAACTGACACTCTGCATCAATCCGTTCTTCTGGCTGTCTGCCTTCCCTCCTCCTAATCATTTATTAGTCATAAACCACTTCCTCACTTTCCAGTTAAGCTCTAAGCTCATTGGGTGAGGCATGTACAAATCGCTGTCTCTTTTAATTCTGATCTACTTCATGGCTTTCATATTAGGATGAATGACTATTTCAGAGGATGCTAAAACACTGAATAAATTAGTGACAATTCATTTATCACAAAGAACTGAACTTAGTTTGCTCACTTTTTCCTGAGCTGAACAGCCCATGCACTGAAGATTTCATCACAATTTAGAAGGAGTAACATTTTGTGGTTTTGCATTTTCTCGGCTGGCAACATTCAGCATGACTGCCAGCTGGGTAACTGCTGTTGATGCATGCTTACCATCTTGCATCAGTTACACAGGCACAAGGGCTATCATGAGCAGGACATACAAAGTTTAAAATCAAGTACATTAGAGGACGTGATAGTTTTGCTCTTACACTACCAAAGGCATTCATCAACAGGCCTGTGAACAAAATTTACTGGTCTGAAAAAGTGTTTTATGGTGGCAGGGTGAGAACAGAGTATTTGCAGTCCAGTTATGTGTCTGGATACGAGAACACACGGGTGGTTTGGCTCCAAATTTCCCACCAAGTGAAACTAATGTTGCATTTCAGCGTAGCTTTTTTTGGTGCTTCAAATGTGTGATATACTTTCACCTGGATCCCTCCCAAATCATGTTGCTTTTGCAAATGTTCCCAGTTATGAGGGTGGAGGCTGTGCTTACAGCTCAGAGAGTGTCCATGGTGGGTGGATGGGGCCAGCACTCCTTGCATGCTGTAATTAACAGCCCATTCCTGAGCCGCACTGGCGGCCGCGCCCAAAGGCCACGTTTGTGGCCCCAGCGCCGGCATGCCGGGTTATGGCATCCCAGTGTTACGACGGGTGTTACGGCATCCCGGGAGGCGTTCCTGGGGCATAACGGCGTCTCGAGAGGCATTTGCAGGGTGTTATGGCACCAGCCAGGGGGTGGGGCCACCGTTAGCCGGCCTCCTGAGCCGTTTCGGCTCGGGAACGCCACCTTCCCCCCGAGATACGCCACCTTTTAGGTGGTGTATCTCCAGTGCAACTTTGTGAGTGTTGCACAGTTTTTTTTGCGCCTGGCGGAGGTTTCCTCTGCTGGGAGCACACATTCCTCTCATGTGAACAGGGCTATAGAATATTAACACTAGATATCAATTCCTCCTGATTGTGTAGTTTCTGCATGTATGCCCTCTTTGAAGTAAGGATGTCCGTTGTTTTGGAAAGGCAAATTTCTAGTTTCTGAGCTGGGCCTGGGTACAGAGCCCAAGGGTGTCAAATGGCAAGCCCCAGCAATAAAAAGGTAGAGCCTGGTGTAGAGCCAGCATGGTGTAGTTGTTAAGAACGGTGGTTTGGAGCAGTAGACTCTAATCTGAGGAACCAGGTTGGATTCCCCACTCCTCCGCATGAGCGGCATTGGTGCTTCAAATGTGTGATATACTCTGACCTGACTCATGACCCCCAAATCATGTAACTCTTTCCAGTTCTCAATTGAGATTTTTTGTTTCAGTTCCTCAAAACGCCTCTCCCCTCCCACTCCATGCCCCATCACAACTGGGAAGACATTCCATATCACTTTGAAATAAGGCAAAGCAGGGTGAGAGAAGTAAAAAGAAAAAAACAAGTCAAAATCCCAGTGGGCATGCCTGAGGATTTAGATGCACCTACAATTGCTCTTTGGATTTCCCACTCCAACTAGGGTTGCCAACCACCAGGTACTAGCTGGAGATCTCCTGCCGATAGAGATCAGTTCACCTGGAGAAGTGGTCACTTTGGCAATTGGACTCTATGGCATTGAAGTCCCTCCTCTCCCCAAACCCCGCCCTCCTCGGGCTTTGCCCCAAAAACTTCCCACCGGTTGTGAAGAGGGACCTGGCAACCCTACCTCCAACCCCCACTGCAAACTGCTTTTAGAGCTCCTCTGATGTTCAAAAGTTGCTTGTGATGCAGTGTACAAACGTTGATATTCATCAACAACAAGATGCACTGAACAGGGATCCTTCTGTGCCTCAATGCATTACAGCTCAGGTCTCCATAATTTTATAAGCCTGGTCATCTGCTTCACTGGAGGTGCTCTTGCCCTAATGTTTCCAAATTACTTTTATAGTTGTCCTGTGCTGTGGAAGTAATGTGGGCAAATTGGTTGAAAGCCTTCTCAAACCGTATAACTGATGGATTTTTGATCAGCTCAGCTGGACATGGTATTTGCAGAAAGGTCAGTATGCTGCAACCATCAAGGCCACACACTGAATACAAAAACTCAAGGCAGAGAGCCTTAAGCATTAGCAAAATAAGTAACAGTATTATATAGTCTGTCTGGACTAAGAATCCACTATGGAATGCATGGCTTCAATAGCCATCTACAGTAAATGAACGAAACACCTTTAGCTACATGTCAGATCAATGACTCCAGCCATGTTCTGTCTACTAACAGGTTAAAACAATATTTAAATCACAATTGTTTTTAAGTCAGAATGTTTAGGAATATTCAGGACTGTTCAGGGAAAGCCAAAAAAAAAGAAATCGAATGGGAGAGAAGCCACAAGGTAAGATGCTAAAATTCCAAGGTATGTAATTGTCAGGATGTGCATTAATTAATTAATGGTAGAAACAAGCACCAAGAATGAAAACTGGTTTTTCATCTAATTGCTTCTGTATGATTTACAAATGAGGCACATACTTATTTGGCCACCCAAACCTCCCAGCTCAAAACTAATGGAAAACAACGTATTTATTGTTGTTCTCATTGAATGTTGCCTTGGATACTTAAAAGAAATGCTTAATGCTTTCCACCAGCTATGCTTTGATTGTTTTGTGGTCTTTTCTGGTAATACACTGTCAAGTGTGTGGGCAGGTACTCTACCAAAAAGCCAACCAATTTGACAAAGGGTTCATAATGGACCTAGATTTATTCATATTTCAGAAATAGCCCATAGTTCTTACACTCCATTTTGATTCAGCCTTCCTTACAAAACTCAAGACTTCAATAAACCAAGTTTAAGGTGAAATATTGGAAAAACGAGATAAAGTTATATATTCATGCATGTATTTTGTTCCATTTTGATAATGCATAGGTTTCCAGTAGTGTGTAACTTACAGGAATAATGAGTTAGATCCCTAGCAATCTTGGCTATTGGAGACATTTCTAAAAATAATACTTTTGGGTATATTTCTTTCCCCCCCCCCCCCTAGCTTTCTTGTTTGAGAATGTGGGGTTAATTGGGGTCATGTTTTCAAGTCTCTCCACAGCCAGGGGGCTAGAAACCTATCTGTTTTAAATTAAATTGAAGGGTTTTTTTCATACTCATATAATTTCGGGAACTCAAACTGGAACAAAAAGAAGCTATCCTTTATTGTTAGACTGTTGATAGTATCATTGAAAATTGTCTCATTTTTGACAGACAGCTTCTTCCCAAGCACATTTGTAAGTGTGTTACTTATGCTCAGTATGAATATGCATATCTACTATGTAATGCATGTGTTGACACAACTGTTAAAGTTGCTGCGTGCATTCCAAGTTCTTAGTTTTGTTTTTGCTTTTTACAAAAAATGAAGTTAAAGCAGAAAATAGGCCACTTCAGGCTTCAGTTGTTGAGCAAAGTTAAGAAAAATAAAAGCCTGGTTTTTGATTGGCAAAACCCAAACCTGTCACGAATACAGTGGCATCAAGAAAGTGGAGATTTTCAGAAAATTATGTAGTATCCTCACATATAAGTGCTTTCTGAAGATGATACATTGAGATTGTCATAGAGAGCAATGCTATTATAACCCAATATATGAATATATGCAGTAGGGTTGCCAACCTCCAGGTACTACCTGGAGATCTCCCACTATTACAACTGATCTCCAGTCAATAGAGATCAGTTCACCTGGAGAAAATGGCCACTTTGGCAATTGGACTCTATGGCATTTAAGTCCTTCCTCTCTCCAAACCCCACCCTCCTCAGGCTCTGCCCCAAAACCTCCCGCTGGTGGTGGGGAGGGACCTGGCAACCCTAGCTGTCAGTGAATTCCACATTTTAATCACTCGCTGTGTGAAGAAGTAATTCCTTTCGCCCATCCTGAATCTATTGCCCATCAGCTTCTTTGGATACCCCTGAGTTCTAGTATTTTGGGAGAGGGCAAAATCAGCATGAATCAAAAACCTAACATACAACATTTGTTCCAAAACTGAAACCATACATGCATGCATACCAATCAAATAAAATGTAAACCTTGCAAGACTATTTGGAATAGCACCATCTATTGACTTTTGTCATCATAATACAATGAAACTGGAGAAATACCAATTCATCACAGGTAGCGCTGATTGCAATGATTTGTAGGGATATGTTTTTCTCCCTTATTCATTCTTAGTGTCTTGATATTTCTTAAATAGGGAAGATAAAAACTGTGTTCAGAATGCCAAGAATGTACTACAGGATCAGCAAGCCAAAGGGGCATTAATATGCAGCTGAATGTTTAGCAAATCAGTGTTAAAGAACAGTGACCACTCATAAGGAAATGAAAAATACTGGAAGATACTTCAAGCATCATATTGGAAGAGCCTGTGAAAACATATATCTTTTAAAGTGCAGTGAACAATCATTCACATTTGATTATACTCACCACACAAACATACTGACTCACATCTTAGGAGGAGGTTTAAGCTGATCCCGAGCACTTTTAAAAATAATGTTTACTCAAACTGTTTCTACAAGGAGGAAATCTTCGCTTGTTACCAAGAGGACTGCAGTTCTGAAATGGCTAAAACACAGCCATTAACTTCCAGCCCCATAATAGCTGAATATTTTAAAGTGGGAGCCCTTCAAAATAACAGCGGAATAGCTAGGTCCTAGGGATGGAAGTGGTAGGAATCACAACAGATGTGATGCCTACTACTTCCTCTCTGGAAATGTGCAGTAGATTCCTCCTAAGAAAGCTCCACCTTATTTTCCCAAGAGCCAGGGGTGTGTTTTGTTTTTTTGTGGGTTTTTTTTTTTTTGCATTTTTCTTGAGACCCTACCTTAAATACTTCTCACATTCCTGTTTTTTGTTTTAATTGTTTGGATTGGATATGTGCACAATGCTGTTTATCTAGTTGTAAAATGAAGAAGACAGAAAATAATAACTAGCTACAGGTAAGGGGTCACCACTTTAATGGACTTCCGGTGGTGCCGCTGGAGAGAGCACTCCATTTCCCCAGGCTGTCCTGGGAGAAATCCAAGTTTGCGTTATTTCTGGGGTACATAGATACCCCAATCCGACCCTTGCAAGTGGGTTGGAAAGCAGGAACTCCCTGCAGCCCGCAAACGCGGTTTGACCTCCTAGGTACTCTGAGGGGGCTTTTTTAAGCCCCTCGGAGTCCTGGACGCCGGTCCTGCGAGGGCACTAGGGAAGGACATCGCCAAAACGCAACTTTGGCCTCAAGCTCTACCCTCCACCACCTTAATACCAACATAAGGACTACATAAAGAAAAGAACCTCACCTCTTGACACCCAAGTGAGTACAAAAGAACTCTGCGTCTACTTACTGGAAACTTGAACAGACGGGGGGCTGATAAGAATATTTCTGGGACCCCCACTCCCCCTTAATTCGAACTGAAAAAGTTTGACTTGAGTTAATCATCGGGATTAGCGACAGGAGCCTTATCAAATCGATCAGCCTAAACCATAACAAAGAGTCGGAAGGATACCTTTTAGATTGACAAGAATTATCACCAATGAGAAGGTCCGAGGAAAGGGGAGGGTGATCTTTCTTCCTGATTTTCCGGCGAAAAGAATTTCCTGCCACGTCTGTAGTAAGGGAGTGCCTGGAACGGAAGACTCTCTATAACACCCTCTCTATCATTGGAACTAAAACAACAGGAAGTAGCCGTGGGACCGAATACGCGTCGCACTCGAGTTACTTTGAAATCATTCTTGAAGGAATAACCATCGAGAAGAGGCGGTAGAAGGTCCGCAACACTAGCAACTTCCGGTATACTTCCTGATTAACCCGATCTAGAGCGACCGAAAAAACTCACTGGTATTTCAAAACTTTAAAATGCAATTCTAAAGCCAATTTCGACTCTTTTCAACCCGAAAAAATTATAAGGCTGATGTTTGAACTATTATCTTTTAATTAGTACTTTAAAGGCCCTGTCTGTGGACATGTATTTTACCAGCTTCTTTTGAATGTAAATGTCTCGACCCCGCTCTGGCTCATTACACAGCCCTGCCTATACCAAACTAAGGGACTCATTACAAACCTCAACCATGGAAAAAAAATTACAGGACATGCTAACTAAACAAACTGAGGCAACAAATAAACAGTTTGAACAGATGTCCACACAGATGGCACAGTTGACTTCTATGATGACAAATCTTGGTCAAGCATCCCAAGCTATTAATCAGAAGTTGGATGTGGTTACGGGAGACTTGAAAGAAGTAAAAACTCAAATGACTGTTATGAAGACAGATATGCAAGCAATGGATGCATCAATTAAGAAAGTGATGGATGAGCACAAGGATACAAAGAAAAAATTAACAAGCCAAGAAAAACAGATTGAAACAATACAAACTGATCAGATGGCGGCAAAAAATCAAATGGCAATGATGGAGATGAGAGTGAGAGAGACTAATCTTCGTGTACGCAACTTTCCAGATATGATGGGAGACAATAAAGAAACTGTATTACCAAATTTGGCCTACTTATTTCAGATAGATGAACAAGAACTAAAACAAGCCATTAACAGAATATACAGGATACCACTACCTGCTAGAATGAGAAGATCTAAGCCAAGAGATTTGATGATAGTGTTTTATGACACTAGAGTTAAAGACAAGATTATGAAGATCCACTATGAAAATCCAGTGTCAGCAGGAGATTCCTCTCTTATATTACTGAAGGATATTCCAAGGCATCTACTCTCACAGAGGAATAATTACAAAGACTTTGTGTCTACATTGAAAGCTAATGGTATCAAATACCGTTGGATCATGCCACAAGGATTGGCTTTCACCTACAAGGAAGTGAAAACGACAATTCTATCTCAAGCAGATGTGGGGAAATTTCTGAGAAAATATAAAATGGACCTTAAAGAATTACCTGGGGAGAAGGAGGAAGAAGAAGAGGAAGAAGAAGAGGTACAGGGTGCAGAAGGAGGTACCAAATTATAGACTTTCTATTTTGCTAAAAAATACTACACCATGGCAAAAGCAATTTCTTGGAATGTAAATGGACTGAATGAGAAAACTAAAAGGGCTAGAATCTTCAAATATTTACAGAAATATAAATACTCCCTAATTTGTCTACAAGAGACTCATATAGCATTAAAGCATAAAAAATACTTGGAGAAACAGGTGCTTGGACAAGCATTTATCGCCTCAGCCAAAACTAAAACAAAGGGAGTGGTAATTTATGCCCACCCCAGTCTTTACCCAGAATTAGTATATAAAGATAATGAAGGAAGAATTGTAATTATCAGAACTAAAATATTGGGACAAAGGACAATAGTGGTCGGAATTTATGCACCCAATGAAGGGAAAAAATCCTTCTATGAAAAACTACACGATTTGATAGCCCAACACGCAAAAGATCAAATCTTATTGATGGGCGACTTCAATGGAATTATTCTCCCATCTTTGGACAAAAAATCAAAAGCAAAAGACGTCAATGACGGATGCTTACCTAAAACTTTCTTCACCATGGCTTCAGAATTAGAATTACAAGACATTTGGAGAACAATGAACACAACGGCTAAAGAATACACCTTTTATTCAGCGAGACATGATTCACACTCCAGAATTGATATGATATGGGCCAGTAAATCAATCTTCACTCAGCTACGCAAAATCCATATCTTACCTAGAACTTTTTCTGATCACAATCCTGTTACTTTTGATTGGAACAATAAACAAGCATTTAGATGGCGAATGAATGATAAACTTCTAAAAGACAATAAGATACAAAAGGAATTACAGGCTTTAATGAAAGACTTCTTTGAAATTAATCTTAATGGGGAAACCTCTCTGAATACAGTTTGGGATGCATTTAAAGCTGTTTTGAGAGGTTTTATGATACAGAAACATTCGGCTTGGAAGAAGACTCAATTACAATTTACAAACAATATACTTTGGAATTTACAAAATTTGGAGCAGAAATTGGTAATGGTAACACAGGAAGAGGAGAAAAGAGAAATTCAAATAAAGATTTCTGCATCTAAACATCAATTAAATTTGGTAATAATGGAGGAAATGAATAAAAATTTGAAACTTGCTAAACAAAAATATTTTGAATATGCAAATAAACCAGGAAAATTTTTAGCAACACAGTTGAAGGATTCATTTCAAAAGAAGATTATAACAAAAATCCAAACTGTTAAAGGACCAGTCTATTCAACTTCAGAAATTCAAAAAGAATTTGTTTCATTTTATTCCAAGTTATATCAGAAAGAAAATACTCCAAAGCAGAAAATACATAAATTCTTAAATTCAATACAGATGAAAGCTTTATCAACGACCCAGAGAGAATGTATTGAAGCTCCAGTTACAAGAGAAGAAATACAAGAAGCAATACTGAGACAAAAAACGGATAAAACACCTGGACCAGATGGAATTACTGCACTATTTTATAGAATGTTCAGTGACAATCTAGTTGGCTTTTTTTGTTTACTCTATAATGCAATTTTGGACGAGGGAATATCCCCGGAGACTTGGTCACATGCATTTATATCATTGATACCTAAAGAAGGAAGGGATCCAGAAAAAACATTTAATTACAGACCTATATCGCTGTTAAATGTGGATTACAAAATTTTTGCTTCGGTTTTGGCATGTAGGATAAAACAATTCATTAAGGATCTTATACACGAAGACCAAGCAGGCTTTATACCAGGTAGGCAAATAAAAGACAATGTAAGAATTTTACTAGACTCATTGGAATATTATGATCAGAACATCCAACAAACTGCGGCCTTTGTATTTTTAGATGCAGAAAAAGCCTTTGATATGGTCTCTTGGAATTTTTTAAAACAGATTTTGGATAAATTGAATTTTGGAGATCGTTTTCAGAAAGGTATATCGGCTATCTATACCTCCCAACAGGCGAAAATTTTGGTTAATGAATCAATGTCAGATAATTGCCAAATCACGAAAGGAACTAGACAGGGATGTCCCCTCTCTCCACTTTTATTTTTGTTGGTGTTGGAACCGCTATGTGTGAAACTAAGAAGTATGGAGGACATCCGCGGATTAAGAATTAAAAAATATGAATTCAAGTTGAGAGCATTCGCGGATGACCTCCTGTTAATTTTGGAGAATCCAACACAGTCAATGAACATACTTCGGGAGACTTTGGACGATTTTGGGAAAATATCAGGCTTTAAAGTGAATCAAGAAAAAACAAAGATAATATTTAAAAATTTACCGGAAATACAGCAACAGGAATTTATATCATATACTGGTTGGGAGAAAGCCAACAAAGTTAAATACCTGGGAATCTGGATTACTGCAAAGAATAAAGATCTGATAATTAACAATTACCTCAAGTTATGGGGTAAGATTAAAACTGATATGATTATATGGTCAAATAAAAAATTGTCATTAATGGGACGTATTTCAACGATTCAAATGAATGTTCTACCAAGGATGCTCTTTTTATTCCAAAATTTGCCAATAATATCACATACTAAATACTTTGATACCTGGAGGAAAGACATTTCAAATTTCATCTGGCAAGGAAAAAAAAGAGTGGAGGCCAGCCTGCTCTTATCTCCCTCCTCTCTCTCGATGCACTGTGGCCGGATCATGGCTGGCGCACAATCCAGGGGCCTTCTTTGCTCTCCCCCCCGCCATGCACACTGGCTGGATCGGGGCTGGTGCGCAAGCTAGGAGCCCTCCTGTCTCTCACGATGCAATGTGGCTGGATCATGGCCAGCGTGCAATCCAGGGGCCTTCTTTCCTCTCCCCCCGCCATGCACACTGGCTAGATCGGGGCTGGCGCACAAGCTAGGAGCCCTCCTGTCTTCACAATGCAATGTGGCCAGATCATGGCCGGCGCAATCCAGGGGCCTTCTTTCCTCTTCCCCCCCCCCCCCGCCATTCCCACTTTCAGCTAAACACTTCTCTGGGCACATGGATTCCCTGCCCCCCCCCAATCCTGTCTATCATTAAAGGGCAATGGGTTCCACACCTATAGAAAATAGAGGGAAGCTTTGAGGAAAGCGCTGCCTTGCCCCCCCCCAATTTGGAATCTGACTGTTCCAAAAGCAGAACAAAGCGAGGGTGGAAGAAAAATGGAGGAGACCAGAGGGACTGGGGCTTGTTTTTTGCGCTGGGGCTGGTGAACCGCACGAGGTAATCTGCTGGGCGGAGTTGGGACGGAGCTGGGGGCAGGCATAAACAATGAGCCTGTTGGAAGGGGAGGCCTCCTGCAAAAGGGACAGACCAAACCGTTGTCAAATACAGCATGCTTTATTCCCATGAAAAACCAAAACTACAGATAATTGACGGGGATAAATCGCGGCCATGAAAAAAACATTTAAATAGTGTTTTTTTTTTAGTCCGTGGCAAAACAGAAGCAAATCTACCATGAAAAATGCCTCAGAGCCAGGGTACAAGATGATCTTGACAGGCTGGAAAACTAAGCCAAAATTAAAAAAAATGAATTTCAATGGAGATAAATATAAAGCTCTGCATTTAGGTAGGAAAAGTAAAATTTATAATTATAGGATGGGGGAGACTTGTCTTGGCAGAATTGTGTGTGAAAAGGATCTAGGGGTCTTGGTAGACCATACACTGAACATGAGTCAGCAGTGTGATGCAGTAGCTAAAAAGGCAAATGCAATTTTGGGCTGTATAAACAGAAGTATAGTGTCCAGTTCATGCAAAGTGATGGTATCACTTTACTCTGCTCTAGGTAGACCTCATCTAGAGCACTGTGTTCAGTTTTGTGCACCACAATTTAAGAAGGATATAGACAAACTGTAATGTGTCCAGAGGAGGGCAACAAAGATGGTGAGGGGTCTGGAGTCCAAGTAATATGAGGAAAGGTTGAAGGAGGTTGGTATGTTTAGCCTGGAGAGTAGTCGACTGAAAGGTGATATGATTACCATTAAGGTTGTGCAAAAAAAAAATCAGGTGTGGGTTTATTGGGCCCATTTGGGGGGGGGGGGTAAACTGGGAAAAAGCTGAATACTCATACCGGTAAATATCAGTATTCGGCTTATTTCCAGGTTTACCGAAAAATTTGAGTTTATTATAGTCTATGGGGATTTTTTTGAAGCTCCTGTGGGGGCATTTTTAGAGATAGACTCCACAGATTTGCTGCAAGGGACTCTCCTTAGATAGTCACCAAAGTTTGGTGAACTTTGGGACAGGGGGTCCAATGTTATGGGCCTGCATCCTCTAGGCATTTGTGACCCGAGCTGTCCATCAGTTTTCAGGTTCAGAAGTTCAGGGACAAAGACTGGCAGAAAGAGTCGATTGACAGGCAGGTGCCTCAAAGTCTGAGGACTCCCTTCATATCTGGGGTGCATAGCATGATGTCCATGCAAATTAGCTTCCACCTGAGGGAAACAGCTTAAATGCAAGAAAAATAAGGTACGGAAAACATTTATTTTGGTGGCAAATGACATCCTGTTAACAGTCCTTTATTAAGGCCATCAAAAATCTGATTTCAAGGGATGGTCATGGTGCAGGGAAACGAAGCCTCTACTCAGAGCAGCCTTCCATTTCACAGCAGGTTTTCGAGGGGGGGTGATATCAGAGCCCACCAAAGTCTCGACCACAGGGACTGTCTGAAGGAGACTGCTCATCCACGCAGGTGAGGAAGTCTCCTTCGGAAGCCTGTTGGTAGCAGCAGTTGAAGCTGGCTCTTTTTAGTTGGGGGGTATATCCCTCCGGATGGGACTGGTGAGCCCCGTCTTTTAAACATTGTTATGCTTTATCCAAATTAACCAACTGAATGATGGATGGATGGTTGTGTGATTGGATGGTTGGTCAGACCAAGTTGGCTCTAATTACACGACTCCTACCTCAAAAGAGCCCCAATTATGGGGCCCTAACAAAATCAGTCAAAATGGGAGAAAGCACAGAGCCAAATGATTATCCAGTTTTTTCAGGAATCACCTATTTGGCTTTGGAGGGATCCCCAAACCCAAAAATTACCGAAACCCCTAATTTCAGATTTATTTTTGGTTCGGGTATAATGATGTGGACAACCCGCTTTTACCTTAGCACGCTGTTCGGCCCTGCCCTCGGCCCATTTGGAGGGAAAATTTTTAAATATCCCCTACTCACAAAGGTTATGTCCTTGTGCCTCTGAGGAATTGGAAACAGTGGAGTACGTTCTTTTTAGATGTAGTTTTTATACGGAGGTGCATGGAAAGATATTAGGCCCTCTTCTAGAGAAAAACACAGATTTTAATGAAGTAGATAGAGTAAAAAATTTTCTCAACAATGCTTCACCAGAGATAACAAAACAGGTGGCTAGGTTTTGCAGAGTTGTGTGTATCACTAGGAAGGCCATACTGAGCCATACTTTTACCCCAGAACAGGAAGGGGACATATGAGATTACTAGTTAGTTTACTTTTAGGACTCATATCTGCTTGTTTGTTAAGTAGTGTGTGTGATATGCACAACCCTAATAACCATCTTCAAATACTTGAAGGGCTGTCATATAGAGGATGGTGAGGAGTTGTTTTCTGTTGCCCCAGAAAATCGGACCAAAACCAACGGGTTGAAATTAAATCCAAAGAATTTCTGGCTAAACATTAGAAAGACCTTTCTGACAGAGCAGTTCCTCAGTAAAACAGGCTTCCTTGGGAGGTGATGGGCTCTACTTCTTTGGAGGTTTTTAAGCAGAAGCTAGATCTGTCAGCAATGCAGATCAAATCAATTTTATTAATGTTTTAGTCACAATGTTCAGATTAAAACCATACAAAATGTAGAACAGCAATGCAGATTCTGTGAACTTAGGCAGATCATGAGAGGGAGGGCAGGAAGGGTTGCATCAGTGTTTGGCTCTCGTGGCCCTTTTTTACATGCCCAGGGAAATGTTGATTGCCACACTGAGATCAGGATGCAAATTTCCTCCAGGCCAGATTGGCCAGGGATCCTGGAGGATTTTTTGGAGCTATTTTCTGGATATGGAGTAGGGGTCACTGGGGGTGTGGGGGAGGGAGGTAGTTGTGAATTTCCTGCATTGTGCAGGGGGTTGGAGTAGATGACCCTGGTGGTCCCTTCCAACTCTTTGATTCTATGACACTGAAGAGACAACTATTTCCCCACACATTTTACCCCACATCTGTACCTGATAAGCAGCAAACAATCTCTTTAACATTTGGCACAATAATATAAATGGTCAAGATAATCATATTTCTATATAGATTTAATATTATGTTAAATTCAATATACTCAGCATGCAAACATTCATGCACATGAATGCACATTCTGTATATTAATGAGTCTACATCTCTGTACTGATGGTGGTTATCACTTTATAAGAAACCCTTGTTCAAAAGTTAAATATTTTAATGAGTTGAGAATAACTAGTTTTTTAAAAAACTGGTAGGGGAAAAGGTCAGGTAGCAACTACTAGATCTGTAACTAGCAAAAAAAAAGTTCAAGTACATATTTGGCATTTTAGAGAACCTTCAGGCTTAGTTTGATGAGTTATTAAAATTATGGTTGGCCTATGGGGAGAATCACGATAATTGGTAGAGGTCATAGATAATCAAAAGTGTCTCTCCCAGTGGGATGAAACCTATTAAAATCAGATATTTAAATCTCTATACACTTATGTATTCCAGTCATGTGCAAAATGACTTGTCCCAAATCTAAGTCTCCAAGGAAGAGTGCAGACATTTTTCATTGTTCTTTACTTGGTGCTAATTAACATTTTCAAGAGGTTTAGCAATGGAGTGTGCCCACAATACCCCAAAGAAATAATTCTTTGTAGCCGCCAGATCCTTGTATTATCTAGCAAGAAGAATTCATTTTTAATATTCTGAATGTTTTAGATTATTTTAAATGACATCTTAAAGGCTAATAGTACCAAAAAGGAATACAAAATATAGCCTATTATTGCTATTGTGAGAGCCTGAATTCATGAGTCATGTTAATCAAATCAGGTTTTGTTGCTGTTTTCAGACCCTTTGTAATCAGAACTGAGATCGCTGTGCTGTCTTGCTGTTCATATCAGCCAGTTTCCCCAACTTGCCAGTTGTATTTTCAAAAAGACCAAATTACAACAATGAATTTTTCAATGGTGATTTGTTCATTTGTTATTAATATATATGGACTCCCAGATTAGGGATAGGTTATAAATTAACAGCAAATGTTATAAATGTCTGGATGTGCGTGTGCCATCAAGTCACAGCTGACTTATGGTGACCCCTTAGGGTTTTCAAGGCAAGAGACATTCAGAGGCGGTTTGTCATGGCCTGCCTCCATGTCATGCCCCTGGTATTCCTTGGAAGTCTCCCCCCACACACATACACTCACGACTTAAAATCAACAATAACAAGCTTAGCTAGAGCCATACAAAAGCTAGTTCAAATGGGAAAAAATGGAGCGCTCATAGTTTGAGGGTCTTTAAAGAAACAAATGGGTTCCAACTGGATGATGCTATGCCCAATGGACACATTAGATTTGCCACATGGAAGCTACTGCAAACAACTTCTTGAGTAATGGACTCTTTGCCGTCCTCCCAGAATCATATTTCTGCTCGCTGTCAGAAACAGGTTACAGGTTCTTGTAGGTTATCCGGGCTGTGTGACCATGGTCTTGGTATTTTCTTTCCTGACGTTTCTCCAGCAGCTGTGGCAGGCATCTTCAGAGGAGTAACACTGAAGGACAGTGTCTCTCAGTGTCAAGTGTGTAGGAAGAGTAATATATAGTCAGAAAGGGGTTGGGTTTGAGCTGAATCATTGTCCTGCAAAAAGTATCAAAGGTAATGTGCTAATCATTGTCCTGTATCAAGATAATGTGCTAATGATGATGTGGTATGTTAATACGGAACTTAATATGGAACTGGTAGGATGGAGAAACTTTTGAAAAAAACATAACCTACAAACAGTGTTTAAACCCACCAATAAAATACAACAGATGCTACGATCAGCAAAAGACAAAAGAGACCCCCTCACCTCTGCAGGAGTATATCGTATACCTTGCAGTTGTGGAGAAGTTTACATCGGGACCACAAAACGCAGCATACAAACAAGGATAAAAGAACATGAAAGGTACTGCAGACTTGGCCAACCTGAGAAATCAGCAGTGGCTGAACATGGACTGACACAAACAGGACACAGGGTCTTATTCCAAGACACTGAAAGACTGGACAGTTCTACCCACTATTTTGTCAGATTGCACAGAGAAGCCATTGAAATTCATAAACATCAGCACAACTTTAACAGAAGAGAGTTTAAGAATGAATAAGGCTTGGCCTCCTGTCCTGAAAACCTCCAGACTAACAAAGACTACAGTCTACAATAGCCATGTGGATTAGTTTTGGATTTCACACATTAACAGATCACTTCAGGATACAATAGTTTCATATTAACATACCACACCCTCATTAGCACATTATCTTGATACTTACAGGACAATGATTAGCACATTACCTTTGATACTTTTTGCAGGACAATGATTCAGCTCAAACCCAACCCCTTTCTGACTATATATTACTCTTCCTACACACTTGACACTGAGAGACACTGTCCTTCAGTGTTACTCCTCTGAAGATGCCTGCCACAGCTGCTGGCGAAACGTCAGGAAAGAAAATACCAAGACCACGGTCACACAGCCCGGATAACCTACAAGAACCAATGAACTCTGACCGTGAAAGCCTTCGACAACAGGTTACAGGATTGAACAAATGGTTTGATCCAGCAGGGTTTTGGTTATATTTCCAGGTTATTAGTGTTCCCGTACTGTAAAACATTCACTGTGGAACAGCGGGATGGCATTCTGAGAAATTTGATATTAATACAACTGGTAAATGAACTTGATCAAACTTTCTTGACTACATGTGAGGTAAACTCCTGATGAGATTGCCTCAATGGGTTTTTTTTTGGGGGGGGGATGAAATTAATCTCAGACAGTGTGCCAATCAGCTTTCCTCCTGCACAGTTGTTGGCTTGGGCTAAAAGGCCATGTTGTGCCTTGGTAATAACAAACTTGACTAAATTTTCTCAATTACTGGAGCAGAGATGCATATTCTTTGGGCTTATCTTCGGGTCATTGAAGTGATCTATTTCTCAAGTACGGAATTGCTTGCAACTTCTCTTTCTTTTTGAGCCTGCATAACTAAATGCATTCTTTAAATGACTGGCATTGGATACCTTGCATAGCCTAATGTTGATGCCTGCTCGGTCAGCAGCTTGTATTCTTGAAGAGATTGCAAGAACGGATCACAAGATTAGCCACATTAATGGCACTGAAGACACTGAAGGTACATGGAAACATCTAAATTGTAAGTCTCAATTCAAAATCTTAAATGGATTTCCCCCTTTTAACTATGTGCATTTTAACTATTGGAGGTGGCAGCAGACAGGGGGCAGCAGCTATGCAGTCCAATCATGTGAAAAAGAAATCAAATTGTACAAGAAAGAACAGTTTCTTGAAAATCAGCTCCTTGATCATGACCAAAGAGCATGATATAAGCCAAACCAGAGAATGGTTGCTGGGCACTGCCATGGCAGCACCGCCCCAGGATGCTGATGGGGCCTTCCGCTGGCATCCTACTGGCGTAAAAACCTACTGGTATAAAAACCCATGCCAGCGTCCCAGGAGGTGTTCTGGTGTCCCGGAAAGCGTTCCCGGGGCGAGCCGAGAGGAGGAACTGCCATTAGGCAGCTTTCTGTCCCCTTTCACCCCGTGAACGCCAGCTCAGAGAAGAATGAACCTGTGTCTGCTTTTTAGCAGGCGTAGCCTCGCTTTTCTCTATGGGGCAAAAAGGCCCCATTTTACCAAAAAAAAAAAAAAAGCCGCTAAAAGGCTTTTTTTTTTTTTTTTGGTGTGTGGGGAATGGCGCGACTGTGCCTTCTCCCCGCCGTTCCCTCACGCTGAAACTGAGGAATGTGCTGTAAGAGATCTCAAGGGGGGGGGGGAAGTGGTGGTAAAAAGCATACTCAAACATAAGCATTGATTTCACAGCATACAGGTTGCATAGGCGTTCATCTCAGTAATACTGTGAGGTACTTCTTTATATCCTTTGCACTCCAGCATCTCATCTATTCTCATACTGCCTTCTTGAATATGTCCCTGTGCTAATTCTGCAATTGTGGGATGAGAGTTATGAAAGGCGAATGGCTAAAATTATTGAAATTAATAAAAGTTTGCATAAACAAGGTGAATATCTGTTACCATGTGGGATGATTTCAAACATTCAAGCAACAATGTCATTGCCACTTCAAATCCTGCATCCTTATAATCTTGGCTGTACAGGACCATGCATTTTGGATGAAGTCTATGGGGTCCAATGGATCATAATTCTTGATCACAAAGACAGAAATCTTCAGAGTCTAGGATGTTGCTTCTCAAGTCTTGTTTTTGTATTTTAAGATGGGGAATGTTATCACCGACTTAAGGAAAACTATTTGCTGGAATCTCTGTCATAGAAATTTCTAAAAGAATTGCTGGGCCAATATGTGTCAGGTATGGGTTTGATTCCAATGACACTTGCATTAATGCAGGGAATAGTAAGTAGACTACGAGAATAGCAGTAGGAAGGAATATATTTTCCATGTGACTAAAAACTACACAGAAGCAAGAGACTAGCAGTAGAAACCAATTATCTGTACCCCTTATTTAATTTTTTTTAAATCAATTATTATTTTTCTATGTGACAATTCAAGGATTTGTTCTTACCTGATAACAGTGATGTTCTTTGGATCAGCTGTGGGCCCCTGCTTAATGCTTTTAAGAAAGCTAAGATTTAGCTTTAAATATCACCCTTCAACAACAACTTCCAGAGTGCAGTTGAGTGGTGCCATTTAGACTTGTGATTCTAAACTTGTGATCAGAAATGCTAGGATGATTATACAGTATTGTGTGTGGCTCATTCATTATTCATTCACATCGCTGCTCAATCATTGGGAACACTGTGCTACGCACATCTCCTCTTTAGGTGTAAAAATAATTTATCTCCTGGAGTTCAGAGTGTTTATCCACCAAAACGGGGGGAAAGGGGGAAAAAAACATGGTTACTTGCCAATCAAGCCAATATATGAAAACAGGCTCTACACAACTTGACTCAGTTCCAACATGAATATTGCAGTCAAACCATGCCTCTTTGAAATGATTCCCCTTTTCATCATCTGCATGAAAAATAGCTTGAAAGAGTGTTAGATCCTTGCAGTCTGAAATGAATCAAGACTAGATGTGTATTCCATATGTGCCGTAATAAAATGCAAATAAGTACTAGGGAATTTTTATGAGCAGTAATTTGTGGCATGGTTTGCTAATCTACCTGGAGTGCAGTGTTCTGCTGTCAAAGCCTAATTTAACTTTTTAGTTGTTGCCCTGGGAATGCCTTTTACACATCTTTATAAGCCACTTTTAAAAACTGTATGTGCAATGGATTCACTTGCAAAAGGAAAAGCTTGCTAATGAGGTCAGGTCAATGGAGTGACTGGTCTAATAGCACCTGAACAAAAAAGCAGAATGAGCCAGGCTTGGTGTGTCTTCAACTAATAAATGGCTGGTGCTCTTCTAACCACACTGACTCAGGCTAAGAAAATGTATATCCTTGGCTCTCTGTGTGGGCTTTTTAAAGAAACTGATGCTGAACCAGCATGATCTTCTATCCTGGAGTGTACATTTCACCAGAGCCGGGTTTAAACAAAGCGGGGACAATAGCGGAATGGTCATCATACCTGTATGCAGACAGGTTATTGCATTTTTTTATCATTGAAAAGGAATGGACACAAATGTCACATCAAATCTTTCAAAAAACTATTAAGCCACAAAAATATGCTTGGCTATATGCACACAAGTCATTGAAGTCTTCTTTCCCTAAAAAAGGCTTGTGATCTGTGTTAGCATAGATGGACCATGCAAGAAAAATAAAGCATCAAACCGAAGCATATAATGCAAATTTTAGATGCAGCGCAAGTTTCCAAAAAATGCAGAAGCAGCGAATATAATAATAAAGTAATAGAAGATGCTTTTGGGGGAAAATAAGCAGAAGAAAGGGATTTTAAAATAGACCCTTGAAATTTTAAATTGCACAGGCATTGTAAACATGTTCTGAATAGAAAGGGCAAACTTTGCTTAATTCAGAACTGGGCTAAGCAAGCTAAAATACCTTCTAAAACAATGGGTGAATAGCCATGGCTCAGTGGTAGAGCAACTGCTTGGCCCAGGTTCTTGGAGAGCCACTGCTAGTCTGAGTAGACAATGCTGACTTTGATGGACCAAGGATCTGATTCCATATAAGGAATCAGATCATGTGTACCTCATTTTTTTCCAGTACAATTGAGACATTTGGACATGATTGATTTCCCCAAGAGCATAATCAAGATATGAAAAATCCTCCCCTCCCTCAAAATTCCCTCATGAGCCCTGAACCACTCTTCTTCCCCACTTTCTTGACAACACTATTCTCACTGTAGAACCAGATCCTCCATTCTTTACTCCCTCCCTCATTCCAGTGCCATAAATGATGAATCTATCCTTGATGTCAGAAATCCTGGATAATGTTTCTTTCCAAGGGTGATTTATCATACAGGCCTACTGATTTCAATTAACTAAAACTGGAGTAAATCTGTTAGATTGCACTGTTAGGCTGGAACTCAACATACTTACTAGAGATTAAGTCCCACTGAACTCAATAGGATTTAATGTTATTTATCTATTTATTTAATCATATTTCTATCCTGCCCTCTCCCTGACAAAGCAGGGCTCAGGACTGGTCACAATTCAGTAACAATGTAATACAATTTCAGCAAAACAGTAACAATAATGCACAATCATAATCAGTCTAAATTTGATTAAAATTCAAAATTCCATAAATCAAACCTAATGATGGTACAGCTGGTATACGATCTTCCAAGTTCCAAGTATACATGCTTAGGATTGCTTAGCTGCCTTTGATGCTATTGACCATGGTACCTTACTGCACTGCCTCTGAGGGCTGGGATTAAGGGTCACTATGATATGGTCTTGAGTCCTATCTGAGGGGTGTCGCAGAAAGTGGCGTTGGAGATTTCTACTCTGCTCCATGGATGTTGACCTGTGGGGTTCTGCAAGGTTTGATCTTATCCCCCATGATAGTTAACATCTATATAACACCACAGGGAGAAGTCATCAGGAGGCGTGGGTTGTGGTGTCACCATTATGTGGTTCATACCAAGCTTTACATTTATTTTCAACCTAATTCAGAGGATGCTATTGATGTTCTGAATCAGTGCCTGGAGTCACTAATGGGCTAGATGAAGGTGAACAAGCTGAAATTTAGTCCTGACAGGCAGAGGTTGTCAAGTTTAGTAGAAAGACAGAGCAGGGACTTGATATCTCTTCTGTGTTGGATGGGGATATACTTCCCTGCCTTTAAAAGCCAGGTTTGCAGCCTGGGAATGCTACTCAACCCAGCGGATACCTTACAAAATCAGGTGACTGCAGTGGCTTAGAGTGCTTTCACCCAGTTTTAGCTGGTGCATCAGCTGCATCCATTCCTAAGTCAGTTGGATCTAGCCACAATGATCTATGTCTTAGTTACATCTAGACTGGATTATTGCAATGAGCTCTACTTAAGGCTACCATTGAAGAGCAGTCAGAAGCTGCAGGTAGTGCAGAATCCTGTGGCTAGACGGCTGGTTGGGGGCAGCTACTAGGAGCAATTATTATAGCAGTAACACCAGCTATCAGTCTCATCCCGAGTCTAATTCGAAATGCAGTTTTTGTCCTTTAAAGCCCTACATGGCTTGGGACCAGGTATCTGAAGAACCATCTTCACCCATATGTTCTTGCCCAGGAATTAAGAGCACAGGGAGAGGCCGTCCTGACTGCCCCACCAATCAAAGAAGCTCATCTGGTGGGCACACAAGAAAGGTCTTTTTTGGTGGCAGCTCCACAGTTATGGGACAACTTCCCCAGGGAGTTTCAGTCTTTAGGAGGCAGTTGAAGATTGTTTTTATTTAGGACAGCATTTGATTAATCTGGTTTTTCTTTTGGCTGTTTTAAATTGAGATTCTAAATTGTGATTTTTATGTATCTTTGTCGTTATTGTATTGTTTACATTGTAAGCTGCCTTGAGTTCCATAAGGTGCAAAGGAGGCTAAAAAAAAGTTTTAAATAAATAAAACAGTATTGTACTATAAGTAGGGATGTCCGTTGTCCTGGATATTACGTGTGTCATATGACTTTTTGCACCTGGGAGACTACAGAGCTGAGTTCTAGATCCAAGCAGCACTTGAATATGTACTTTTCAGGATTCCTACAGTCATTTGATGTTCACTTATGTGTCACATGTACTATATTTCCCAGGTTCCTTGGTGATTGGCGTGTTTCCTGTTACAATGTTCAGGACAACTGGGAGAGAAGGAGATGGACCAGCTTGAGAATTGCAATCTACACTGAAGTAATGGCCACAGCCCCTGACTGAGCAAATGCTATGAACTAGGCACATTTGCATTCTGAGCTGGGTAAAACCAAAGTTTGTTGACATCAATAGTTCTGAGACACAAAGCTCGGCACAGGGACAAATCAAGGAAAAATGTGTAGATAATGGTGGGGAAGGAGAAGACTACTGAGGAGTAATTAACGGAAGTGATATGAAAAGACAGCAGGTAATATGGAAATCAAGCTACACAAGGGCAAAGTCTAGAAAAACCATAAAGATAATATTAATGTATGTATTCTAGAAATTAAATGGATGGGCAAGGCAATGAAGTTCCCCAAACAAACACAAAAGCCAGACTTCTATTTCTATTTTTTGTATTTTAACTACTTTATTATAACTATACTAAATAAATACATGTGATTAAGGTTTCCTGATGTTTGCACCTGAATCTACAGGCTTTGAGGGAATAAACCGTGGTCATCCATAAAATGAATGCATAGTAGGCTCGGGACAGGCAGAAGAAAGTCTTACAAAGCACATTTAACAAAAGCAGGATATTTCAGAGTGCTAGGGTCTGGGAACAAAAATGGAGATGGGTGTTTGCTTTTATTTCCTTGTTTTCATAGGTATCTGGGTGGCCACTGCTGGAAACAGGATGCTACACCGCATTGTGACCCTTGGTCTGAACTAGCTGGGGTCTTAAGATCGCAAGTTGTTATCCTTGGTACAACTTGTGCTTTCAGAGAATTTCTTTATGCCCATCACTACTTATAATTTAGGGGAACAACAGGAATTGGGCCAAAGGTTCTTTCTGAATCTTTTCAGCTCAACAGGTTTGGAAATTAAGACACAAAGGTTTTTTTCCTGAACTGTGCACACTTGTTGCCCTGTTTTTCTATCCCCGCTGTCTGGACTAGAAGATGGTGAGTGTTCCTAGCAGCCTGAGGACATTCCATTTCATAGTTCTACTCAGAAAGAAGGATCTGAGCTCTGAGCCTTACAAGGACTCCACCTGGGTAAAAGGAGTGGTGAGGCACTATAACACTGTTCAGCTGAAGTCTAATCGATGGTGGTACAACATTCCTTTGCAGCAATTCTTGTTCCAGTACTTCACCTAGACTGCTCCGCTGCTTTTCTATGTCTTGTTATTTAGGCTCTTGTCTTGACTGCCTCCCAGCTTCCAGATCCCTTTGGACAGCTCTTCTGCCAATCCGTACCAGTAAATCCTGCTTCCTTCATCAAATAGGGCTGAATTGCTACGATGGAAAATGGACTGAAGTGTTAAGCATGTCTGGCAATATTCTGCAGTACAGTGTGTTGGCCAATTTCAAATACTGTTTTTGTCATTCACATTTTGAAGCTACGCTGTATTGTTTAAGGAAAACACATCTTAAAAAAATACACTGCCAGATTGCAATCTGGACACATTTATTCTTTTGTGTTTGGGATTCAAAAGTGAAAATTTTGTGCCATATTTGTGTAAGAAAAAAAGGGAAATCATCGGTTGTAGATGGGATATGGTGGAGAAGTTGCCATGTTCGTTGAGCCATTTCTAGATTGCTGTTTCTTCTCTCAACCAATGGAAAAAGAACATTGGTTATCTATGATGTAACATATGAAAGTAAAAATGCAGTGGCTTGTCATTCATTTTATTAAGGAATATATTTCCAGATTTAGATGCAACTAATGGAAGTGTGTACTTTGATCCAGCCTGTAACAATTCTTTGCTTGCCTACATTTTCTACCTTTAGGTATGAGAAATCCAATATTCCAACCTCTCTACTTATTTACTAAGTTCAAGTTATATGAGAAGTGGAAGATGGTCTATAGTGCTATTTCATAGTCCATTAATAAATAATACCTGAACTTTCATGGGGGAGATGGACAGTGCAGTCAAATTGCAGCCAACTTATGGTGATCCACAAGAGTTTTCAAGGCAAGAGACGTTCATTGTCATTGCCTGTCTCTGCAAAGTTTTGCCATTGCCTGTCTCTGCTTAGTGACTCTGGACTTCCTTGATAGTCTCCTACCCAAATACTAACCAGAGCCATCCCTTCTTAGCTTCTGAGATCTGACAAGATTGGGCTAGCCTGGGCCATCCAGCTCAGGGTCAGAACTTTCAGACCAGGTGCTAGTTTTCTTTAACTTCTGGCTATACATTCTCTTTCAACTATCAAAAGTAGACTAGCAGCGCATTCCTAAAGGAATGCCTGCACCGGGCTTAGGAGGCAAATTAGCAACGTTGCCTCCTAAGGCCGTGCCGAAACCTCCGCCCGGTGCAAAAAACCCGTGCAACCCTCATAGGGTTGCACTGGAGATATGCCAGTAAAAAGCTGGCGTATCTTGACAAAAACAAAAAGGGGCGTTCCTGAGCCGAAATGGCTCAGGAGGCCGATTAATGTCGGCCGCACCCCCCGGGCGAAGCCAGAACGCCCTGGGAACGCCTACTGGGGTGCCGGAATGCCTACTGGCTCACCGCTGCAGCCTGTGCTGGCGGCCAGAGGCCGGCGAGAGGCTACGGCAGCATCCAGGCCCAGCACTGCCATGGCAGCGGCCAGGGACCAGTGTCCGGGCCTGCACACTGGCGCTGGGGCCACTCACGCCGGTGTGCGCCTTCCAGGTGCCGGCGGTGTGGGCCCCTGCACCGGCAGAAACCTTTGTCGGCCTCCTAAGGCCTTTGGGTCAGGCCGCCGGCGCATTTCAGGAATGCACTGTAAGCATGAAACTTCCAGACTTAATTTCCTTTGTTTTGGATTCTACAGAACTCTTGAAATGGGGAAAAATACCAAACTGGTTCCCCACCCCAAATGATAATCCAAAGATTTTTAAATTTAATTTTTATTTCTAATACTTAGCAAGCATATTTTTAAATATATAAATTTTATTCTTTGAAGTTTTCTACAGCCATACTTTAGCAACTCAAAAGGTCTTCACATAGAGTTACCAGCTCTGGGTTGGGAAATACCTAGAGATTTTGGGGGTGGAGCCTGAGGACGGAGGGGTTTGGGGAGGGGAGGGACTTCAATGGGGGATAATGCCATAGAATCTAGCTTCCAAAGCAGCCATTTTATCCAGGAGAACCGATCTCTGTTGTTTAGAGATCAGTTGTAATAGTGGGAGTTCTCCAGCCACCACCTGGAGGTTGGCAACCCTAACTTCACATCAATATTCAATGCTAAGGTGACAGCATTAAAAAGGAATCACCCACCCTGACTATTTCTGTCTTTCTACAAAACAAGAATACTACCCATTCTTTTAGGAGATTCTCAGCCACAGCATGATCTCTGACAGGGACTTAGGATTCAATCTTTGAAGAGGCTGTGATGAGAAATTCATTTAAAGATGAAATTAGACAGTTGTCCTGAAAAAAACCTTTGAAGGCCCCGATGCCTAATACATTAGTAACAAATATGTGCGGCAGCTTCAAACGCTCCTGAATTAAAATGATAAATTATTTACTAAGCAGACCATATAGTCAATAAAGTACACAATTAAACTCAGATGATTGTGCAGAGCCTTTATAATTCAGACTACTGTTATCTGCATTGGCAAACGTGCAAGATGGCCTACTGGAATTCCTACATGGCGTTATGCCTCCGTTTATGTCAAGCTCTTTCAGCAAACACTACTGCCACCTCCTGATGTTCTGCTGTATGTATGTGCTGGGGGAAGCTTCAGTTTCTTTCATGGCCAGAATTCTGTAAAGAACATGAAATACATGGATTGAGATGATCTGAAAATATTTTTGTTCTTATAAAATGTGTACATTTTTTACTGAACCATTGCCATAATTAATTATGTTGGGTTAAAACATCAAATGGCATATTTCATAGCAATTTATATTGTATTTTTTAAAATGAGAGTAGTGATTTCTATCTGTATTTTTCAGACTATATGAAGAAAAATGATGCATTTACTCAAAACATGCATTCTCTCTCTCTCTCTCTCTCTCTCTCTCTCTCTCTCTCTCTCTCTCTCTCTCTCTCTCTCTCTCTCTCTCTCTCTCTCTAATTCAGTCTTAGGCAGAGTGACACCTAAGTCCATTTGAGTCTAGGATTGTTCTGTAAATCCCACCGGCCAGCTTTCATTTCTTTAATCTCTTGTTTATTCCTATCCCATTTAAAGGTAAACAACATGGCACTGGATTGCTGTAAAGGTCTGGTGTGGTGCAGTGATCAGAGCATCAGATGTAGAGTGGGTGTCAGAAGGCATAGGGTCTAGAACCAAGAACCAATAGTTTTATGTGCTGTTGGTCATTTGTTGGATCGCCCTGACTTGAAACACATTTAGAAAACTAGAGCTGGAGTGCGCATTTGATCCAGCTGTTAGACCTCTGGCTCTCACTTGATAGCTGCCTATTACCTTCAAGGACAATGGGAACTCTCAGTTTAAATCCCTGCAGTTCGGTTGCCTTGGTTCAATAACCTATCCACGAGCACACAGAAAATGAGCTTTGTGTACAGTGACCTAAGATCTTGGATGAGGAAATGGGAATAGCATAAGCAGACTTCTTGGAAATACTGAAATCCTTACATTAAGAATTAATTAGTTTTCCTGCTCCTGCAAAGTATATGCCTCTCTGAAAAGCAATTTGCCAAGAGGAAGTCGTATCAGACAATTGAAAAGGAGAAATATGCTGGCATCTGTATCAGTAAGTGGGAAGCAGCAAAGGTTATCATGTGAATGCACTCAGCATATTTTACAACCTCTTACCTGAAAGCTTGCTGTTTTCCTGCAAAACAATTTTAATTACTAGAGCATTTTTGGCATAGCTATCTATTTCATTAGTCATTACTATATCTTTTAAATGACCTCTTTCTATTAATGCATTTGCTGCTGCTATTGTTGTTGTTGTTAATGCAGTTGCTCTTTCCATTTAGTGTCCTGGAGTCATCTCCGGTGAGGGCTCCTGTGGGGTTGCCCTCCCTTTCCCCATTTTGTCTGCTATTGGAAGCTGTGGTTGCTACTGTGAGGCCGCCTTGGTCCTCACACTGCTGGGTGCTCCATCTCCATGCTGAGATGCCAACAGGGACCTTACCCACCACAATGCCACCACCGGAGCTGTTGGTTCCAGCAACTGGCATGCCTGAGCTGGCCGGCCACGCTCCTCCTAGCTCCCGATCTGTGGTATGCGCCTCAGTGTGGGAGCAGTTTGCCGCAATCAGCCCGGCTCTTGCCGCAGCAGTGTGGCGTCTCGCCAGCAGGGCTGCTCTACCCTGAAAATCCCTAGTTGCTGAGGTAAGCACAGAGGTGGGGGTTCCAACCCCAGACAAAAATTTATAGTGATATTTCTCAATGAGGTCTCACATCCACAGAGTACCACCCAATTATTCCTAAATGCAATCTTTGGGAACTTTTGAAGTTATTGGTTGAGCACTTATTTTGCAGGTGTAACTCTAAGTTATGGCGTAAGTCACCCTGCACTGACATCCATGCCACTTTGCATGGCACAAGCGACACAGCCGCCAGCGGTGGGGTCAAGCCAGCTCCGAAGTGCCTCTGCCCCCCCTTCAGGATTGCATGGTAAATGTTCTCTGTTAACCAGTGATGAGAGAAAATAGGCATTGCAAAAAAAGATCAGTTCAACTTGAATTGCAAGAAATTGAATAATCCCTAGTCAAAAGTTGTTTGAAATTAGTAACAACAAAGTTGGGAATACTTGTGAGATAGCCTTATGTGTGGCTACAGATGCTGTACATATAGGGTTGCCAACCTTCAGGTAGTATCTGGAGATCTCCTGCTATTACAACTGATCTCCAGCCGATAGAGATCAGTTCCCCTGGCTGCTTTGGCAATTGGACTCTATGGCATTGAAGTCCCTCCCCTCCCCAAACCCCACCCTCCTCAGGCTCCGCCCCAAAAACCTCCCACCGGTGGCAAAGAGGGACCTAGCAACCCTATGTAAGATGTGAAAAAAACATATTCATACCTTTTTGAAAACTGACCAATACAATATGTTTATTACATGCTTTCATTGAAAGGATAATTTGAAAGCTAAGTTGTTTCTTAAGTATCAGTTAACTAGCCATTCTATGACATTCCATGACAAATAACCCTACTTGCTCTAATGTGAATGTGAAATGATACTTAACCTTGGAGTGTACTTGTTAAATAGGCATGCCAAAAATAATTTGTTCCTTAATTTAAAAACATGCTGGGAAAAAAACTGGAACAAAAGTAAATTGGCCCTTACCAGAGCTGAACAATGAGATCACTATGAATGCAAGTCTCCAGCAGGGAAATGTAGGCTAGAAAAAGAGCTACACTTCCTTTTCCCCCAGTGTTAGTTACAATAGACAGAATTATGACAGCTGCTCTGAATATGCTTCATAACTCTTTTATCTCAGAATGAATAGGACTTATTAAATAATATGAGCAAGATGTGCTCTAAAATTCAGCGCAAAATCACCTGTCATACTGCCTTAGGATGCACACTAAGGTTGTAAGTTGCATGCATGGCGCTTCTGTGTGGGTGGAAGGATTTCTATCCACAGAGCATGACTTTCTCAGCTCCCCCTTGCTGCTATCGCCTGAAGCACCTCCTGAGGATGAGGGGCCTCCAGAGACGTTTTGGTGCCATTTTAGGCAGCAATGGGAGGGAGAGGCAAGAAAGTGATGCTGTGCGAGCAGAAATCTTTCTACCTATGGAAAAGCTCCGATAGATCCAAACCTTTGTAAAATAAATGGAGTTACAAGTAAGGCCGCATGAGTAAAGTCTTCAGCTGAAATGCATTTTCTAAGTACAGATTTATCATTTGTATTTGTGTGTGTGTTTGTTTTACTTCATGTTGTTGCAGTCTTGGAAAGGAATTCCTGACCACTTGGTCAGCTGGAAAGCAAAGCTAACACTGCTCTCCCACACATATAGCCCTTCTGAATAAAGTGGGGGGGTTTATATACGAAAAAAAGTAAGATATGGAGGCTGGAATTCAGAGGATCAGATCCAAAGATATGTGAACGCACTGCTCATGAAAATTATTTATTTATCTAGATATTTATACTAGATATTTACAACTGGCCTGTAATTTCCTGGGTCCCCCCGGAACCCTTTTTATAAATGGGTGTTACATTGGTCATTCTCCAGTCCTCTGATACAGAGGCTGATTTTAGGGACATGTTACATATCATTGTTAGAAGTTCAGCAATTTCCCATTTGAATTCTTGACGAACTCTAGGAAGAATACTGTCTGGTCCCGGTGACTTGTTAGTTTGCGGTTCTCTCCCTTCCACCAGGTTTCTATAATATTCACTATATCTATGTTAATTCTTCATGATATTTTAGAGAAGGAGAAATCAGTAAACTGTTTATGGCTCTTTGGAGGCAACCCTTAGCATATATTTATGCCTAAGATTTGGTGTTTGCATGCGTGTTTGTGTACAGATATCTTTGTTAATATTTAAGCTATTCAATATTGTCTATTCCTGTGTGAGTATCCATGTCTTATTTCTGGCGTTCAAACTGGCAATGTATATGCATAATAAATTGAGCAGGCTATTACTAGTTTAACCTTGGATATATATAACTCCCTAGGCTTCTGATTAATGTGGTCTTCTAACTCAACAAAGTTGTTTATTCCAGCTCAAAAGGGGCAGAGGAAGGAAAGAAGGAGGTGGAATGCATTCTGTGCCACCACAACATATGACAAGACATTATTGATGCAAAGATAAATAAAGTGTCCCGTATACACAAACACTATATACAGATAATATAAGAACAGTGACCTGTGAAGAAAGAATTCCAAGATCAGATGCAACCTGACGCAAGTTTCTTAAAATATTTTATGAATTCAGCAAAAGATCGTATGTTTGAAAAGGCATTTTTAAACATTGCCTCGTGCTGTATCAGCCTTCCCCTTCTACAGATAATACAAATTGGCTTAGGAGAGAGAATGCTCTACATTTTTATAAGGCTTCAATTCCCCCATGCAATTATGGACCTTGAAGCATAATTCTCTTTGGAATGGTAAAAGAATTAGAGCTGAGACACCCTGTTAAGAATAGAGCATGATAAAAAGCAACAGGTTCAAAGATTCCTTTTATGCTGCTGTTGCCTGGTGTCATGTTATATTCTAGCCACAGTTGTGTTACAGTATGTGAAAGAACAATGTGAAAAGTCAAGGGGAAAAGGAGTTTCTGTCTCTCTGTATTCAGCATTCAAATGTTCTGATCCACAGAAAACCTTTAGTAATTCTTTTTTAAAATCTTAATTAGAATTCTGTGCTGGAGCGATTTCAAAATGCAATATTTACCTTTCTAAAACGATGGAAGAATAATCTCGTGAGGCATGAGGAATTATTGCAGAAGGCTCAACTTAAGTGTGAGGTTCTAAAATATGGGATAAGTACAGGGAAAAGATGCTAGGGGTACATGTATGGAGAATTAATATATGACCCAATTCTCTAACAGACTAATTTATTAACTGTTCAGGGTGAAGCTGGCTTTAGCACACATGCCACCTCAAAACTAGCTGCCTTGTGGGAAAGGGCACAGATAAGTTTAGCTCTCAGCTTTAAGCTTGTGATTTACAATACAATACCTTTATTGGCATCATAACATGATATAACACGCCAAAACGTCAGCGAAAATAGGTTAAAATCTTCCGTTGTTCATTAAAAATAATATTTATCGATTAAAATTTTATTTAAATTTTATTTAAATCTCTTAAACTGGGTGAGCTTGATGCGTCTCTCGGTAAGGGCTGAAGCTAGGAAGGAAGCTACTGAAACCATGAGGTTTCTGTCTTGGTCCGCTAAAAGGAGACGAGTCAGATTCCTTTTTGATCTTGTGCACCAAGGGTCTGGCAAATGGCTAAGCATTAGATGATGAGGTCCGCTATGGAGAGGTCAGTCCAATAGGATATGTTCCACAGTATCGGGAATTCCAGCATCACAGGCCCATAGTCGGGCATTATGGGGAACATGATGGAATCTGCCAGAGGTCACTGCCGATGGAAAGGCATTTAATCTTGCCAGCATGAAAGTTCTTCTCTGGGTTGGTAAAGCTAAATTGTAAAGGTAATTAGCACAAGAGCCATAACATGAAACGATGCCTAGAGTGCCAGGGGAACAAGTTCTCAGGGAATGAGGGGGAAAGAGCTGCCTTTCATGATCATATAGTCGCCGTTGGATAGTTTGAAAGATGTAATGTTCATCGCTTAATGCCAGAGCATCAAGGTCTATGCCCAGACTACGGATTTTTCCTTGGATTGCTCTAGACCAGCTAGATTCCTTACTATCCTCCAGCATGTCCGCTAGGTATGAATCGGAGTTTGTTCTGAAGATGACTTTTAGCCAGACCTTGATGGTAGCTAGCCAAGCTTTGAGCTTGAATACCACTTATACCAGGGTGTGGGAGGGGCGGTATGACTCTGGGCAGGGGGGCTGTATTACTGGGCAAATATGCCCAGCACTTGCTCTCAGACAGGTGGCTCTCTGGCAGCTTTCTGCAGCTCCGCGCCCATTGATTCTAACAGCACAGTCTTATGCATGTCTACTCTGAAGAAATCCCCACAATGTTCAGTGATGCTTATCCCCATGTAAGTGGGTAAGGATTGAAGCCTAATGCTTTTCTGTGTTAACTGGCATCCCTGAGGAACTAGACTTGCCAGTTAACCAAATATGCCAGTTAGCCAAGTGGGGGACCCTCTGAGAGCAGGAGACGTAGGCAGCAGGACCCAGTGGACTCCTGGTAAAAAGGCACCACCTGTTGGGCAACAGTATGAGTTGTACCCATGGCCAGGACACAAGTGTCGCCCCAATGCTGCTGATCAGCTGTGTGGCAGGTGGGGATTTAAAAAGCCTGGACATGGAGTGGGTAGAAAGTGCATCCCACCCCTGGCCAAAACCCTCTTCAAGCAACTCCCTACTGCCACAGAGCTGTGCAATGGGTGGGGATTTAAAGAGCTGGAACACATTAAATCCCTGCCCACCCCAGAGCTGATCAGCAGCACTGGGGTAGGCAGCAAAGGACCCTAACAGCAGGATCCTTACCATAGGCCCTCTCCATGAGCCAGCAGCACCCATGGCTGGAACGTAATGGCCTCCTTCATCACTACCTTCTCTCAAGGGCAGCACCAAGCATTCTGCTTAATAGTGTATGTCAGCTAACAGTTTTTACAGTAAATGTGTTTAGTTAAGGCTGACCTGGAAGGCCCAGGCTAGCCTGATCTCGTCAGATCTCAGAAGCTAAGCAGGGTCAGCCCTGGTTAGTATTTGGATGGGAGACCACCAAGGAATACCAGGGTTGCTGTGCAGAGGAAGGCACTGGCAAACCACCTCTGTTAGTCTTTTGCCATGAAAACCCCAAAAGGGGTCGCCATGAGTCGGCTGCGACTTGACGGCACTTTACACACACACACAGACACACATACTTTCCCTTAGGTACTTAGAGAATTGTTTATTGTATGGTAACCAAAGAGCAGCAAGTTCAATTAAGCTGGTGGCAACTGATAGAACTTAGAGGGATGAGAGACTGGGGGTTGAGAGAGGTTCTAGCCGTGGTTTGTCCTCAGATCTCTAGACTAGGCTGAGTGAAATATTAATACGTGGTTATTCATATTCTGGTGGTGGCATCCATTAATATTTCAGTGCTGATTCTCTGCTGATTTGGACTGTGTATTTGGTCACAAAAGGGAGCGCTTGCATCTTAACCAGCAGCGTTCTGTAATATATGCATGTTAATAGTTACCTTGTGACATTTTCCCCCTCAAAATCTCCTATCAATCAATAACTTTAATACAGTCCAAGACCAGCAGATAAAAATATATACATAGTAACAGGATAACGACTACAAAATCTTTTATCATATTCATCACTCCTTGATCTCTTTTAAATAGAAAATACAAACATTTTGCTTCAAGCAAGGTGAAAAATTTGATTCCTAAAATTGAGAGAAATTCAGGGCATACTGCAGATTTTGCAAGAAGAAAGATTGGGCTGTCGTTAAAAATATGTTAAATTCACAACAGCACACATTTTACTGCTGGAATTAAGACAGAGGAAATAAAAATATGAAGCAGTATGTCAATGAAGTAAATGTGGCATGGATTCAGTTTAAAAAGAAGTTGCAAGAGTCAGCACTGTACCAGCTTGGAAGGGCAGAAATGAAACATGACTATGTAAGAGAGTATAAAAGAGCCACAGGGAAGGAAGGAAGAGTTTGGGCTAGAAGATAGCTATCATCAAAGACTTAGCAAACTGTGGGGTGCTTCACCAATTTAAAAGAACAGAAAGTGGCAGGAGAGAAAAATGAGGGCCACGTCTGTCATGTCAGAAAAAGCAAAACTAGCCCTTGGGAAATCAATGAACTGAAGGGAAATCAGTGTTGTGCTCATGATTCTCATGCTCACCTTCACATTAATCCAAACGTTTTCACAGAGATACTCAATTGGTTCCTTCACACAAACTGGTATTTGCAAAATGCAGAGTATCAGCTCAGACATACAGAGATCTATATGTTATACTATCTAGGCTCTAGAAAACAGCAAGAGTCCAGTAGCACCTTAAAGACTAACAAAACGTCTGGCAGGGTATGAGCTTTTATGAGCCACAGCTCAATTCTTCACATTCAGCTAGAATGTGAGTCCATCTATCTTTAAGTAGAGAAGAGTGAGAAACAGCATATTCCTCAATGCTGCAGCGACTGCAGACAGCATGGTCGTGGTGCCGCTGTGGCTCCTCAAAAGAGGTTTTGCACCTTCTGTGGGGGTAAAAAGGTTTTTTAAAACAAAATTTAGAAAAGGGGGGAAGCTCCATAGCAAACAAAAAGGTGGTGCGGCAACACTGTTGCTTTGGGGGTGTATCCGGGCTGAAAGGGGTTAAGAAGGTGTCTAACGGCAGCTCTGCCCCCTGGAACACCCCGGGAATGCCTCCAGGGCCACTGGCGCAGGGACTTGCACCAGGAAGACACTGGTGGGAGGCTGCACTGGCATCCAAGGGCCACACTGCTGCCATGGTCTGGGGGGGGGGCAGCATAAGTGCTCCTTCGCCAGTGTCCATGCCAGTTTGCATGGTGCAAGTGGCACAGACGCTAGCATAGAAATCATGTTGCCTCCTATGACCATTTGCCCCTCCCTTCAGGAATGTACTGTTAGACACACAATGGCCATGTAAATGTCAAAAGCAAGTAAATGACATTAGCAGGTGTGACTGGATTAGGTGTGATAAGCAGAGGAGTAGTAGATGCGGACAAATTAGCATTGGTAATGAAACAGGAATCCCAGATCTCTATTCAGTCCAGGAGAATGCATGGTCTTGAGTTCCATTATTAGTTGTAATTAGGGTTGCCAACTTCCAGGTACTAGCTGGAGATCTCCTGCTATTACAACTGATCTCCAGCCAATAGAAATCAGTTCACCTGGAGAAAAATGGCCACTTGGGCAATTGGACTGTATGGCATTGAAGTCCCTCCCCTCCTCAAACCCCGCCCTCCTCAGGCTCCACCCCAAAAACCTCCCGCCGGTGGCAAAGAGGCACTTGGCAACCCTAGACTACACAGATCAGTTCCCCTGGACAAAATGGCTGCTTGGAGGGTGGACTGTATGGCATTATACCTCAATGAGTTTGCTCCCCTCCTCAAACCCCACCCTCCATAGGCTCCACCCACAAATCTCCAGGATTTTTCCAACCCAGAGTTGGCAACTCTAGATCATATGATTAATCAGAGGAAGTCCCTGATGGTCACTGATCTTCCCAGCTTTTTCCTCCACCAGTAGAAAGTTTATTCCCTGAACCATGGGAACTGTGTGACATGTATGGGAGGGGCTGCACTAAGGAAGGAGAAGAGAGAAAAATCCCTCCTGCTTCTTCCATGAGCAGAGCTCCAATGAAGGAGGAACAAAGAGGGGATGATTTCATCCCTTTCCCTCTCCTCAGTGCAGCCTCCTGACCTGCACACCTATCACTCCATGTGGGTCTTGCAACCCCAGAAATAAATTTCCCAAGGTTGGAAATGGCTGCTGAGGGAAGGGGAAGATCAGCAGTCTTTGTACAATCCTTGCACTGGATCCAACCCCCAGCACTTGATTAATGAAAAAGAAAGAGAACAATCCAGCAAAAGGAGAAGAATGTTATGTCCCTTGAATACTGGATAAGTATACACTTAACGGCCCTGACCTGGATAGGCCCAGGCTAGCCTGATCTGGTCAGATCTCAGAAGCTAAGCAGGGTTGACCCTGGCAAGTATTTAGATGGGAGACCTCCAAGAAATACAGGGTTGTGACACAGAAGCAGGCAATGGCAAACCACCTCTGAATGTCTCTTGCCTTGAAAACAGTACAAAGGTTGCCATGAGTCAGCTGTGACTTGATGGCTATACACACTCACACACACTTAACACTAGATGAAATCTATGGGATTCAAAACAGCTTTATTTGGACTGGATCTTGTGCAGTATTTATGGTTTCCATATGATGGCTAGAACTGATTACACAAAAGGCTATTTTATTAATAGTTTATATCTAGCCAGAAACTAAAATATTTAACAGACGTTTTCCTGTATAATAAATTTTCCTTTCTTTGCAGGGGTGTGGGGATGACAGATATACTGCTATAGGTACTTTCCATTCCAATACTATTCAGTATTATGCTTTGTAGAGATTCTTTCCTTAAAGCAACTATGAGAATATTTCCTGGTCTTGAAATCTTGTCGCATTCAAAAGGACACTGTTTAATGTGTCCCATCATAAATAATCTACACATGCAGACAATAACACTCGGTGCATTTTCTTAATGTTTATTAGAGCTAAGCCTATTGTAATTTTGAAAAAAAAAACCACCACAATATTTAGGTGACAAATTCTATTTATATATATGCTATGGGGGCAAAAACCTAATATTAAATTCTTATCTGACTCTGTCCTTTAAAATAGGCAAATAAAGGCCACAATGTGGAAATGATATCATGCTGCTGATATACAATGCAGTAGATTCCTTCAAGACATGCAATCAGTTCATAAACTACTCAGACTATGCAGTTTTTATTTTGAAGAGCAGTGTTTCTTCCAGATTTAAACTGTAGTTATTCCATTTAGTTACTAAATTTAAAATCATGATAATTCGGAACACCCATTATGAAACATTAAGTTACAATAGCATGTTGCCTTTCATTATCCTTAGTGCAAAACTGCACCCTTAGTGCAAAAACTGCACCCTTAGTGCAAAAACCATCCACTTAACAAACTCAAAATAGCAGCAAGGGTTGAATAAGTGTAATAACAAATCACTTTCCCATTTTGACTTGTAGTTACTTACTACAGACATCTGTATGTCTGTAACACTCTGGCCGTTTTGAAGAACATAGTGCTACATAGGTGTTTTTCAGGAGGGAACCTTTTAAACCACCCAAATCCACTTGTGGCCACTTTTACTACTGAAATTATGGTATTCTGTCCATAAGGATGATTTTTTGATAGATCCATCATAGCATCTAGCTAATGGGCATGGTTCAGCCAAAATTAAGAGCATTTAAGTCTCATTGATTTCAATGGGTGAGTAAATGGCTTTCTTATATCTTTCCCATCAGTTTCAGTGGTAGTTTGAAATACTTACTTTGAGCTTTATTTTTATTGTTGTATAAACAAATTGTCAACAGTATTTTACATATGAAGCTGTAATTGCTTGCCACTAATGCCATTGTGAATCACAGAATAATTCATCTCTTTGTTAAAGCTGGACCAAGTTTACAGATCATCTCTTTGTTAAAGCTGGACCAAGTTTACAGATCACTTTGCCTACTGAATTCAGTGAAACTATTCTTTCTTGGATACATAATGCCCATTATTCTCTAAAAGCAAATAAACACTGAAAACTATTCTCACAATTCATACTTCTCTGCTATTGGGGTGCCACAAAGACTGAATTATCATTCTAAATGCAAGTTTTCTAATATTTTGAGATGATTAATAATTATGGTATTCTGATTACTAGGGTTGTGCATATCAATAAACCCAAACTGAAAACAAACCTGAAATTAGCCGTTTAGGTAATTTTGGGGAGTTGGGTTTACCGGATACCAAAACCTGGGGATAAAACCGAAGCCAAATAGGCAATTTCTGAAAAAGCTGAATAGGTATTCGGCTTTTCGGGTTTGGGTATTCGCCTTTGCTCAGAGGCACAGCTCTGTGCTTTCTCCCCTTTTTCTTTCTTTCTTTCTTTTTGACTGGTTTTGTTAGGGCCCCATAGTTGGGGCCCTTTTGAGGTTGGGGTCATGTAATCGGAGACAACTTGCTCTTACCAACTGACAGCAGCTGATCTGCACTTTAAAAGAAGGGGCTCACCCAGTCCGGAGAACATTAGTTTCCATCAGCTGCTCATGGGCCTTCTGAAGAAGACTCTCTCACCCGCTCCCTCACCTTAACATGAGCAGCCTTGATCATGACTTCGGCTGGCTCCAATATCGTTTCCCGGCACTGTGACCATCTCTTGGGAACAGATTTTTCATGGCCACAATAAAGGACTGCTCACAGGATGTCATTTGCCACCAAAAGAAACATTTTCTGTGCCTTATTGCTCTTGTATTTAAGCCCTTATCCTCCGTTTGGAAGTTCATTTGCATGGACATCATGCAAAGTGACCCAGAAACTAAGGCAGCCCCCAGACTTTGAGGTGCCAGCCTGGAACTGGCTCTTTCCACCAATCCTTGGCAATGGTGAACTTTTGAACCTGAAAACCGATGGACAGCTGAGCTTGCAAATGCCTGCAGGATGGGGGGGAACCTCTTTGTGGGCCCATGAAATTGGACCTCCTGTCCCAAAGTTCACCAAACTTTGGTGACTGAGAGTCCCTTGCAGCCATGCTGCAAATTTGGGGACTCTACCTCCAAAAATGCCCCCCATGAGCTTCGAAAAAATTCCCATAGACTATAATGGGCCTGAATTTTTCAGTAAATCTGAAAATAAGCTGAATACTGAAATTTAGCGGTACAGGTATTCAGCTTATTTTGAGCTTACTGAAAAAAATCAGGACCAACAAACCTGAACCTGAAATTTACCAAACAACCCTACTGATTACCTATTATCTGTGTTGTAGCAGCAGGCATGCTAGAATTGTAAATGTGATTCTGAGTATCAGAATTTTGTGTTCAGATTGCTGGGGCTCAAGGTCTTCTGGGGAGCTGGCAGGAAAAGCTCCCTTTCATTATCTGCTGTCCCTCCTGACCCCCTGATGTCACCAGTTTTTCTGCTGGCCTCCTATATGGTCCCTTACTGCTGAGTTTTTGATGGAAATGAGCATGGCTACAGTACCGAGAAATGCACAACTCAAACTGTGTATGCACCGAGTTTTTCATCCATTCAGTCACCTCTGACTACCTCCAGGAACCCCACTCAGGCCTTCCTTCCAGTCCACCCACATCCCCACAGCTCAGGAAATCATGTAATTCATCCCACAGCTCAGGAAATCATAGGAGTTTCATTTCTCTCTGTCTCTTTTCCCACTCTCTTTCTTTCTAGATCTCTTTCAAAATTGTTTCTTTTTAATAAATAGAAAGTCTTCTTAATGCTTTTCTTGCCAGGATTTGCTCTGTTACCCCTGAAGCTGGTTTCACATGACTGCATTTATTCAGCTTTATAAACAACATAATTCCTTGAAGTATTTGCTGTAATTAACTTCAACCTGAATGCAGCTGTGCAGGCTCCAAAATGTCTCTACCTTGGGATAACCGTGACACTGTTCTTAAGTAGACATGATACAGCTGTCTAAAACCTCAGTCACTTTCCTTAAGTATGTTTTTTTTAAAGCCACAAATAGCTTGTGCATGATAAATTAAGATTGAATGAGAAAAATACCATGCAATTTAGAGGAGATTACAGATTTTTCTACATTATCCAACTTCTTTGGAATAGACCCCATTTACTCAGTTATCTGGAGAATCCATAAGATGTGACTTCCAAATAGAGCTGCCAAATCTCCTGCTATAGTGGAAGACTTCCCGCTGCTGCCTCCCTACGCCTATCTCAGTGGAACAGTGGGGGGAAAGGGCAGGGAAAAATCACTGCTACCTCAATTCACTTGTCTCTACTTAAGGATAGATGGAATCACATTCTAGCTGAATCTGAAAGCTCATATCCTGCCAGAAATTTTGTTAGTCTTTAAGGTGCTCTTACATTGAAGCATAATTGCATCTAAACAATGCTAAACATGTGTGAAGTTACCCTATGCATTGACACTTTCCCACCAATGTCTTCTAGGTGGGGAAAAAATTAGGAGGGATACTGTTCAGTTAAGGAGCCCCGTGGTGCAGAGTGGTAAGCTGCAGTACTGCAATCAAAATTCGATCCCGACGGAAGTTGGTTTCAGGTAGCCAGCTCAAGGTTGACTCAGCCTTCCATCCTTCTGAGGTGGGTAAAATGAGTACCCACCTTGCTGGGGGTAAAGGGAAGATGACTGGGGAAGGCACTGGCAAACCCCCCATAAACAAAGTAAACGTCGAGATGTGATGTCACCCCATGGGTCAGGAATGACCAGGTGCTTGCACAAGGGACCTTTACCTTTACTGTTCAGTTTCTATGTGCCAGATATGCCTGCCAGTGCTGTGTCTACCTGCTTGTTCATTTACAGTGTTTAGTGGGCTTGGGGATATTATTAAAAAAAACTAGTTTCTGTACAGAACATATTTAGAATTTCACATTATGAAAGACTTTTGACTGTATAGCACATAAGGGCCCCAGTGAAGTACTGAAGCACCCTGTTTGACAAAAAAGGCTATTAGGCAAACCCCCAATTAAAAGAAAACAAAGAATGTATTAATATGTATTATGTATTTCATTTCTTTTAATTTTTGTTCATGTCCAGGAAGATCCTTTTTGCCCCACCTATCTTCCATGGTGCTTTCCCGTTTTCTTCAATGATATTTTATACAATTTTAACATCTTCCTATACTATTTTTTGTACCATTTATATGCAACTGACACAAAAGTAGGCATCAGCAGCAATATTCATATAAAATTTCATTAATATAATTGGTACAAAGGATAAGTAAAATTTCACCCTGAGTGTGGCAAAACCATAAGGTAGCCCTTTTCAGGGCAGAAATGTGGGGTATAAATTTGGTAAAATAATGTAATAAATAAAAGAAATCTGACCTTTTGAATCCAACATTCTAATTAACTTACACAACATTCCTACGTAAAAATGATCACATTTTTGTTTCTCAATTAGCGGTATGATGGAACTTGTATGTTCTTTTTACCGTAGTAGAAAAGAGCAAGAGTCCAGTAGCACCTTAAAGACTAACAAAAATATTTTCTGGCAGGGTATGAGCTTTCGTGAGCCACAGCTCACTTCTTTTTACTGTAATCTTCCATTGAAATGTGAGGTTCCTTGTTGACTGTACTGAAGGGGGAAAGGGGGGATGTATTTAATTAATATAGCTGCATTTCTACAAAGAAGTCTATATAATTACATGGCTCATTACCAATTAGAGCTAAAGTAGACTTGCCAATTCTATTAATGTGAGTAGGAGAGACTAGATTTTAGTACTGGGCTTCCTTTCCAGACTAAATCTGTGTTGCTTCCAGGTAATACTGTGCTACCTTATAGGACTCATAGGAGCCAGTGTGGTGTAGTGGTTAGGAGCGGTGGATGGACTCTAATCTGGAGAACCGGGTTTGATTCCACCTGAAGCCCACTGGGTGACCTTGGGCTAGTCACAGTTCTCTCTGAACTCTCTCAGCCCCACCTACCTCACATGATGCCTGTTGTGGGGGGGGGAGGGAAGACAATTGTAAGCCACTTTGAGACTCCTTAAGGTAGAGAACCTTAAGGTAGGGTATAAAGACCAACTGTTCTTCTGTTGTAAGATGTATTAGTGCAATAATGTATGTGAAATGCTTTGAATGCCTGAAAGTGCTGTATAAAAGCCAAATACATTTATTATTAGATATGGGATAGGAAACATAATATCAGATAACAAAATATAGTTTATAAGACACATATGGTTTGGTTATAGATCCATTAACACACAACCTTATATATACAGTCAGCAAAGCAGTAAAGGAACAAAAAAACTAGTATCTTCACAAGGCAGACAGTTGTATATTGACTTCAGCAGGAGTTCTGTACATGTAGGCTACAAAGTTCCCAGCCTAGGAGACATATTGGCAATGTTTAAATAAAAAATCAAAGAAAGCCAAAAGGTGCCTCGTGCTTGTGCCTCCGCTGTGAAAAATTGAATCATCCTTTCAATATTACTTTAAACACCTGAGTGTCATCTAAGCTCACTGAAACATAACTTCTGGGCATCAGCAATATTGCATGGTAAAATGCAATAGAATCTGTACTAACTTCTTCAGCATTCTAAATTCAGCTCTGACGTGACACTGCTAAGAGTCTGAATACAAGGAACAGCACTATGGATATGCAATTCATCCAAAATTAATAAAGCATTCAAACCACTGTATGGTATACTGTACAACATTCAAAGCATATATCGTTTTATGATGTACATTGTGAAACTATGTCATAGGAATACAACCATTAGAGCTAAAATGTGCAGCCATTAACAATTATTATTACACCATCCTCAACAATAAACATGCCATTGATACAGTTAGGGTCATGTCAATTAAACAACAGATTTACAATGCAATCCTAAACAGAGATGGTCTAAATCCATTGAGTGTAGAAGGGTGTAATTATTTAGGACTGCACTGTTCCTAGAACTATAAAAAGAAGGATGAAGGGCTAAAATAGAATTTTAAAAAGAAAGATGATGGACACCTGTCAAACAAAGGCAGACTTCTCTACAGAGCATAGAAAACCTCAAAGAGGGAGAAGGAATGGAAGCCAAAGGAACATTAATAGAGACATTTCCAAATGCAACAGGGTGAGAATTGAACATTTGAGATTTAATAACTGACAACCTTTAAATGCCTTTCCAATTGTGACCTTTTTAGGAGCTGAATATTTTGCAGTTGCGATTTTTGCATCCCTATCCACAAAGTTACACTTTTCAGTTTCCCTGAGTGAAGCCCCTGTAAGCAAGGACAGGGGACAGACAGTATACCTTCACTTTCAAATGCTGGGCTGTGTGTGCCAGTATATGCCTTTGGGGATTATCGGGAACTCCATACTTCGTTTGGCTGAGGCTGCTGGGATTTTCTCAGGCATGTAATTTTGGTTTGGTGAGGGAGGGACCTCAGTGGAGTATAATGCCATAGAGTATGCCCTCCAAAACAGGCATTCCACCCGGGCGCCCTCTTCGCCCCTGCTGAAATTGAGCCCCCAGTATACTGAGGGGCTTCGAGTTATGAAGCGGGAGCTTAGATGGCTAGAGCAAGTTTGGCAGCGAACTCACGACGAAGCTACAAGAGCATCTTATAGGACGTTTATGAAAGCCTATGAGGTGGCAATGAAAGCTGCTAAGAAGGAGTTATATGCAGCTGAAATTGTATCCGCTAGCTTTCGCCCAGCACAATTGTTCTGAGTGATTCAGTCCTTAACGTCCCTTGATGGACACTCAAATGTAGGGATAAATTTGGCATGTAGCTGTGAGGCATTTGTGAGTGACCTTGCAGATAAAGTCTTAATGCTCTTCCATGACCTTCCTGACAGTTTTGATGTGGTAAGTGAACTTGGGCATCTTCTGGTCCAATTTTGGACCACTTCAGCCGGCTTTCAGATGCCGATGTGGATAGGAACCTGTTAACTGTAAGGCCTACCACCTGCGTCCTAGACCTGTGCCCATCCTGGCTGGTTAAGGCTAGTCTGGGTGCGGTGTGGGCACCCCTGGGAGAGATCATTAACAGGTCCCTTTCTTCAGGGACTTTTCCAGGGAACCTAAAGGAGGCAGTGGTAAGACTGCTCTTAAAGAAACTATCTTTAGACCTGAAAGATTTTGCCAGCTACCGCCCGGTATCGAATCTTCTGTACCTGGGTAAGGTATGGAAGAGAGCAGTCACCAAGCAGTTACTGGATGACACCAAGCAGTTCCTGGATGACACATCAGCCCTAGATCTCTTCCAGTCGGGCTTCCAACCCAAACATGGGATGGAGATGGCTCTAGTCACCCCGACAGATGATCTCCGGAGACAGCTGGAACAAGGCGGGTCAGGGCTGCTGATTTTATTAGATCTATCAGCAGCCTTTGACATGGTCAACCATGATCTCTTAGACCACCACCTCGTCGACATGGGGATTCAGGGTACAGCCAATCAATGGCTGCACTCTTTTCTCTAAGGTTGGGGACAGAGGGTGGTGCTGGGGGAGGTGGGGTCGCAGCGGCACCCTTTAATGTGTGGGGTGCCGCAAGGAGCTTCAGCTGGAGAGGGCGGGCTATAAATCACAAAATAAATAAATTAAATTAATATTTTTTCCAAGGGGGACTTATCTCTGTGGTGTGGAGAACAATTGTAATTCCTGAACTGTAGGTCTCACCTGGAGGTCATCAACCCTACTATATATTTCAAGACTGGTTGGATAATATATACTTTCTTCCAAACTAAAATTATATTTTCTGGTCAGAGATTGTTCATTGCATGCCTGATACTATTCAGTTGCCTCTGACCTTGCATTCTGGTCAAAAATTCTTTCTTTTCTGCACCTTAATGGCCCCTGCTATAGTAGGACATTACAAAACAGGCAGAGTTCTGTAGGCTCGTTGTCTGTCCATAGAAACATGACTATTATTGCCAGAATCACTTGGAAGCAATTATAACCTTCCCCTCTAAGGCCTACTTCACTTGATAAATTGTTCCTTTCAAAATACTAGATTGCAAAGTTATCTTAGAAAAACCTGCATTGATTGGGGGTGGTGGAGAGGGTGGAATCCCAGACATAAGGCTTAGTTATCAGTTCTACAAGTGCCTTCTCAGCATTTCAGCTGTTAAGTTTAACAAGAATTTTCTATTTTATCTGGTTTCCCTCACCCTAGCCTTCTTCAAAGTTTTTTTTTACATTTCCTTATCCTTAATTTTGTGTGTGTGTGTGTGTGTGTGTGTGTGTGTGTAAAGTAAAAACTAGCACAGTTCATTATTTGGCAGGGGGTATTTGTATGTCTGCTGTTTTAACACAGATAAGCCTTATGAAGTTGCCTTTTAACCTTTTAAATTAACTGTACACCTTCATGAATTCAACCAATTAAGCCAACACTGATCATATAACTTAATGTGGGACACACACGTACAAAACTCAAGGTCTGCATATCTTTTAGTTTTGTTTTGAATTTGAATGATCTGATTCTATATCATTTAGAATCATAACAGCTACATTCTTGAACCTCTTCCCTGCCTTTATCTCACAGGACTTTAAATCAGGGTAAGAACAACATGACATTCCATTTGTTCTTAATGTAACTATTAACACCAAATAAAGGTACCTTGACTTTAACACTGCTTTCTACTCACCCACTCCAAGTATTCATTTATTCCAGGTTCTCACACTGGTCTCAGCATGACTCGTATCAGAATTATTGTTTGGAAGGCACAGTTCTGAAGAATAATTATTTTCTTTATTATCTTCAAAGAATAATTTTGATCTCACTATTTATGTCAAGAACTGAATGTGGGATTAGGGTTGTGCATATCGATATACAAGAATTGAAAATAAACCCAAAATAGTTTCAGCAATATTTGCGTTTCTGGTTGACTGAATACCACAACCTGGGAATCTGCCTGTAGCTGAATAGGCAATTCCAGAAAAAGCCAAATAGATATTTGGCTTTTTCAGGTTTTGGCTATTCACCTTTGCTCAGATACACAGCTCTGTGCTGTCTCCCATTATTCTATCTTTGACAGGTTGTTTTAGGGCCCTGAAATAGGGGTCATGTAATCAGAACCAGCTTGGTCAGACTAAACTAGTCAAGAAGGGTCATTTTTGAATAAAACAAAGACGAAAATTATGACTTTTAATACTACAATTGATGAAGACAAACATATCAAAGAAGTTACTGGTTGTCAAATTGCCAAAGAATCTGTTAAATATTTAGGTGTTAATATATCTTCTCAAAACAAGACACTTTTAAGGTCAAACTATTTGAAAGTCTGGGGAGAAATAGAAAGAGATCTGAGTTCATGGTCTAAAATGAATATTTCTTGGTTGGGAAGGATATCGGCAATCAAGATGAACGTACTTCCTAGACTGAATTTTTTATTTCAATTTTTGCCGATTGACATTCTTGACAGAACAATAGAAAGTTGGCAAAAACAAATCAATCGATTTGTTTGGAATGGGAAAAAAACGAGAATCAGATTTAAAGTGCTACAAGACGAAAAGAAAAGAGGAGGATTGGCACTACCCAACCTCAAAATATACTATCATGCTGCCTGTCTAACTTGGATTACAGAATGGATAAAATATCCTAAATCTAGACATGTTATTCTAGAACGAGCGGATCTTGGACAAGGGTTTCATAAAGCGCTGTGGGATTCTACAACAAAAATTCAAAAGGACAAAGCACCAGAAGACTGTGATGTTAAAATAGCGTTATTGAAAGTGTGGAAAAAATATAAAAAGAGAATAAGTCCTTGTCCACCATCCATAATGTCGCCAATCGAAGCTTATCACGATAACGTCACACTGAAACCGGGTGTTCACTTCACCTATACTCAAATGGTAGAGCCTACAGGAGAAATTAAGAGCCTGATTAAACTTCAAGAAAAATTTCAAAATTTGAACTGGCTGACCTACTTACAACTGAGGTCTAACTTACAAAAAGATTGCTTATACCCCCAGCCATTTCACGAACTAACAGAATTTGAGCAGATAATATCCAAAAATGACTCTCACTTATTAGGAAAAATTTATAAGCTCCTTTTGAAATACGGTACAGAAGAAGAACAAGTGAAGATCAATATGATAAAATGGATGCAAAACTTTGGACAAATGATCAATATGGATTTATGGGAAAAACTTTGTACTTCTGAAATGAAATATACTGTGTGCCAAGAAGTAAAAGAAAATTGGTATAAGACATTTTATAGATGGTACTTGACCCCCAATATGCTTTCCCAGATGACCACTCCTGGAAAAAGAGGCACCTGTTGGAAATGTCAAGACACGGATGGCTCTTACTTTCATGTTTGGTGGACATGTCCAAAACTACAAATATATTGGAAAAAAATTCATCATGAACTTCAGCTGATGTTAGATACTAAGATAACATTCGCTTCTAAATTTTACTTACTTAGTATAGTGCCACCAAACTTGCCTTGGAAATTCCAGGACGTTTTCAAATATGCTACAACTGCAGCCAGAATAATTCTGGCAAGAACTTGGAAACAAGCTCACATACCCGAAATAGAAGACTGGAAAGAAAAACTGTTGGAATATGCCAGTATGGCTAAGTTGACTTTTGAGTTAAATTTAAAGTCTAGTGAATCTACAGAGCATAAGTGGGTATCATTTTATACTTATATGAATTGCAGCTAATTGAATGTAGTACGCCAGCTTAACCATTTATAACAGAATATGCCTAATTTTACATGTTTTAACTAATTGTTAAGAAAACTCTGGATTTTCACATAATAGAACATCAATTTGAAACAAGCAGAATAACTGAATGATATTTTGCAATTATTTCTAACGTAGAAAATGTTTAACATTATACCACAAATGACCAAATACTTTTTGCTGTATATAACTGAGTTTATTTTTCAATACTGAATTGTTTTTATAAATATAACGTTTTACCCTTCCCTTTTTCTTTCCTGTACCCTTCCAACTTTATAAATAAAAATCTTAAAAAAAAAAAAAAAAAAAAGGTCATTTTAAAACTCGGGATTCACCGAGTTCCGTCCAGAGGGATATAACCTCCAACTGAAAAACTCCAACTTCTACAGCTACTTGTTGAGCTTTTGAAGAAGACTCCTCACCTGCACAGATGAGCCATCTCCTTCACAAGAACTGCCTTGGTCATGACTTCAGCTGGCTCCGATCTCACCCCACCCCGAAAACCTTCTCTCAAATTGAAGGTCGCCCTGAGTAGAAGCTTCGTTTCCCTGCAACATGACCATCTCTTGAAATAAGATTTTTGATTACTATAATAAAGGACTGTTCACAGGATGTCATTCACCACCAAAAGAAATGTTTTCTGTGCCTAATTTTTCTTGCATTTAAGCCGTTTCCCTCAGTTTGGAAGCTTATTTGCATGGACGTCATGCTATCCACCCCAGATACGAAAGGAGCCCCCAGACTTTGAGGTGCCAGCCTGCCAGTCAGCTCTTTCTGCCAGTCCTCAGCAACGCTGAACTTCTGAACCTGAAAACCGATGGAAAGCTTGGCTAACAAATGCCTGGAGGATGGGGGGACCTCTTTGCAGGCCCATAAAATTGGACCCCCTGTCCCAACATTCACTAAACTTTGCTGTCCATCTAAGGAGAGTCCTTTGCAGCTACATTGCAAATTAGATGACTCTACCTCAAAAAATGTCCCCATAGGAGCTTAAAAACTACCCATAGACTATAATGGACTCGAATTTTTTCAGTAAACCAGGAAATAAAGCCGAAATATCCCTTTACCAGTATGAATATTCAGCGTATTCTAGGTTTACCAAAAAAAAAAAAAAAATGGGACCAATAAACCTGAACCCGAAATTTAACTATTTTTATTTTTGCACAACCCTATGAGGGATGGCAAAAAGGGTGATAAGTTTCCTACACTGATATCTTCCAAGGATTCCCCTCCTGCAGTTCTGCCATGATAACATCGTACATTGCCTGTAAGGCTCTCAGTGGCCCCAAACAACGAACCCAACAATCTCTTATGGCTACACAAGATGTTCCGGAGCATTTTCTAGGGTGCATGCACAACTCGTACAAAATACTATTGGTTGGATCCAGTGCAAAATTTCTGCTTGGGCTAGAGCTCTTGCACAAGCAGAAATGTAAGAAAAAGACTACAGTAGCCATTTGAGCAAAGTCAAACTTATCATATTTCCACTTGCATTTCTGCTTGCACAACATCTTTTGCAACCAATTTCAGGGCACTATAGTGTGTAGGGAAGAAAGCTCCAGGAGTTGCCCAAAATCCTGCACAAGCAAAACTGCACTGAGTCCATTTATATCTCTGCTTGTGCATTGCTGGATCCAAGCTGATATCTGGGGCTTGCATCAGGGATCCTCACTCATCCTATCCATGATGCTTTTTCTAAGATAACTTCCCAATCTGCTTATATAAAACCAACTATTTCTCAATGCTGGTAAAGCTTGTCCAAATTAAGAATGCAACACTCTGTAATGGTTACACATTGCATGGGAAGCTTGCCTGCTACTGCAAATCTTCTCATGGGATTGGAGTGCAAACCTCAGGGTAAAAGTCCACTTACGTTGATCAACAATGGGCTCCTCTTCCAGGGAACATTCTAAAGACTGCCTCAGAAAAGATATCGGTACCACAGATAAAGATTAGTTACACCAGCAAGACCATTTTAATCAGATTAATATCCACGGATAAGATCCCACACTCAGCATACAACATGCACTGACCTTTGCATTTGTTGGTACAAATTATGTGGTGAGAAATTTTTTTACCACTGCTCCACAAGACTTCTAAGGAGCCCAGAACTTGTGGTAAAATCTTCCTAATCATGATAGTGAACATTGCAGTTCCCCATGTAGCTATATGTCCACAGTGGATAATTACAACTTGGTGAATAGTCAACTGCATGCAGACATGCAGAGGTCCACAGTTTAATGCAATAAATAATGTGCAGCCCACGACTTTGAATAGCAAACCACTTTGTCCTATCCTTCCACTAAGTGACAGCAGCAGTAATAAGTGCTTCTGCCCTTGTTCCTTGACATTTTTACATACTGGATGTTTTATTTGCTCTGTAATATATATAATGAGCATTTCATTTGGATTATAAAAAAAAAACCCATGACAAATGAATAACAGTTTATCGATTAGGCCTTCACAGCAGTCAGTAATCATTTTGCTTTCCAAGCTTCCATGCCTACCTAGCAGGAGGTTAAAAATGGTTTAATTAAAATGTGGGAAAGTATCCCCTTCAATCAAGATCTAGTAACAATGAAGATAAAGGGTCTAAAGCAGAAATGTCCAATGGCTTGCTATTGGAAGAGTTAAGTGATAAATGATGCCAGCACTTGTTTCTCAATCACTCCCTGAAGTATAATATTAAAAGCCCCCCAACTACTGAATTAGAATATTCATTATTTAAGCAATCGACTCAAGTTATGGCTTTTAAAAGCCATGTGTATTTCACTCAAAGGAAGGAAGTGAAAACATTTATCAATGACCAACACTATTTCTTCCAAATGTATGAAAAAGATACTGTGTTAATTAACGTGCTGCAATAACAATCCCTGCCCACTATGGGGCTCTTGGGATCAATTGGATGGCATTTATACTGAATAACCACAAGGTATGTAAAATCACTCTTTGTAGAGCTCTCTGAAACATAAATTTTTGAACCATTGAGGCATTGGTTTGCATGAATCTAATTTATAAAGATTTATTCAAATAGAATATGAAAACTGCAATACATTTATTTTTTCTTCAAAGAGAACTGATAAATGACCTCTACACCCCAGATGCCTTATCTTGGACAAGAGCATGTAAGATGGCTTTTTACCAATATATTTGCATGAGTTAATGTAATAACTTAAACATAATTCCTCCACTAAGAATTGGCAGCTTCTGTTCCACAGCTCAACATGAGTCCCATTTGCCAACCCATACAGCATTCTATGCTTTCTAGTCAGAGATTATGAGAAACGGGGGAGTAGACTATCGGGGGGGGGGACCCTTCCACTTGAACACTCTTCCATCTTGTCCTGTCTTGCCGATCTTACCCAATTCTGAACAAGAAGGTAGAAGAAGAAGAAGAGTTGGTTTTTATATGCCGACTTTCTCTACCACTTAAGGCAGAATCAAACCGGCTTACAATCGCCTTCCCTTCCCCTCCCCACAACAGACACCCTGTGAGGTGGGTGATATGGATAAAAAGAGGTGCCATGCCCATTTCTCTTGCTTCTTGCTTTTCCCAATAAGACGGAAAACATGGGAGCAGCTATAAAGAGGCATGTGAAGAAGAGATCAATCCCTCATCTGCCTGTCTGTAAGCTCCCCTCCCCTATTCTCAAGGTGGCTTGAGTTAGGAAACAACTGGGAAGGAAACAACTGGCAACAGGAGAAGTCTGGAAGACAGAAGTGGGATAGGGGCAGAGAAGTGCTTGAGAAAGCCTTCATAATGTGTCTTCACATGCAGGAGAGGCCATGGCTTAGTGCAGATTCAGGTTTTGTATGTAGAATGTTACCAGTTCACCCCTGGTAACTCATGTTAAAGGATCTCAAGGTAGTAGTAGAAGAAGAGTTGTTTTTTATATGCCAACTTACTCTACCACTTAAGGGATACTCAAACCAACTTACAATCACCATCCCTTCCTCTCCCCACAACAGACACCCTGTGAAGTAGGTGGGGCTGAGAGAGCCGTAATTTGCCCAAGGTCACCCAGCTGGATTCGTGTGTAGGAATGGGGAAACAAATCCAGTTCACCAAATTAGCCTCTGCCGCTCATGTGGAGGAGTGGGGAATCAAACCCGGTTCTCCAGATCAGAGTCCACTGCTCCAAACCACCACTTTAACCACTACACCACGCTGGCCAAGTTCACCATGCTAGTGCCAGGAAATATCTTTCTCTGCATAAGACCCTGAAGAGCTGAATAAGCAGGCAGAATAAGCAATATTGCACAAGATGGGGCAATGTTCCAATTTAGTAGTGGACAGATTTATATGTTCATGTACATGTTTGTCACACCACTCTCATTTACTTTTAAAATCACGTAAAGTGGGGGGGGGAGTGATTTCTGCCTTTCAGTATGATTTTCTTCTTCTTCCCCTGGCCTAACAAAGAAGGGAAGAGAAAAGTGGATTGCTTTCTCAGTCTACCATGCAGAGAAGGTTTCCTAACTATTTTTTCAATATTTTTACGTGATGTGAATATGAGCATGCAGTAAAGCTCTCTTAAAATAACATTAGTTATTAGAATGACCTCATCAGAACCTTTACCAAGGGGCTGATTAGAGCACGGCATCATCTAGGGTGGTGGTTTCATTTATTTTTTAACAAAGAGACTTTTTTCATTATTGTACATCTCTAGAAATGGCTTCCGCATATGGTAATAAATTGCATGACTTGTAAAACATGAATTCACATTGCACATGATTATATGTCTCTTGTGGCAATGTTCAATTCTAATTCAGGTCTGCTACAAGGTGTTTGGCTGCAGAACAGTAGTGAGTTGTACGAATGTGTTAAATTGAAGCAGATCAGTCGAACAAAGGTAACATACAATCTCAAACAAAGAGCAAAATGGTTTTTTATGGGAATTCAATGATATGGACCTTCTGTCCCTAGTGTATTCCTCCAAGACACTGAAAAGCACCAATTGGCAAGGAAGTGCTAGAGATTAAAGCTTCAGTTCTCATTGGTTGACTGTGCTTTGATGAAAGAGACTAGACACAAAGCACAGTTTGATGACAGGGCAGGGGGTTGGAGACAATATTGCCTCCAATTCTTGTTCTATTTCTTGATTCTGGAAAGAACGGAAAAACAGTCTTGAGGTTATCTTAGATAGATTTTTGCTTCAGTATCCAGCCAACTGTCAGGTTTGGGAGGCAGGCCAAAGAAGGGGAGTGGTGCTGGCAACTTTTGTTGATTGAGGAACTATGAGGAAACCCATTTCAGCTGATGATAGCAACTGTATTGGAAAGAGGCTGATATCCCATACAAAACATAGCACCAAAAAGTGATTGTCCTGTAGGTTAGCTTACTTTATCCTAACCCTTTCAAATTAGCACGACATATGCATATTAGATCGATGACATTAGTATAATCAGTTTGTTTAATTCAAAGCAATTGTGTCATCTGTTTTTCTACCAGGGGAACTGCTTTACCAGGCGAGGGGGGAAAGGGTACAGAATTACTAGGAAAATAGGGACTTTCTCCACTTGCCAATCAAACTTTTAAATGTCTACTACTTGTTTTTAATGTTCTTTATTAATAGTAGGGGGTTTTTTCCCCTCTGTGGTTGCATGGTAGTAATTATGTAGCTTGTTAGAATAAAATAACCCTCCTCCTCCTCCTTGAATAAGATGTAAGTCATGGTCATTTCTTACATGAAAACGTCAATACAAAGTTCATTTTTTTTTAATTCTGATTTTTAAAATAAAAGTTATTGAGATGTTTTGGTGAATTAAGTCACACCGGTTTACTCTCCCATTTCCCATGTCTTGGGGGGGAATCCCTTTCTTATACTTGGTAAATTGTGCCCTAACCATATGGAAACACACTCACAACATGGCTTCACTATTGTTGTATGAACAGGACTAGGCCTGGTATATCATTTACATATGTGTGTTAAGTGCTCATGGCGACCCTATGAATGAAAGTCCTCCAAAACATCCTGTCTTTGACCGCCTTGCTCAGATCTTGCAAATTAAAGGCTGTGGCTTCCTTTATTTACATAGGAATGCTGTTAAGACGGGGGGCGGGGGACATAATCTACCTCCTCCATGATTGTATATATTATGTGACCAATTAGTTTGCAGCAGAACCTATATATCTGGCAAGTTCACTTTGACTGGCTGTTGCTATAATAAAAGCATCAACAAGCCTATCTACTAGGTATATGCACGGATTGCAAAAATCCTTCCACTCGAAACAAAAGGAGTGTGAGACGCTGCTACCTGTCTGCAATGCTGTCTACATTGTTATATCGAAGGGATATTATAAAATAATGACGATAAATGCTTTCAAGATATTTTAGTGACAATCCAACACAGCAGTAAGCACATTTAAAACAATTGATTTCTATTGGTCTGAATATGCTTAACTCTGCTTTGGATCATGCCCCCTTTTTTGTTGCAATATAATCATAAATATAACCAAACAGAACTTCAAACATTGCTGTGTTCTGAACGTCATCCACCCCACTAAAAACTGACAGTGCCTCTGTTTTTACACATCTTGGGTCCAAAATGCAGAAGTTTTAGTGTCATTATCTCTGGTAGCGTTTCTAGTCTCTTCAGTATAGAAAATATTGCACAATAAACCTATTACTTTATTCTTTTCTTTTTTGCTCTGGGCGCAAAGTAAATGAAGCCTTGACCTTTTATTATGGTTGGGACCACATTCAGTTGTAATCAAGCTAGAGAGGAACTTACTTGTTTACCCCATTGGCAACCCCATTACTCAAACCACAGAGCATTAAGCCTACATACTAAAGGGCAGGACACACAGCAAATCACAAAGGAGAACATTACTTTCCATGACTATTACTTGCCAAATGAGCATTAACTATTTCAGGACTAGACTTAAAGAAATGAAAATCTCTTGGAAGAAAAATATCCCAGCAGGATTTTAAAGGTACTTGGCTTTTCAATGTCTAATTTGTCTATGGGTTCAAACAATATGGTCTTAGGTGCAGGACAGGAAGAACAACTAGGCTGCGATAAGGTCAAAAGAAATTTGATCTTCATTGCTGTTGTCTTCATCAAAGAAAACACTGAGAGACATATGAATATGCATTACTGTGTATTAATATTTTAACCACCTTTACTGTAAAACCAGCTCAAAGCCAAAAGGTTGTGCTTTCCAAAATATGCTCCCTTTATTAATGAATCTCAGCTCTTTTAAAGATTCTTTAAAATTCATCCACAACTACCTGAAGGAATCTAAAAGAGTACTTCTGAGTATGTACTGATTGCTAATCCCTCACCTTGTTAGCCATAATCCTCTCTGTACAAGTGTACACACCCCTATAGAAATACGGCAAGGCATGTAGATTTAAGGGCATGGCTTTTCTTTCCGTTCAGCACACAATAATGAGTTCATCTGAGTGTATGCAGAGTGCCTTCACACTTAGCAATTAGAGAATACCTTAAATAGACTGGGGAGCTGTGTTTCCAGAACAGAGAAGTATGTGCTACAGCCAGGCTTGAGACCCAATTACTTTCTACCCCCTACCCTCCAACATTAAAAAACAAAAAACAAAAACCACTCATGAGATATCAGAGATAAGGAGAATGGAAGCAAGCCAACATAATGTGCTTCCATATAAAAGGATATGTATGTGGAAAATGTATAGGGACAAGAATCTTTCCACCATCTATTGAATAGCCACATATCACACAAAGTTGGAAAAAGTGGACTCCTCATAGGGTTTTCAAGGCAAGAATCAAGCAGAGGTGGTTTGCCATTGCCTGTCTCTGCATAGCACCTTTGGACTTCCTCAGATGAAGTCGATGGTCTCCCATCCCAGTACTAACCAGGGCCAACACTCCAATATGTGATGAAATTGGGCTAGCCTGGGCCATTCAAGTCAGTGGCAGGGTTGAATGATACACACACTCAGGGGCAAGGTTTAATGATAGTAACAACTTGCACCCCTGCATAAATGACTTTGCTTTGTTACTAAGATTCACTACTGCATATATAATGGTTCCCAGTTCTAGTTATTAAGAACTCAGAATATTTGCTGTCTTCCAGTGCCTTCCCCTCGCTTCTATGAAAGTATGCAGTACTCCTAATATATTACTCCATTTGTCAACTGCTCCATGGTTTCCAAGTAGAACAGTCTGTGTGCTCAATGAGCATCTGCAAAACTGAGCCTGTGCACAACAGGTGGAGAAAAAGGTTCAGCAATGACCCCAGGCAATGATCCATGGTATGAGAACAGGGTGTTGCAAGCATGTCTCCATTTTCATCATGAAATGATGGAGTATGGAACCCTACCCATAGGTGAAGATAAAGAGGTGCTGCAGCTAGTAGATTTGTATTCCAGAACAAAAGCTTGTTGACCCAATCTTACTTGAGGCCATTACAAAATGTACTCAGAACAGTTCAGCAACTGATATGCATGCAGATTTATTAAGCAATCTTTGGACTATGGTGAGCACCTCAGAAAATCTGGTTGCAGTTTTCTTTGTTCAATACTTACCGTGCATTCCTGAGCCGTGCCAGTCAAACTCTATTGAAGAGTCAAACCATATTGACTCTGTGTATCTCAATGTTCTTAGTTTAAAAAAACTGGGAACTGCTTCATTCATAAGAAATACAACTGCCTAAATCAGACCATCAGTCTATCAAGGTCAGTAGCTCTCCAAGATCTCAAGTAGTGATCTTTTATAACATCTACCACCCAGTCCTGTACCTAGAAATGCTGAGGATTTAATCTGGAATCTTTTGCTTATAGAGCAGATGTCATGGTCACTTCTCTTAAGTGCTCTACTGAGACATAGTCAGTCATGATAATGCACAGGAGAAAAATATATATATGTATAAACACTCCTTTTTATATTGTCGAAGGCTTTCAAGGTCAGAGTTCATTGGTTCTTGTAGGTTATTCGGGCTGTGTGACCGTGGTCTTGGTATTTTGTTTCCTGATGTTTCGCCAGCAGCTGTGGCAGTCATCTTCAGAGGAGTAACACTGAAGGACAGTGTCTCTCAGTGTCAAGTGTGTAGGAAGAGTTGTGGACAAGTTTACATCGGGACCACAAAACGCAGCATACAAACAAGGATAAAAGAACATGAAAGGTACTGCAGACTTGGCCAACCTGAGAAATCAGCAGTGGCTGAACATGGACTGACACAAACAGGATACAGGGTCTTATTCCAAGACACTGAAAGACTGGACAATTCTACCAACTATTTTGTCAGATTGCACAGAGAAGCCATTGAGATTCATAAACATCAGCACAACTTTAACAGAAGAGAGTTTAAGAATGAATAAGGCTTGCCTTCCTGTCCTGAAAACCTCCAGACTAACAAAGACTACAGTCCACAACAGCCATGCAGATTAGCTTTGGATTTCACACATTAACAGATCACTTCAGGATACAATGGTTCCATATTAACATACCACACCCTCATTAGCACATTATCTTGATAGTTTCAGGACAATGATTAGCACATTACCTTTGATACTTTTTGCAGGACTATGATTCAGCTCAAACCCAACCCCTTTCTGACTATATATTACTCTTCCTACACACTTGACAATGAGAGACACTGTCCTTCAGTGTTATTCCTCTGAAGATGCCTGCCACAGTTGCTGGCGAAACGTCAGGAAACAAAATACCAAGACCATGGTCACACAGCCCGGATAACCTACAAGAACCAATGAACTCCTTTTTATCTTAGATACATGTGATTCTGTTTTGGAGAAAGTAACATATAAATTACCCAGCCAAAACAAGCCAGCGAAATGGAAAATGTACCCATACCTGGAAAATGTCTTAACCCAGAGGCAATGAAATGTATAAATGTGTAAAACTGGCACCCTAATCCTGTGCTTGCTTACTTAGAAATCAATTCTACTGAGTTCAACAGTATTTACTCTAAAGAATTGTGCACAGGATTGTAGGCTGTGATCAAAATTTTAAGAGACCTAAGGAGCAGTATAACTCAAAATCACTTCAAATTGAAATAAAGATGACTTGATCTTTAATTACTGTTCTGCAGTCTTTGTTACTTTATCGTCTTGGAAATCAGTATATTTGTCAGGATGTTTGTGAATGTGAGATAATGTTGTAGGTGTTGAAAATACAGTGGAGACTGTTGACCTTTCAATCAGATGCGTAGACATTTTCCTCCACAAGGTTATTCTACATTTCCTTTATTTCTTTCCCATGTGGTGTATGCTACCATACACACAAATTTTAATTAAAAGCTTCATTTAAAAATGGAAAGTGCTTATATGTTTAGAATATTTTCATTAGCTTTACTATATTTCTAAAAAGAATTCTGAATAATTACTGAGAATAATTTGTAGAAGTAAAGTGAATACAAATGTTCTAAATGTACAAAGCACTTTGTACAAGTGCAAGGACTTCCACCAACATCGCTCAATTGCCCATTCTGCAAATGGCAAGCTGGTCCATGAACCACTTAATTTAATGTCTGGTTAGTGTTTCACCTTGTAAGAGCTAGCCTGTCTTCCAGTGTGAATAAACAACCTTGTATCTTGCAGTGTATGGATCCTTTCTGAATGTAGCAATGCAGTTTCTTAAGGTTGTAAGGTCATCTTATAAAGTTGAGGAAATTGTCAACCATGAAGTTGTATGACAACACATAAATTTGATCAATTGAGAATTAGTTAAACATTCAAAACTTAATCAATTGAGTACAAATATCATTACAAATCTACTGAGGCAAGTAGTGGCTGGTATTTTACAAAGTTTAAAGGCCTTTAAAAATCTAGCTTAAGGAGCCTTCCTCCAAAAGATGCGGTTCTTGGTGAGGTGGTAGAGCTGCTTCTGATAGAAAAAGGTTGGAGGAGGGCTTCAGACTTTGCTGAGGAAAGTGGTAGGATTCACATTAGTAGAACATCATCCATAGTCATTAAAGCACTCGTTTAAATTTACAGCCTTGTTCTTACCTATTAGCTGCTTTCCCCTGCATAGTGTTTAAAGATGACTGGGTTGACCAAGACTAATAAAGAACATATGTGAGTAGCTCACAACATGTATGTAATTGTTCTTTTCAGATGATAAACTTTCCAAAGGGTGAGAGGGTGAGGATAAACTTCAAAATATATTGCTTGAGGTGTGTGCTGATAAACGCAGGAAAAAATGCTGGTGGATGGATGCTTCTGGATTTGAAAGAAAGCTGGCCCTGTAGCAAGGTTAAATAAGGCTGGCCTTTAAAAATGTATATGCCTTCTAACAAAGACAGGGCAGCTAAATGAATACATAAAAATAAAGGGATGGAGTTCCCCTTCAAGCTGCATACTTCTGAGCCACTTTCCATGCTGTTCCCAAGGGCTCCTTGACTTACAATTGCTTTTGAGGATATAAAGGGCTCCAGAATGAAGGCGGAGCTGGAAAAGATCCTTCTTGTTAGCAGAGCTCAGATTGTGGTTATTGGGATCCCACCCCTTAAATTTTGTCTACTGTTTTATATGCCATTTAAACAAATGGCCCTCTTGCTGCAGTTTACTCCACAGGTTAATTGTACAAAGTGTTTCCTTGAATTTATTCTGTAACACCTGCAAATAAATTTGATTGGGTGCCCCTTGTGTTTATAACAGGAGAAGGGGAGAAAATTACCATGACAGCTAAAAGCAAAAACTAATTTCAAATACTTCTGGGGGAGAGGGCCACCTTTGCAACTGTATCAGTTTGACACAAAAACTCTTCTTTTTCTTCTTGGTTACTGTGTTCATGATAAACATCATAAACAATGAGCCATCAGACATTAAAAGGGAAGCCTAAGGTTTACTACCTAAGTTACAATGTGATTTTACTACAGCAGCCAAAAATTTAGCCACACGCAAAACTCTTATCGCATTAACATTCCTTCTAACAAAGAACTCCAACCACATTAGCATATTTGAAAAAAAAAATTTCCTTCACACGATAGTGAACATCACATATTCTTGTCAAGTAATGAAGACAATCTCTTATGCATCCCCCAAGGCTTCCCTAGCTTTTGTTATTTAGAGAAATTCCTAGTGCTCCAGCGTGGAATAATATTACACTTAGGCAGTCCTGAAAATAGTGGTTAAGAGTGGTGGTTTGGAGCGGTGGACTCTGATCTAGAGAACTGGGTTTGATTCCCCACTCCTCCACATGAGCTAATCTGGTGAGCTAATCTGGCGGAGGCTAATCTGGTGAACTGGATTTGTTTCCCCGCTCCTCCATGTGAAGCCAGCTGGTGACCTTGGGCAAGTTACAGCTCTCTTAGAGCTCTCTCAGCCTCACCTACCTCACAGGTGTGGGAAGGGAAGGTTATTGTAAGCCGGTTTGATTCTCCCTTAAGTGGTAGAGAAAGTCGGCATATAAAAACCAACTCTTCTTCTTCTTCTTCTTCTTCTTCTCCTCAGAAACTCAATTCTGCCAATTAAGAAGCTTCCCTCAGAGCTCATCTGGATTCTCATCTCCTTTCCCCATCTGGGTACATGATTTTTTTTGTCTCCTATTCAATTCCAACTCCTATAACAGAAACCAGAGCATTTCTACAAACTGTAGTCTGCTCTGCTTACTAGGTCTTGCCGGGTACCTTGAGCTCAACTGCTTTGCCAACCCCTCCTATCAATCATTTTTCAATTGTTTAGTTATGTTGGTCCTCTTTTTGGAATACTGACTGGCAAAACATTAGGGACACTACCAGGAAGGATTTCTATCCACAAACTGCACTAACAGATAGATCCAAGCCTCTGCTCACCCACTCTTGCTCTACCACTCTGTGTGGTACATGTTGCAAAAGTGTGCGTGGCCACTGAAATACATCTCACTGTGGGCATTACAGTATATGGTTCTGTTTTTCTGTGTCTGGTATTTTCAGGACTGCCTAAGTGTAATATTGTTCTATTAAATAAAAGCTGATTTCATGTAACCAGGTCTCAGTGCTGTTTTCAAACTTGCCTAGAACCCTTGATACTTTGTCTAATGATCCCTATAAAACTTTTATCTCACTGTTTTTTTTTACTACAGGAGTGAGGGGGAGCAGAAGGAAGGTCAAAACTCCAAGTAAGGGGTTGGCAGCCAATTCAAAAAGGACAAATTGGATCTCCTGAACAAGTAATCCAAGGTGGAAAATGAGGATTACCCATATATGTACATGGATCCTGGGGTTAGGCAATGGAAGTGTTAATAGTGACATTTCTGTTTGTGGATCAAGACCCACTAATGGTTAATGAGCTGATGTCCAGGCATTGGGTGAAGTGAGGCTTGCTCTAGTATCCAGAACTGTCTGAGATAACCACAGTTTCCCACAGTGTTATCATGATGAGGTCTGACTTCCTCTGTTGGTTTTCCGCCTTCTGTTTCTGTGATGGCTACAGACCTTTTTACTCACACAAAACAGAGAGGGAAGCAAGTCCAGGCATGGGGGGCATGAACAAAATGGAGGTGTCTTCAAAACAGACCTAAAACATCAATGACTTGGCATCACATTTCTTCAAGACCTGAAAACATTTCAAACCATCGTAGCGAGCTATTCTAGGGCATCCATGTTTCCTTTCATTTGTCTTTACACACTTGAAATGGCTTGCTCAACACACAAATAGAACAGAAATGATAAAAGAAAAGATAGTAACACAAGTAGCATATTTAGCAAACAGCTATACCCAAGATATTTTGCCTTTGTTCTTTACATAGAGAAACTCAAGGCAGAACATATCAAATGTTCAATGATTTTATGGAATGCTCCTGCTCAAAATTAGATTGCATTGTTATTAGTTCTGAAACAACCTATTTCTTAGGGGGAATGTACATTATCCTTTGCCCATTTCTTTTCTTGAGCCTTATCGCTTTAGAATAATAGAAACCAAACTGGGATTTACTAAGCATGAATATTCTATAAAGAACTTGTGGATTCTGTAGCTTACTGATTTCATTATCATTGGAAGTAGCCTTTTCTTACAACTCACCCCTTTTTCTACATGCATTATTTTAATACTTCAAATATTTTATCACCACCAGTATGTTTCAAGAAGAAAAATGCGTTCAGGACAGTAAAATAAACATGAGAAGCAGAATAATGATTATTAGACTTGAAAGAAAAATCTGCAATGTATTTAAGATGAGCAAGAATGCCACCTACTTTTCAATGCTGAGGATACCTCCATAAGTGCTGTAATGATCTCCTCATCACTCTCTCCCCAACAACAAACAGCACAGCTGCAACTCATAGGAATATAGTGTATATTAAGAGAAAACAACCAGCCAAGAAGGGCAGAGACACACATGATACGAAGAAACACTGCTCTCAGTTCCTGCAAGGTTCATCAGTGCAGGCAGAACCAGCAAAGATCAATGGGGAGGAGTAGGGTTGCCAACCTCCAGGTACTAACTGGAGATCTCCTGCTATTACAACTGATCTCCAGTTCACCTAGAGAAAATGGCTGCTTTGGCAATTGGACTCTATAGCTTTGAAATCCCTCCCCTCCCGCAAAATCTCCAGGTGTTTCCCAACTTGGAGCTCGCAACCCTAAAGGCAAGATAGTGTATGTTTAGTCTCCTCCCTATTGTCATAGCCCAAACTTGGATTCCATGTCATGTAATGTACTAAAATGTGACACAGGTTATGCTGTTTCATGGACAGGACTGATAGGTACTTTTGAAGGGAGGACTCCAGCTCTTCCCACTATAGTTGTCCTACTAACGTCCCTACCCTCTGCCTTGCTTCCACTATTTCAGTAATTCACCACCCCAAAGTCACTACTCAGCAGCAGCCAACAGTATACCATAGCTATATAGTATTTGTTAACAGGGCCATACTGGAAAAGTTTAAAGTGGATAAAACTTCTAATTAAAAAAAAAACCACAAATTTTATGTGAAACCAGGCCCTGGACATTAGAGTGGATTCACATTTTAAGAGAAATTTTGGATTAAAATAATGAGAACAATCCTTGTCTTGTTACATACAGTTCTACTGAAGATGGGACCTATTTAACAATTCATCTAAGTCCTCTTCTGCCACCTCTGCCTGGTATCCTGCTGCTGTATCATACCCGCTGCAAAACACCCATACCATTTCTAACAAACGGAGAACCACCCATGCCTCACATGAAGTTGTTTACTGGCCCATCTCACGTCAGCACCTGAGGCACACAGGCTGCTTCCACAAAAGCATGAGCATATGACAAACTAGGGGCCTAGAGGAAGGTGGAACATGGTGAAAGCCACACGTTATTCAGGACGCCTGGGTGTTTTTCAGCTCAACAATGGCACACATATCCAGGAGCTGGCAGGAAATCAGAGGAGGACTTAGCTGATATGGTTGTGCAGATTCCTTCTATACATATAGAGGTGGTCAAAGGAATTGATTGTGTAAACCTCAGTAGTGTAGATCAGTACATTTACATGCTGTTTCAGCAAAGTAATGCTATTCTAAACATTAATGTGTGATGGACTGAACCCAGGCACCTCAAGAAGGGATCATTGCAAGGATTTAAAGAGATCAATATAGTATTTCTTAGCACCATTCATAAACCAATAAACAATATATCATCATGCTACATAGTTCATGATTTTGCAGCAGTTTACATTCTCTTCCATGTAAGTGCATTTAACAAAAATCCTGTTCAGCTCATTTTAAAGGTCAGGGCTGTATAATTCTGACTTTTGCAAATCAGAATATTTTCAAAAGATCCTATCTAGTTCTAGTTGGCTTGCTTAAATATTCATAACTGTATTTGATATGTACAATATTTGTAATTCAAATCATAAAAATATTTCTTTTTTTCTTTACAACCAAGGGCATGCACAGAAGTGTCATAGTACATTTGCAACAAATTAAAAATTCAACAACCATCAACTTGACTACACAGAAGAAACTCTTCCGTGACACAAATAATTCAGATAGCTCAGCTAAGCAAATCTTACTTCAGTTCATTATGCCTAACACAGATAAATGTTATTCAAATGGGAAGTGCAATATTGGCATTATAGTTCACAGAGTTTGACGTAAAATAATGAATCAGTGTTTACCCTCCTGTACAGCCTCATGATTGTAGTGTCCCAGCTTCTTTTAATCCCACATAATTTGCTGTTTTATGAATGGGAAATAACTAGCTGCTTGTTTTTAATGTAAACAAATAAGATCATTGTTTTAAAGAGCATAATTTAATACCCTAATATAGACCAGCAAAGGAAGATCAGGCAACAAAGGGGAATTCATGTTGTCTCAGACTCTCGCCCATTTTCTCATCTCTTTTTCTGCCCTAAAAGGTTTACCAACAAACCTAGAACTTCAATTCTTAGGCATACTCAACCTCTAGAGCAGGGGTGGGGAACCTCAGGCCGGGGGCCGTATGCGGCCCCCGAGGACATTTTTTGTGGCCCTCCGGAGCTCCGGGGCCCTGCTGCAGAGGTGGGGCACAGGGCGGCCCTCCCAGAGGGTGTTCCTGGCTTACAGCGGCGCTGCGGCGCCCTTTGGACCTCCTCTTGCCGACTGTCGGCTGTTGAGCAGCGAGAGGGAGGGGGAAAGAGGCTGGCGGCTCCCGGCGGCAGAGCATGCATGCAGGAGCCGATCGGGCTTCAGGGGGGGGGGGGCTTTTGTGGACTCTGGGGAGGAGAGGGCATGGAGACTGGGGCCCGGTCGCACAGGGCCAGCATGTGTGGGTGTGTGTGGGGGGGGGGAAGGCTTTTCTCTCTTTTCTTCCTCTTTTTCTGTCACTCTTTCTCCTTTCTCTCCCTCTTTCTCCCTCTTTTTCTGTCTCTTTCTTTGTCTCCCTCCATCCTTTTCTTTGTCTCCCTCCGTCCTTTTCTTTGTCTCCCTTCGTCCTTTTCTTTCTTTCTTTCTCCCTCTCTCTCCATTTCTTTCTCCCTTTCTCCCTCCCTCCCTTTTCCTCTTTCTCTGTTTTCCTTCCTCCCTTGCCGATCGACTGTGGGCTGCGCCCCCCTGGCACCTTGTTTGCTCGGGCCCACTGCTGGCTGCCCTTCCGCCTGGGAGGGGGGAGTGGGGGCACCCTGCAGGCCTTCTCTGTGTGGCCTCCCCTGGGGTTGCCAACCTCCAGGTGGTGGCTGGAGACCTGGCAACCCTAGCCTCTCCCCCCCCCTCCGGGAGATCTACACCTGGTATGGCCCCTGAATGATGTCATAAATGTGCAAATGGCCCTTGGCAGGAAAAAGGTTCCCCACCCCTGCTCTAGAGCATTTTTATGCATACACATGAACACACAGGAAGCTGCCTTATACTGAATTCGGCCATTGCTCCATCAAGGTCAGTATTGTTTACTCAGACTGATGGAGGCTCTCCAGGGTCTCAGGCAGAAGTCTTTCACATCAACTGCTACCTGATCCTTTTTTAACTGGAGATGCCAGGGATTGAACCTGGGACCTTCTGCATGCCAAGTAAATGCTCTATCACTGAGCCAGAGTCCCTCATTTTCCTGTGGGAGCAAACACCATCAATTAATTCTGTTAGTCTGATGTCAGGGCAATTCATTGGAGTCCCCCTGCTCTCATTCTGAGAACCAGTGGCCCAAGAGAAGGGGATGGGAGACTGGGGAAGGGAAACATCAGGGAAACCTACCACATGAAAGCCCTATTCCCCTATACTGTGTTGACAGTTGTACCAGCAATATAAAAACCATGCAAGCCTGTCTCTGTAGGGTAACCACCTTAATCAATGTATCAGATTATGCCCTATAAGCTTCAGAATTAGAAAGTAATGGTGAAAACAATTTTCAGGGGCAATGAAATGAAACACTGATTCATTGTAATATTCTGGCATCATACTGTCAACTTCTGAACACGTTAAAGTTGAATTTGCATTTCATTGCACTATATTATTGATGGCTTCTAGAATGGGGGGTCACTTTTTCCATTTGCACTCCAACAAAAGCATACAGAGTAACTTGTATAGCTAATTTTGAAGTCAGATAACATTGAGTGATCTGCCTTAAAAAGAAGTTAAAATTGCAAAATATCTTGGTACTTCATGTAGTCCATTTTAATACATTTATATTGTTTTGGAAATTTATTTTCAAGGATCTCAGAACAGCAGAGCTCATTCAAGTCTAAAGATCAAAATGGAAAGGTTGAATTAATTTATCTTTATTACCATGCCACACCATCACTTCCAGTCACAAAACCAGAAGTGACATCACATGTTACTGCAGCAGTCTGGCAGTTCCTTAAAACTTTATGGTAAAACCATAGAATTTGGGAGGATTGCTACAGTATTGTGGTGACGCCATTATGTCACCTCCAGTTATGCAACTGTGACATCATGCAACACTGACCCTGCCATCAAAAGCTCCTGGGAGTTGTCAGCCCTTGGCCGGCAACCCTATACGTAACATTTAAATCAAAATATATGACATTAACAAACCCTTGTGGTCAAAGAAACAGATAATAAAATGTGTTTCTATATACCTGGAATTTCTAGAATACTGTCAGGTCAAAGAATCAGACTCTGAAATCAGTATAAAGACAACACTACAGTTACAAAATTCCAGAAAATCTAACAGCCCATTCCTGAGCCGAAAGGACCAAAGTCCTTTCTGGTCAGAGGCCAGAGGCCAGAAAGGGACTGTGCCAGCATTCGTGTCCCCAGCCCTGTCGCCCATTCCACTTATGCGGCCCAGGGTAGCACGGACTCTGGTGGGGGGACCTGGACACCATCCTCATGGCGCTGCCATGACAGCGCTGCCCAGGGGCATCAACTTAGCCTCCCACCGGCATCCCAATTTCTGGGGGGGGGGGAATTAAAGGCTTTTTTAAGCCTTTAAGCAGCTGGGGAATGGCTTTGGGGGTGCTCAACACCTCAGCTACACCATTCCCGGCCACCAAAACGCTCAGGAATAAACCGTAAAAGTAACACACACACACACACACACACACACACACACACAATGCCTTTCCAGTATGCATATGCATTTCCAGTATGAATTTTTGCAAAGCACACTTTTATTCTATGTTTTGCTGGATTAAATGCTAAAACTGTTCCTACTTTATTTATTTAGGCTGGTTTAATTATCTCGAAGTGCTCCATTTTGAAAGCAACAGGTCAAAAGGATTTTTTTGTAATAAAAGAAACCTCCCAAATTCAAAATGTAAAAGGCAGAATATCACATCAAATGGAAGATCTTCAGCTGCATTCATGCCACAAATGCACTGGTGTAATTTTAAGATAGCATCCTTCCAGCATTTTTGCTGACATGGATCAATAACTTACAACATTAAATGTCCATCTCACAGGGTATAGGTCATATCACATAAATAATTCTCTAGCTGATGAGTTTCTTTTAAGATGTTTATGCCAGAGGCAATAGAAAAAGATGGAATTACTGCCATGTTCTGATTTTCACCTATGTGTTCCACCCTAGCCTGAATTATATGTATTACCTACAGATTCCTGCATATGGGAATAAGTATTTATAGAGCAATTATATACATGGAATTTATAAAGTAAAGCCAAATTGAATAATCATTTCCTGGACCAAACTGGGTATTTCAGTTTTCTATAATGTAAACCATCTTGTACCTAGTCAGTCAAAATCAGCTGATGGAAGTTTTTTTCCCCCATTTCCATTACTATTGGCCATGCATAAATAGGCAACGATATTAGCAGATATTAAGTTTAGGTAATGTTTTTAATTAGAAAATGGGATATATTATTCAGTATCATCAGTGTGCTACTTGTATCAGTTCTACAGAATAAGACAAAGTGCAGCAATCAAACAATGGAACTTGAATTCATCATGTTTTGATATGTTTCCTACTGAATGGGCACGACCCAGAAACTACAGAAATAGTAGCCATGTTTTTGAAGCAAGCTTTAAAGATAAAAATCAAACAAAAAATATAATCGCTATTATTTCTGTTATTTTGTTTTCCATATATACCTTATATTCACTGCATTCTGGCATATCCTATTTCATCCATGTTTATTGACATAGATTCTGATATTGATGCTTTATCATTTGACTAATTCTGGAATGCTTTGACGACTTGTTATGCCAATAAAGGTTTTGAATTTGAATTTGAATTTGAATTTATGTAGAATTATACTGTTAGACTGTTGCCGACCAGCACCCAGTTTGGTGTCTTCCCCCCCACCCCCGAATCTTGATGACAGGACCAGTTCTTTTCAGTGCATCACATTTGGCCATTATCTCAAAAAATGGGAAAAGCCAGCATGGCACCAGGCTTAATCTTTTCATAATGACTGGAGAAGAATAGGATGTTTGTTTATTTAGTTACCTCATTTATACTCCACTTTTCTCCCCAGTGGGGACCCAAAGAGGCTTACACAACATACCCCCTTGTCCATTTTATCCTCACAACAACCCTGTGAGACACGTTAGGCTGATTATGTGTGGCTGGTCCAAAATCACCCAGTAAGTTTCCATGGCAAGGTAGAGATTCAAACCTGGGTCTCCCAGTTCCTCCTCCAATGCTCTAGCCCCCATACCATGCTGATTTTCATGGGGAGAATCCTCTCCAATTGTCTGAACATCAGGTTGATAATCAAGCACTGTCAGTTATTAGTAATATGTTGGCTAAGACATATATGTTGCCTAAGGAGAGGATTTCTTCCAAATAGCACTGCCCACCAAAAGGTTTTACTGGTATAGACAAGTCACCCTTATGATTCATTTTAGGGCACCAAACTGCTCTTCTAATCAGACTAAGACTTCCTCCCTCAAGACCCCATTTTTCTCTGTGGATTTCCCCCCTCTTTTCTTTACCTTTTTCGGTGGGGGGAGGAGAATTATTCCTAGGACCTCTTCCCCTTCATCTAGAGCTTACACACTTAAACTCCCTCTTTCAATCCTGGAAAAAAAAGACTGTTTTTGGACTGAACTGAAAGCTCCATAACTGAGGGAAGAATTTGTTCCCAAATCCAGTATTGTCTGTGGTGCCACCTAGATGCCACTCTGGTTGCTACTCCAACAGGCGGGTTGGGGTCGGTTATCGATACATCGAATGGTCAATCTAGCGATCTAATGGCTGACAGTGCTGTCAGCTGATATGTGGATCCGCTCCCTATGCCACACCAATGCTCCATCTGTTGTAATCAATAAAGCTGTGTCCTTTTACCCAATAAATCATTGTCTGGGTATTAATTGACCTCCTTTCCAACGGGGCCGCTATTGCCCACAGGGCAGCAAAGCCCCTTTGCTTGTATAGCTGAAGAGCACAAGCCTCCTTTCTTCTTCCACTTTGGGTTATTTGCTTCCTATACACTTGGGACTGCTACATTGAGACTTAATTCTCCACTTGGACCTGCACAGATAAGTTGCTACAGCAGTCCCTGCTATCTCACTTGCTTTATCTCTTTGTCCTTATGACTTCCCTCTCCTTTAGTGGAGTAACTTGCATACTGCTTGGATGCCTATGATACCTGCTCTTTTTTTCTTCTTATTTATAACCACAAGAACAAGAAATACTAAATGATGGATTCAAAAACAAAGGTCAATGTACTCCAGCCTTTCATTTATCAAACATAATTCTTGTGGTTGGTACATTATAGTGTCCTTTATAATAAATCTCAGAAAACCAATAGCTGAATGTTCTCCAAAATCTAGTATTCTAATAATCAATAAAAAACATCAATTTTTCTTCAAACACCCAATATGAGCCATTCATTCTTTCCAATCTTTTAACATTAACTTTGACATAAAAGCCATGGACCTGCTCTTTAATTAGAATTCCTAGTTCTGGATATTGATAGTGTGTTTTTGATATTATTTTGTCTGCTTGAATTGCTAATTCCTCAACATCATCCTATCATTTTGTATTCTGATGGTCCAGTGTAGCCCAATCCGAGGATACTTTTTCCAGTCTGGTGACTGAAGCTGTGAATAGCTATGAAAACAGCCTCAGGTTTTAAGAAAAATTGAAATCTCAAAGAAATACATGAGGGGATTTAAATAAACCCAAAATGATAAAGGGAGCACCTGAAGCTGTAAGAAACAGATTCCCTCAGTGGCTGATGCTTGGCAACCACAGCTTTCCAGGCTATTTCTGTGAGTAAAAGGCAGTGGGAGGGGGCATGGTCCTTTCCAGGGCTGTTTTGGCTTTTGACAGGAGACTGTGATTGAGGCCACCTCCTGGCTAGGATCGCCAGTTCAGGTTGGGAAATTCCTAGAGATTTTGGGGATATAGTCTGGAGAAGGTGGGGTTTGAGGAGAGGCCTCAGCCAGATACAATGGCATAGAGTCTACACTCCAAGTAGCCATTTTTTCTCCAGGAAGACAGATCTCTGTAATCTGGAGATCAGTTGTAATTCTGGGAGATCTCCAGATCCCACCTGGAGGTTGGCAACGCTAGGCCTGGAAGCAACCACTGGCTGACTTGAAACTACTCAACCTGCATGACTCAACTAGGCCTGGTTGCTTGCTACTGTTCCATGACAGCCACACTATGAAAGTCAGTGTGGTGTAGCGGTTAGATCTTCAGAGTAGGGTCTGAGTTTGAATTCCCATCTTGCTGTGGATGCTCACCAGGTGATTTTGAGCCAGTCATATACTTTCAGCCTGTCCTACCTTAGAAGGTTGTTGCAAGGATAAAAAGGAGGAGAGGAGAATAGTGTAAGAAGCTTTGGTCCCTACTGTGGAGAAAGGTGGGGTATAAATGAAGTAAAAAAATAGTAAAAATAGATGAAGATGGGAGGCAGGTTGGTGAGTATATGAGAAGGAGAGAATGAGGCGGGGAAAGGGGAGAGGATATGGGGGTTGCCAGGGGGGATGAGGAAATAGTGTGTGGAGTGATGTGTCAACCCACAAGTCCTTGAGGGTACCCTACCATGCAAGTGAGGCTGGCCTAGTGGCCAGCACCATGCAACTGGGCTATAGCTTTCCTAGGTAGAGGCAGCAGGGGGAGAGAGGGAAAGCTGAAGATGAATGTAGGTTGGCTGTTGAGTGGAAAGGAGTGAAAGAAGCAGGAAAAGGGGAGAGTCTATGGGGTTTTCAGAAGAAGAGGAAATAGTAGGGGAGAGGAAATGAGATGCCTCCAGCAAGTCTGATCACTAAGAGCCAGCGTGGGTTTCTCAAGAATAAGTCATGTCAGACTAATCTTATCTCCTTTTTTGAGAAAGTTACTACCTTGCTGGATTAGGGGAGTGCTGTAGACATAGTTTATTTAGATTTCAGTAAGGCTTTTGATAAGGTTCCACATAGTATTCTAGTTGACAAATTGGGAAAATGTGGGTTAGATCCTATTATTGTTAGATGGATCTGCAACTGGTTGACAGATCATACCCAAAGAGTGCTAGTTAATGGTTCCTCGTCCACTTGGAGAGAAGTGACTAGTGAAGTTCCTCAGGGATCTGTGCTGGGCCCTGTGTTGTTCAACATCTTTATAAATGATTTGGATGAAGGAATAGAGGTGATGCTTATTAAATTTGCAGATGATACTAAATTGGGAGGGGTAGCAAATATGGTAGAAGACAGAGCCAAGATGCAGGATGATCTTGACAGGCTGGAGAAATGGGCTAGAACTAATAAAATACACTTCAACAAAGACACATGTAAAGTTCTGCATTTAGGTAGGAAAATCAAATGCATAATTATAGGATGGGGGAGACTTGTTTGAGCAGTAGTGTGTGTGAAAAGGATCTTGGGGTCTTAGTAGACCAAACACTGAACCTGAGTCAGCAGTGTGATGCGGTAACTAAAAAGGCAAATGCAGTCTTGGGCTGCATCAACAGAAGTATAGTGTCCAGATCACGCGAAGTGATGGTATCGCTTTACTCCACTCTGGTTAGACCTCAACTCGAGTACTGTGTTCAGTTTTGGGCACCACAATTTAAGAAAGATGTAGACAAGCTGGAACGGGTCCAGAGAAGGGCAACAAAGATGGCGAGGGGTCTGGAGACCAAGTCCTATGAGGAAAGGTTGAAGGAGCTGGGTATGATTAGCCTGAAGAGGAGAAGACTGAGAGGGGATATGATAACCATGTTCAAGTACTTGAAGGGCTGTCATATAGAGGAGGGTGCTGAGTTGTTTTCTGTTGCTCAAGAAGGTCAGACCAGAACCAACGGGTTGAAATTAAATCAAAAGAGTTTCCGTCTAGACATGAGGAAGAATTTTCTAACAGTTAGAGCAGTTCCTCAGTGGAACAAGCTTCCTCGGGAGGTGGTAAGCTCTCCTTCCCTGGAGGTTTTTAAGAAGAGGTTAGATGGCCATCTGTCAGCAATGCTGATTCTGTGACATTCGGCAGATGATGAGAGGGAGGGCATCTTGGCCATCTTCTGGTCACTAGGTGTGTGGAAGAGGGAGGTAGTTGTGAATTTCCTGCTTTGTGCAGGGGTTTGGAGTTGATGGCCCTGGTGGTCCCTTCAAACTCTATGATTCTATGATTCTAAGTCCTTGCGGGTTCTTGATTGTTTGTACCATTCCCTTTAATAAACATTTTTTTCAATTTTCACTTTATTCAGATCTGTGTTCCTTCCAAACATGCAGTGAGGCATCACTACATTGTCAAAGATTCCTTATCGCTTAGCGCTGCCTAGATTTGAAGGTGTCTTCGATGCAGAGGAAATGAATAGTATTATTAGGTCTCATGCTCAGACTATTTTAGTGTGGATTGGAAAGAGACCCGCATTCATGCCAACCCATAAGTAGGATACATATGTCTCCTACCCACACACATTAACAACATAAAATGAAACTCTATAGAAATGGTATTACAATGTTTTACAACAATATAAACATTTACCTGTCGTTGTTGCAGATTGTCATTCCAAACTTCCCCAAAGGACCAATGCATTTTTGTGCAGATTCAGTTATCCCTGACCCAAGGCTGCCATCTTGCTTCCTTGCACTGATGTTTCATCAGTGGCTGAATGAGAATAACTGGGCAGTTTAACTACATCAGAACAGTTTGTCCATAGCACCAGACTCACCACTGCTCAAGGAGGTAGTTAGCTGCATTGGTTGGACTGGTTAGTTCAGTGTTTGTGAACCCACTCCAGTTCCTCAGGTACTCTTTCCATTTGCAGGGGCAAGTAATTTGCACATGCCATGAATACTGCATTATGTTGATTATTCTGTACTGCTAAAGCAAATGTATTCAGCAACTATAAATGTGGAGATTGTGATGTGCATACAAGAATGTAAGAAGGAAGATGTTCTTTTTATATATAATTCTTTGTCAAAACAGTTTATAAATCTCATGCTAAATTGTCATTAGGGTGTAACACGCCATTTAATTTATCCAAACACCACTAAGAAGGCAAATAAAAATAATGAGCACAGCCATGAAAACAAACAGATAATAGCTTGTGATGCATATCACTTGCAAATCCTACTAAAAGAAAATAAAAACAAACCTATTCAGAATGACTAAGACATAAGGTAGAAGTATTGATAATTAGGAATCCATATCTTAATATAATTTCTTCATTTCTCTGCATGAACAAAACACAGATTATGTTTTACAGTATCCTTTATGTGTAACTCAATTCTGTACAAGCCAAGCTTGAACAGGTGATCTCTATAATGAAATTCCTAATAATTTTTTCATATGCATATTTCATGTTTCCCTATTACATCGTAGCATGGATTCTGTAATACATAACAATTAATAACTGTATATGTTAATTTGATCAGGTCTGCACTGCACTTGAGGATTTCTAAAGGTCGTGATAGGGAGACGTATTCTCCCAGCTAACTCCATCTAGGATCACGGCTTTATTTTAAATTAATGATAACTTTAGCTCAGAAAGAATGTACTTTGTATACTGTTGGACTAGTTACATGAGATTTTAGATATCTGTGAGGGAATTCAGAAATCCATAACAAAACCCAGTATTTAGGAACATTCCATAAATGTTTACATTTCTTATAGATCTGTGCCTTTGAACTAAACTATTTTTCCATACTAGTTCATTTGATATCACACCCTACAGCAATTGTTTTACTGGTTTTGTGCTATGATCCCCCCCCTCAAGGGAGACAATAAAGAGTAATTAATAAAGCAACATAGCTGATTGGTTCTTGTAGGTTATCCGGGCTGTGTAACCGTGGTCTTGGAATTTTCTTTCCTGACGTTTCGCCAGCAACTGTGGCAGGCATCTTCAGATACTCAGCTCAAACCCAACCCCTTTCTGACTATATATTACTCTTCCTACACCCTTGACACTGAGAGACACTGTCCTTCAGTGTTACTACTCTGAAGATGCCTGCCACAGTTGCTGGCGAAACGTCAGGAAAGAAAATTCCAAGACCACGGTTACACAGCCCGGATAACCTACAAGAACCAATGAACTCTGACCGTGAAAGCCTTCGACAATATTTTCAACATAGCTGAGTTTTGAAAAGAGCTAAATATTAGGGGAAATAGCTATATTTTAGGACTTTAAACTTGAATTTGACTGGCCTTGGATAGAGCATAGGTATGGTGGGTGAGAACAATCAGCGAAGTAAGGTGGAAATGAGCAGAGACTGTTTCAGTGACAGTATTTGAGCACCTCCACCCTGGCTCCCAGGGAGGGAAGGCACCATGATATAGCCCAATCTCATCAGATCTCGGAAGGTAAGCAGGGTCAGTACTTGGGTTGGAAACTACCAAGGAAGGTTCTGCAGAGGAAGGTAATAGCAAACTACTTCTGTTTCGCAGTTACCTTGAAAGCCCCTTGCTGGGGTCACTATGGCCATTTATGCAGGGGAAGTTTTGCCTTGGATTTGCTGCTCTCTAGATGCACATTTTTCCCATTTGAATTCTCAAAACTTTTCATGTGGGCTTACTGTTGAGTTTTTAGAATTTGGATGGGGAAAATGTGCATCTAAAGAGTGGCAAATCCAATGCAAAACCTCCCATGAGTAAATGGCCTATAAGTCAGTTATGACTTGACAGATACATACCTACCCTGGCCCCAAACTTACTCGCCTGGTATCCTCACCTTTACATGATTTAGGCTGAGTGGTACCTTAGATGAACAAAGTGTTTTCGGTGGGTTCACTCTCCTGACTTCCCCATAATGTGTCAGGCTGTGCTTTTTGACCTTCTAGGCTTCATTTGGTGTACTGGCTTAATGGGATATGGGACTTGTAGCACTCTGGTTTTATGGAGGGTAGCATCACCACTGATTACAGTTTGTGATGAATTTAGGGAGCAATCTTAAGCTGGTCTACTCAGAAGTAAAGCCTATGTTATTCAATGGAGCTTATTCTTTCAATACAATCACTGCAAAAGCCACTATGTAATGAGCTAGGGGAGAGTGGGAGATGCATTTGAATCCATGAAAACAAAAGAAAGAAAAATTTCTATAATCTAGGAGAATAGCCTACAATCCTTACAGGTAATTTCTCTGACCCTAATCATCACTATAGCCAAATTCTGACTGCTAGTCATATGTCTCTGACCGCTGAAATTTAACAAGCTTTCTTGCATTGACAAAATTATGTCTTGTTCTCTCCAGAATCAGATATAATGAAGTTGCTCATTAAAAATAATGAGCTGCCTTAGTAATGAGCCCTGATGTACAGTATCTAGCTAGAAAATATCTTCTTTCAATTGAAAGATAATTAGATTCAATTGAGGTCTCCAAGCTGGCATATAAAAGGTAACCACAAAAATCATTCTTAACTATGATAACTAGATAGTTTGAACTTTTGATGGTGCAAGGAAGATAAGATGTGAATGTGTATTTACATTTGGTCAGGAAATACAGCAATTGCTCAACTTTATCTTAAAACAAACTGCTTCTGCTAATATTTCATAACACAAGGAGCAATCCTAAACTGGTCTACTCAGAAGTTAGCCCCATTTGGTTCAAAGGGGCTTACTCCCAGGAAAGCCTTTTTAGGATTGCAGCCAGAGTATCCCAAGCTGAAGCTAGGCATGCTGAGAACCTCATTGTGAACACAATCACCAGCCAAATCCCTGTTCTGGATGACTCTGGTCAGGCCTCATTCAGATATAGATGTGCACTTAAGAAGGCCTAGGTTTCTAGTTAGCTGTCCTATATCAAATCATTTAATTCCTGGCAAGAGTTACACCTCAACAATGCTTTTAGTTTGATACTGGTATAGAACACAAATAATACTATTAGAGAATGTTTTCTTCTATTTTATCCTTTTATTACAACATAACTCTATGCATCTAACAATGATTAACTCAACAGAAAATTATGCCATCCATAACTGCTACTACATAGATAATTGCAAGAGTCCATTGAAATATCTTACCCAAAGATAAGGTCTCCAGCAATGGGCCCCTTCTAAGAAGTTCCCAGTACCCAGCTTGGTGGGGGTAAAGGGAAGATGACTGGGGAAGACACTGGCAAATCACCCCGTAAACAAAGTCTACCTAGGAAACATCGGGATGTGACGTCACCCCATGGGTCAGGAATGACCCGGTGCTTGCACAGGGGACCTTTACCTTTACCTTTAAGAAGTTCCTAGTCGATTCAGACTCTCGTGTCTATAGGCTTTAAAAATCATCTCCCAACAATAGCTAGCTGTCCCTTATGATTATTTCAATCACCATATGAATCTAACTATACTTTAATATCTTCTTAAAACATATAAACACTGTTAGTTCATTCTTGATGAACTACTTGAAACTAATTTTGTAAAATACAGACAATGCTTGGAATAGCTTAGGTTTATCTACATTGGACAAAAAGCCATAATTTAAGCACCTTATGACTTCTTCAGGAAATATAATTTCCATTGTTGGAAGCCTACAATTTTTGAAAACTTAATCAGTTATTACAGAGCTGATGAACCAGCCACTTGACACTGGTATATCTTAAACATGCCCCAGTAGAGAATATTACCCGGCTCTTAAGCTTTACATTAGTAAGATCATTCCTCACTTATTGTATGGCATTGAAATATGGGGGTGGAAAGAACAAACTTTATCCAACTTGGAAGTCACTCAGAGTATGTTCATGAGGCTCATCTTGGTTTTACCAAAAGAAAGACCAGCAGCCCTTATGAGGGTTGAACTTGGCCTCCCCTCAATGAAAACTCGAGCTCAGTTCATAATCCTGAAAACAGTGAAAAAATATAACTTAAAAAACACTGATTCATTCAGTAAAAGCAGTTTTCACCACTGCAAAATAGGGATATTGAGTGATCCAAATACCTTGGTAATATCATCTCCCATTTTTCCATCCCAGAAGAGAAAAAGAGAGAGAAATAGAAAGAAAAAAAACAATTGTTGTTCCTTTTTGATACAGGGAGCAATTCAGAACTACGAGGTTGGATTTATAAAGAAGATGCTTTAATCGATAACCATCTAGTTGCCCACACAAAATTCGCCCCATGGTTTAAACTGATTAAAAAAGACCATTTCAGAGCCTCATACTTGGCAGACATTACAACATACAGCCTCAGAGCAGCCCTCACATCATTACATTTTCAAACCATGCCCACGGAGCTCCTTGCAGGCCGTTTTTTAAAAATATCACTGGCTCAACACATTTGTTTATGCGAGGCTTCAGTGGAAGATCTCCCCCATTATGTCCTGCCCTGCCCTTTATATACTGAGCCCCGGAACAAGTTTCTAGCAAACATTCTTTTAGGGTCACAATTGTCATCTGATGCTTTCTTTTTGTTGTTTCAATGTATGTTTTAATAATGTAACCAAAATAATGTATCAAAAAGGAACAACAATTGTTTTTTTCTTTCTATTTCTCTCTCTTTTTCTCTTCTGTATATTGGCTGTAATTTCTTTTAATATGTTTATTGTTTAAATATCATTTTTCTTTGTTTTTTTCTTTTTCAACAATTAATAAAATAAAATAAAATTGTCATCTGATGCTGGCAGATTAATCTATTTGTTGTCAGACAGAGACCCGTATATTTCCAAAAGATTGGCACTGTATGGTCTGGTGGCCAAGAAAATTAGGGGAAAGCAAACCATGAAGTTGGTTAGAGCCGACTGGGGGTATTTCAATTTTTTTTAATTTTTGTATTCTTTTAATGATTCTGGTTCTGCCTATTTTAACCTGCTACTATACTGTTTTAGATTGTAATGGCCTACGGCCTTATACAATAAACCTGACTTGACTGACTGACAGTAGAGAATATTTCAATCCTATGTTCTCATGAACATAGCCTCCACTAGTTGATCTGGGATGAAAGCAAATGAAAACCATCAATACCGATCACATTCTAAAAGTACACTAAAAGCAGTAACATTACAATACTCCACACTGTGATACTTTTAAAGTGAACAGTACATTTACTGTTCTTATTGATGTTTACCAAGCTTAACAGCAGTTTCTCTGGCAGAATTGTGGAGGAAGATGTAAAAACAATGTATGCAAATCCCCCCCATTAAGGACCCCCATTACCAAAGAGGGATGTCTTTGAAGGACCAGAATTTCAGAGGGCCAGGGGCAGAGGTGGAAAAGTCCCACTCTACCATCTTCATTCTGCTGCTAGTGCTTTGGATGTAACCCATTGTTCTCAGCACAGGGCTGCCATCAAAAATGGCATCCCCATGTCAGTTCCGCCACCTTATTCCATAATGTGTAGGATCACATGATGCAATTATATTATATAAGTCTGCACCCCTGCTCCACATTATTGAATGCCACCGATGAGGTCAATGAAATGTACAATGAGAAGCTATGCCACAGAGCTAATTGATTCTTCCTGCTACAGGGGACAGAAGGAGAATTGTACTTCGTGGATGCCTATACAAGCAAAACATACAGTTCTGCCTTTAGTTTTCTGGAAAAGAAGATAAAGATATGAAGTGCTGTCTGAGTTGAAATGTAGCAAGTTGAGCTGTAAAGCACAAGAGAGTTTTCAAGTAAGGAATTTTACTTTGATCTAACAGTACCAGTTCTGTTAGGCTTACTTTAATAGATGTAGAAAACCTAAACACACTTAAATGGAAGGAAATGTTATTTATGTCAAGAAGGCTTATTTCCAAGTAAACATTTCAGTTTTAGAAGTGACTGCATTAAATACTGAAGGGCAATATCAGCATAGTTTCATGGCTTTTAAAAAACTCTTCCTAAAAATGTTTTTAGGTAGTAGTAAAAGTATGTATTAAAAAAATATTTATTATTGTGTTCCTTCAAGGATTTCTGAGTGGTTTCAATAAAGTTTCCAGAAAATCCCCCTGCTATTTAGCTTACAAGACTCAGGCTTGCCCTGATTAGCTTCAAAGGTAGAATTGGATCAGGTGACTTTATGCTATTCTTGGAATGAGAACAGATACAGAGGATTGATTGAATCATGCTGTGGCTCTAGAAAAATACACACAATCCACATTCATCATTGTTTTTTGTTGTCATCAGATCATGGCTCAGTTACATTATGTAGTGTGTAACCCTCCTTCAAGTCAGGAGATGGCAGCATTTCAAAAGCTCTTGCATCTTCTTCACTGAACTCATGATGTCTGTTATCAAGCACAAAATGTGGATAAACTTTGTGAGATGCTGAGATTATGTAAATGTATCAGAATGTTTACAGCATTTTTGCATCCACTAGTATTGGACATGCCTAAAAAGGGGACGGGGATACACTGCTGAGGAATGCTGAAGAATCTCCACCTCCTCTCTCTGCAAGCATTTTTCTCCCCTCTTAGCTCTGATACTGGGTTTGAGCAAGATAGCACAGGGAAGTAAGGTGGTGGAAGAAAAAGGATCCAGTTCCCTTGACCGGCTTAGCCCTAGTTTTTAAAATGGTTACCATTTAGGGTTGCCAACTTCCAGGTAGTTAGTCAATTATATGTAGTCACTATGGTAGTAGCTGGAGATCTTCTGCTATTACAGCTGATCTCCAGCCGATAGAGATCAGTTCACCTGGAGAAAATTGCCCCTTTGGCAATTGGACTCAATGGCATTGAAGTCCCTCCCCTCCCCAAACCCCACACTCCTCAGGCTCCACCCCAAAAATGTCTCGCCGATAGCGAAGACGGACCTGGCAACCCTATTACTATTGCTTAGAACTTTCATGATGTGCTGATTTAAGTTCAAAGAAACAAGTTCAGGGGGAAATCAACTGTTCTTTTACACATTTAGAAGAGGGAGGTATGCAGTATAGGAGACAAAATGCAATCAACCCCTGACACTGAAATCATGGTTGTCAGGTAGCAAAACTTGCAATATATTGTCGAAGGCTTTCACGGTCAGAGTTTATCGGTTCTTATAGGTTATCCGGGCTCTGGGACCGTGGTCTTGGTATTTTCTTTCCTGATGTTTTGCCAGCAGCTGTTGCAGGCATCTTCAGAGGAGGAGTTTTCCAACACACTTGACACTGAGAGACACTGTCCTTCAGTGTTACTCCTCTGAAAATTCCTGCCACAGCTGCTGGCGAAACGTCAGGAAAGAAAATACCAAGACCACGGTCACACAGCCTGGATAACCTACAAGAACCGACAACTTGCAATGTTTGAAAGAGTAGGAATTTACCTGATCAATGGAATGTTGTTCTTACAGTAGGGGTGCTAGGCCAAGCCTAGCAACCAGTAGGAGAGTAGAGGGGGGATATGGTAGGGGGTGTCATGAGCATGATGATATCACTTTCAAGGAAAACCCAGGAGCAATGGTGTAGCTCTCTGAATTGCTAAAAACACTATGCCACTGAGTTTTAATTATTTTACCCCTGCTGCCTCTTAGACCAGCAGCAGGCAACAGGAGTATGGGGGGGGGGGTCCTACCCCAACTGGGGGCTTGGCAGGACTAACATCCAGCCAAGTGCATACCCATTTAATATGCATGGACTTTAAAAGTATTTATGACAGACTTCCCAGCATATCAAATTAAACACATAACACCAGAATTTTACATTTTTATCTTTTAATTGGCCCAAATTATTTAGGTTAATCTAAAAAAAAAACTAAAAGGAGACAGGAAAACTGAAGTAGGGCTGTTGATTTGGGTATTCCCGAACCAAAAAAACAGCCGAATTTTGCCTGATTCGGCTGTTTTTGTTGCTGTTGTTGTTCTTGAGCAGCCAAACCAAAAAAAAGCAGGAAACCGCCGAATCTGGCTGATTCAGATTCGGCGGTTTCCTGCCTTTGTAAAAAAGAATGAAAGAGCTCCTCCTCCCTCTGCCCCCACCACCACAACTCGCCACTCTCCCAGGGGCTCCTGGCCCCAGTGGGGGCCAGGATTGCCTTGCCTTCCGCCGCCCCCCACTCTCCCGGGCACTCCTGGCCCCAGCGAGGGCCAGGATCGCCTTGCCTTCCCCACCCCCCACTCTCCTGGGCACTCCTGGCCCCGGCGGGGCCTTGCTTTCCCCCCCCCTCTCCCGGGCGCTTGAGAGCACGGGTCTTTTTAAAGACCCACCCGCCCATGTCCCCGGGAGTTCTGGGGACACAGGCGGGTGGCTCTTTAAAAAGTTCTGCGCTTCCAGGTTTGGGAGCATGGGTCCTTTTAAAGACCCACCCACTGGCCTCCCCAGGACTCCCAGGGACAGGGGCGGGTGGCTCTTTAAAAAGATCCACACATCCAGGCTTGGGAGCACGGATCTTTTTAAAGACCCACCCGGCTGCCTCCCCGGGAGACCCGGGGAGACGGCCGGGTGGACCTCTTGGTCATTTATGCATGGGAGGTTTTGCCTTGGATTTGCTACTCTCTAGATGCACATTTCCCCCAGCCAGTTTATCAAACCTTTGCGTGGTGGCCTATTGTTGAGTTTTGAGAATTTTGGGTGGGGAAAATGTGCATCTAGAGAGTGGCAAATCCAAGGTAAAACCTCCCGTGGGTTTTCACTATCTCAATCCCCAACCAGACGACTGCAGCAGCAGCAACCTGCCTGTGTCCACAGCACCTAATATAACAGGCATGTGCCTCTGACCCTGGAGAGAATAGATATGCATCATGACTAGTATTCATTTTGACTAGTAGCCATGGATAGCCCTCTCCTACTTAAGAACATAAGAAAGGCCATGCTGGATCAGACTGAGGCCCATCAAGTACAGCAGTCTGTTCATATAGTGGCCAACTGGGTGCCTCTAGGAAACCCACAAACAAGATGACTGCAGCAGCATTGTCCTGCCTGTGTTCCAAATTGCAATAATATAATATAATAGGCATGCTTATGTGATCCTGGAGAGAACAGGTATGCATCACGACCAGTATCCATTTTAACTAGTAGCCATGAATACCCCTCTCCTCCATGAACATGTCCACTCCCCTCTTAAATCCTTCCAAGTTGGCAGCCATCACCACATCCTGGTGATGATCCCACATCTTAGCATTATGAGAGAGGGAAAAAAGCTTCTCCCTGTCCACTCTCCCTTCACCATGCATAATTTTATAGACCTCTATCCTGTCTCCCCTTAATCCGAATGGGGGTGATTCGAGAATTGGCATTCCCAAACCAAATCAAAGCCACCCGAACCGAATTTTTTTTGACAGCCCTAAACTGAAGAGCTGACTGATAATAGCACAACGTCCTGTGTGACACTAGCAAAACAAGAACACAAGGGGTAATGATGCCACCATGATACATGCATCTGCATTAGGGTTGCCAGGTCCTTCTTCACCACTGGCAGGATGTTTTTGGGGTGGAGTCTGAGGAGGGCGGAGTTTGGGGAGGGGAGGGACTTCAATGCCCTAGAATCCAATTGCCAAAGCGGCCATTTTCTCCAGGTGAACTGATCTCTATCGGCTGGAGATAGGTTATAATAGCAGGAGATCTCCAGCTAGTACCTGGAGGTTGCCAACTCTAATCTGCATTGTTCATTGTTCCGGGGTGAATTCTGTTGTTCCTTTACTGAGGACATTTATATACCCTGTCTTTCTCTCAACAAAGTCAGGAGTCAAGGCAAGTACACTGGAGCCAGTCTCTGCATATTATTCGTCTTCTAGGGGCAGAGAGGCAGAGAGAAGAAAATGGTACCGTTTTTGATCTTTCAAATTTCTTTAAATGTATACTAACCTCCAAATGGTATGTCATAAGACCTAAATATTGCTGTGAATATGCACAGGGGATACTTGGGAGGCAGTACTACCCCCCATGGGGTTCCCCTTCAACCTTTGGATGTGTTGATTAAGCTGTCTGGAAACCTCTCATGTGCCACAAAGCTATCTTGCTTAGCAGAAGCAGTAAAACAAACAAATAAAAATGATTTGAAGAAATAAAGAACAGAGCTTACTTGTCTCCATCTTTTGTGCCAAAGCTTTTTATATTCGCCGGGCAAAGCCTCAAATCTATTTTAATCCGTTTGGTTTTTGAGATGGGAAAAAAGTACCAAGCGATCGTCCTGGAGATAAAGAGAAAATCTTCTATCTACACATGAATGGACCTAAATTGACCAGGGGAGAAAACTTGCAAGAGGTAAAGCTCTTAGCTGAGGCAGGCAACAAAGCTCTTAAGAAGAGTCAGCCGCCTGTTTATTTCTTTGATGCAGGCAGCTAGCCAGTGGGATGGAAGAGGCTTAGTCTACGTTCCTACCCATATACGCCAAAGAGTGGATCTGTGAAAGAAAAATATCTTTCAAACATAGGACATAAATTGTTGCCAAGCTTTGTATCACAATTGAGTTATGTCTCAGAATTTCTGAGGCAAATTATAATTCAATTCCTAGATCATGTATCCTCTGAGAGCCAGCGTGGTGTAGTGGTTAAGAGCGGTGGTTTGGAGCCTAATCTGGAGAACCGGGTTTGGTTCTCCACGAGTGGCGGGCGCTAATCTGGTGAACTGGGTTAGTTTCCCCACTCCTACACATGAAGCCAGGTGGGTGACCTTGGGCTAGTCACAGCTCTCTCAGCCCCGCCTACCTCAAAGGGTGTCTGTTGTGGGGGGGGGGAGGGGAGATGATTGCAAGCCCGTTTGATTCTGCCTTAAGTGGTAGAGAAAGTTGGCATATAAAAACCAACTCTTCTTCTTTCAAAAGTCATTATCTAAACTCTAGCAAACTCTGGGAAAATCTCAGAAGTTTGATTAGATAATATCACCACAATTTGGCTATTTTAACTCTTTACTTAGTGCATCATCTGAAATTAATCTCCAGTATTGTTGATGTAAGGACAATGAGCAGCAAGTCAGAATCTATCTTGTCAGATTTTATTGTCAGTGCACAAGAGTTTTCTGGCCACATCAAGATCTCAGCAGGTATGAGAAAGGGTAGTACCCATTCTGAGTCCTTCCTAGAGGACAGACAATTCACAATAAGTTTTTGTACTTGAATTAGAAGTTTCAACACTACACTTTCAGCAATGCAAGCAGCGCCTCCCATTCCAAGCAGGTGGGGGATCAAGGATTGAATCCAGGCAGCACAATCAATACGTTCATGTAGTTTCTAGATTTCAGTTGTAGGAAATGGATACTTATGCGATGTGGTGGTCTCAGATCTGACTTTTCTGTTCTGATTTGTTTCAACGGAATTCAGCAGAGCCTGCAATGCATAAGAAATCACGTTCTTCCTAAGATTAAGCTTTTCTTTGCACAAAAACAGAACACAGAACTAACTTCAAAACGATCAAATATCATCTCCCATTTTCCACCATCCATGAATGGGATTTGGCAAGATACTGATTCAGGTGGTGAAAGCATTAACACCCACTTATGTATTTGCCAAAGGTCATTTTTATATTTTTGTCAAATGGCTTTTAATTATGAATTCCAAGGCTTCAGTAACAGAAAATACAATTTTAGCTATTTTAATCTTCATTTCTCATTCCTCTTTTTTAATCATTTGCTTCATTGACCACTTACTTGCTTAATTTCACTGAATTATTATACTGCATCACAGAATATTGTACTTTTCTCTGTGTGCTTCTAAAGGTGCCTCATTAGAAGACTTTAATAACTTTAAAATAGACTTTGGCTGTGGTCAGGAAAGCCTATAAAAATGTTCTACAACATTTACCATGGATTGGAAAGTGAACCTCTGCTTATTTAAGTAATTGAAATGTTAGAATACTTGAACAAAGAAATACATTTTTCTCTTTGAACATACATTTATTAGAAGAAGGGCGAAACTCAAATTACTGTACAGTTTCATCTGAAATTTAAGTCAAGATGTTCACCTGGGAGAGAGCCCATTTTATTCTAAAGATAAAGGTATCACATGAAGTACAACTTTACTATAAATAAGCATGCTGAAGTCTATGCTTATAAAGATGATCCCAAAGGCACCATGGACAAGTTTGGATTTACTGTATGTCTCCAGGACTCTCAAGTTATGCAGAATAGAAAGTTTTTGTGGAATGGTGGGGGGACGATGACTCTCAGCCTACCGCAAAACTCTCCAAAGCTGTATGTTGAGTGACAACTCATTGCCCTACAGGACACCTTGAGTCAGAATACTGAGGGAAGCAGGGCATAAGCTGAAGGTAAAAAAGGGGAAACTGGAGGGGAATAAAACTGGGCTCCTGAGCTCTGAGGGAGAAAGTCCACAGGAGGGGCGCAAGGGCCTGCGTTGGCATCTGGGCCTCTTGCACCAGTGCCCAGGCCACTTGTGCCACCAAGAGTGGCATGGACGCCAGGGTTGGGGCGCTCACGCCGGCCTCCATGCTGCTGCAGCAGCGCAACTCTGGGATCCTGGCTCGGCCTCCCACTGGTGTCCCAATGCACCGAAGTCCTGGGGGGGCGTTGCCAGGGCATTCCGGGGGTCGGGGCTGCTGGTAGCCGGCTTCTTAACCCCTTCCAGCCTGGGAATGCCCCCCCTCAGGGGTGCTGGCCCAGGTTTCTGCTGGCGCAGCATAGCTTTAGTCTGTGGGGCCTTTCCCCCCCATTTAAATTTTTGTCGGTAAAAAGGGCCCTTTTTCCTGCTCGCAGCAGCCTCCAAACCTCTTTGGAGGCACCACAGCAGCACCCTGGCCACTCCATACCTGGGCACTGCTGGGTTTAGGAATGGGCTGTTGGAGTAACCAGATGGGGAGAATTCCATTGGGGGAATGCACACTGTGTTGCACATCTCCCAACCTGCCTACAACTCTGGAAGGTTATAAGCTTAAAGGCTTTACTGCTTTGAAGATAATAGAGTGCTTGGTGATTGATTAGAATTGGAGTAAAAGCACTTCCTCTGATCCCACACAATGGTTCTTCAAGCTCTTAAAGGGCAGAGTCTGAGAGGATGGAGATTTGGTCAAGTAAGCACAAAAGATTATTTCATGAAACCACAATCACCCCTTTCCCCAACAATTTTTCCATACAGCATCGGGAGATATAAACATGCACTTTCAATGTGTAACAATCAGATTTGGGGCTAGATGCATGGATTCCTTTCCTTTATTATTAAGCTCATACGACCAAAGATCTTCAGCATGAAGAATACATAAAAGATAAAACAACATTAAAACATGACAAAATCTTAAAGGACTTAAAACATTCTAATATTACAAATATTAATAATAAAATAGATAATACCTCCAGTTAGCACATAAGAAAATAAATACATAGACCCAACCCATTTGTATATAATCAGCAATACAATCATGATACGTGGATTCATGCTCACCTAGCCTGGAGATAACACAACAAAGCAATTGTATTCATTTGCTGAAGTTGAAGAGTAGGTGAGCAGGAATCCACTCATCTAAACTTAGGCTTTTTGTGCACAAGTGGTTTACAACGTTTCATGCTGTCTGCACATGTTTTCCTCTGTTTGGTTTTTGAAACATTTTCTCTTTGTTTTTTCTCTGTGTTTTCTCCTAGCATTTCAACCGCAATTTTTTTTTCATCTGTTTCAGAGCCGGCTTTCAATGCATGAGTGAAATTCCTCAATTTTGTTTTTTGCTCCACCCCACCAAATGGCCAGCCCTTGTCCACACCCCCAATTTTGGTTTTGCTCTGTGAGGGAGAGAGTGACATGCAACATTCACACAGGCTTCTTCTCCTTTCCTCTCCGCTCTCTCTTCTTCTTCCTTCCCGCCCCCTTTTACCCCTCCTCTGTCACAGTACCATCTCATCTAGCCCAAGCAGAGGCGGTGACAGCACCAAAGGAACAAGCTGCAGTAGATGAGACCCCCTCACCCCCGTCCACAGACCCACTGTTGTCCTCCTCCTCCTCCCCTTCATTCAGTGGGATGTTGGTGTGAATTAAGATGGTGGCAGTGGAAAAACAGAAAGAAGATGAAGCAGACTTGAGGGATTTGCTTTGGCAGCTTTCTCGGTCTCTTCCCCCTCTACATATTCGCTGCACTGAGGAGGAGACGGAAGAGGAGCCAGCCCCCCTCCCAGCCTGGATTATTGTTGTTGTAGCCCTCCCGCCCCTCCACCCATTTACCATACTATTTTTTTTAATATTTAATGATAGAATTAGCAATAAAATAATGGAATAAGCACCAGGATGCATAGGTCATCCAGCATGTATTGCCTGGGCTAGGGTTGCCAAGCACTAGGAAGTGGGAAAAGTGCTTGGTGTTTTCCTATGTGTAATGAAATGGACATCTACATAAAACTTCAGGAGTCAGTACATATACATAGAAAAAAAGCAAACTGCTACAAATTCTGTAAATATATGTAAACACATTATGGTTTATTACAGGACAATAATCTGGGCTGTGTGAATACAGGGAGCTCAACTACCCAGTTTCGCCTCCCTCCCCAACGCATCCACTTAGATTTCCCAAGAAAACAAGGTAGTACTTGTAAAAAAAATGAGAAAATTGGACTGTATTAGCAAAGGTGAGATATCAGCAGGCACTGGCCACTTTTAATGTGTTAGGGCAAAGCAAAGCAGACTTGAAATGACAATGTGGATCAAGATTGTAGTGTTGGTGGGGGTGGTTGTTGAATATGTGTTGGTGTTCCTAAATGTATGGGCAGCTGGTGCTCTGGAATTGGGCATCCATTTTGAGTTGGAAGTTTAATGCGACTGAGCAGTAGAGCTAGAACATCTGTACAAAAAAGGGGGGAGGAGATTGTCCTGCACTGTCACCCACCACTTCACAGGAAATGTCTGACCCCCACCAGGAATACTACTTTTTTGGCAGTACCACGCAGAATAAATACAACTGAAATGATAAGGGGGGAACGCCAAAACTAAGGGGGGAAAGGAGGAGTGTGGAATGATTTCCCAGAAAGCATTTCCAAGCCACATGATTCGACCACTAGGAAAATCTGTTGTAAGCTGGGCATGCGGAAAAAGCCTTAGTCTCATGGATGTGTTCTGGAAGGGGAATTTCCCAATTGTTTATCCCCCTATAATTAGTGGCAGCTCAACAGGAGGTGACGCTTTAAGCCACTGCCCCTAGCTGGCAGCTGAAGCCAACTATCCAGTGATGGTAAGAGGAGCCAAGACAATTATTTAAACTAATGGTACTTTATTCCTTAACAAAGTCAAGGACCACATAGGCCCTTTTCATACAGGGTCTTCAACCTACTTTGGCTTCTGAAGTCAAACAGATTTCTGGGTATGTGTGATTTCACATACTTCAACGCTAAATTGTTGTCCTCCCAGTGTTAACTGAGTTTTAACATGCATTTTTTCAAAATGTGTTTTAATACAAGGATTTTGTTGTTGTTGTACTTGTGAGTTGCAGCAGACTGTCATCTTAAGGATCAACTGCATTTTTAAAGGAGCCGCTTTTCTTTAATCCACCTTTTCAAGTGTTCCCATATATTTGATATATTACCCTTCTGAGATATGTGCTGCCTCGCCTCCCCCCCCCCCCGCGCCTTCCAGCCACACTGCAATCCTGGTTTCTATGGCAATGAAGTAATTTCTTTCCACACCTTCCTTTTAGAATACTGCTATGCTAATTAACTTTTCATTTAGGTTCGGGTTACTTACCCTTACCCTTTCACACTCCTCCCTTTGAGTTATCCCAGATGCTGATACACACCCCTAAAATGCCTTCCAGTCATTTCCTTGACATGTTGTGACAGTGCACAGTGACAACAAGACAAAAAGGATATAGAGTAGAAACTTTCCACTTAAAATAATATGTCGGTATACTGCAAAGCTTTAGCAAAAAAAAAGATAAGAAAACGAAAACAGAACAAAAGATCTTTCCTGCCATGTTGCTCCTGGAGCCATCTTTTAAATGTGCCTTCAGTTTCAATTAAAAGGGACCTCTACATCTTTATAGGTTAACTACAGCCAACAGTGAGGGAAGAGGGGAACTCAGCATGTTTCATCTTTTAAGAAATTCGGAAGGGATCATTTTTTCCGCTTCAAAATGTTGCTATTGTAGACAAAAATTTACAACAAAAGTTTACAACAATGTCAAGCAATGTTAACAAAGTAAGCATGTTAAACTGCAGCTGGCATGATCCACCCCATTTTCGTGGGCATACATAAGCGTTAGTTTGGATCCAATGAACGATAACAAGTGCACTGATTCTCTCTCTCTCTCTCTCTCTCTCTCTCTCTCACACACACACACACACACACACACACAGCTCCTTCAGACCTCCTTCTGAAAACTTGTTCCTAATGAGATGCAGTATTGGGGAGGGGCAGTTTGAAGGCAAATCAGTAGAAATTACCCTGTTTGCTTCTTGCATGAGCTCTCTGGTGAACAAAGCAAGAGCTTGTGCAAAAGATATGGGAAAGATTTCAGCCATTTTTCCTTCTTTGCTTATGTCCTCCCAACTATTCACAGTATGTCGGGGGTCTAGAACAAAAGACAGAGAGATCCATTTAGCGAACATGTTTCCTTCCCCTTTTTTCTTTTTCTTTTCTTGTTATCAAGTCAAACCATGGGGTTTTCAAGGCAAGAGACATTCAGAGGTGGTTTGCCATTGCCTCTATGTCACGACCCTGGACTTTCTTGGTAGTCTCATTCAAATACGAACTAGGGCTGACCTTGCTTTTCTTCTAAGATCTGATGAGATTGTGCTAGCCTGGGCTATCCCGGTAAGGGCACCTTCCTGGTATCTGATCCAAAAAAAAAAATTCAAGTCTTCCATCATTGCTATTGTACTGTCGGTGTTTCAGAAAACTATTTTAAACTTATCTTCTCTATAAATATGCATTGATTGATGAGCAAAATATTATTAGAAATATGATAATTAAAAAGAAAAATGAATCAGAAGGGTATCTTATCACTGGATTGTCTAAATAATGTATTTCTGCAGCTAAATATGCAGCACATCTTACTCAGCATGACTCTAATTCACTAACTACATCAAAAATCAAACATAATTTTCATTTATACAATGTTCTCATATCCAATTAGTGCATCCACTTTATGTTCACATGGTTAATTTTACAGAGAGGTAAGAGGCAAGACATTTGAGTTCTCCTCCAGTTACATTATTATTGCCAGAATGTAATAGATATCAATAGATATCACAGAATAGCAATAAATGGTAATTTCTCACTGTCATTTGCACACTTGGTCCAGGAACAGCGGCAGTGTCTTTGGTGGGCTGGGGTCAAGGGAGCCTCCTTGACCTCAGACCAATCCGAGGAGGAGTCTGAGTTGGACTCTACCCAGGTGGATGCCAGGGTGCTGGAAGTCACAGCCTCAGCAGCCCATAGACTCTTCTCCCTGACCTCTGCTCCCAACTGGCCTTAAATAGCCTGCAGGCCAGCCTAAACCTTCCCTTGGCCCTTCCCCTATCTCCACCCCCACTAGTGCCCATAAAGGGCCTTCCGCTGAGAGCTTCCCTTAGCCCTCGGCTGGCCCATGTGCAGCCACATGTTGTCCTGTCCTGCCCTCACTCTTCCTCCCATCAGCCGTTTGGCAGCATCCTGCAGCTGGCATGATGACATGGGGGAGCTCGCTCTTCTCCACTCCTCCTGGCCCATTGACAGACAGTGGCAACTGCTCTCCCCTCCTTCCCGGGTCGCAGCTGACGCCTCCTGGGGACAGAGGAGGACTTGGTGGGTCCAGGCTTCCTCGCGTCGATGGAGGCTCCCTGGGAGGCTGTCCTGGAGGCAGGATGCTGCCCGGAGGCCTCGGTAAGGCAGATAAGGATCTCAGGGGTGACGGACCATCTGCCACCCAGGGACATTCACAATGGAGGGATGTAAGCAGCAGGGTCCCTAGGAATCTGTATAGGGACCAGTGCTTTTCATCTTCATAAATGACCAGGAGTTAGGGGTGAGTAGTGAAGTGGCCAAGTTTGCAGATGACACCAAATTATTTAGGGTGATTACGACAAAAATGAATTGCAAAGAGCTCCAAAAGGATCTATTCAAACTGAGGGAATGGGTATTAAAATGGCAAATAAGATTCAATGTGAGCTGAGCAAATGTAAAGTTATACATATTGTGGCTAATAATCCCAGCTTCACATATACACTAATGGGATCTGACCAAGGAAGGGACCTTGGGGTGGTAGTGGATAGCTGGATGAAAATGTTGACCCAGGGTGCAGCTTCTGTGAAAAAGGCAAATTCTTTGCTGGCTGTAATTGGAATAGGAATAGAAAACAAAACTACTGCCATCATACCGCTCTTATTCAAATCTATGGTGAGACCACACTTGGAATATTGTGTACAGTTCTGGTCTCCTCCCTTGAAAAAGGATATTTTAGAGCTTGAAAAGGTGCAGAAAAGAGCAACCAAAATGATCAGGAGGCTAGAACAGCTGTCCTATGAGGACTGGTTGAAACACTTAGGGCTGCTTAGGCTAGAAAAAAGGCTAGTAAGGGGAGTCATAGGGTGAAAATGCGTGGTTGCTTTAGCCTCCTTTATTCCCTGTTTCAGCCAGGCTTCAGCCAGGATCGAACGCACGTTCAGCGAAATGCATGTGTTCGATCCTGGCTGAATACTGTCTGAAACAGGGAATAAAGGAGGCTAAAGGGACCATGCATTTTCACCCACAGTAGAGGTTTATGAAATTATGCATGGTGTGGAGAGAGTGGACAGGGAGAAAATCCTCTCCCATAATTTTAGAACCCAGAGTCATCCACTGCAGCTGAAGGGTGGGAGATCCAGGACAGACAAAAGGAAGTATTTCTTTACGCAGCATATTGTTAATGTGTGGAACTCACTGCCACATGATGTGGTGTTAAGAGGATTTTAAGCAAATGAAAAACAAAGATTAAAAAAAGTATTTATTTGTTGCACAGTAATAGAAAGGGGAGAAAATCCTATTAGTTCAGGAAAGAAAATAATGTAAGAAAGGTTTCTCTCCTTTCCCCAGACTGGACAGTATGGGGAAGGTTCTGTGGTGTTAATTCCACCTCAAACCTTCTATACCTTTCTTTCAATTCTCCCATGACTTGTTACAGCCATGATGATGGGCCACTCTAATCGCTTTTTTAAAGCCATTTTTATCTCAAAATTGATGAGGTTTTCTCTTAGCAGTGAGCAGAAAGAGCATGAGCATTGCCCAGTTGCCTAAGCAACACACGGAGGCTTGCCCAGCTTCCAGTGTAGTGGGCACTGACTCCAACACAACATGGGAATAAAGGGGAGCATTCCTACGTTGCCTGACCAAACCTTCCTTGTTGCTGACACTGTGCCACAATGCTGTAAGAAAATCACAGCGCAATCCTTGCCAGAGTTGTGTGTGTGTGTAAAGAGCCGTCAAGTCTCAGCCGACTTACGACAACCCCTTTTTTTGGGGGGGGGGGGTTCATGGCAAGAGACTAACAGAGGTGGTTTTCCAGTGCCTTCCTCTGCACAGCAATCTGGTATTCCTTGGAGGTCTCCCATCCAAATACTAACCAGGGCTGACCCTGCTTAGCATCTGAGATCTGACGATGTCAGGCTAGCCTGGGCCATTTTGCCAGACTTACACCCACTGAAGTCAATGAATTTAGAAGGGTGCGATTGATTAGGGCTGCACTGCAAATGTTGCATTGTTGACAAGGCAACATCAGCATGATGTTGTCTGGCCCCACTAAGTATTGCATGGAAAAAGGATGTAAGAGCTGCTATGTTTTCCTGCTTCTCTACCGCAGCGGGGAGGGGGGATTTTTGAGAATTCGGATGGGGAAAATGTGCATCCTGAAACTCCCTCCCATCACTCTTCTGAAGAGGGGCGGCCAGCCTGCTCTTATCTCCCTCCTCTCTCTTGATGCACTGTGGCTGGATCATGGCCGGCGCGCAATCCAGGGGCCTTCTTTCCTCCCCCCCCCCGCCATGCACACTGGCTGGATCGGGGCTGGCACACAAGCTAGGAGCCCTCCTGTCTCTCACGATGCAATGTGGCCGGATCATGGCCGGCGCGCAATCCAGGGGCCTTCTTTCCTCCCCCCCCCCCCGCCATTCCCACTTTCAGCTAAACACTTCTCTGGGCACATGGATTCCCTGCCCCCCCCCAATCCTGTCTATCATTAAAGTACAATGGGTTCCACACCTATAGAAAATAGAGGGAAGCTTTGAGGAAAGCGCTGCCTTGCCCCCCCCCCAATTTGTTCCAAAAGCAGAACAGAGCGAGGGTGGAAGAAAAATGGAGGAGACCAGAGGGACTGGTGCTTGTTTTTTGCGCTGGGGCTGGTGAACCGCAGGAGGTAATCTGCTGGGCGGAGTTGGGGCGGAGCTGGGGGCAGGCATAAACAATGAGCCTTTCGGAAGGGGAGGCCTCCTGCAAAAGGGACAGACCAAACCATTGTCAAATACAGCGTGCTTTGTTCCCATGAAAAACCAAAACTACATCGAGATTGACGGGGATAAATCGCGGCCATGAAAAAAACATTTAAATCGTGGTTTTTTTTAGTCCGTGGCAAAACAGAAGCAAAATCTACCGTGAAAAATGCCCCTACCTTTCCATTGCCTCAGGGTTATATATATATATTGTGTGTCTTTTTTAGTACTGCTAATATGGGTAATTTAGCTTTATCTAATCCTCTTGTTTTGTATAACAATAGTTACTAAAGTGGTATTTGAGGTCTAATTTACACTGGCTAATGAAAGCATAATTTTCCTGCGCTATATTTAATAGAGTCTTTTTTTTATCACATCCACCACATTTTTTTCTAATTGACCAAATTCAATTAGATTTCGATCATTGGCAGTTTATTAAGCCCTTCCACTGTTAAATTAAAGAACATATTCCTCTGAGATACCCATATGCAAGAAGGCTTCCACTTCAACAGCTGCTCTTTCAAGTAAGACCAACAGCTCATCAGATCAGGAAAAAGTGCTTGCCTTAGCTCGTTCATAATGTGTAAATAAACTCGCAGTGCCATCCGGTTGGCACTAAAAGTGATAATGGAGCGCGGCTGAAAGTTTTATCAGTAAATTCCACTGCAACTGGAGCACAGCAGTAAGCATTTAATTTGTCACAAGAAGCACCCAAATTGTTTAACTAAACAGACGCTATAATCTCTTCAGCGCAGCCTAATGCAGCAAAGTATGCAGTAATGCCTGGACATCTCTGCCAAGAACCACTGAGGCCAAGCAAGGGGCAGAGAGCCAAGCAGGCCCTGTAGTATGCTTCAACTGTGTGGGACATCGCCAGTTCTCCCTGGTGCAGAAATCTATAAAATTCTGCATAGGTCCAGTGAGGATTTATGTATTCTCTATAGGTGTAGTGAGTCCCAGGTGGCCTATGTAACATGATAGATCTGAGAGTTCTTCATATCTATGTCCAGCAATCACAATAATGTTAAAAACTCCTATCCTTCCTTAGAATAAAAGGTAAAGGTCCTCTGTGCAGGCACCGGGTCATTCCTGACCCATGGGGTGACGTTACATCCCGACATTTACTAGGCAGACTTTGTTTATGGGGTGGTTTGCCAGTGCCTTCCCCAGTCATCTTCCCTTTACCCCCAGCAAGCTGGGTACTCCTTTTACCGACCTCAGAAGGATGGAAGGCTGAGTCAACCTTGAGCTGGCTACCTGAAACAAATGTCCGTTGGGATCGAGCTCAGGTGGTGAGCAGAGCTTGGACTGCAGTACTGCAGCTTACCATTCTGCGCCACTGGGCTCCTTCCTTAGAATAAGAGGTAAGTAAAGATGTTATGTTATACCAGTAGCATACTTATAGTGTGCATTCCTAAGGAGAGTTACTCCAGGCTAAGCCCATTGAAATGAATGGGTTTAGACTGGAGTAACTCTCCTTAGGAAGGCACTGTTAGATCACTATCAGTGCAATTTTAAGCAGAGTTATTCCAGTCTAGGGAATAACTGATCTCAATAAGTTCAAATTGCAGCAACTCTGTTTAAGATTCCAGTGTGCATTTGCCTTTGAACTTGCCCTTTGAATTTTCTTTGCAAATATGGCAAAAATGGAAATGATATCACAAACATTCCTCTAAAGGTTTTTAAATATCCAGCATGGAAAGTCTTAAAAGCTGTATGGAAAGTTCTAGAGAGTTCATTGGAGGTATGAAAGAAGATTGTGTTGAACTGTGTTCTACAGCAAGTGATGTGTAAGCATGTGCTGAGATCTTTTAAACAGGTAAACAATGAGTTTGAGATGTTATATGAGATAGATGATGTGGGAACCAGTGATAAGAGATAAAATGGAGAAGAAAATGTTAAAATGAATAAATTAGTTATATATCTCTTAGAATGATGAAGACAGGGGGGGAATCAAAGACTGCAGCAACAGCATTTTGGGGAGATCAGTGGGCTGCAGTGAAAGGGAGTGGCGGTGAATTTCCATTCTGCCATTGGCGAATTTTCTTCATGCTTTCCCAAACCACCTAAACTCTGATGGTTCCTCCAGGTGTTCAGCAGAAGTACGTTGCCTGCCAGCTGGAAGGTAAGCTGCACTTCAAAAGGCATCATCAACATTTCAGTACTGCCATTTTATGGTAGTCAGGTAACCGGTTTTTTTAAAAAAAGTACATTGTAAAGTGACCATCAGCCTGTTCCTGAGAGCAGCAGCAGTTGGGGACAGTGTGGCCTCCATGATGCACGGCACCTCCAATGAGGTTTTGTGGCCAGCACAGGAGAAAAAAAGGAAGTTCCATTCCCTGGCTGAAAGGGGTTAGAAAGCTGCCCCACAGAACACCCCGGGCACGCCTCCCAGGATGCCAGTGGGAGGCCACACTGTTGTCCGAGGGCTGCACTGCCACCTCAGTCCAAGAGGGCCAGCGTAAGTGCCCCTATGCCGGTGTCTGTGCCAGTTTGCACGGCACAAGTGGCATGGATGCCAGCGTAGGGATCACGGCGCCTTCTAATGGGATTCAGCCACCAACCTCAGGAATGCACTGTTGGCCATGAAAAAAAATATTTATTGGTTTGTTTGTTTTTCATATTTGTAGTCTGTCCTCCCCAGCAAGCCAGCTGAGGGTGGATAACATCATTTTTAAAACTTCACAAACATATAATAATAACAATAAAACTATCAATAAAATCAAGCCTTACAACAATAATCAGAGATGGTGTATAAATGCCATTCTACTGCAAGAACCCACACAGATGGCTGCCCCTCAACCAAACCATTTCAAATACATGAAGGGGGAGGGGGAATAAAGAATTTATCTGTTATTTTGTTTACTTATTATTTGTTCTTAGTTCTTATCATTAATAATTATTACATATTTTTCCAGTGGTATGTTTTGACTTCTTTTGGCACATGGTGAACAACCAGAGAGATCTCCCCAGAGGAACCAATCAACCAGGGATGTTTCTCAATCTTTTCATGGGCCAACCAACCAGAGGAATTTCTCCGACAATGTAACTAACCCCTACAAGTTCAGAGATGAATCTGAATGGTGGGAGCTGGCACTTCATCACCAGCCAACAACATACATGATGTCACGTGTAAGTGAAAAGGTGCTACCAGAACACTACAGGAATTAGGAAAGACCAGATTAAAGGACAGTATAGAAGCTCCATTGCCACAGTGCTTCAAACAGAACTGCCGTGGTGAGAAGATACTACTGAATATTATCAGAAGAATGTTATTATGTAGAAGTGTAAAGGCACCCACCTCATTTTTTCTGATAAAAACTGCTATCCTTCACCAGCTACAATTAACCCCAATAGGGACTGGGAAAGACAGATAAGTGTAAAGAAATGTGTGTGAGTATTTTAAAACAAAACTGAAGCACACAGCTAAAGGGAGATCCAGATCTTACTCTGAAGCTTTCAGCATTTCCCCCCAAACTTTCAGTATTTAGAAATGCTTGCCATTGAACAATGGAAAAGCATGAGACATAATAAAGCAAATAAGAATTAAAGAACAAACGGAAATGAACATGGCCCAAATAAAAATTTTGTGCACATTCTTACTACAAAGCATTAAGAAGAATCAGAAAAGTAAATTTTGTTTTGTGAGCATACTGCCACCAGTCTACTCTTCCTAAGTATAGTTGGTAAAGCAAAACATTCAGGAGCCAGTTTTTCCATACAGTCAATGTTGAAAAGTGCATTCACCCAATGCAGTTCTTGGATTGAATGAAGGGTCCACCAGGCTTCTTCCAGGAACTACATTTTCCCCTCATATCCATTTAAGGTGACCCTCCCCACTGGCCCACTACATAATTTGGAAGCCTAGGAGAGAGAACAAAAATGAAAGTATTGTAAGCATTCCCTGATGCTATGTCTCATTATAACATCTGAATATCCTAAACTCTCAGCTTCCGCTGGTAACTATACATATCCTACTATATTAGTTGCATCGTAGTAGGATCAACAGAAAGATGGCTATTGCCAGCTGATCTGAACTGGATTTTTAAATTTTCCTTTAGAGAATAAGTGATCTGAATAACATAAATGTTGCCTAGAGTGGAAGCTATAAACTTTCTGCAAATCTACATTTATGTGAACACCTCTTTCATACTGAAGAATTTACACTCTAGTATTTATTTCCTTCCATAAAGAGGGTCTTTATTGTCCTAATACTCCGTAGTTTTATGTGTCATGAATAATAAATAATCAACAACTCTTGCTTGAGCGGTGCCTTGTTTGTTGCCCTGAAATTCAAACGGTTCAGGCAGTACACACAAATTATCACAATTGTCTTATATCTTCACGATAAATAAAACAACTAATAAACACAGAACTTGATGCACCGGTGAGGCTAGCAAGAAGCTACTTGGTGACAAGGTCCTTAAGTTCTACTTTACGAGTGTGTGATCTAAAAGCGCAATATCCTTGCTAAGAAGCCTGCTGCATTAAACATCAGAAAGCACGAGACAAAAATGGACTTCACTGGGAACAAGCTATGCCAAGCTACATACGGCTATATACAGCAACAAGTATATACAGTCTTTGTTAAAATTCAGCCTTCGCTATGAGCTTCGTTAACCAAGTATGCACACTGTAAGCACTGTTTGAACACACAATGACTCTTATGTATCACTCTGGTTTCTCATGGTTACTTCTACTGCTGCTGCTAATGCTGCTAAAAGGTCTATTTCCCTACTGTTTATTTGTAATAGGTCCTTTTAAACAGCAGTAATTTAGAGGAAGTGTATTACACTTCCAATAGTAACCAATACAAAATTAGATCCTTTTAGAACTGGTATGGATTTTACATACCATGACTTTATTGATGACTTTGAGAGGGTGGCGGGGGTCTAGAGGCTTTCCTGCAGCCTGCAAATACCCATTCTACCTTCTCTACTTTTCTAAAATGTTCCATAGTAACAGTTACTGAAGGGGTTCCCGTCGGTGCAGGACGTATGTTTTACACCCTGGATGCTTCTGTGAGCATGCAAGGTAGATGTGTCTACACTGGAAAATATATGGTGTCCAGGGATGCTGGGGTTCTTAGGAATTACATTTTCCACCCAGCAGCATCCAGAAAGTGAAGCCTGAGGCTTTACTGTGACAGTCCATGGAGACCTTCTTCACAGTCATCTCTCCCACCTCAGTAAGTTTGGGAATGGTAGGACAAGAGCCCTTTGGGAACATTCATAGGTTGAAGTAGAGCAGAAGAAACTGAGTAGGATCAGAATGGATGGGGGAGCTGTGTCAAGAAATCTAGTGCCTGAACCCAGGCTCTAGAATGCAGACCAGTGCAAACTAGAAAGACTAAAAGGCACCACTAGAACAGGCTGGTTAACTGTGGGATGAGCTAAAACCAAGACAAAGCCAGCATGGAAAGTCCTAAAGATGTACAAGGTATGGAAAGTCCTAGATAGTATATTAGGAATAGCAAAGAAAAATGTTTAAAAATTTGTCAAGCAGTAGTTTGCATGTGGGTGGGTGTTAGGAGTGTGCTGAGATGTTTCAGCCAGGTTACTAATGAGTTTGAAGTGATATGGGCAGAAGATGTGGGAATGACTGTTAAAATATAGACTTGAGAAAAACATGTCAAAATGAAGGCAATAACTTATGTAACTCTTAGATTAATGAAAACCTGGGGGGGGGGGTGGAATCAGACCTCCGAGTATGGACTAATAGCAACATTGGGTGACAGAAGCCCAGAAATTGGAAGAAGGAAAGGAAAACTCTTTGAGATCAATGAAGAGATAAAGTTACTCTAACACTGATGATGATTGGCCAGCCAAGCTCAGTAGTCTATGTGCATGCCTGGGTAGATTAATTGCACCTGTAGTCATCTGAGAGCATGGATAAGGATTGGAGATAGTATAGGAATATTCTGTAAGAACCAAAATAAAGGCATGTTGTGAACAAGGAGTATGGTGAAAACAAAAGCAAAACAAATCAGAGTGTATTATATAATCTGGTCTGGTTCTGTGACAGCGGTATCCCACTGTAAATTAAAAATAATTCCTGAGCAATTAAAAAAAAATCTGCTGGACTTCAACCAAAGAAAGAAAAAGGTGGAGATCAGTAACTATGTTGTAGGTGACATTGTCCTTAAGAGGATCGATCATTTGCAACAGCCTTTATGGATTTCACTGCATCACTAGTGCTTATTAATCACTTTGTATCCCAGTCTTCTCCCCAAGATTTCAGGAAAGGGTACATTGGGTTCTTCCATTTTATCACTGCAATGAGTTTTGTTAGGTTGAGAAATTACAATTCATCCAGTGTTGCACAAATAGGCACCTCTTCAGGGGCTTCAACATGCAGTGTCATTTACGCATGTGATGACCAGAGCAATTAGCTTTAGGATCTGCTGCCTATGTATACCAGGGTCCCAATTCAGAGCAGCACTCTATAATGATGAGTGAGAAAATAGCTCTTATAAGAAAGCTATCTTATTCCCCTAACAAGATACAGAATGGAAGAAAAGAAAGGCAAAAATAGCAAAACAAGACACTACAATAAACACCTTTATATAAGCCTAACTGCCTGAGTTGTTGCTTATTAGAAAAAAACATGGAAAAGGGGGACTGGCTAGCAGTTAGACAATCCAGTGGTGCTTTGGAAGAATAAAGGGAAAACATACGAGCCTGATTCTGAAAAGATGGGCAAGAGTCCCATCCAGGAATGGGTGATGAAAGAAGCTCCAGGGATGAAGTTCCAGAGTTCAAAGGAGGGAAAACTCAGTGATTTCAGCCAAAGAGAGGGGACCAGAAAGTGTACCAGCCATAAGGGGGAGCAGGTTTGGATCCAGAAAGCCAGCTATGAGACGCAAGGGACAAGGTCCAAGGTGGAGAGGTTCCTTGATTTCAGCAAGAGTAAGGAAGTAGGCCAACCAGGAGGTCAGGGTAATAGGTAGGATCCAGACACTAGCTACAAAAATGGAGGGACTGAAGTGCCCTTTTATAGGCTTGGAAGAGAGGGGTCTTGGCTCTTACTGACAGATTTGAATTAGTGAAGTGACCATTTTGAGGAGAGAAAGAATGCCAAATATGAGCATGCTATGGTGTGGTATGCCTAAGGTAGGTGGATTAGTGTGCCTGCTTGGACTAGTTTTACAAAGGACTGAGCGTAGGTTTGATGGTTCTCTCAGACTCCTGACTGAATTATGTTGAGGATTGGAGGAGGATTGGCTAAATTGGGAGTGTTGCTTATTGTCATGCGCATCTCGGTCTTTTCTGATGGTCAAAAGGGCAGGAGAAAGCTCCAAAGTCTGTATAGGGCTTCAGTTAATGTTTCCATGAAGCTGCCAGGAAGGTGGGCTGCTCCCATCAGGGAACGCCCTGGGGCAACCTCTGCCTAGATCCAGGGACCTTAATTTGATATGAAACAGAATATTTCATCCAGGCCTCTCTCAGCCATGTCAGAGAAGCTTATGGGGAGGGCAAATATAGGGTTCCCTGTGTAGAAATCTCTTTGTTGGGTATCACCAAGGATAACCACTGATGAGTTTGTTAGAGGATTCACAGTAGAACCCAGTTTAGTACTTCTTACACTATACTGCAATGACTAATCTTTTTTAACAAGAGTATTACTTTTGCATTAATTCCCCTGCAAAGTGAGCTTCTCTATGCTCTACGCCAATTTTAATTAAAAAATTCTACTAATGGTTTCTTTTCCACATGGGGAAATACCTTGATAAAAATAGGTGTAACTCAGAATAAGTGATATGTGATTCACACTCAGCAAAGGACTCAGCAGATTTCAAAAGGATGAAGGCATTCAGCCTAGGAAGTTAGAAATTAGCCAGTTATATAATTACATTTACTTCTGCTTCTACCTTCTTTCACTTGAACTACCAAATTAGACAGAAATTATTTTAATAATCCTACACTGAAGATTCCTCCCATCTAAAGAGATGATCTCCCTGACAAATTCAAGTGAAAGGCTAAACTGCAGGAATTAGCCATTTCAACACATGTCATTTATATATTTATCCCTACTGGACTCATTTAAGTTAATAAATAAAGTAGACGCAACTTAGTGTACACAATAAATTAAAGTAAAGGTATACAAATTTAAAACTACAGATTGCTTACCTTCCTGTGTCTGCACATGCTGCATTCCACAGAAGCCATTTATATGATGCAAAGCTGCTTGTCTTCATATAATATGCAAACTACAAAGAATCTATGAAGAACATAAAGAAGGCTTTTAGCTTTCTTTTGGTAAGCCAATAAAATATAAATGCCAGAAAAGAGAGAGGCAAACTGAAAACTTAGGCCATTTATGCATGGTCACCCCGCCGTCTACTTGGGGGCTGTGTTTTTATTATGCTTGCACTTTCTGACCGCCAGAGGTCGCCTCGCTCTCCCCATGCCTTTTGCCCATGTTTTCTGGATTTGTGTTTAACCAGCATCCTGAAAACGTAGGCAAAATGCACAAAAACGGGTGGGAAGAGCGAGGTGACCTCTGATGGTCAGAAGATGCAAACATAATCAAAGCAAAGCCCCAAAGAAGCTGATGGGGGTGACCGTGAGGAAACAGCCATGCATAAATGGCCTTCGTATTTTCCGTTTGGCACCTCTTCCCTTATTAATGCAACTTGCCTAGCAAACTGGAACAGGTATCCCTCCCAGCATACAGAAGGGATTAGATCACTTTGTTGTGTGTATATAGACCTACCTGATCTTGGACAGACCCACCTGAAAAATGGCTGTTGTGGTTACATGAATGGTACATGGTGATTTTCTATGAGACAGCATTACAGCTAATTTTAAAAATAATACATGATGAAGATGACTGTGTAAATGAAAATATAAATGAGGATCAAACATACATACTGTTGAATCTAGCCAGAAGAAACTACTGTATTAAATATGAAGTCTTCTATCTTAGGTAATAGGTATCATCTTCTCATATAATAATAGAGTTGGATCAGGTCATTCAATTAAGTATATTAACCATAAATTCAGGGCTGACATTAGGAAATACATCATGCAAAATATAATTCACATAGGTTTTGCTACCATAAAATATGGTGATGGTCATAAGCTTGGATATCTTTAAAAAGGTTTAAAGAGATGGATGATGTGTCTATGATAGCTAAAAAAAATGCCAGAGTCAAGTCATCTTCAAGCCTCCCTTGCGAGTACCCAGAAGCATTTGGGCTGCATGCCACTGGAATAAAAATACTGTACTAGATGGACCTTGGTTGGATGCAGCAAGGCCATTATTTGGTATTAAAAGCTTAAAATGGAATCGCTATCTCAACTATTCCTTGCTTTTTATGTTGTATATTCCACACTGCACGTTGCTTTATATTGTACCATTCAAATGCCACAGTGACTTTAATTTTTTTTTTTTTTTTTTTACAAAAACCTCTCTATAATGGGAAACGTTTTGCCTAGACAAGGAAATGGCCTGGATTATCAAAAAAGTATTTCACATCTCTAACTTCTATGTCATTAGAAAGTGATTCTGAGCTTGTACATCATTCATCAAAAAGTGAATAGTCTAAGAAGCAATCCTCTGGCTGTTTCAGGAAGATAACCTCAGCATCTATATGAAAACTAATTATTTATCTTTCATGATTGTGATGAGAAATACATTTGTCAGCTACTCACTGCAAAATAAAACCTAAAGTTTTATAGATAGATGATAGATGATGATGATGATGATGATGATGATGATGAAGAAGAAGATAGATAGATAGATAGATAGATAGATAGATAGATAGATAGATAGATAGATAGATAGATAGATAGATAGAGATACACACACACACAAATAGAGAAGGCTTACATTGGACATCAAGAATGCATTTTTACCTATTGCAAGTCTTAAAACCATTTTCTAACAGAATTTGATTTATATAGCATGCAATTTTTAAAAAGTCTTTACAAATCAATTACATCGCTAAACATATGGTCTTGTTGCGCTGCGTTACCTTGTTTTCATTAAAATGATACATTCCTCTCTGTATGTCTTCTTGATCCATTCATCTGTATCTTTATTGCAGCTGGAACAGTCATTCCTTTAAGGTAGACTTGCTGCAGTTCTTTAGCTTGTGCTCTATAGTAGTGATAACCAACTGATGACCCGTGAGCAGTCGTTTATTTATGTTTTACAATTTTTTTTATAGAAGAGAATTTTTCATAGTTACCGTAGAACATGAAAAAATGTATTAATTAATCTAATTCTCAATGTGGCCAAATCTGTGGATAATTAAATCCAAAACTGGAGCCATGAAAAGACAAGTCAGATCTTTCTACAAGCCTGAGAAAAAACCTAGGTTTGAATTAAAATCTGAAATCTTAAAAAAATACACTGGAGGTTAATACCCCCCTCAAAAGAATAGAAGCAGTGCCTCTAGTTTTAAGACACTAATGTGCTCAGTGATAATATAGGGGCTGCCAGGAGGAGGGAAAGAGGAAATGGTGTGGGGAAAGGGATACAGGGGGAAATGGGGTGCCCCGCACACGCCTTATTGGTTTCTCACCATGCTCAGTAGCCCACATTGCACAATTTGGCCAGACTTTTCCCAAGGAGAGGCTGCCAGGGGGAGAGGAGAAAAACTGAAGACGGGAAGGAGAGAGGTAAAGATAGGTTGACTGGTGGCTGGGAATGAGAGAATGAGGCAGGGAAAAGTGAGATGCTATGGCAGGTTTCAGGAAAGCAAAAGAAGAAATCATGAGGGAGGGGGAAATGAGATGCCTGTCCCAAGTCCTTGCAGGTCCCCCAGTTGTTAGATATATTGATGAACATTGCAAATGCCAAAGAATGGTGATGCTAAAGCCATGCTCCTGTTTAAAACCCTGGCAACGTATCTTGTATGCTGTTTGTGCTGAACTGCAAAAAGAATAAGGGGAAATTCTTAAGATTTGGATGCTGAGTAAGCCAACTGTACAACTGTACAACTGTAGCAATCTGAAAGAAAGTGTATCTAGGTAAACCAAGGTCATATGGCAATAAAAGAATAAATCTGAACAGATAACTTCAGAGTATACACATAATACAAAAGTATACAATTGTAAAATCATAGACTGTCTGCCTTTCCCATTTACCTCTGTACATGCTGCACTCCAGAGAAGCCATTCACACTAGTGACCTGTGATCAGCTGTTTCTCTGTGTACTATGTACGTTACAAAGAATCTATGCAAATAATACTAATGATCTTCCATTATTGTGATGAGAAATATGCAAGCTCAACAACATACAGGAAGCACTTTTTATAGCTGAAGTTACACAATATACATTTCCAAATAAAGAATGCACCACAACTCACCTGCATTTTTATCTGTGTCAAATGTTAAGTAGTAGCAAGCATACTGTTCATTGTTTGTAAGCACAAATGCAGCTCACTATGGGTAAACAAGTAATTCAAAATCTTAAAGCAAACAAACAAAATGTTCCAGGTGCTTTACAAACGGACTGATCCTAAACACATTGGCAAGGCGCCAACATCCCTTATGCATTAAGACCACACCAGAGGTACATTACCAACCATTAAGCAACCTATTCTTGAAAAATTCTTGAAGTGAACTGACTGTTAGCAGGAGCCAAAATGAACTGGACTGGAAGTAAAACTGGTCTTGCTAAGAGGCCAAACTTTAACACTGTTTAGTGTGCAAACCAGGGAGAACAATACATTACATGCCCCATCTTTGCCTCCTGTGGTAAGAAAAATGGCATCTTATGGATGCAACGGAATGCAAAAAAAGAAAAACAAAAACCCAACAATGAATAGAAAGATATTAGATTGGTAGGATTGTGATCTAGGAGCAATAAGTTCTCCCATTGTTAGCTATGGCAAAGACATATTCCTGGGGTAATTTGCACTCCCAAGGCACATGATGAGTAAAAGATTTGTGTGCTACCATTGTCCAGTGAGTGGGCGGCGCTCCCTTAACTAGGCACGGGGAGGGGTGAGGGGGCAAGAGCAGTCGCAGCGACATCACTCCCCGGTGCCAGCCCTCAGTGGCTGGCAGCCGTGGGAGGCGAGCCACACCCCACCTGCAAGGGCGAGAGCAGCACGCCCCCTCCCCCATGAGCCTTCCTTCCTCCCAGAGCCTGCCCCAGACAGCAAAGCACGACTCGGTGAATCAAGTCACGTTCATTGTCCATAATACACATTGCACGGGGAGTGAGGGCAGGATACAAATCAAAACAAATAAAATAATGCACGTTTGATGTGCTTATGCAAGAGAGACAAAGTTGTTGGATCACTGTTTGTTGAAGTCAGTTTTACTAATTTCAGTTGCATAACTGATTATGAATCGATTGCCTCTCACATACGCACATGTTTACAAAATCAGAGACTCATTTCTTGTTTCAAGAGCTCACCATATTTTGCATTTCACCCTTGCCACCAACCTTGGGATAAAAAAGGAATAGGGGGTTTATTTTCCTTTGATATCAGTATTTTATTACAATCCGGCTATTCCACTTTTTTCCCTTTGGCCAAATAAGGATTCATTCTGCTTTTATCTAAATTAGGTTGTAAAGAAACGCATCGTAAGAAGCCTTGGGTCTTTCCACAAACCTAGTTAGAATACTCTATCCCCTGTTTTATTTCTCATAATGCACTGTGAAGCTAGAGAACCACCTGAAGTCATAAAAAGCAGCTTACAAAAGGATAAAAATAACATCTCGGCATCACAGGGTATATATTTCTCCATTCAGTTCCTACAAAGTTCCAGCCAAAGTTTATGTCTTCTGTTTCTCTTTCTCAATGTCCTATAAAGCTGAAATAATTGCTAATTTCACAAACTTCAAATCCTCTCTTACAATTCTATGTAGTTTTCCCCCTTCTAGATTGTTTACTTTAGAAAAAATAGAGAGCAATGAGAACAAGAATAACTCACCAATTTCTGCGAGTGATACTATACAAACTTGCTAAATTTGACCAGACTTTTCAGCTATTGGTCAAGCAATTTAATTTGAAAAGTTATTTCCCTTTTTGAAATGTTTCCGTTTGATACATAATTAATGAATGAAAATAATCGAATATTACAGCGAATGGAAATATTCAACAGGTTTTATCACAATTCAACAATACAAAATGCACTCCATATGGTTCGGGGGGGAATCCTCCTTTTAGTAGCCATGTGTGACGGATAAGGAGATAACCAGCAGCAAGAGCTGACAGACCAAGAGTGGCCGGAGCCAGAGAGCTAACGCTCTTGAGTTCTGAGAGACAGAAAGCATTCGAAGTTTGGGACCCAGCCTGACAGGAGGGCTGTGATAGGATTCGAAAGGAATATGTGGTGCAAGATGTGCAGGTGGTGAGAAGGGATCCATCGCTTTGGCAGGGTGGGGGAAGCTTGCTCAGGAGAGGGCAGCAGGTAAAGTAGTCACATCCCCATCTCTGACCAAGGACCAGGTATGGCAGGTCCAGGCAGTGTTGATGGAGCATTAGTCCATCTTTACAAACCTCCCCGGGAAAACCCAAGTAGCATTGCGCAGAGTTGACATGGGGGGTTAGAACTACCTCTTCACCGGGAGCACTGGCCCAAATACCCATTATCAATAGGGGTAAGGGGTTAGAGATAAAAAGCCTTGGTCTGAAAAGTACTTTCTGACTGTCCTCGGGCCTCTCCTGAGATTTTGGTACATAAGCCAGAATTGACACGGGGTTGGACTCAGACTCCTTCTTTACTGTGTTACTGGCCCAACCACCACTATCAATAGGGAAAAGGGGTTAAAAGTAGTAATGAGCCTTGGGCTAGGATGTACTTTTTGAAAGTCCTTGGGCCTCACCTGAGATTCTGGTATGCAAGCCAGGCAAAACGGTTCAATTTTGGTGCAAACTACAGGTAACGGAAAGGGGTTTTGAGAAAGTGTCAACAAAGGAACGGGTGATGGTAAGAATAAAAATATAAATGAAAGAGTTATAAATGTGTAAATTACAGGTAATGGTAAGGATACGTAAGTGAAATGTTTGTAATGTAAGCATATGTTGTTAATGGTTAAGTAAAATAAGAAATGTTTAGTAAAAATGTGTTATAGGATAACCCAGGGTGTTCATGTCTATTCATTGCCTAGGAGAGGTTTGTAAACCTCCCCAGAAGCAATGATCTCAGAAGGTGGGACATGTGACGGATAAGGGGTCAACCAGCAGCAAGAGCTGACCGACAAAGAGTGGCCGGAGCCAGAGAGCTGACACTCTTGAGTGCTGAGAGAGACAGAGAAAGCATTCGAAGTCTGGGACCCAGCCTGACAGGAGGGCTGTGATAGGATTCGAAGCTTGGAACCAGCCTGAGAGGAGGCTGTGTTAGATTCAGAGCTGAGTGAAAAGACGAAGAAGAAGCCAGACTATACTCTGAGAACCTGAGAGGTTCTGTGAAAGCCAGAGCTATTGACACACACAACCTGTGGGAGTGACAGGAGTGAGAACTGGGTGAAATAGGGCCCGTTCTCAGGTCACACAGGGAAATTAGTCTCTGAGGCAGAGCTATTCCAGTAGCAGGAAGGTGTGGAGGATTACAGCCACTTAGGTGGGGTAGTCGGAGAGAGCTAGACTGGGGACAGAGATGAGAGTCTGAAGCTGTATGGCAGTTTTGAAAGCTGAATCTGAATAGTACTTCTAAGGGATAGAACTAAAGCTGAAGCTGAATGTGTATAATAGTTCTGAGAGATAGAACTAAGCTTGAGAACTGAAGGAACTTGTGTGAAGGAAACATCTAAGCTATATCTCGGAAGTAATCTTGCTTGTATCAATCTAGCTCTGAGCTTTCCCTCCAAATTTCGGCCTTTTCTTAAAAACCAATCTCTGTGAGTTCTCTTTAATAAACTTCCCTGTTTTCTCTGTTTAAGTTGAAAAGCCTCTTGTCTCCTATTTCTCACTGAGGTAAATACGGGTGTGGGACTGGAGGAGGAGAAGGAAAATAATTCTCCTCACAAATATACTCAGGCCAACGCCTTTTCCCCTCAGCATATACGGCCGGGCTGAGCGAGTGGGATATTGAAGTGGTTGGAAGGGGGGTGCGTCATACCATGTCCCCTCAAGTAGTTTTAATTCTTGGCCCAGTCAAGAAAAGGTTGAAGATAATACTATCAAATACAAATGCGGCAGCTAAACTTGCTGCCAGGAGTGTATCATTCCAGTCCTGAAATATCTGTTTCTGGGCATAATTCAGACTACTGTTTCTTACTTCTAAGGCCCTAAATGGCTTGGGGCTAGGATACTTGGACTACATCCTCCTAAACTGTTCAGCCCAGAGCCCACCCACTAAGATCTTCCTCACAAGCCTTGCTGTCTATGCTCCCACCTTCAGAGGTAAGGTGGGTGGTGACTAGAGACAGGATTTATTCAGCAGTGGCACCTCATCTCTGGAAAGCCCTTTCCCTTGAGACTACCTGGCACCTATCTTATGCTCTTTTAGCTGCCAGGGGGAATTCTTTTTAACCCAGCTTTTTATTAAGGTGATTGAAAGAAGAAGAAGAAGAAGAAGAAGAAGAAGAAGAAGAAGAAGAAGAAGAAGAAGAAGAAGAAGAAGAAGAAGAAGAAGAAGAAGAAGAAGAATTGAGTTTTTTATGACGACTTTCTCTACCACTTAAGGAAGAATCAAACTGGCTTATAATCACCTTCCCTCCCCCTCCCCACAACAGACATCCTGTGAGGTAGGTGAGGCTGAGAGAGTTCAGAGAGAACTGTGACTAGCTCAAGGTCACCCGGCTGGCTTCATGTGGAGGAGTGGGGAAACCAACACAGTTCACCAGATCAGAGGCTCCAAAGTAACATTTTAGCCTGAGAATTTAAGCTGTTCAATGCTTAATGTTGTTTTAATGCTAAGGCTGAGTTTTTAATGGTGGATTTAATTGTTAACTTTTATGGTTGCATTTTTGTAAGCCAGCTAGGGCAGGTTCCCTGGAGAGATGGCATAGAAATTTTCTAAAGAATGGACACTTTTCAGTTTGCATAGTTGCTCCTTAAGCACAACATAGCCAGAGGCAAAGGATTAATGGCAATTTCCCATCAAAAACAGGTAACCTCTTAGTGCCATTAAAATATACAAATATTATATGGACTTTTGTCCAAAAAAGAATCTCAAAAATCAGTATTTTTGAAAACTGGGTCATCAGTCTAGTTGTTTTCAAAGATACTATGCCTCTCATTGCCAGCTGAATTCCCCTCTTGTAGTCCCTAATCTCTATTTGCCATAAAGTAGAAAACAGGACTGCTATGCTGAGTGCCCGTTCATTCAATTACATTATTTGCACTTCAGAGATGTTATAATATAAGGGCAGCTTTGTTTCAGTAGTCTTTAGAATCACAGTGGTATTTACACGGTGTATACTATTGGATATATGTGCTCCAGTATGCCCTAAAGTAAAGATTTCTATATTTTGTTTAAGTATTTCATGTTTCAGAAATTCACCTCGCTCCATCTGCTCTCACAGAATAATGATTAGTGCAGGTTAGCATGCTGCATTGTAATTTACACAGAATAAATCTAAAGTTTATATGATCACTTGCAAATTCCACAGCCTATTTGTACAACCTAGTGGGGAAAACTGGCCAATGCAATTTATTTTCTGCAAGTGCAGTATCATAGATGTGGTTAACTCCTTTACATTCAAAAGTGGAACTTTGCAGACATCAGATGGATACTATGAATCCTTAGTGCCTTACATTGTGGATTCATCTGAAAAATAATTCAATGCCCTTTCATACTTATTAGAACATTTCATATTCATATACCCATACAGGAATATAGGATTTATTGTAAAAAGGGCCTTTTGCAACATAGATAAAGAGTATATCATCTGCCAGTTCTGTCATCCTTACAGTTTATATGCAAAAGTGAAAAACCAAATGAAAAGCTTACTTTTCCTGGAGTTAAAACAAGTATAGTCTTCTGCTGTAATCATTCATTCCAATGCTGCATGCCCATAATGAAAGAACAAATTCTTAATTGTTAGGACTAAATCTACCTACAGAACTAAAGACTCATTTAATGATCATATAACATAGATAGAAACCACAGAGGCAAAAGCGCAGGGCAGGCTTGAGCCAGGAAGTATGCGATAAAATAGGCAAAGGCTTGCAAAAATATCACATGCTCCCCAAAAAACATTGAGTCAAGAGTTAATAAGAGACAACGCTAGATAAGGTACTACTGAGGTTAACATCAGAGATTTTGTGAATTTAGCACCCAACATGTTCAACAGGAGAACATGCCGTATTCCACAACCACACTGTGCAACTGAAGGTAAACTGCTGCAGCCATTTTTGTATCTGTCTCCACCTAGTGTGGCAACCATTTTGTGGCTGCACCCACCATACCATGTCAGAATGCCAAAGTTGCTCACAGGCTCAAAGGTTTGGGGACTGCTGTATTAGCACCGTTGCATGCCTGCTACATTTATGGACCCTACTGTAGATGCCCAGATTACATCCACGAAACTCTGGAGTTGGATTAGGCTGGCACACCTGTAACGGGTAACTTCATGCCCCCATGCTCCCATCCCCTGTGCTCTCTCGATGGAGCATTTGGGGGAAAAATTGGAAGGAACAGCATGGATGCCATGATGTGACTTCTCAGTTCTGGACCAGAAATTATGCAAGCAGTTCCAGTTGCTGAATGCAGACAATATGTCTAGGGAACCATGCGCATATTCCACATGCGTCCATGGTGTAACAATGAGCACACTCGTAGTGCATTTGTTTAATACATTTATTTGTAATTCATTGTACGGTGGCTGTTCTATGCAATTTTTGTGAGATATATTCCACATTCATCAGAATGCAGGTGTGCAGTAGTATGTTTGCACATACACATAATCTTTGTTTGATTGAGACACTGATTAAAAAAGCCCTGTTATTGTTGCAGAAAGAAAACATGAGATTTCTTTTTAGTTCATAGACTTCTTTCAGTCATTTACTCATATTTACTCATATATTTCACAAGCAACGCATTGTGTACAAGCTTTTATAAACATGTTCAGAGTACAAATTTTCCTTATATTAATATGTTGTGTCATCTGAGGAGAAAGAAAAATTCCAAAATACTATCAAGCAAGCTAAATCTGTATCAAATATACCTAGTAAGGTAATGACCTGAATCTTTCTTCTTCTTCTTTTTTTTTGGCCTTTTCTTTCACAAGACACCCTTCTAATTTCTGTGTTACTGGGCAATGAAATTTTACACTGAAACGTAATGGTGCCATTTGTTTACATTAGAATCAAGGTTCCATTTTGAAACTTAATACCGTCATCTATTCTCAAAATAAAAGTGTGCCATCAGTGCGGAACAAGTGAAATTAGAGCTATATATTACTGATGCAAGGTACCTCAATGTTTTGACACAGGCTTCACAAAATTTATAAAGCAGGAAATACAGAGGTGGTGAATACTTGGAGTTCTATTTTTTATCATTAAAGATTGTTAATAACATTCATGAAACACAATAGTGTTCATTTTAACTTGGAAGAAAGGCTCACTGAATTCACTCACAAGGGCTGTCACAAGATTTAAGAACTCTTACATGATTCATGATATCGACTGCTTGATGGTATGCCAATGAAGGTATTGAAACTGAAATTGAAGATTATTCATGATAGTATTTTAGTACAAGTATTTACAAAATAGCATACATAGGCTCAATGCTAAATATAATATAAAATATAATAATAGCTGTGGGTTTTTTTAATTTTTACATTATGAAAACATGTATCCCAGCAAGAAAGATCGTAAAAGAGTCATTTGACCCAGATTCTTAAATGGTATTTTAAATACAAGAATTAAAAAACAACAAAAACATGGCAGAAATATGAGACAAAGAAGACAAATACTTTCAGGGCAACCTGGAGCAACTAAGGTCTAAATCTAATAAGATTTAATTCAAGGGCTCAGTCAACTACTTCTACCTCTAATTTTGCACCAAATTGCTCTCCTTGCAATCCAATCCAGTCCAGTGAAGTGCAGAGTTACACTCTTTTAACTCCCTTGTCTAGTAGTGTAACTCTGTTTCGGATTGAGTCGCTAGTCCATTGAAGTCAATGGGCTTAGAAGAGAGTAGCTCTGCTTTGATTGTATTGTTCGTCTAGGACCGTGTTGGCGAACCTATGGCACATGTGCCGCAGCCGGCACACTGAGCCCTCTCTGTGGGCACACGCAGACTCGTCGCATCTGCCTAGGGCTGTGCCGTGTTGCCGTGGTAAGGGCACTGAGGGCGGTGCTCCTTCTCCCCAAGCCCATGCTCCCCAAGCCTGCGCTGGCACCCTCCCTCTCCTTGCACTCGGGGCAAGCCCCTCCCTCTCTCTCAGCTGAGCTGCAGCCGCAGCTCAGCTGTTTGTCAGGGCGCCCCACCCATCTTCAGTTTGGACCGGGAGGCTGTGGCCAGCTCCTTGCCACTCCCCCCTCTCAGCTGAGCTGCAGGGCAGCTCAACTGTTTGTCGGGGGCCCCGCCCGTCTTCAGTTTGTCTGGGGGCCCGCCGTCTAAAAAAGCATTTAGAAAATTCTACAACATTTGCAGACAATCCTACAAGCCATCAGGAAATCTACAAGGAATTTTCTAGTGTTGTAGCTGCTGCAAAGGTGAATTTTAGTAACAGATTTTTACAGTTCGGTAAGATGGAGACAACCCTGTATTTTCTTACTTCTCCAGATAAAGCCAAATTTGAAGAACTTGATCTTTCCTGCCTACACTGGTTATATTTAGAAAATCTGGAAATGGATCTAATAGAATTTCAAGAAAGTTCTATCTGGAAAAATAAATTCTATGACCTGCGTGAAACACTTGAGAAGATAGAAGGGATGGCAAAGGACAGCACAGTTAGTTCTGAAAATGAAATCCTTAAAGTGTGGAATTCTCTGCCAAATAATTTTAAGTCAATGAAAGCACTTGGGATTGCTTTCCTTACTTTGTTTGGATCATCTTATGCTTGTGAGCAGGTATTTTCAGCTTTGAATTATATCAAATCTGACACCAGAAACAGGCTAACAGATGACCTGAGTGCTGCATGTGTTGCTCTCAAACTTACAAAGTATGAGCCAAGGGTAGACAAATTATCAGCATGCACACAACAGCAAAAATCACATTAATTGTTCAAAAAGTTTGACGATGTCCTCAAAGATGTCACAAAAATGGTGAATTACATCATGGCTCATGCTCTGAATTATCGACAGTTTCTTGAGGAGGTTCAGGCACAGTATAATTGTTTACTTATATACAATAATGTCCGGTGGCTGAGCAGAGGACGAGTCCTGGAGAGATGCATGCCAAATGCAAACTTTTACCTTTCAATAAAAAGTCGTTTGTATCATTGAAAGTTCTGTTATTGTGTTTTTCTTTTAACACAACATATGTGAATGTATGAGTTGTTTTTTCTAAACTAAAACCTCAGTATTCAGGTTAAATTGCAGTATTGGCACTTGGTGATAAATAAGTGGGTTTTGGGTTGAAGTTTGGGCCATCACTGGTCTAGGATCATGCCTGCAATGTTTAGTTTTGTAACATTAAAGATAGTTTTGTTTTTGTTTTTTACATACAGTGCAACTTTTTTAAAATTCACTGTCAAAACATGTAATTTGTTAATCAAACTGTTTGACCTTTTTTTTCATTTGTTGATTCTTCCCTATGCGATTCTCTTCCAACTTTGCTGTTTAAATTGGGGGATTTCTAAAATTAATTTCAGAATCGAAGAATACTATGAGTTCATTGATGAAATCACGGTAATAGAAAGAAATTACGGTGTCATCAAGACACTGTACCATGATAACGTTTTGAACGGTATTTCAAAAACTGGAGTTCCCGTTTGCAGAACAAAACATGAGAGTTATGTCTGGCCACATTGTGTGAACCTGGATACCTGCATGGCAAATAGTCCTTCACATTTAGATATAATGGACAGTTCTATGGTCAAACTGTTGGAGTCATCAGCTCAGGATGCCTGGAAATTGGAGGGGGGAGGTGGTCCATTACTCTAAGTGTGTATTAGTGTTATCTCCTTGAATGGGATGTTCTTCCTTTTGTGTTCACCTGGGAGCTGCCCTCCTCTTTCTGTGTGTCCATTATTCTCTCACTGTCCACATGGTTCTTGATGGAGTCACATATATCTACAGGTCTCTCTTGTAGAAACAATGCTTCTTGCTAGTACACATATGATGCTGGACTAGCTGGCCATTTGTGACAGGGAAAAGTACTCTTTAGATTAGGTTTCTCTTTCTTCCTTTCGACTGCAACATTAATGTGAACAGAATTTACTTGAATAAATAAGTTTTACTTTTTTGCAATTTACTTCTTGAGGAATTTATTTGCTGCATTCAATATCACACATCCAAGGCTGCAAAAACTCTGCTATATTAACCATAGATCCCAACACAAATATATATATTTATGCCAGACTTGCACCACTGTACCATTTCCTTTCAGCAATATTATAGACTATTGCATTCTGTCTAGGGATGCCACTTTGAGTGTACACTATGTTTAAAGTTTCTGGATCACACTACTCCAAGCAGGCTTTACCTGCATGTGCAACAGCAGCAAGTCTTGTCTTTTCTTAGTTTGGTAGAAGAGACCCAGTAGGATCCTGGGGGAGGGGGTCTGATCTCACAAATGTTGATCCGTTTCACATACCTCTCTTTTTTCATAGTGGATGAATGTAATGAATGTGACCTGCTTGTGAAGAATACAATTTGCAATGAGGGTTGTGCACATAGAAGGGACTTTGAACCCAGTTTGAAAAGGGAAGTTAGCGTCCTCTAATATATGCAAAATATACTGTCTGTAGTATCATCTTGCTAGCACACTGTATTTCAGTAAGACTTAAGTCTCTTAACTTAAATGTCTTACAGCCCAGTCCTAAGGGTGGGAGGGAAGACAGATGGCGGCCAAGAGTAGTGCAGCCATACTGCCATCACAGAGGCTTCCCAGCCAGAAAAAATAAAAATAAAAAGACTCAACAATTAGAAAATCAAAAAATCGCTCATTGCCTTTAGTGAGGCTATGCCAGCAAAATAGCTGGCGTAGCAACACTGCAGTGTGAGGGAGTATTCTCAGGACAAAAGGGATTAGGGATCTGCTTAAAGGAATGCCTTCCAGGATGCTGGTGCACGCACCATTTGAATGCTGCCAGGAGGCTGCAGTAGTGTCCGAGCACCATGCTTCCACCGGCGTCCAGGGGCCCCAGCGTAAATGCCCCAGTGCCGGTGTAAGTGCCAGTTTATGACAGCACAGGATATGGGCATTTGTCCCCTTCAGGATTGCACCATTAATTTGGCAAGTACGCAGAATGCATGTGGCTGCCTTTGGTGGTAGAAAGTGCTGTCAAGTTGCAGTGAACTTATGGCGACACCCATAGGGTTTTCAAGGCAAGAGACAAACAGAGTTGGTTTGCTGCTGCTTGCCTATGAGTAGTAACTCTGGACTTCCTTGGTGGTCTCCATCCAAGTACTAACCAAGACTGATCCTGCTTAGCTTTCGAGAGATTGGGCCAGACCAGGCCAGCCATGTTAGGGCATGTGACTGCCTTTACCTCTCTATATATCCTGTCCATATCATAAGGAAGAATACAATAGATAAAGTTATTAATGACTTTGCCTAAATCTTTCTGGACAGAAATGAGAAGATGCAGTTGAGAAGAAAAAACTTGTTTGCTGCTAGCACAACAATGGGCAGAGTTTTTGATCTGGACTCTGTACCATACTCAGCTGGATTTGACACACTTTCTCACTACCTACATCATATGTTAGCTATCTTCCCTGTTTCAGCATTCTTAATCCTGCCATAAACTTTACAGGTCAGTGCTTAAGGAACCGTATCTAGAATCACTGTGTCCTATTTATGTTAGAGTATTTTTTGTAAATAAAAATGTTGATGGTTGAAACATAATTCTATTTCAAACTCCAACCAGCTCATTGACTGGGTTAATCTGAAAACTCTCAGATTATAAAGTCTGTATTCACTATGATAGACCAGCTATGGTAGACCACCTTAACCAGTGACCCATATCTGTCCAGTATACCTACTGGTAGCCATACACACACACAAACTAAGGAATGTATTTTTATGATATATACTGCTGTATCTTTTCTTTGAGAGAGAACCAGATGGCAGCATTAAAATGAAAATAAGTCTTACAGAAGAGCGTGGTCCAACAATCTGACTGAAAAGAAAAATGGAACATATTAAAACTGAACTTTGTTTTACTGGATTTTATTTCAGTGGGGTTTTCTTTAAAAAGTTATAAGGAGATAAACTGAAAAGACAAAATAGAATATTTTTTTTAAAAAGAAATAAAACAGAAGACGCTTGAATTGGAGACTTATGTTATAACGATACAATTAATATTAAAGCTGAAACTCTTGGAATAGATATCCATTCTCGATAACACAAGAGCTGGGGCAGAGTACAAAAGTTTTATCTCAGTTTTATGAGTCTGATATATGGGTACATTTTGTCCAAGTGATTTTTATTTCACGGGATGCTGCTATGTCTCAAAGTAATGTAAGATACCATTGTGAAAGATTCTTTTTTTAAATTGAGTGTGTAATCTATCATTTTAAAAGACAAACATAGGAGATATGAATACCAGTTTTTACAACCTTTAGTAATGACAGAGAAAATGGAAATGCAGAACATTATGCTTTAAATCTTCCAAAGAACAATTCCTTTAATAAATCAATGTGGTAAGAAACCAAGAAAGCACTGTTTATATAGTCTATCACCAGAAAATTATTTTAGAAGTTTTAAAGGTGCTCCATTCATCTGGAGATGTTTTATGGATGCACTATTTAAGGGTTTAAGGGTACAATATTTATTAGAACATGTAAGGAGTGAGCTTTGTAATTAAATTCTTCAAAAAACAATATATTTCAGTCTTAGCAAATATCAATCTTTATTAGACTCATGCAGAAAGGTGTATTTAACGTTGTTTTGTGGCTCCCACCAAAGTTTCAAACACAACTCCCTAGTTAATTATTTGTTTTGCATTCCAAGGTTGACCTATTTTTACCTGTCCCAACATTCCCCAGCAGCAAATATCAGTGAAGGGATAGAAGTTTTCCAATAGAGGGAACTACAAGTCCAAACTTCCTGGGCCCTAAGTTAATTGGCAGGTCCAGGAAGCCAGAACTCCTGTTGCTTTTATGTTTTTCTATCAAATGAGTCAGCATGGTGTAGTGGTTAAGAGCAGCGGACTCTAATCTGGAGAACCAGATTTGATTCCCTACTCCTCCACATGAAGCCTACTGGGTAGGGTTGCCAGGTCCCTCTCAGCTACTGGCGGGAGGTTTTGGGGGCGGAGCCTGAGGAGGGTGGGGTTTGGGGAGGGGAGGGACTTCAATGCCATAGAGTCCAATTGCCAAAGTGGCCATTTTCTCCAGGTGAACTGATCTCTATCGGCTGGAGATCAGTAGAAATAGCAGGAGACCTCCAGCTAGTACCTGGAGGTTGGCAACCCTACTGCCAGGTGACCTTGGGCCAGTCACAGTTCTCTCAGAACTCTCTCAGCTTACACAGAGGCAGGCAATGGCAAACCACCTCTGAATGTCTCTTGCCTTGAAAACCCTGTGGGATCACCATAAATCAGCTGGGGCGTCATGGCCCACACACATAAAATGAAAAGTGAAAGTGAAAAATTCTGGATTTCCCCTCCCAAACCCCACCCTCTCCAGGCTCCACCCCCAAAATCTCCAGGTATTTCTCAATCCGGAGCTGGCAGCCCTACTCATGGCAGACACAACCCAAGAACTTTATAATATGCAATCAGGTGTTATTAGGGTCTGAACAACACAAACATGCAGCTGCTTTGAAACTAATGCTAAGCGTGCTTGCTGATATACCAATATTGTTATTTCCGACCTGTCCTCGTAAAACAGGCTTTGAAAAAAACTTTACATATTGTATTTCTGAAGATACTGCCTTTATTTCCCATGATACTGTAATGAGAGATGGCTGTTTTCATGAACAGACTCACTACTATGTGAAATCTCACTAGCTTTCAAATATAGAATTTCAAAATAGGTTCAGAGTCTGATGGGCACTTATTGACCATCCCATTATCAATTCACACATCGTGTTTATCCACAGGAACCGCTGCAGTTCAGCAGCTCTGATCTGTGAACAAGGAAGCTGTTCACATAGCATTTCTGCCATGACCTGGTCATGCTGCAAACCTGTTCTCTCTAATATCAGAGGAGCATGCCTATTATTTTGGGCGCGGTGGAACACGGGCAGGATGGCGCTGCTGCAGTCGTCTTGTTTGTGGCTTCCTAGAGGCCCCTGGTTGGCCACTGTGTGAGCAGACTGCTGGACTTGATGGGCCTTGGTCTGATCCAGCAGGACCTTTCTTATGTTCTTATGTCCTTAGTGGAGTAGCCTTATTCAAGCTGTTTTCTTTCCACCTCAGGCTTCTTTCCGTAACACGTGGGGCATTTGTATTAACCACATTGGAAGAGTTATTGTGAGGGTTACTGAAATAATCTCTGTGAAGCACTTTGAGTACTAAGTGACTAGACCAAAACAGACAAACAGATGGAGAAATTACTCCCAATACCCACAAAAAATACAGTTTCTGAACCAATCCTTAGTTAACTTTGCTTTTAGCATACAAATTTCTGCCAGATGTGTATTAAGGATCAGCAGACACGTAAAACTGCTCATACCTTTACAGAGTATTAAACTGGCAGGTAATGAGATTACAATAATCTCCAGTAATGACAGGAGACAGTTTAACATTTAGGGTCTCAATCATTCTGGCATGTGTGAATCAGAGTTCAGACATTTAATTCAGAGAAAAAAATGCACCATGATAAGGTTCAGGTTGACTGATTAATTTTAACTGCAGCTTCACATGGGAAAGAAGAATGACCATGATAAATTGTTTTATTATATTGTTTGATTAATGGTTGCTTTCTATTTGGTATAATTATCAGGTGATAGTTTCTGTGAAAGATGCTGGGAAATGAAACTTCACTCTAGATAACAATAACCCTGTCTGGCAAGAAAAATGGGCTTCTATTTTCTACATATTACAGTGTAGCAAGGCCAACAGAAAAAGAACCAGAGGCTTGTGAATTTTAAAGGATGAGATGGGTTTGAAAAAGTGCCTGTCAAAATGAATTGTAAAAGATTGTGTAATTGTGTAAAAGATTGTGTAAAATATTCTGATGATCAATATATAAAATAAATGCATAATCCCAATCTGGGTGGGAAATCACAAAGGTTCATAAAACCAAAAATAAATAAATGTCTAGGCTCAAAATTCCCGCCACCAAGATTCCCCAGTCTCGTACAGCCTGATTCCATCCCTGGCTCTGGCTGTAATAGTGCATGTCTCCATCTAAATCACAACTTCTATACCCAAGGTTGCTATTTATGTGCCACAACAGTAAGGTTAAATTAACCCTATGCATCTAACAATAGCGTTAAATTGACCATTAGGATGCATTTGACTGGCAGAAATCAGCGGGTGACTTTTTCATAGGATGGTATTGGCATAGCATCAATAGTGCATGGCAGTCATGGCCGATCCCACCCACCACATTTGGTTACCTTTTTATGATGCTGCTGAGAGCCGGGCCAGCCCTATGCAGCACACTGATCAGACAGAGATTGATCGATCACACAAACCAACTCTAGTATTTTTGTCCAAATTCTGCCTCAAACTCCAAATTCATCTAGCCAAGACAGTAGATATGAACAGCAGCGCTTCAGAATGAATTCCTTAGAATCATGGGAATGGGTTATTTGTTTTTGAAGCATAATGCAATAGAAGTTTTCTGGCACACCTTCACCTGATGCAGTCACCTGATGCAGTCACCTGATGCCCCCTAAAGACATGTGGCAGAGAAAGAAGAAAGATCACCTGCTAATGTAAGTGGCTGCAATCCTCCTTTCAGATAGACTTTGCTCCTGTGGTAACAATTGTGTTGAATCAACTGTACATGCATTATTTCATTGTAGATTTCATGCAGAAATTTGCAGTACATTTTAAAGTCCTATTTTGACAAGTAAGTTAAATTCTTCTGATTCTCTTAACGCTCTTTTTCCATTGAACAATTGCTCTCCTGATCTATTGGAGAAAGTGGCCCATTTTCTGAAATTTGCCATGAACATTTGCCAGCAAGTTAATTAGAGAGTTTTATTAAATTTAGCTTCATTTTTATTTATCTTTGTTTTGACCTCAGAATTGCAATGCTCAATTGCAACAATTCTATGTTATTATTTAGTCACTCCGTGTATCGATTTTATGCCAATAAAGGAGATTGTGATTGGGTAAGCGGCTGTTGAAATCACAGAGCTAGTAGAGAAAGTAGTGATCCTACTTTACAGCTGTATGGAGAATTGCTTCTATGATTCTTAGAATTTGGCACTAAGGGCCAGAGCTACCCTATCTTCTGTCCCAAGATTGTTACTTGAAGATCCCCAAAATGAGGAACACAATGTGAGGTCATAAATAATGATGTCTTATGTGTGTTAAACTATTAACAGTGCATTATTAGAATATACCCTTTCTGTCTCAAGGCCAACATCCGTATTTTAATTTGTTTTTAATTCTGTTTCACGTGTTTTAAACTTGTTACCTTTTGTTATCTTTATGAAGGTGTTTTTTTAAAAAAAATTGTAAGCCATCTCAGTCCTTTGTGAGATAGGTGGCAGAGAAATGTTTTAAATATATAAAGCATTAAATTAAACTTGCTTTTTACATTTATGGTGCATCTCTTCTTTCCCAAGCACATTTCTATTAATACCAGATAAGGCACTGTTACTTGAAATAAGGAAATGGTGGTAACGCTTCTCAGTTCAAAACTTCTCCTCCCTGCAGAAAAAAAGTTTTTCTATTTATTTTATGGGCTTTTCAAAAGAACGAGAGCAATAGTAGAGATAGTGGCTATCCATGAGCAAACTACAGAGCTGGCCCATAACCTAAAACTATATTTGGCTGTATTCTCAACCGTTTTTATAATTTACATTGACTTTAAAGATTTCAGTTAGACTCCCATTTCATCCTACAAATATTCTCCAGTAGTTACCTCTACTTGTAATTTTGATTTTGATTGGTTAATGGGGGGGGGATACCGACTGCCTATGCTACACACTAAGGCATAACAGCCTCAGTTAGTGCATCTGATATTAATTTTGCTATTCACTTAGATCTTTTGGAGCCTGTGGGTTTTTTAAATTATTTTATATACAAATTTACACACAGAAGACACAAATAGGATGTAAAAACACTACAACCAAAGAAAGATACATACCATTATATTAATCTCATTGCATACATTATTTTCAGCACATACCTAGATTTGAATTATAAACACCAGAAAATTGTCTCTGTAACATTTTCTTGAGGTTTGATTCTGTTCCAATATGTTATAAAAGGTTTGCCAATTTTTTTTCATAAATGGAGACTTTCTCTTCACACACATTCCTATATACAGTGATTTTATTTTCCCATTGACATGATAAACCAGATATAATGCATCCAAGTTTCTGAATTAGGTAATCTACTTTGTTTCCCTGACTGTGCAGTCAGTAACCTTGCTGCCATGAGTAAATTATTAATCAGGTGTTTAGATATCTCCCCCCCCCCCCATACCACCTTCCTTAGCAGATACCAAAAGGGCAACTTTGGGATCACATGGTATTTAGATTTGTATCATTCCTTCTATAAACTAAAATACTGTGTGCCAAAAAAAAAATTGTCGATCTAACACTGCCACCAAATTTGCAAAATTTGCTGTCAACAACTTTTTCTTTGTTTCAGCCAAATGTGCCAGTTAAGGAACAGACTGCCTGGGGCGAGATCAATAGATGCTTAAGGCACTAAACAGTGTTTAGCCTAATCCAACAGCATCCTTCCTAATTAATCTATTTGAAAATCAACTCATTTTAAAAATACAGATATCCATCCTATTGTGGATTATGCTCACCTGATTCCCATATCTAGGCAACTCTGCATCAGAGCTCCTAGCCAATGGCTTGTCCTTGGCTCTTCACTGTCCCAAGAATTAAGATGTATTTCATTAACCCCACCTAAAATTAGTTCATTCAGATGAATAAGGTTATATTCTCTCCCATTTGAGAGAATAATGTAAGGAAAAAGAGTACAGATCTTATTTTACCTTGCATAATCACACATATGAATTTAAGTATCAAATCCAATCTCTAATGCACTCAATTGCATAACAATTACATGATAGAACTATTCAAGCCAATGGATTTTTAAAAACATTAAATGAACAAGGCTTTTGGCAAAAATCAATGATTATATATTACAAAAAGTTATTCAATATTTCTGCCTAGAATATGTGGAGCCATTTTCTTTCAGATAACAGGTTTTGCCTGTAGACAGTGAAGGGAAAAGAAAGAAACTGGTTTGAGGTAGATATCCCTAGTTCATGAATGTTCATAAAAATATATTGTTTTCCAAGGAGAGAGAGAGAGAAAATAATGTGAGGCATCTGATAACTTAAATGGCATGGACCTGGCAGACAATTACAGTCAATATTAATTCCAATTATATTAAACTGGAGTAAACATTAGTATGTTTATCATCACAAATATATGATATTTTCACCATGCACAATTTGTTGTAACTATAGGTCACTCATGTTTATATCCTTGGTAGGATTAGAGATGGAAAGCCCGAAAAAAATGGAAAAATTCGAGGGGGGTGGGAATTGGGGCTTTTCCCTGTTTTTTTTCCATGGCCGTTTTTTTAAATTTTTCCAATGGAAAAACTGGATATTTTGGGGAGTACTGGGGGGAAAACTCCTATGAAATATTTTCTCTGTTAGAATGAGCAAAATGCTTTTAAAGATGTGCTAGGCATGCTGTAGACACAAACAGCTCTTAAACCCAAGATGAATTTCTGCATCTAGTAGGATACCTAACCTATCTTGATGAGGGGAGCATAGGGTTTTCATTGCTTTTCAGCTGTTGCATACCTTCTGTTGTCTTTTCAGCCAGATCTTTTCACCTCTCACTCAAACTAGGGGTGTGGATTCATCTTAAGCTTTCCAGTATTAGGGGGGTTTACCGGTTAAAAAAATGGCAGCAATTAAAGGGAGCCGAAAAAGTGGATCTCGAATAATATTAAACTTTTTGGCATTATCCGGGGCTGCTTTGGCCCAGCCACCATTTTTTCCCTCCATCCTTCCCCTCCTCCCTCTCCCTTACTTACCTGCTGGCTGAGTCCTCAGCACTGCCTGCTCCTTCGGAATCCACTTGGACTTTGGAGGCAGCAGACGGCGGGATCTGAACGCCCCAGTATTCAGCTCTGCGCTGCGTATTTTTCAGGTTGGAGTTTAATTAAGCTGAAAATTTTCAATTATTCTAAAAAGCCAAATCCCTTATATTCGTCTTTTTCATATTTTTTGAAACTTTCTGAGTTTATTAAACCTGAACCTGAAAATACCCCCCCAAAAAGGTGTGCAGCCTTAACCCAAACCTGTAAAACATATATCCCCACATATTGAGTAAAAAGTAGCTTATTGTTCTAACTTACTGGAGTGGAAAAAATCAGATGCCTGTAGGCAGCTCCCTGACCCCTTTCGGCCCCAGACACAGGCACCAAGAATGGTGGTGCTGTGACTGCTATTTTGCAGACACAGCCTCACTATTTTCTATGGGGGATCTTGCCCATTTAAACTTTTACAAGCCGGTGAAAGGCTTTTTAAGGCTTTTGGTGACTGGGAAACGGGTTAGGAGGTGCCACGGTGGCATCTCGTCCACACTGTCCCCAGCTGCCACAGCTCAGGAATGGACTGTAAGGCATGTGTCCTAAGGTAGCATAGAGTGCATTAGCTTGCAGTTTTCTCTCAAATAGTGGATATATTTGCACTTTTGCTTGTAAAAAAACGAAGGCATTTGTAATTTTTACATTCCATAAAAACATCAAATATTGCAATTGTATTTGCTAAGTATGTTATAAATGATGCATTCTTTGTTGTTAAAGCATAAAATTACTTTAGATTAGCTAGGACAGTAAGTATTGGATATATCTGAGTTTCCCCAAAGAATTCTGGTTTGTTGTTGTTTGGGAGGGCAAAAACACCTCCCCACATGGCTTCAAAATTTCTGGAAAGTTTACATCTCTAGGTAGGATTTAAAAGCTGTATACACAGATGGTTGCTGGCCTCCGATTTCTGCTTATTTTCAGATTTTTACAGTCTTATCACATAGTTTATTAGATGTCCCATCCTGTTGATTGTATTTGACTTACACTATGTAATCTGCCTTGAGTCTCAGTGAGAAAGGTGGACAATAAATAACATAAAATATTTTTTTAAAAAAATCCTGCACTGGAGTTTGCATATGCATAGGCCTGTGAAATGACCTCCAATTGTGTCATTTAGCTAGTAACCAGCTGGATTTTAAATAAATTTAATATTTCATTTTACCAGGCTACAAATATCCTGCCCTGCTGAACAAACACTGTGGGCTCAGGTCTGTATTAAATTTGTTGTGTATTTTTGTTTATTTCACTTTTTACAGCTGATGATTTGGAAAAAAGTATCACATGGGATTGATCCAGTCCCCTCTATTTGCAGTGCCTGAGCACAGTACAGAGTATAATTGTCCTGCACCCCTCCCCCAGCACACATTCACAGCACTCAGTTCACCACCCTTTAGAGAGGGATATGGAAAGCAAGCACAGGTTTCTCTTTCTCTTAAGGACTTGCTGTGGTAGCTCCACATGCACTGTAAGGGAAAGTTAAAACAGGGCCCTGTTATGTCCTGTGGGCAATAGGGATTGCTCCATGTATGTTAGATGGGATTGAGGTAGGGTTGCCAGGTCCCTCTTCACCACCGGCAGGAGATTTTTGAGGCGGAGCCTGGGGAGGGTGGGGCTTGGGGAGGGGGAGGGACTTCAATGCCATAGAGTTCAATTGCCAAAGCGGCCATTTTTCTCCAGGCGATCTGATCTCTATCGGCTGGAGATCAGTTGAATTAGCAGGAGATTTCCTGCTACAACCTGGCAGTTGCAAACCAAAACCAGCAGCTAATTAGCCAAAAATACATTCTTGTGGTGATTTTACACCAAAAGTATGACAGATTCTGAATGTCTTTGATGCATTGAAATCCCGGGTATGGTAATCATAAGCATTGCCACATAAATTACATGGAATTTTGCCTACTATAGGATGTATATTGTTTTGTTTCTGTATACATCAACATGATTATAAACCTTAAGCAAACATGAAATACATAATTTCATTGTAAAGAGTGTAAATAAAAAACATTGTATAAATTATTGGTTTTAATATCTATATAATATTTGTGTTGTAATATTCTAATATTGTAATGCATATCTTAGTGGTCCCTGAGGAAGGCCTTAAAGGTCGAAACAGTGTGATAACCAGACCCCTGTACTGCACCCCATCAAATAAAAGGGAACATCGGAACCATCTCTGAAGCTGAGAACGTTACCATAAGCGGGATTTCTACGCATGAAAAAAGGACTGCCCTCGAGCGAGTAGTTACCGTGAATATTAACGGTCTACTGTAATTTTTGCTTTGTAATTTTGTTTGTACTTACAACACATACTCTATGGAATTTATAATGAATATAGAACATCAAAGACATTCAGAATCTGTCATGCTTTTGGTGTAAAATCACCACAAGAATGTATTTTTGGCTAATTAACTGCTGGTTTTGGTTTGCAACTATTGTACAGCAGGTTAACTTCTGTTTACTGAACTACCTGGCAGTTGGCACCCTAGATTGAGGTCTGTTTTTTTATTTCTAGTTTACTAAACGATACAACTCATGAAATAACAAAAAAATACTAATGTTTGAAAAGAAGATTATTTTCTGTATCAGGGCGCTGTGATTTAATCCTCCATTCACTGAGCTGGAATAAAGAATTTTAATCTATATTCCATAAACCAAGCTGCAATGAATAAACTATAGCTATTTATTACAGTGCTATGTCATTTGTCACTTTTATAGAATTCACCATATTTTCTAAGCTATAAAACGAAATAAAATTATGCAGCAATGATGTATGTCATCATTACTTCTCATTTCCACTGTTTGGGTTACATTCGGTTTCACAACAAGCGTGATTCATAAAGTGAATAAATAACAATAGCCTTCAACTGTATATATCTACTGAGGCTTCATTAGCTGCTGTAAGCTTCTGCAGTAATTTTTAAGTGTTACTTGAAGAATGCACTTGGATCAAATTAAATCCAGCTTCCTACACATAAAAATTACAAACAGAATTTACTGATAAGGCACTGGCTAATGCTTTTCTAATGTATATTAGGGCCTGATCTTAAGGCATGTTCTTCTGGTGAAATAAGTACATGCAAAAGATTTGCCAACTTCTACTCAAAATCATAAGCCATTATGTTTCATAGGCTTTGCTAGAAATGTTTAAGATTTCTATTAAGTGAAATAATGATGTGACTCATTCCAGTTCAAAAACTGGACCCTACCTTTTTATATACATAAAATGCAGGACAAAATGAAAGACAACATGTGTTTGTGCCATGATTAGGGTTGCCAACCTCCAGGTACTACAATAACAATAGAAAACCTGTGCCGTATATAACGTCGTTGTGGAAATTAGCAGCACGAAAGGCTCCAAATAAAATCCAACTGGAATTACATCACAAAACTATATTGAACTGAAGCATTACAACATGCTAAATGAAACAAAATCAAGCATTACATCATGCAGAAATCAAAAATATAAACGTATGCGGCTCAGACAATAACCCCCGGTACAACTGGCTGGTAAAGTGGGGCGGGACAAATCCTTCTACTGTCTGGGATGGTCAAGTCGCAAGTCCAAGAAAACCAACAGGTAAGCAGGACGGAGAGAGTTCATGCAGAGGAGAGGAGAGGAGAACGCGTGGCTAGTCGCTGGTGCGCGTTTCAAAAAGGCTTTCTTCAGCTCCAATAGAAAGGCAACGTCAGCTTTTAAGTCCATATGGTGATAAGCTGGTTGTCAAAAAGACCGTCAACTGTGAAGTGCAAGGTGTTACAATGTCACTTATGAAATACATACAATACTAAAATCCATGTGGATGCTATAATTCAAAAGGAAACTTACCAAAATGCGTCTTAATGAAACTCAATAGCGCATTATACAAGGATCCGCGGTGGGGAGCTAACAGGAAGGGAGTTCTTATATGGCTGCCAGTGTAGCTTCTTAAAGAGACATAACCCCTTATACAGAAAGCAACCCCGAAATAAAAATGCAATTATATGAAGCATGATAGATCAAACTCGTTATTTAAACCCTTAGGAATAAGGGTCTGAAAAGCGTAAATTAGGCGAGATTCTTGCTGCAAAAGTATTTTCTTGGCATCTTGAGCGTGAAAAGGTTTGGATTTAAACTGCCAAAGAACAAAAAAGAGTAGGTCTGTATCAGCATGGCGTGCATGTATGAAATGTTGTACAAGTGGTGCCTCCAAATTCCGTGCGCGAATTCGCGCACGGTGCTCGCCGATCCTAAGACGGATTGGACGAGATGAGCAACCAATGTACATAAGACGACATGGACACAGAACCGCGTACACAGACATAGGGGTACCACAATTGCTGAATTGGCGAAGAGTATAAGAAAATTTTGGCGAGGTAGAATGAATCACTTTAATAGGTAAACTATAAGGACACATCGAACAGTGGCCACATTTATAGTGGCCGATAGTTTGAGATGGTCCTTGGGGTTGGCACACATCCGTTTTTATAAGCATATCTCGGATGGACGAGGTCCTTCTCATACCTAAAATGGGTGGTTGAGAACAACCGGGAATGGTGTCCAACAGGTGCCAATGGCGATTCAAGATCTTTTTGATATCTTGGGTCAGATGTGAATATTGTAAGGAAGCTATAACTCTCGAATCAGACTTGGGAAGATTATGAATGGGCGGAGTGGACCTGTCAGTGCCCAAAAGAAGAGCACGAGATCTGGAAAGCGTTTTATGGAAAGACCGTCGAATAACCTCAAGTGGGTATCCTCTTCTTTGAAATTTCGAAGACATGATGTCTGCAGCAGCAAAAAAATCTTGTTCCCTGGATGCGTTCCTCTTGATGCGTAAAAATTGACTGAAAGGTAGATTCACACGTAAGTGTAAGGGATGAAAGGAAGAAAAATGTAAATTGAAACCTGCATCTGTAGGTTTAGTAAACGGTTTAACCGCTAAGGTGTTATCTGGAAGCCGGAAGATGGTAACATCCAAGAAGGGAATCTCGTGTGTATTGATGCAGCCAGAAAAGTCCAAAGCGCTATGTAAGGAATTAATCCAAGAGGAAAAGCTGTGAAAGTGATCACCATTAGAAAGAATGGTACAGACGTCATCGATGAAACGCCTGTACCACAAAACTTGAGCAGTGAAAATCTCAGAAGGAAAAAGGAGCGTCTTTTCAAAGCGAGCCATGAAAATGTTAGCAATCGAGGGAGCGCAGGCTGCTCCCATCGAAACGCCACTAATCTGTAAGAAAAAAATCTCCTGGTAACGGAAAAAGTTGTGCTCAAAAAGGATATCAAGAAGACTCATTAGAAAATGAGTAGGTGGTGATGGGTCTGCTCTGGAATCCAAAAGTTCTTCAATAATGCTACGAACTTCATCTAGTGGAATGTTGGTATAAAGGGATGCCACATCGAAGGTAGCTAATGCTGCCTCTGAAGGGATCTTCAAACCCTCAATCTCACGAATGAGATGCCTGGTATCTGAAAGAAACGAGGGAGTATCCGTGGCATAAACCTGCAAAAAATGATCAAGATATTTAGCAATGGGTTCTAGAAGGGACCCCACAAGACTGATGATAGGTCTACCTGGAGGTGAGGATAAAGATTTGTGGATCTTGGGAAGAGTGTAAAAAATTGGCACACGGGGGTGATCAACAATAAGAAAATCGGCAGTATTTTTGGATATATAGTTCAGTGCAGATGCTTCAAACACAGTAGTCCTAATGATGTTTTGTATATGTTTAGTTGGATCATGTGGCAGTTTTCTGTAGTGTGCTGTGTTATTCAATTGTCTCCAGTTCTCCCGATCGTAGTCTTCCCGATTCTGAATAACTAAGCCCCCACCTTTGTCAGCAGGATGGAAAATAAGAGAAGAGTCTCGAGATAAGTCATTGATAATTTGTAACTGTGCTGATGAGATATTTCCGGGCGGGGGATGGTGGGCTTTGTGGGTTTCCAATTTTTGCAGATCACGAAGTACGAGAGCCTGGAAGGTAGAGAGGAAATGGCTGCAATTCTTGGGAATGTAAGTAGATTTAGGTTTGAAGGTCGGCTGAGGTTTGGGTATAGAATGTGTTGCGCCAAATTGTTCTTTTAATTTAAGCGTTCTAAAAAATTTATATAGATCCACCCGGCTCTGGAAACGAGAGTAACGGGGGGTGGGGACAAATCCAAGACCCAGTTCCAACAAATCCGATTTTTCCGTTGTTACTAATCTCTTTAAAAAGAGCTTACGCTGTGAAGCCCATGCATTGAATTTATCTCAATACATACAATTAGATATCATTCCCCGAGGACTACGGATTCAAAAAGCACCTGCACTTTACCAGTCTGATAAAGAATTTGGGGATAAGTGGATTGCTATTCTAAATAAATGTTCCATTGACTTAATGACCCTCATTATTGAGCACTCCCTTACAGTTAGAGACGCCATTCAGGAACAAGCAACAGCTGCCCAGGAAGAATTTAAAGCGACAGTGTCTGATGACACCTTTACTTCTCTTGTTGCTACCTTAGAAAAGGACTTGGCTGCTTATTCTGCTAACATTGACGGCTATAAAAATAGGAAAATTGCCAGAGACCAGGAGGATTATGCGCAGGATCGCGTTTATTTTTGGGTTGGGCAGGGCACTAGACGCCCTCGGAGGTTTCAAGCCCGGGTTCCCCAATCACAACGATCAGACTCTTCAGCTGAACGTCATAGTTCTAGCGCCTCTAGTCTTGGCTCGTATGGTTCCTCCTATTCTTTAAGGTCCGGACGCACGGATTTTCCCAAGGATCCCAGACCTCGGGGACACCAGAAGTTAAAAACTTAATTTTCAACTTGTCTTCTCGGACCTTAACTTCTGCTGAACGAGAAGTGTTGGAACTGGGTCTTGGATTTGTCCCCACCCCCCGTTACTCTCGTTTCCAGAGCCGGGTGGATCTATATAAATTTTTTAGAACGCTTAAATTAAAAGAACAATTTGGCGCAACACATTCTATACCCAAACCTCAGCCGACCTTCAAACCTAAATCTACTTACATTCCCAAGAATTGCAGCCATTTCCTCTCTACCTTCCAGGCTCTCGTACTTCGTGATCTGCAAAAATTGGAAACCCACAAAGCCCACCATCCCCCGCCCGGAAATATCTCATCAGCACAGTTACAAATTATCAATGACTTATCTCGAGACTCTTCTCTTATTTTCCATCCTGCTGACAAAGGTGGGGGCTTAGTTATTCAGAATCGGGAAGACTACGATCGGGAGAACTGGAGACAATTGAATAACACAGCACACTACAGAAAACTGCCACATGATCCAACTAAACATATACAAAACATCATTAGGACTACTGTGTTTGAAGCATCTGCACTGAACTATATATCCAAAAATACTGCCGATTTTCTTATTGTTGATCACCCCCGTGTGCCAATTTTTTACACTCTTCCCAAGATCCACAAATCTTTATCCTCACCTCCAGGTAGACCTATCATCAGTCTTGTGGGGTCCCTTCTAGAACCCATTGCTAAATATCTTGATCATTTTTTGCAGGTTTATGCCACGGATACTCCCTCGTTTCTTTCAGATACCAGGCATCTCATTCGTGAGATTGAGGGTTTGAAGATCCCTTCAGAGGCAGCATTAGCTACCTTCGATGTGGCATCCCTTTATACCAACATTCCACTAGATGAAGTTCGTAGCATTATTGAAGAACTTTTGGATTCCAGAGCAGACCCATCACCACCTACTCATTTTCTAATGAGTCTTCTTGATATCCTTTTTGAGCACAACTTTTTCCGTTACCAGGAGATTTTTTTCTTACAGATTAGTGGCGTTTCGATGGGAGCAGCCTGCGCTCCCTCGATTGCTAACATTTTCATGGCTCGCTTTGAAAAGACGCTCCTTTTTCCTTCTGAGATTTTCACTGCTCAAGTTTTGTGGTACAGGCGTTTCATCGATGACGTCTGTACCATTCTTTCTAATGGTGATCACTTTCACAGCTTTTCCTCTTGGATTAATTCCTTACATAGCGCTTTGGACTTTTCTGGCTGCATCAATACACACGAGATTCCCTTCTTGGATGTTACCATCTTCCGGCTTCCAGATAACACCTTAGCGGTTAAACCGTTTACTAAACCTACAGATGCAGGTTTCAATTTACATTTTTCTTCCTTTCATCCCTTACACTTACGTGTGAATCTACCTTTCAGTCAATTTTTACGCATCAAGAGGAACGCATCCAGGGAACAAGATTTTTTTGCTGCTGCAGACATCATGTCTTCGAAATTTCAAAGAAGAGGATACCCACTTGAGGTTATTCGACGGTCTTTCCATAAAACGCTTTCCAGATCTCGTGCTCTTCTTTTGGGCACTGACAGGTCCACTCCGCCCATTCATAATCTTCCCAAGTCTGATTCGAGAGTTATAGCTTCCTTACAATATTCACATCTGACCCAAGATATCAAAAAGATCTTGAATCGCCATTGGCACCTGTTGGACACCATTCCCGGTTGTTCTCAACCACCCATTTTAGGTATGAGAAGGACCTCGTCCATCCGAGATATGCTTATAAAAACGGATGTGTGCCAACCCCAAGGACCATCTCAAACTATCGGCCACTATAAATGTGGCCACTGTTCGATGTGTCCTTATAGTTTACCTATTAAAGTGATTCATTCTACCTCGCCAAAATTTTCTTATACTCTTCGCCAATTCAGCAATTGTGGTACCCCTATGTCTGTGTACGCGGTTCTGTGTCCATGTCGTCTTATGTACATTGGTTGCTCATCTCGTCCAATCCGTCTTAGGATCGGCGAGCACCGTGCGCGAATTCGCGCACGGAATTTGGAGGCACCACTTGTACAACATTTCATACATGCACGCCATGCTGATACAGACCTACTCTTTTTTGTTCTTTGGCAGTTTAAATCCAAACCTTTTCACGCTCAAGATGCCAAGAAAATACTTTTGCAGCAAGAATCTCGCCTAATTTACGCTTTTCAGACCCTTATTCCTAAGGGTTTAAATAACGAGTTTGATCTATCATGCTTCATATAATTGCATTTTTATTTCGGGGTTGCTTTCTGTATAAGGGGTTATGTCTCTTTAAGAAGCTACACTGGCAGCCATATAAGAACTCCCTTCCTGTTAGCTCCCCACCGCGGATCCTTGTATAATGCGCTATTGAGTTTCATTAAGACGCATTTTGGTAAGTTTCCTTTTGAATTATAGCATCCACATGGATTTTAGTATTGTATGTATTTCATAAGTGACATTGTAACACCTTGCACTTCACAGTTGACGGTCTTTTTGACAACCAGCTTATCACCATATGGACTTAAAAGCTGACGTTGCCTTTCTATTGGAGCTGAAGAAAGCCTTTTTGAAACGCGCACCAGCGACTAGCCACGCGTTCTCCTCTCCTCTCCTCTGCATGAACTCTCTCCGTCCTGCTTACCTGTTGGTTTTCTTGGACTTGCGACTTGACCATCCCAGACAGTAGAAGGATTTGTCCCGCCCCACTTTACCAGCCAGTTGTACCGGGGGTTATTGTCTGAGCCGCATACGTTTATATTTTTGATTTCTGCATGATGTAATGCTTGATTTCGTTTCATTTAGCATGTTGTAATGCTTCAGTTCAATATAGTTTTGTGATGTAATTCCAGTTGGATTTTATTTGGAGCCTTTCGTGCTGCTAACCTCCAGGTACTAGCTGGAGATCTGCTGTTACAACTGATCTCCTGCCGATAGAGATCAGATCACCTGGAGAAAATGGCCGCTTTGGCAGTTGGACTCCATGGACCTCCCCAAACCCTGCCTTCCTCAGGCTCCGCCCCAAAAACCTCCCACTGGTAGTGAAGAGGGACCTGGCTACCCTAGCCATGATGTCTGAATGCAGAATATATATGCTGCATTCAGACATCATGGCAAAACATGTTTGTCTTGCTCATGTTTGGCCTTCCTTCTTTCCATCTCCTCTTGCATTACAATTAAAACCTTCCTGGTTTGGGAAGCCTCCTATCAAACTTTGCTGTGATACCCACATGCAAGTGCCCAGGAAAACAGGTGTTTGTTTTCTTCCTACAGCCAGAGATTCTCAGCTGGATGGGAGTCACCAGTATGTGCCAGCTGCTCTTAGGGTCTTTACTGCCAAGCTAACTTCCCAACCCAACTCCTATATGGAATTTCAATTTGGATCCATGCTATAAACCAGGATGCCGAAAAAATACAATTGAATTTCCTGCGGAAAATTCTAGGAATACCATCCTGTGCAGCCCTGTGCATAGAAACAAACCAAAACCGTCTGGAAACCAGAGCTTGGCTTATGACAACTAAATTCTGGTTAAGATGGCATTTCAAGTCAGATTCAAATAGCCTTGTTTACCATATGCTATCAGAATCTAAATATTCCAGTTGGTTAAACCATATAGAAAGCAAAATTAAACAAATAGGAATCCCTTTGGACTCGCTGTACTGTCTCACAGAGGAAGCAGCTTATGCCCTGATCAAGTGCAGATTTCTAGACAGAACAACGGGACCTTAGGAGATTGGCAAACAGTAGATGCTCACCTCTTTGCTGGGAGCCTTCCCTCAACAGCCCTTCTAGACCCCAATATTTAACATGCCTAACTGATCCTAATCAAAGAAGAGCCTCTATGCTGGCTAGACTAAATGTTCTCCCTTCTGCCATGCTGCAAGGGAGATATAATAAAGTCCCTTTTGCAGAAAGGGTATGTCCTTGTGGGGAGGGTAAAATTGAAACAGTCTCCCACGTTTTAATCAACTATCCTCTGTATGCTAGAGGTCATTTTCAGTTAATAGACCCAATCTTCGTGGACAAAGAATGGCTACCTGTAAGCATTAAGGCCTTCATCCTGATGAACGCGCAGGATCCACTAACAATTGATGTGGTGGCAAGATTTTTACTGAGGGCAATTAAAGTGCGTGAAAGCTTGTGCAACTCATGAGGTAATTTTAGGGCTGTGAAGTGAGTAACTTCCAATGTTTTTAAACCTGTTTTAGTGTCAATTTTATGGAGATGATTCTAAATTGTTTCTATCATGTTTATATAGATGTTGTATAACTAATGCTAATAAAGGCTTTATATTCATATTCGAAACTGGATGGGGGGCAGGGGACTTTTTCTTTCTGTGTATGTATGTGTGCACACACACACATCTCCTTTTCCTAGAATGACCAGAATAAATTTTAGCAGGTGCATCTTGTCATTCAGGGATGCACCAACTACAATTTCCTTTACCATACAATGATTAACAGGGAAGGGGCACCAATTTTCTCTCCAATATAAGGGATGTTCAGCCCTTAGCATCTCAAAATGCCAGTGACAACATTTTTCACACATTGAAAAGGAATGCTGATATTGGCAAGTTTTCAAGGGAAGGAAGAGGGCCCCTACACAGTCGCTTATTATGTTTTAATTTTTTGGTATTTTTCAAATTCGGGTGTATCAGACCCAAATTTTTTCAGTATTTCTAAATAAAGCCAAATCCCCATACTGGTATGGATTCCCCCCCAGCTTTTTTCAAACATCTAAAAATGTTCAGCTCCATTATACTCTATGGGAAATCGATGCAGGGCTCTTGGAAGGGTTAAGGTAGAAGAACCGAATTTGCAGAATAGCTGCTGGTGAGTTGCCTTAGAAACCTCTCTGAGTTTGGTAAAATTTGTGCAAAGGTTTCTACCTAGCTGCGGGTGATCCTCCTTATATGAATCCCCACATTTGGTAAAGATTTGGTCAGGGGGTCAAATTTTATGGGCCCCCATTTTTCCTCCCTTGGAAACAAAGGAGGATGGATGGGGCACCCTCTTTAAAACCTATAAAATTAGACCCCCTGACCAAATCTTTACCAAATGTGGGGATTCATATAAGGAGGATCACCCGCAGCTAGGCAGAAACTTTTGCACATCTACCTTAAAAACCAGCACCCCCAGAGCCCCATAAAGATTCCTCAAGGACTATAATGGAGCTAAGGGGGGTTAAAGCTGATGGGGAATAGAAAAAAGCCATTTTTTTCCAGCTTTTCCAGATTAAGCTTTTTTGGCTTTTGTTTAAAGGGGCTATTTTTTTGGCACAGCAAAGCCAAATACACACCCCTATTTTTAATTTAGTTGTGTTTCATGGCTATTTTATGACTATCTTCTCAGTAACTAATCCATTTTTTCCGTGATGAATGATTATTGATGTGTGATTTCCCCCATTGTCTGCTATTATTTTTATCAAATTATTCACATTCTTTAAACCTCCAAGCCACCACAACTGTGAATGCATCTCATAAGATCAGTCCCTACTTCTAAAAAAGTATGTTTTATTTTTAAAGTTCTAAGGGCATCATTTTTGGCTCCCTGTGGAAGAGCGCTAGACTCCTACAGCATCTTCTGAAATATTTGCTTCATTTACAAGACTCATAGAAGTCTCTCATTGCTGTTTCTGTGTAACATTGAGTCTTGATTTCTTTACGAAGAAAGGCAGGATAAGTGCCATCAAATAAATCAACAAATAACGTAAACTGCCTCCTCCCCTTATCAGGGGAAGAGCCTGCTTCAAGATAGTAAAACTAAACTTTCAACCTGTTTGTTGAAAGCAATAGAAATTTTTGCTTTTAAAATTGGACCATCTGACCAGGGTGGGATACATTCAGAGAGATACCACCCCTAAAGAAATTAGGGGCCACCAGTGGACACTTGCTTCTCTGCTCTTCAGTGCAACCATCACAAAGCTAGACATGGCTGTGGGCATTTGCGTTCTCCTTGCCATCCCTGAGAAATCTCAGCATACTTGTATTTTCTTACTGTGTGGCCACACAGTAGGTCTTCACTGGTCCCAAGAACTGGCTTTTAAGAAGTTGCTTACTAAGTCATACAGATCTGGTTCATACATTCAACATTAGCCAGTGCTAAAACAGGAACGCACATGAGCAGTATAACTCCCTTATCTCCATCAGTGACTCACTGTATGGACACAATTACAGTGATCATTATATCAGAAACAGTCTGCTATGTTGAACTGGAACAGTTGTTTTGAAATCAAATATACCACTTTGAGGACAGATCCATTCATATCTCTATACACACCTTGTGCAACTTGCTTAAGAATGACACGGTCCCTTCATAGCTAGAGTGTATATTTAATTATATGTGGGTGCAAATAATTGACTGGGAAGACTCCCTCTGAAGTTGCAATACTCACTGCAACCATGTGGCTGGGTACGTGTGAAGAAAGAATCCAGTATCCAATAGAGTTTGCTTGTTTATTAAATAAATGGTTTAATTAGTTAGTTAGCTAGATAGTTATTATATTTTCATCCTATATTTCCTCCAAGGAATTCAGACTAGTGAATGGGGCACCTACATTTCCTCCTAGGAATTCAGACTAGGTTGTCCCATCCTCCATTGTTTTCTCACAACAATCCTGTGAGATATGTTAGGCTAACAGCTCACTCTTGAACCAAAAGGACAAAAGTTCTTAGGATGCCAGGAAGGGGCTGCGCCGGCGTTTGGGCCCCTGTGCTGGTGCCTGTGCCACTTACACCACCCAGGGTGACACAGACTCTGGCATCCAAATGGAGCACTTCCATGCGCTGTCCTCCCAGGGGCATTCCCGGGATGTTCTGGGGGGGGGGCAGAGCTTCCAGTAGGCAGCTTCTTGACCACTTTTGGGCTGGGAACGCCCCCCTCTGAAACAGTGTTGCTGTGCCAGCTTTTTGATGGCGCAGCAACACTGTTTTCAATGGGGTGAAATGTCCCATTTCCCTGGAAAAACAATTTTAAAAGCTTTTTAAAACCTTTAAGCAGCCAGGGAATGGCGTTGGAGGTGCCGCAATGGCACCGGGGCTACGTTGTCCACAGCCGTCAAAAAGCTCAGGAATGGGCTGTTCAAATGACTGCTCTATCACCCAGTGAGCTTCATGATGTGGGGACTACACTTTGGTATCCTCAGTCCTAGATCCAACACTCTTAACACTTCACTACCCCATACAAACTCACTACATGATCCTTTAGTTGGTAGGCTTTGTCATGTTTTATAAGGTTAAATAACTAAATGACAAGCATTAAAGAGGGTGAATTGTGTACCAGTTTTCATTCTTCTACAGTGACTTGCATACAAGAACAGCCGCATTTACATTTATCACACAAAAAACGAAAAACAAACTTTTCAGCATGATGGATAGCAGATGACTGAACGCATTCTAGTTTCTCTGTAGCAATGAATTTTAACACTCTTGGGAATAAACTGAAAGGCATTGTCTTTAGAAGCACAAGATTACTTCTTCAGAGTGAAAAACTAAGACAGAAAGCACATTTAGAGACCAAAATATAAAAGTTAAATTTCAAGTGTGAATTATTGTCTGAAGACAAATTAATATATTATTATTATTATTATTATTATTATTATTATTATTATTATTATTATTATTATACACAGATATCACACTTGGTCTATGATCTCCACTTAATTATAAATTAAATTTAAAATGTCTTTTGTGAAGAAACTACAGGATAGTTGGTAATAACCCTATATAAAGTAATAAATTAGACCAGGGTTTTTAAAATGTTTTTCATAATGGAAAAGAAAGGTTGAGAAGAATTGTGAGCTTTCTTTCTACAAGCACACCATATTTGTTAATCTAAACTAGAACCCAGTTCTTCTGAAAACAGAAGAGATCTTTGCCACATCTTTTTGCCAATGCAGATCTTTATGTTCTCCATAAGACATTCCTGATGACCTTAAAAAAAGGGTGGGATACAATGCTGGAGGAGATACAAATAGGAAATGAGAGAAATCTCAATTCTCTACCTATGGCCTTGCATCACATGCAAAAGATGGGGAAAGGGACAATAATTTCCACCAGTGCACCCTTCTTGCAGCATTCTGCTGAGTTGCATCCTTTACAGTTTGGGCGGATCCTCAGGAATGACTTCTTAGAGGGCTGAACTGGGAAGAGAATGGCAGCAAATGTCCCACTGGTAAATTCATTGCTTTTAAAGGGGGAGAAGTTATTCAGGAATAAGGACGTCACAAATGTCACAGCAAACCTGCTTGGCAATTGAACATACAACATTTGATGCTCATGAACAGACTGCAAGCTGATTAGCTTGAACTGAGCACTTTGAATAGCTCCAGATCAAATGTGCAGCTTCCATTGGCCAGAAGCCAGCTCATAGCAGATCAGGAGACCAGCTGGGATTTGGGTTTTGTTCTCCCAGTAGTTCTCTGTATCTTAGTCTTGAGCTGATACACAGGAAAGCTTCCAGGGAAATCAGAAGCTGACCCTCAGCTGATGGGGGGTCAGCTGGGAATAGGCTTCTGATCCACTGCCACCCCTGCACAGTGAAGATGGAGATCATCATCAGAAACCATTGGTTCTTTTTTTTCCCACTAAGAAAAGGGAAAGAGGAAAGAGAGAATTTCTGTTCCTTCCCTTCCTTCCAAGCTGGGGAGGAACCAATGCTTCTGAATTCCTCACTGCAAAGGGGAGAGGAGAAAAGGAGTGTTTCTTTCCCCTTCTCTGCAGCCCAAGCTGACAGTTTGGGGTGGGGATAAGAGAAGTAACCTGTTTCCTGAGTCAATCTGAGAACTTGAGCTGTGGAGAACAGGAGTGATCTCCTCTTTTCCCGAACAGCTCAAGCTGACAACTTGGATTAAGAGAAGAAAAAGGGAATCAGGTGAGCTTCTGATCATTCCCCTCTACATTTGCTACATATAAGCAGGTCTGGAAGTTTCCAGGATGCAAAATCAAAGAAACCCAACTTCCATCTGATCACCCTGATCAACTGGGAGTCTGCTTCTGATTCCACCCCCATCCTAAAAAACTTTGCTGGGTACAGTGCAAAATGTCCTCAGCAGGAAATCAGAAACCACCTCTGTTGGTTGCAATTAGCCTCTTCCTGCGAATACCGTATATACTCGGGTATAAGCCGACCCGAGTATAAGCCGACCCCCCAAATTTGAGGCCAGAAAAGGGAATTTCTTATTGACCCGCGTATAAGCCGAGGGTCAATAAGAAATTCCCTTTACCGGCAATGCTGCGCTCTAAAATGCCGGCCGCCATTTTAGAGCGCAGAGCCCCTGCCCCAGGTCGCCCTCCCACCGCCTCCCAGGCCCTCCCGCCCCACCCCACCCCACCCCCAGTGCCATCCAAGGGGGGGAGGGGGAAGAGCCCCTGAACCCCCTACTTACCGGGAGACGCGGCGAATCGGCGGCGTGGCCTTCCTGGGCCGGCAGGAGGCCTTTCCAGGTCCCTGCCGGCTGGAGGAAGGCGCTTGGGCGCGTGGGTGGCAGCGGCGCAGCCGGCAGGGGCCTCCTGCCGGCCCAGGAAGGACCCTGCCGGCAGAAGAAAGGCGCCCGGGCGCCTGGGCGGCGGCGGAGCAGCCGGCAGGTACCTCCTGCCTGCCCCTCCAGGACCCTGCCGGCAGGAGAAAGGCTCCCGGGCGCCTGGGCGGCGGCAGAGCGGCCAGCAGGGACCTCCTGCCGGCCCCTCCAGGCCCCTGCCGGCAGGAGAAAGGCTCCCGGGCGAGGCGGCGATGGCAGCGGTAAGTTCCTCCCTCCTCCCTCCTCCCTCCTCCCCCCTCCCCTCTCCTACCGTATTGACCCGTGTATAAGCCGAGTTCGGCTTTTTCAACCCTTTTTTTGGGCTGAAAAACTCGGCTTATACACGAGTATATACGGTAGATGTGAACAGATTATGAACAGCCAAACAGACCATTGGTTAATTGGCTATGAGCAGGGTGGGAACTGAACTGGGAGCATAGGCGTTGCAGTGGTGCATTGCATCACATTGATCAGCTCAGGATCTATGTATACAGGCTCTTTCAGTATAAACTGAAAGTATTAACAATCCAGGGGTCTATATCACATGCCAGAACTAATCAATGTGTAGAAATTGAGAGCAAAGCCAGCAGCACTGTAGGTTATTGAAACATTTGATACCACAGTACCTCACGATTGGTTCTGGGATCAAATATAGATTTGTGTTTCATCATTATGCTATCTGCCCTATGCATGCTTAGAAACCGGCCAAAATATATGATGTCTTCCTTTCTATCTGCTTGCTATACTGCTCTGAAATCTACATACCAGGTTGGCATTCTGCCACAAAATATCTAGAGACATCTTTTTGTGTGTTTGTTTTTCAGTGAACTGTAAGATTCTCAAGGTTTTGGCCCTAAAAAAAATAATTCATCACCACTATTCATTTTCACATCGCATTTCTGTGTCCTTTCTATTATACATTTTTTATTTTAATGGAGCAATTCAAAGGACAGCCAATGGATCTGGGCAACAGCATTGTTGATCCCACCATTTGCCCTCTCCTCATTCCTCATAATTCCCATAATAACCCCTCTCATAATTCACTTTCCCCCATCATAATTCCTAATCTTATATTTTTAACTGCCAGAGGATTTTGAATTTCTATTAAATTTAAGTTGCTTCCCACTATAACCAAAATACCTTTCCTGACTGACTTGAAATAGCTCAGTATACGCTAACCTCATTCATGTCAGTGTATCTATAAACAGAATCTCAGCCTACAAAATAAATTTAATTATGCAATTCTTTGAGTAGCAAAGGAGCTATCAAGGTGTACTTCTGCTCTAATCCTTATTCATTATTGAACAGATCACAATGGGTAGCCAGGTTAGTCTGTCTGTAGCAGTAGAAAAGAGCAAGAGTCCAGTAGCACCTTAAAGACTAGCAAAATTTCTGGCCGGTATGAGCTTTCATGAGTCACAGCTCATCTGAAGAAGTGAGCTGTGACTCACAAAAGTTCATACCCTGCCAGAAATTTTGTTAGTCTTTAAGGTGCTACTGGACTCTGGCTCGTTATGGAACAGTAAAGAATAGATTCTTTTAATTTATTCTGGAATAGTTTTCTGGAGGAACTATTCAAAACATAACAAATTCCAATTCAAAAGTGGCCATCAACCATCCTACTAGAATAAATACATCAACAACATTTACATTTATACTTGTACTTCCCTTGCTGAAATCCATTTCCAGCTGCCTGGAGTATATTTTCTATCCTCCCTCTCTCCCTTGCATATCTGTGCAGCTTAATAATGTTAACTCACATAGTGTTGCTGCATTATACATACTCCGCAGAAGGTCTGGGGCTTGCAGTTGCTGAAAGGGAAATATACGTTTTCTAAGCAGGTTATCCAGAAACCACTAATGAATATGTAATACATACATAGGGTTGGGCCCAGAACAGAAGCTCACAGAATATGTTAGGGGAAAAGATCTTTCCTCTCCTTCCTCTTCCCCAAGCATAATGCTGTTGGTCCTGAAAATCCTGTCTGAATATTGCACAGCCTCACAAACAAAATACACCACAGAATAGGATGCTGCAGTGACAAGGTCACACTGTTTCCTTCTCTCTCTTCCACTAGGGTTACCAAGTGCCCGGTGGTGGTGAGTAAAATCCTGCCAATCCTCTGGGCTGCCCGCAGACTAGCTGAGGGACGGCGGGCAACGTGTGCACACGTTCCCGCACAATGAGCCTACGTCTCTAGCAACCTGCGCAGAAATGGCAGAGGTTGATTGAATGTCTGTGTTGCTTCTGAGTAAACCTGGATGTGACGTAGGCGCGTCGCGCAGGACGCACGCAACTATCGCGCCAGGTGCGTGCATGTGTCCCGCACTGCTGAAAAGCTGCCACTGATGGAGCTTCAGACCTGGTAAGCCTATCTTCCACTGACACCAACCAGCAAGAAGAACTTCATAGTCTTAAAGGCAATCACAGGGCTACCCAAGGCCATGCATTTATTCAAAATTATCTGCCAGGCAAGATCCCAGCAATTTGTGTGGATAGTTTACCTTTTACAGGGGGCTCTAGCCTTTACATGGGTGGGCTGTTACTTAAATTGGTTCACTCCCCAAAGCCATAGTTTTTGATGGTCTTTTGGGAGCTTTCGCCTAGCATGGTTGGAATTCTTGTCAAAGTTCTGACAGATCTCTGGACATGAAAATGACCAAGGTGGTGGACACAATAATCCCTAACTACAATGATCTCTTTTCCAATTATTATAGCCAGACTGGCTTCTTAGTATACCACAGAGTTGAGGTGATAAAGCAGTAGGACTACATTATAATGCAAATAGAGAAAGATAAGTCTAGTCAAATGAACGGCCCATTTTAGAGCTTAATTTTGTTCATTTTGATCATGCCAAAGCCTTTTTTTTTCTCCATGCAGTGCTGTCTTGCAAAATTATTTCCAATGGTAAGGCTTTCATACTGGACCTCAGAAAAATGTACCTGAATCCTCAGCATCATGCTGTAACTTATTTGCTAAACACGTTGTAGTTACAATTGAACATATTTGCTTCAACTTGGATGAACACACATGAAGGTGATTTATAGGGAATCGCACCATTTGTCCATCAAGGTCAGTATTGTCTACTCAGACTGGCAGCAGCTCTCTATAGTCTCAGGGAGAGGTCTTTCACATCACCCACTGCCCGGTCTTTTTAACTGGAAATGCTAGGATTTAAACCAACAACCCTCTGCACATCGAGTAAATGCTCTACTACTGAGCCCCAGCCCCTCCCCTGATGTCATACTAGGTGAAGTACAATCACAAGATGTTCCCTTGAGCCTTTCTCACAAAAAGAATTTCAGTTATTGGAGTGTGAGATGGCAGCTACTTGGATAAGTTTGGCCTTCCGCCTCTACGTTCAATCACTGTCTACCTTGTTGAGTAACATAAAGCAACAGGGCCATTTTAGAGATTATGACTCTGAGACTGCTTCTAAAGAAACACTCCCTGGATCCACTCAAATATCCCAACCATTGCCAATAACTTAATCAAATCCACTCCTTTTTAATCTGTATGCCAGCCTTTAGTTTCTCTTTAAATATCAACCACTCTGATTCTGTTTAATATTGCCAAATGCGCTAATACCTGAACAGGTAACAACATCAGCATCTGTTCCACATACAAAATGACCAATATATACACCCAAGATGGCTTTGGAATGGGAGAAATGCAGCCCTGCATTACATGCCATTCATTTCACCTATGGACTAATTAGTTGCTCAGTATTGCAGTTCTATCTCTTGCTCTGTTAAAAGTAAAAGTGAATATGTGGTTTAACCACCAGGAGGCAAACTGAATTTTACAGAATATATCTATTTGCCTTATTGCTTCCCAATGCTTCCCCAGGTAGTCAGATTTAATAAGAATGCCATTACAACACACATTCAATTTTGTTCCATCCGGAGATGGTGTGTGTATGTGTGTGTGTGTGTGTGGGGGGGGGGAATTAATACACCAAATTGGTTACTAAATTTCTCATTTCTATTAGCATGGACCTATAAGCTGAATCTGTCATTCTGGCTAGGCTTCTGGGTGGTTTTCTCCTGGAATGAGAAAAAGCCCAGCAGATGCAACAAAAGCAAAAGGGGTTTTGGTGTGTTTTTTTTTAAAGGGATGAGTACAAGTTTATACTTAAACTTTGGCTAAAATGATTATAACAGCATGAACATAAGAAACAGAGGGAAATAATCTTTGTGCAGAAGTAAAAGCAGTTATATAGCAAATAGAAATTATTGATCCAATACAAGGAAATGAAACATTTCATTATTATTACTAGTACTTCTACTAACAATTATTTATACTTCTTCTGTGAAAGCCCATCAGGAAAGCAGCGTTGTAGTGCAGAATCAATGTTTCCTCATTATAATTGTTTTCAGTCAAACTAAGTAGGTTCCTTCAACATAAAAGAGCAAACCCAGCTTTGTATAGAATGTATTTACAATTTCATGGAGATTAAAAAGGACAACATAGCAGGTGAACAGCAGTGCCTGGTCAATGTTATAAGCCAAGAATGCACTGCTTAAATGGTTAAGCACTGGAGATGGGACCATGGCTCAGTGGCATTGTATGTACTCTGCAAGCAGGAGATCTCAGGTTCAGACCCTGGTATCTCCAGTAAAAAGGTTTAGGCAGTAGGTAATGTGAAAGACCTCAGCCTGAGACACTGGAGAGCCGTTCTCCTCATAGAAGGCAATACTGACCACTAGTCTGACTCAGTACAAAGTAGTTTCATGCATTATTGTAGACTGCTAGAACAAAAGTGAGGATCTACTTACAGGTTTGCTAATGCAGGTTACGCATGACATGAAAAGCTAAGAGGCAGGAACAGAGATATGCCAGCATGTGCCTTCCGGGCACTGGCGGTGTGGGCCCCTGCGCCGGCGGAGGCTGTAGTCTGCCTCCTAAGGGCTTTGGGCCCAAAATATTCTGCTTGAAAAATCCAGATTCCATTGTTTGCTGTATCCCTTATTATTTCTGTGCAGTCTGCCATAAATCCACCTGCAAATTGCTTCTGACGTCTTGTATTACAGTGACTTCTTTTGTCAGAAAAAAAACTTTAAAAGTTGAGGCAGGGATTATTTTAATTAGGATTTTTAATTTGTGGCCCATTTCCATGTTAAAAAATAGAGGTGATTTTAGGAGTGATAAATTTCTGCTTAAAACATTCAGTGGCAGATGGTACTGTCCATGGGTATCTGCAGTGGGTAAGAAGAGAAGACTTTCCCCTCCCCATGAATCCTAAATGTATTGTTTTGCTTGATAAATATCCTGACATATACATACTTCCAACTATCAGTGCACTGTCCCTGGCTCTGGGTAGATTGTTCGAAGAGGAATTGTGGAAGTGAGCATGGGCTGAGGCCTGCCTAAGTTACTGGGAAGCCTATTCATGAACCAAAAAGATTCAGTTAGAAGCTTTTGCATTGCTTTTAAACTTCATACAGAAACACAGCAGGCATCACTTGAACTCTGTGCGGAGATCTTTGTACAAGAACAACAGATGGAAACATTTGAAGCAAGTGGGTTTCTTCCTCTCAAGGGTAGTTGAAAACAGTCAAACAGGGTCAGCATGACATTCTGTCCTTGGCCAGCAGGAATTGAGCAACTTGGCTTGGGTAAAGGTAGGATTGCCAGCTCCAGTTTGGGAAATATCTGGAGATTTTGGGCTTGGAGCCTGTGGAGAGGAGGGTTTGGGGAGGAGAGGGACTTCAGTGGGGCATAATGCCATAGAGTTGGCAAACACTCTTTCCTCCAGGCCATTCCTGGAGGGTGGCAACAGATAATTTTTTCTCCAGGCCATTCCTGGAGGGTGGCAACAGATAATTTTTTCTCCAGGCCAGTCCTGGAGGTTGGGAACTGAGGTTTTTTCCTCCTTAGGTTCATCCAGGAGGCTAGTAACAACAAAACTTGCAACTTAGATTTTGCAATTTGATTTACACTATAATAGGTTGTTTTTGCTAGAACACTATCATTCTAACAACCTAGGTTCTGGTTTTTTTTGAGGTGATCACCTGGAGGTTGGCAACCTAGGTAAAGGGGTGAAAGGAAACACTGTTTTGCTATCAGTATTTCATAAGCATTTCTGAGAATTAGATTCTTGTTTATGTATGTCTATATAATTGGTGGTATTTGTGGAAATTAGTGAGAGAGTGTGTCCGGTTGCTTGCCCCATAGGTTAGCAACGCCTCTCTCCCGTTTGCGCAAATGATCTTCTTGCAATAAAGCATTATCAAATTGCAGATATTCTCTGAGTGTCATATTTGAATTCAGCCCACAGTCTGGACCTTAGCTGGGGTTTGGATTTCCCCCCTACAGTTCAAGATTACTGTTATCTCTTGTCTTGCTGAAACAAATCCACCTTTAGCGACTATGGCTCTGGATATTATGCAGTACTTCAAAGGGGGGAAAGGTAAATTGTTAGTTAAGTGAAGGGGGGGTCACCAAAAGTAAGCAAAAGCTTCAGGATTTTTTAAAAATTAACATATGTATAAAGTGAAGGAAAAATGGTTATTCTGCAAATCATATTTCAGAAAATACCAATTCATAAATACTAAATAAAGAACAAATAGACAAGCTTGGCAATAGGATTGCAGATTATCGGGAAATCACTAATTTTTCATTCATTTATCTGATTACCTGGAAATGTGGCAGTCCCACTTAGCCAGAGAGTCTGGTTGTGGCCTCAAGCAGAGTGCTCTGCCATTGATTAAAACTGAGGGATAATTTATTTTGGTTAATGTTTATGACAACAGAAAGTTTCCACAAGGGATGAATTTTACCTAAGGAGATGGGTGATTATTACATCCGTGACATAATCTGGGGGAAAAAGGCACATTGCTTGGCAAATTTAATATTCTACTAGAAAGACAAGCCAGTAAATACACTTTAGGGACCAATCCTGCTTTGAAAGAAATGGTCTTGATGAACAATCAGTCATTTCCATCCCTAACTTCCCTGATACTTATTATGTGCCTAAAGCTGTTGCTCATCATGGTAGACCATGAAAAAATATCTGAAACATCAAAGCAATTTATACCCTTAATTGTCCAATAGTCCCCTAAGTGTAAAATCGATTTCATCTGTAATTTACAAATGAATTGATTTTGCAAAGCAGACTGCAATTATTTATTAATATCCATTGGCCTTATAATAGAGTTATAGTAAACAAAGCAACATAGGGGCATACCAAACAAGCTTATTTCTCATAAGCCTGCTCATAATTTCCTGTTTTAGAAGAGAAAGTACCTAATCTAGTGCATAGTTGCACATGCTTGTGCCAAAGAAATCGATAGGAAGTTGCAGTCAGAATTTCATTAATCCGACTCAAGTCATGGATATAAATACAGTAAATGCTCCAAATCTGAAGATAACTATTTCGGGTTATTCGGGAGTTGCTGGAAGCAGCTGACAATTCTGATCTGACAGTTATTCTTCTACTCTCACTACCGGGTATCCTTTTAATGTGCAGTGGAAGGGGCTATGTGGGGGAGGGATAGTATTACACAACTCCAACAGTTTCTGATGCTATATGAGTAAGGCCCCTGTGTTTGCATGAGTTATATCATTCTGTATGTAGGGGCAAAAAAGATTCCACCTACCCCCCTTTATATGACCGTGATTCAAACTAAGGGCCCATTCCTGAAAATTGGGCCCAAAGCCCTTAGGAGGCAGACTACGGCCTCCGCCGGCGCAGGGGCCCACACCGCCAGCGCCCGGAAGGCACACGCCGGCATTAGTGGCCCAAGCGCCGGCATGCAGGGCCGGGCACCACTCCCCGGCCACCGCTGCTGACTGCCAGCCTCCGTCTGCCAGCACAGGTTGCAGCGGCGCCCCGGGAGGTGTTCCTATGGCATAACGGCATCGGCTGCAGGGCGGGGCTGACGTTAGTTGGCCTCCCAAGCACTTTCTGCTTGGGAACGCCCCTTTTTCTTTTTACAAAGAAAAAGCACAGGTCGGCGGTCCCCCACTGCCGACCTTTTTCTTTTTAATCTCAGAGGTTTATACAATTGCCAGATACGCCAGCTTTTTGCGCCAGGCTGTGCTGAAACCTCTTTAGGAGGCAACGGCACTAGTTGGCCTCCAAAGTCCGGCACGAGCATTCCTTTCAGGAATCTGCTGACTTCTGGATTGGGGGGAATCGCCGCGGACGTGCAACTGATCGCGGGCCGGCTTGAAGCTGCCAAGGGGCAGGGAAACCACTCCCCCCACCACCTGGCAAGCGACACCCCTTGTGTAAGAGGGGATGCTGAATGGGACGCCGGTGAGCTCCCCGTCCTAGGAGCAGTCATTGCTGCAGAAGCGGCGAAGATCGCTTGGACGGGTGAGCCAAGGAGCGGGTGCCATTATCGTCTTAAGCAGCCGGGAAGAGCGGCGGGGAGACCCTGATCTTCACTGCTCCTAGGACGGGGAGCTCACCGGCGTCCCATTCAGCATCCCCTCTTACAAACTGCAGCCAATCTAGGCTTTTTGGAATGGGAGACAAAGACAAAAAAGATACAGAAAAACATCCTAAAGGACTCCCTAAAGATACTAAGCAGCTCCAGATTCAGCAAACTTCACTACCCCAGAGAAGAGCCTCTGCATCTAATATAATTGTTCCATTAACCACTTCACCAATCCAAACAGGGATATCTGAGGCTGTAAAGATGACACCTAAACCAAAACCTGAAGTCACCCTGAACTCTTTACATGAACTGATGACTAAAACATTTCAGGAGGTGTCATCAGTAAAGCAGGAGGTGGAATCAGCAAAAAAAGAACTGACTCAAAATACAGTGGCTATTGGACAAAATATGGCCGCCATTTCTGCTCTGAAAGATCCATTTCATCTTTGACAGTGCGACAGGACAAGTTGGAGGCTAAACTTCAGAAATACTCAAAGGATAACAAAGAAACCAGAAAAAGAGTTGATACTTTGGAACTGTCAATGGAAGCAAGCCAAGAGAGAGAAGAAAAGTATGGTGACCATTCAGCGATGTTGGAACTTAAAATTAAAAAAAGTTGCATTTGCTTACGCGGCCTCAAAGAAAAATCTGAAGGGAAAGATTAAAAAAAATTCTTAAAGGTGTTGGCTGATTTTCTCCAAGAAGATGAAGCAATCGTGGAAGGAATGATCATAACAGCTTACAGAATCAACTCTGTTTATGCAACAAGAAATAAAGTTCCAAGGGATTGTTTAGTTCAACTTTTTTCCAGAAGTCATCGGGATCTGATCTTGAATAAGCACTATTCAATCCACTCACAATAGAAGGTACACCGGTGAGGCTAATGAAGGCGATTCCTGGAAGACTACTTAGGTAAAGAAAGGATTTTGCAGAGATTGTGGAACAGCTGAGATTCAACGGGATTCAACATAGATGGGAATTTCCACAAGGTATATCTTTTCTCTTCAAAGCTAAAAGATTCAAGATTACAGACACTGTCAAGGCTGAACAATTTTTAAGAAGATACGAAGGAGATCTCCGTAAACCAACACATCATCCATCCCAACATCTTTCAGAAAAGGATCTCCCTGAAGAAGATAAGGCGGCAGAAGCAAGTGGTGGGCCAAAGTTACCAGAAACAACTGAGGAGGACTCTCAGTCACACGATGGCTGAACTATTAAAAATAAAAATAATATTTTAAAAAGTAATGGTTTAGATTTAAAAAAGCGTTAAGAAATGAGGTTGATTGTACGTTAATATGCTACAAGTATTGTCGTGGAATGTTAATGGTTTAAATTCTCCCAATAAGAGGAAGAAGATATTTTACCATTTACAAAAATCTAAGGCTAATGTTTTTGTTTACAGGAAACTCATATTTTACCAAAGGATATCATAAGATTGGAACAATCAAAACTGGGTAAACTTTTTACTTCATGCAATGAAATTTTTTTATGGAATAGCTATGTATGTTCCTTTGATATTGGAACCTAAGATTTTATACAAAGATAAAGATGGGAGGATCCTGTTGATAGAAATTGTAAGTGGTTTTCAAAAGATATTATTGGTGGGTATCTATGCACCTAATACAAACCAAAAAATGTTTTATAATAATTTGGCATCGATACTAGCTGAATATGCTAAAGAAAAAATGATTTGGATGGGAGATTTTAATAGAGTGATGGAACCAAGGTTGGACAGATCTGCAAAGAAAAAAAAGGGTAAATGTGAGGGTAAATTACCTGGTATTTTTAACCATCTTATAGACCAGTGGGAAATGTTTGATATATGGAAATTGGTAAACGGTAATAAAAAGGGATATACATATTATTCATCTAGACATCTTACCCATTCAAGAATAGACATGTTATGGCTTTCTAAAGGAATTATAAATCCAGAAATTTTACCTAGGGTATTATCTGGCCATAATGCTGTTTCAATTAGAATTAAGATAGGGGACAAGAGAAATAAACCATGGTCTACAAATGAATTTTTATTAAAAAAAATAAAAAAATTGTAGATAAGATAAAAATAGATATACAAAATTATTTTTCTGAAAATGTAGATAAAGCAATTTCAGATGAAGTAGTATGGGATGCCGGTAAAGCAGTAGGAAGGATATATAGGTTATTAATTGAAGTAAATTTAGAACAAGAAAGAATTAAACCAGTAATGGTGAAATGGATGAAGGAGTTAGGATATAATATTGATTTGGAAACATGGGAAAACTTATGGAAGAAAGAATTCAAATTTACACTAACCAATGAAATTAGAGAGAACTTATATAAAATGTTTTATAGATGGTATATAACTCCCGTGATGATAAGCAAAATGAAAAAAGGAGACATGGATTTATGCTAAAAATGTGGAAAGGAAAGAGGAACTTTTATGCATGCATGGTGGATATGTAAAAAAAATTTAAAAATTTGGAAAAAAGTAATAAGAGAAACTAATAATTTGATTAATATGAGAGTAAAAAGAAATCCTTCATTTTGATTATTGGGGATTCCTCATGAAAAAATAGATAGAAATGATAGGGTCATTTGTCAATATAGTTTTGCTGCTGCAAGAATTATAATAGCCAAAGTTTGGAAGCAAGTAAATAAACCTTCAATTAGTGACTGGAGAGAGAAATTATGGATGTATATGAGGATGGCCAAATTAACAGAATTCCTACATGGAAAAAATATGGAAAAATTTAAAAAAAACATGGGCGAAGGCCGTCACATATTGGGATAAACTGGCAAAAATGGATTTTACTATTTTAGTTAATGAGTTATAGAAATAAGTTTAACTTTTTTAATCTTATTGTCAATAATGTAATCTTTAAACTGTTTAGACACTTCTTGGGAAGTCTGGTGATGGATCACTTTCTATGGTGGGTGGTGGATCAAAAGGATATTTTGAATTTTGCAATTTTGACTGTATTAAGCAGATGATATAATTGATATTCTTTTGTATTTTTATTATTGTATTTGTTTGTTTTGTTTTATGTGTTATGTTATGTTATAAAAATAAAAAAAATATTTAAAAAAGGAATCTGCTGTAAATATCATAACAAAACAATTTACTTGGCTTCCTGATAGCATGACTAGAACAATAATTGTTCATTAGGTAAGAAACAGTAAAGGAAAGGGAACAGGATTATTAAAGAATAAGTTTTACTTATCATTTACACTGTGCAGACTGCAATAGGATACACGGCAAAAAAATGAGCAAGCAGAATCAGAAAGCCTCCCCAGTCAAAGGGCCTATTCAAAATACTGAAGTGCACTATTAATTAAATACAGAGGAGACCAATTATATGAGATAAGCCCCACTGAATGAAATGAGACATCAGCCCATCTTGAAAAGTACTCAACTGAAAAAAAATTCTTAAAAATATTTCTACTCAGCAAAACAAAAACGCAAGCTCACAAACACGTCAAGATGCTTAATGAGGAAAGGAAAACTGAGAGATGTTAAAGTTAGTTGTATCCTTTTTTTGTTTTGCCACAACAGATTAACATGACTGCTCCTCTAGAACCTGCCTCTTCTACTGTCAACCTTCACAACTACCTAGTTTATGCCAAGGTTAAACTAGGGCTTCTTAGCCCACACATTTGTTTTCAGCACAGGCTGAGTTCAGGAAGAAAAATGCTTCTGGACATGCACAGAATACCTTCCCCTCAACACTGGAAAACTGCAGTCTTCTGTCTTCCCAAGCACTTTAATAATTCAGTAGCTTACTTAAAGATGCAAAGGAAGTAGTAGTATTAATGAATTATATTTTTCAATGCCTCTGTAAAATGAGACTATATGTTCTGTAGCTTTCATAAGAATAAAATAAATCAAAGTACTCTCTGGTACTACATCCTATTTTCTTCCCTGGCCAACAACCACCCCCTCACAGTTGCCCCCAATAACTGGCATTCAGACAAATACTGCCTCTGAAAATGGAGGTTCTATTCAGCCAGCATAGTTAATGGCTGCTGATGGACCTGTTGACTTGCATGAATCTGTCTAACCAATCTCATAGAGATCCATTGAATCCTACAGTAGAATGACATCACTTCCAGGTTCACCCCAGAAGTGATGTCAGACCATAGATACAACTCTTTTTCTTCATTCTCCCACCCCTGTCCCCCGGTCTACTGAGTGGCAGCAGGATTAAGGGACAGCTTTCCCACTATATCTATAGTGGAAGACCTGGCAACCCTACCATTTGTGCCTCTGTCACTAATCAGAGGACTAGTCCTGCTAAAGGTAATAGCATTACTTTCCTCCAAGATATGCATAAAATAAATAGTAGAGATTTTAATCACCGATGGGTTGTTCCAGAGCCTTAAGTGCATTTTGTCTGATTTTAGTTGCCAGCCAGGCAAATCTAGCCATGCTAACAAATAAATTTGGTGTTGTATCTGACAAAAGGAGCGCTAGACGATGTTTTCTGAGAGGTCTGGGACAATCCACTAACAAGGGAATCAGAGGGCCTGAGCATATATGATCGTATAACGTGCACTCCTCCCAGCAAGATCAGCCTGGCTCCAACTAGAAGCTTATTAACCAGTTACCACTTAGTTTGACATTACCAAACTGATGTCTCTCTTCTACCTTTACTCTCCCATGTCTTTTAGTATGTTACAGCAGGACCCGAGTCTTATTTATATTTATATACAGTGCCTACCTCTGCAGTATATATTTACTTTTAATTGGTATAAATCAGTTTGTCTGACAACCAGGATTAATAATAATATATATATTATAGAACATTTATTATCACTAATGCGTAAAAGAATTACAAACTAGTTGAATGTTCACTTTCAGATTGAATGGAGAGATCCATGAATGCTGAGTAAGTTTTGTTGTAAGGCAAGATCATTGCCTCTTTTAGCTAAACATGTAGGGTTGCTAGGTCCCTCTTTGCCACCAGTGGGAGGTTTTTGGGGCAGAGCATGAGGAGGGGGGATTGGGGAGGGGAGGGACTTCAATGCCACAGAGTCCAATTGTCAAAACAGCCATTTTATCTTGGTAAACTGATCTCTATCGGCTGGAGATCAGTTGTAATAGCAGGAGATCTCCAGATATTACCTGGAGGTTGGCAATCCTATAAACATGGCATGATCTGAAAATCTACTTCAAACTAATATATTTCCAAATTAACAACAATGTAAAATTGGGAGATACTGTTAAACACCAACTCTGCAAAGCTCTTATTTTCTGGGTGTTCTAATGGGTGCAGCATGTTTCAAATGAATTCAAATACTGTGTAGCTGATCATTACATAATTAATATTTAGGTAATTTTGCATATGGAATTACACAAGCCTGCACAATTTGTCATCCATCAGCCATGGCTCAGAGCTCATCCATCAGCCACAGCTCAAAGCTCACGCAATAAACCTCCTGCTTTTATTGCCTGCTGGGAACTGCCAGATCTGATGGGGAGGGGGTGTTAAGCAACTAGCATGTCACAATTCATGGTTTCTAGGCTTGAGTGTGACTAAGCTAATCCCAAACTGAGTAGGTCTACAAAAACAATAAAATTTTGAAATGTTGTATAACATTGCGATCCTCTGTACCATAAAAATTGGTTTTTTAAAAAATATGGAATAGGCAATTATGGCTTTTAAGGAGAGGAAAACAGCATCAGCTTGATATACATTAGTATTCCAAATCAATGTTACACTATGTTGTGAAGAAAAGAACAGTAATGCTCAGCTTCCATTCAACAGGGTCAATAGAACAGTTTCAATAATTCACATCCCTCAGATCTCTAATCAAGATTTTAAAGGACATGAAACGCTGATGTGTGTGTGTGTGCAATGTGCCTTCAAGTCGCAGCCGACTTATGGCAACCCCTTTTGGGGGGTTTTCATGGCAAGAGACTAACAGAGGTGGTTTGCCAATGCCTTTCTCTGCACAGCAACCCTGGTATTCCTTGGCGGTCTCCCATCCAAATACTAACCAGGGCTGACCCTGCTTAGCTTCTGAGATCTGACGAGATCAGGCTAGCCTGGGCCATCCAGGTCAGGGCAAAACTTAGATACTGTGGTGCAAAACCTGTTCCTTTTTAACATTTAAGAACACTTTGTTACATCATGCAACAAGATTGTGGCTCGGGTAGATCAGCAGTGCAGCCCTATCAGAGTTACGTCAGTCTGAGCCATTGAAATCCATGGGTTAAGATTGGAGTTTCTCAGTATAGGACTGCACTCCTAGCAACTTGCTAATAAATTTCTGCATTCAAAAGTTCTTCTACCACAGCGCAGTCGAGCAGTCCTTTAGCACAGGATTATCGGCAAATCATTGTGATATTATGAGTCTTCCTTCAGACTTCCTGTAAAATGCCATATCTAGCTGGATAAAGGCCTACATATTCTTATAGAAGACTAAATAAAATACACAGGACTCGGTACTTTAAATGGACGGTGCATTCTAAACTTGGAAAGAACCATCTAGGTTTGGAAACAACCTTTTACATTTTTGAAGACTTTTTTTTTCTCTAAGAAGTGTTTGATACTTTTTCCCTCTTTTGTGAAATTGCAAAGTGCTGAAAATGTTTGATGCCAATTTACAGAATTCAGAAAGATGTTGGCTTTGCTGCAGCTGCCCTCCTCCACCGGTCAGCAAGCTTATGTGTGAGTAATGAGAGAGAGATTTTACAGACTCTGTGTATAGGTCCCCCAAAAAATCCTTTGGTCTGATCCTTGTGCACTAAATCACTGTCATGAAAAAATAATTTGACAAAGAGTGCAGCTCTATGCATTGGATCTAGTTAAATTCAGTGGGCTTTGAATTGAGATTGCACTGGTAGAACTCGTCAATGATATTACATTCAAATTCAAAAATTTATCCTCCCTCAAATCATTCAACAATCTATGAATACTGTTTTCACGGTACAGTAATGGGCCCCATTGCATAACTAGGCTTGCCAGGTTCTACCTCTCTTCTGGCGGGAGACTTTTAAGGCACATCTCGGGATCAAGCGTCAATGCATGGATGAGCCGACGCGCGTGCACGTCACTTCTGGTTTACAACCGGAAGTCCTCGCGAGAGGCTTTATGCCACTCAAACTTTTAGTGTACGCGCTTGCACATTTGCCCGCCAACCGTCAGCTGGTCGGCGGGCAAAGGGGCAAATTGCCAGGGGTTTGCCCGCCACCACCAGGCACCTGGCAACCCAATTGCATAACAGAGAAACTCACCAGCCTGAAAAGCATCTCCATGTTGCTCTGCCCTCCTTCGGCATATCGACAACCACACTACTCTGTACTATAAGGATGTATTGTTTTTAATTCAGTTGTGATTGATTAATTCATCAGTTTATCAGTGGCTTGTTCTTGTACCCCCTTAGCCTTTGATGATGAAGAGCCATCGGGGCCACTTGCTGCTTCCTGCTCTGAATCGTTACAGGACACATGCCTGCCCTGGCCACAAGGTCTAGAGTCGAAGCCATCATTTGTGAAACACGGCCTTTACTAGCCATTTCGTGCTAGAGAACATTTTGTACCTCATCAGCGCAGCGTAGCAATTGATAAGTTACTTGCATTAGTGTTCTTGTCCACACTCAATAGGCACTCAATATTCTATTAAAACAAACAGGTTGCTTTCATCAGTCACACTAATCTCTTCATTATACTACTTCTTGGCTGCATAAGTATTATGTGGTGCAGTATAATTGCCACCATAGATTATTATAAACCATTACCTGGCTTCATTTTTAAATGGCAAGACCATCTGTCTAAATAACAGGCAATGACAACTCTATAGAAGGGTGGCAAAGATAGGGAATATGTCATGAATACCGAAGAACACAATACCTCATTTTACATCACCAGCTGTGTTTTTTTTTAAGTCTACAGCATTTAAACTTGTCGACTCCAACAATTGTCAGTAACTGATAAAGTAACACTGTTTTCTACCACCTGCCTTCCCGTCATCATCATTATGACCCTGATTTTTCAGATATCTCACAGAATTACTTGCAGATTTGGAGGTTGCCATCAAAGCACTTAACTTGCATTTTTAACGGGGGAAATTAAGCATAGTCTTGGGCCCACAGAATCCCACATGACTAGTTCTATGCACTCAGGGGAGTTTGGGACTTGTGTTTAAACAGAAGATGCTGTACATGAAATTTAAAAAAACCCCACCTATTTTGAATTAGGGAAAATTTAAACAGTAGTCTGTCGTAGGAAGGACTGTCATTCAAAGAAGGTGATACCTAAAATACATGTTTGAATCCTGGCCATTGCAGTGCTTTCCATATGGTGATGGGCTTTTGCCGTCTCTTTGATGCAGCAGCAGATGCCAAGAAAGCCCTACATTTGGGAAAACACGACGGCTAACCCATGTTAGAGAAGAGACTGCATATCAGTATCAGACTTTATTTGTAGTCATAGACCATCAAATATCCCCAAAAATTGTAATTAAATATATACATAGATAGTTATGAACTGATAATACAAAAGATAAAAATGTAGTGGCGATTAAAAACAGAAATAAAGGGATAAAATCCTCCAAAGTATACATAAAATAGTAGAGATTCTAATTATAGATTGGTTATTCCAGAGCCTTAAGGTGCATTTTGTCTGATTTTAGTTGCCAGCCAGGCAAATCTAGCCATACTAACAGATAAATTTGGTACTGTGTCTGACAAAAGGAGCTCTAGATGATGTTTTCTAAGAGGTCTGGGACAATCCACTTACAAGGGAATCAGAGGGCCTGATCGGATACGTTCATGCAACGTGCACTCAAATAGGACATGTTCAGTGGTTTCTAATGCGTCCTAATTGCATATACATTTTCGTGCATCCATTGGCCTTTTATTAAATATCCCTTTGAGAAACTTAGAAGAGCATTATATCGAAGGGGCATAAAAGCCCTACGATATTCATGATTAGTAATATTTGACAGATAAGGCATAGTGGTGTCCCTAATAAGAGAAGAGGATTTTAATTAAAGGGACAGTACTCAGCTGTGTGTAAAATACAGTAAATGAAGGGCTCATTGCATCTGATGCCGAGAGTGGGCAAAAAGGCGAACACCATATGACAGGTGTCTCTGTCCCCTGAGGCACTGTGGAGCATAAGTGTGACTCCGTGTAATACAAATGTTGTAATATGACAGCAATTGTGCTTATCTGCATCAGAATCACATCCCTACACTGATGTAACACAGGAAACCGGTAAATCTCAATTGGCATGAGAAGAAATAGTTTCTGGTGCAAAGCAATAGCTTCCAGCAGTTCTGGGAGAAAAAGTACAGTTGCATGTTAAAGATTTTCTTGCTCCTGGTGAGTATTAATCAGCTACAGTTAGCTGCCCAAAACTCTGTTGGGGGACAGAGAATTCACATGAACAAAAAAGTTTATTGCATGATCCAGGACTTATCTTCATGGGCCAGTTTTTCCTGAAAGAATATGAAGCAGCAAGATCTCCCCCCATCACACCTCCATGCTGACTCAGGAACATTCTCTTCTTTTTCAACAAGTCCTATACCAAGTGCAGCCTAATGATAAGATTCAGCAACAAAGACTATAAAAGGTACCTTGAAGAAACAGAACTAACCTAATTAATTGGTCAACCCATGTGTAAACTTCACACAAAACATAATGAAAAGCACTGCAAGCCCTCTCTCTCTTCCACTAAATATTTCTGGCTAGCTGCCACTATAAATTACTTTCTAAAAATTCACCACTTTACAATAAAAGAACTTTGTATGCTCCAGTTTGATCTAGCTTTTATTTGTAAGATAGACTTTCAGCCCATCTGTGTAGAAAGCATCAGTGAGGTGAACCACTCACTGTTATTATTGGTCCTTAGTGAAAAGCAATAGATGCCAGATTTTGAAATATTTACAGGGTAAACAACACAGAGCTGCACAAGCTCTACAACTTTCTGCATATGGAGAAAGCCTGAACAGATTGGAATAATAAGGCACACTTGGGTTTTCAGATTTGCTCTTCCGCAAACTTGCTGCATGTTAAAAACTAGCAGGCACACAAGGGTTCAACCTAACATTCAGTGTTAATGCTATTTCCCCATGTGTAGCATCTATTTTGGGAGTATGGAATGGCCTGATCTCGTCAGACCTCAGCAGGTAAGCTGGGCTGGTATTTGGAAGGAAGAATCCAAGGAAGGACACTGCAGAGGCAGGCAATGGCAAACCGCCTCTGCTTAACCACTTGCCTTGGCAAGTTGGCTGCAACTTGGTGGCACTTTACACACACAGCATCTATTTTTAAGATTAACCATTGAGATCTACAAATCCCCAGTAGCAGCTTTTACTCATGCCGTTTAGGGAAAGTTTTATCCTTTGCAGGGCACAAGCACCATAACCACTACTTGCAACAAGAAAACAGAGTTGCACTTAACTGTAACTGTTGTTCGTCATCATGATCCAGTGATGTGCTGTGCCGTATCTGAGATCTGCTCAGGTGCAGGCCTGCTGTGGTAGAAGCTTCCAAAGCTTTCCAAAGTGATCTCCCCTCCAACCAGTGGACTGATTAGTGTGATAGCCTAGTGTTGCATACACCAGTATATGGATCTCATACATAGCCCTTCTGGGTGAAAGGGATTAAGGGCAGAAAAGGTTATAATTGGGTTTACCCAGAGGGGGAGAGGGTATCTCAGGAACACCAAACTGTCACAGATAGCCTCCAGGCAGTCACTATATCCCCATGTGACTTCATTTTCAGTGCTGATCTTTCATACCTGTTTGAACTCCTTGAAGGAATAGTGGGATATAATGTAATCAATAAAATATAATAAGATGAGCCATGATATTTAATAAAGTTATTGTCATATAACACTAAATGAATGGTTTCTTAGTTTTAGAAAGAAAAACAAAGGCTGCATTCATATTACGTTCATTCAACATAATTTAGTGCAAAGATGCAAAGGTTCAAGGAAAATGTTGGGGTATGGAAAGACAACAGGCTTAAGCATCAGTTATCCATCAGCTTGCCAAGGCTTCTGCTATGGTGGGAGAGCCCCATGCAATTTCCCCTGTTGCCTGCCAGCACCTCAAAAGTCGGCCAGAGACGTGTACATCAGTCCAAAAATTTTGGAAGAAAATTCATAAGAATATAGAAACCATAATCGGTCAACCTATCACATATGATCCCAAACTTTTCCTCCTGAGTAAAATACCGGATGAATGCAGTAAAGATCAACAGATTATATTAAAATACCTAATAACAGCGGCAAGAATAGTGTTAGCATCACTGTGGAAAACAGACAAAATACCAAAAATTGAAATTTGGATTGACAAAGCGTACGAATTTATAACAATGGCACACTTAACAGAACTATTACAAACAGATACTCAAGATCAAATAAAGATAAATGGCATGCCTTCTATGAATACATTAAAACTAAAACGCAACAATAAAATCTTATAAACGTTATGAAAGTTAAGTTGACGATTAAATATATTATGTTAACAAATGATGACAATTTGAACCTTTTAAGGGGGAGATATATATATATATATATATATATATATATATATATATATATATATATATATATATATATACACACACACACACACACACACACACACATATGTATGTATGTATGTAATTTCTTACTAATGTTTTCCCCTACCCTTTTTTCTTTTCCTGTATTCCCATTTAATACCAGAAAGCAATAAAAATATTTTTTTTAAAAAAAAAAAAGTCAGCCAGAGAAAACTGGGGGGAAATGGCTGGGGTGTCACCATGGAATACTACTTCACTTCCAGAAAAAACTGAAAGTGATATTATGACATTGGGGCCAACACTCTAGGATTTGCCAAAGCCTTTACAGTTTAACACATGCACACCCAGGTCATGCCATCATTTCTGGTTTCTGGCAGATGTGATGTCACACTGCCCCCATCCCCCAAATCTATTATCCATATCACACAATGAACCACATTATATAAAAGTCATTCGCACTGCAGTTTTGTTCAGTACATACACGCCACACAAATAGAGGGGAACAGGATTGCACCTGCTGGCCTTACCCCCCCCCCCCCCCAATGTCTATGTGTACAGGAAAAATGTCTACAGGGAATCGTATATGAATACAAATAGACTTTGTAGCTGCATAGGCTCTGTAGGACCTAGATTTTTGTAGCATACCCAACTGTGTATAGAAGGCCTCTGGGCATACATTCCACTGTGTGTTTATTTAGTATCATGCATTTATTTTGAATGACTGAACAGGATTTCTTAGTTCCTTAGTCAAATATTTCTTGAAAAACCAAGATTCTGCAAAGGTTTTTGCTTGTAAGTAAACAGTAAATACTTTCAATTTGGAGCACAATTCAAAAAGCACCTACGCTTTTGGAATCCTTAACTAGAAGGAAGTTATTACACTAGTCAATTGCTGTCCAAGCTCCTTCCATAGTGTTAAATCAATACAAAGTTCGTAAAGATAAAAGACCTAGATAATTTAATTGTTATTTTCTATTACCTGTAAAGCCATTCAACTATTAGGAAACTACTTTTAAGGCTGTATATGTGAGGTGTGCATGAAAGCTTTCCCCATAGCCACATGGATCTAATTAGATTTAAGAAAAAGTCAGTGGTTTCTTAATTAGCCAAATGAAGAAGCATCCAAATTGTTTGTGCAGGAAGGCACTGGAATGAAGAGCATGTTTTTTTTCACAAGAGCTTAACACAGGCAAAGTTCCATGGAGAGCACACCCTATGGGGGGAGGGAGGGGATCACATATTTTGTCAAGGAAGATGCGGATTTTGAATTTGAAATATTAGTAAACTTAGGGGAAAGAAATGCAAAGATCCCCAATCCAAAGACAGTATTGGACAAGAAAGGGAACAGGTAGCACTAAGCCCAGAGGAGGTAGACGAGAGCTACATCAGAAATGAATATCTATATAACGTTCAGAGCTGATTGCCTGCCTGAGTAGTGCCTTACCTACATGCCCAAGGCTTTGTACATTTATGGGATTGTATGCGTGTGTGTAAAGTGCTGTCAAGTCACAACTGACTTATGGCGACCCTGTAGGGTTTTCAAGGCAAGAGATGTTCAGAGGTGGTTTGCCATTGCCTGCATCTGTGTAGGCTGAGAGAGTTCTGAAAGAACTGTGACTGGCCCAAGGTCACCCAGCAGGCTTCGGGTGGAGGAGTTGGGAATCGAATCTGTTCTACAGATTAGAGTCCGCCCACTCTTAACCACTACCCTACGCTGGCTCTCTTTCTATTCACATGGAATTCAATTCCTGCACATAAAGCAGTTTAAAGTATCAACCCTTTTTACTTTGGAGCTTTAGAGGATAGACTAGGTAAGCACATTCCTGTTGTGCTCCCTCCTCTCCCCAAACGTTTCCCTCCCCAGGCTCCCCCCACAAATCTCCAGGAATTTCGCAACCTGGAGTTGACAACCCTAACATGGCTAGCATTTTAATAGTTTTTCTCTTGGCAGAGCAAGTTTGCATAAATGATTGCAAGTGATTGCAGAACTTTAAACAGATCCACATACTGAGTTCAAAAATTCATGAAATCCTAATGCAAACAAGCTAGGAAAGTTGATTAGATCAGTGAAAAACTTGAATGACAGCTTCTTCTAAATGGTGACAGGTGTAAGGATTTTAAGAAGGCATTAAGAATGCACCATGAGTTACATTTCTTCCAGTTTCTAATGATTTGCCTTCCTTTCATGTCCAAAGTCTAACATATAGTTCGGAGTCCTGAATTCTATTCTAAACAATGGAATCTTCTTAGAATATTCCAAATACTTACAAGTGTTTTAATACGATGGAGGATCCATCCTTGCAAAATTTATGACTGCCTAGATGTTTTTATTTTTAAAAAATTTAATACTTCATATTATATGTATTTATTTATTTATCATTCTTATAACCCGCTCTACCCCAGCACACCAGGCTCAGAGCGGCTCACAGAAACCACAAAAAATACAATAAAATATAAAATTACTTAAAACAATAAGTTAAAACAAACCTAACAGATTAAAATTTCTAACTGGCACATAGAGTTGCGATATAACGCCACAGTATGGCCTGCAGGCAGTTCAACAATATATAGCCTGCGTTAAAATAGTCAGCAGCGGTGGGTAAAGTAGGGAGGCTAGCATTTATAGTATGTGTGTTTACTTAACGTTACTTCTCCTTCCCTTGGAGCCGCTTGCCCGTGGGTCCACAAAAAGGGGGACCTGAATAAACAGGTCCCACCCTTGTGGACTTACCGGGCAGGATACAGGGGAAGGGGAGATGGTCCCTCAGGTTGGGCTGCTGCTGTCTCGCGAGGCCATGCTTGCCTCACGGTTTCTCCCCCTCCCTTCCCAAGGCGGGTGGGGTGTCCTGACGTCACCCCTCCCTGTGCCTGCTTAAGCCGGCGCAGCCCAGCTGCCATCCTCTTTGCAGCGGGACAGCGAGGTTACCCGCCCACCCTCCCTGTGTTCTGGTTATGTTGTTTGCTTTCTTTGTCACAGTTTGTTCGGGCTGGTTTTTCCATGGGGTCTGATCCAAGAAGGGAAGATGTGCTTTTCCTTCCCGTTTATGGGGACCCCCATAAGGGGTCTTGGGATGGAGTACAACAACGATGCCCAGCTAAGGGGCCTGCAGTGTGTGCTCCAATCCCAGGTGGCACTGGCTCCACACAGAGATGCCCGTCCTGGTGGGGCCTCATAAGTGCTACTCCGGTGCTGTGCCCACTGGTGGTTGGGCTGTTTATTGATGCTTTCGATACGTGTATTGAGTTACAGGGTGGTGACTCGATATCTTGGATCCGCCCCCATGTTTTTCTGCCAATGCTCCATTCTGTCGTGATCAATAAAAACTGTGGCCATTTACACCCAAAGAGCATGTGTATGTGTGTTTACTTAACGTTACTTCTCCTTCCCTTGGAGCCGCTTGCCCGTGGGTCCACAAAAGGGATTCCAGAATCCAGAGTGTTTCAAGAATTGTTGAAAATACAGCTGATACCAAACACACTTCCCAGAGCATATATATTGTTTAGATATTCTAGGCTAATAAGAATACTTTAAATAAAACACACACCAGTTGATAATGGAATATGCAATTTTGAAGGGCTCTGTGGTATTGTATTTTACTGAGAGAGCACAAAGCTAAAGAATATTTTGTCCATTTCTAGTTCAATGTTATGGCTATTTGTATTCCAAAGAGCTAATTACTGATATGACCCGAGGCTCTGGAAATGCATTATTAATGCATTGCTTAGTGCTGGGAAAACGCTAATGTGGACCATAGCTTAGATGTCTGTTTTCCAACAATACGATCCTAAACAGAGTTATACCCTTCTATATCCACTAAAGTCAATGGGCTTTGGAGGGTGTAACTCTGCTCAGAATTGCACAGCAAACCCCCTAAAGTGAATTAATTTAAGGTAAGAAGAAAAACAGTGGGATTCAAATAATGTTCTGTCCTCACCACAGCATTCCTATTGTTAATAATCTGTTTAATACTAATCATGTGTTAAACACTACACAGAGCATAGGATGTCAGATGATCCCAGGTCAGAGGACCCACAAGTCCAGGTTACATAAATAAAGCAACTGTATGGGAGATCTGTGTAACCCAAGGTCTGGGGGGCTTTGGATCAAAACTCCAGAATGCTGCTGTGACTTCCATAGGTTCCCCTCCTCTCCATAGGTCCCTCCAGAAGGGCACTTCATTTTTGTTTTTCTTAATTCAGTCTCCTTCTTTATTTGGAATAAAGAAGAGTGGCAGTTGAATCTTGGGAGTCAGGAGGAGTGTCAGCGCTCTGAAGCTTTCTCCACTTCAAAAGGAAGGAAGGTCATCAAATGACAATTTGCCTGGGGACACATCTACCTCCCTCCATCAAAAGTGATAGCAGTGTCTCAGTCAATTGGTTTCATAGTCCAACTACACAGCAGGATCTGCCAGATATTTAACAGTATACTCTTATTTAAAGTGCCATACCAATCATGTATATAATGTTACAACCAAAAATAATCAACAGGTAAATAATGTCCATCAATTATTCAATCACGAAGCCAAATTCCAGTGTCTGTGAACACAAAGAGGGATTTTGCTTGAAGATCCTACGCCGTCGTCCACTCTTCAAAGAGCCAATATATGGATAATCCAAGGCACAGGAACAATTTTTCTGGATTCACACCATTTCATATGAAATATACTTCATCAGCCCAATATACAATTATAATCGCTCATAAACTGGAGACTATCCTACTATAGGTCTTCACAATAAAGCTACCATCATAATATTAGAAACCAGTTAATTGGTTTCCTTATAATACAACTACACAGCAGGATCTTCCAGATATTTAACAGTGACATGAGAACACATCAATCTCTGAGACTGATAGTTTTATACTTCAAACTATATTCACATGTCCGTGTGCATTTGACATTTAAGGGGATGTTCCTTTAGTCAAAGGGGGTAGGACTTCCCTTTAACAGTTCTATGTGATTTCGAGGGATGGAACTTGTTTTGAAGTTGGTTAGAAAATCTGTACCTGCATGCGATACCCTCTTCTGCCCCAACTTTATAAGGTCCAAGAACCCAGTCCTAGTAATTCTATGGCAATGGAGATAAAAACATTAACATGTATGAGTGAGAATCTCTAGCCAGTCATGTGGTAGTGACTTGAGAAGATGAAGCCAGAGTGGTTAAAAAAAGTTTTATAAAAACAAGTGTCTTTGAAGGGAAACTTAAAGCAGAACCAGAAAAGGTCTTGGCAAACAGAGAAGGGATGCATTATAGATGAAGAAACCAACATGTCAAACAGCACCAACATTGATCTCTGAAAATGAGAAGTCCATGCCTCTTTCTCCCCAGTGGAATTCTCTGTACTCTTTGAGAATGGGTCTGTTAAGATTCTGAGATCCTTCCCTGCATAAAATTCTGCAGAGATTTAGAGTGAAGACTTCCTTCTGTTTAGGACTGCTTGTGTAAAAGAGGCAGCTAGTTTCATTAGCTCCCATAAATTTCTGGGGGCAACAAAGTATTCTGGAATGTTTTTAGGTGGCATAACCCTGTGGAATGCTATGGAGCGGTTCCAGAGGGCTCGCAGGTAAGGGAAGCATTCCGGCTTCAGCGGAGGAGCTGGATCCTGTTGTGGGGGCAACGCGGCTGTGCTGCCTGCTGGCACTGCCTAACCCCCCACCCCCAGGAATGGGCTGTAAGTATAACATTTAAGCAGTTTTTTGTAAAGTGGGATGTAAATATTTTATATTTAAATAGCAAAATAAAAGGTAGTCAGTGCCTTCCCTATATTTTGAACAACCATATTCAGAAAGATTCAATGTTCTTCTGTAAAGTAGAGGTGCCTGATCAAGCTTCCTTCATTCTCCAGAACTGAAGAGAGAAACTATGCAGGAACTAAAATATTGTCGAAGGCTTTCACGGTCAGAGTTCATTGGTTCTTGTAGGTTATCCGGGCTGTGTAACCGTGGTCTTGGAATTTTCTTTCCTGACGTTTCGCCAGCAACTGTGGCAGGCATCTTCAGAGTAGTAACACTGAAGGACAGTGTCTCTCAGTGTCAAGGGTGTAGGAAGAGTAATATATAGTCAGAAAGGGTTGGGTTTGAGCTGAGTATTGTCCTGCAAAAGTATTGTCCGGTAAGTATCAAGATAATGTGCTAATGAGGGTATGGTATGTTAATATGGAACCATTGTATCCTGAAGTGATCTGTTAATGTGTGTAATCCACAACTAATCTGTATGGCTATTGTTGAATGTTGTCTTTGTCTGGAGGTTTTTCAGGGCAGGAAGCCAAGCCTTATTCATTCTTAAACTCTCCTCTTTTCTGTTAAAGTTGTGCTGATGTTTATGAATTTCAAGAAAATACAACAAATGCTACGATCAGCAAAAGACAAAAGAGACCCCCTCACCTCTGCAGGAGTATATCGTATACCTTGCAGCTGTGGAGAAGTTTACATCGGGACCACAAAACGCAGCATACAAACAAGGATAAAAGAACATGAAAGATACTGCAGACTTGGCCAACCTGAGAAATCAGCAGTGGCTGAACATGGACTGACACAAACAGGACACAGGGTCTTATTCCAAGACACTGAAAGACTGGACAATTCTACCAACTATTTTGTCAGATTGCACAGAGAAGCCTTTGAAATTCATAAACATCAGCACAACTTTAACAGAAAAGAGGAGAGTTTAAGAATGAATAAGGCTTGGCTTCCTGCCCTGAAAAACCTCCAGACAAAGACAACATTCAACAATAGCCATACAGATTAGTTGTGGATTACACACATTAACAGATCACTTCAGGATACAATGGTTCCATATTAACATACCATACCCTCATTAGCACATTATCTTGATACTTACCGGACAATACTTTTGCAGGACAATACTCAGCTCAAACCCAACCCTTTCTGACTATATATTACTCTTCCTACACCCTTGACACTGAGAGACACTGTCCTTCAGTGTTACTCCTCTGAAGATGCCTGCCACAGTTGCTGGCGAAACGTCAGGAAAGAAAATTCCAAGACCACGGTTACACAGCCCGGATAACCTACAAGAACCAATATGCAGGAACTATTGTTTATGAATATTTTTTCCATGGTGACTATAGAGTAGAACCAATGAGGATTTTTGTCTCAAACATCAGCTTAAATTATGTATCCTAATGCAAAGCAAATTCTGTACTCACAAATCCACCATCAGTTATTTATTAATTATGCATATGAACTCCAACAGATTTCAATAATTACTCCAGCTTTAAAAGATGATCCTGTCTATATTTGATAAGTATGGAAGCAAAGCATACATTGATCATATTTATGTCATTCCTCTAATTCCTTCAGCATTAAAAATATACCACCAACTACGCTTATTAGCCTAAAAAATATATATTACTATTTTTAAATGTATGCAAGCATACAGAGTTATGACTTTATTAGATTTCCAGTCATTTAGATCATATTTAGCTCTTTGAGGAAATGACAACGAAGAACAAAACTAATTTAGCATTTATAACATTTTAAAAGTGTATATAAAGGACAGTATATGATAAGCAGCACCAAAGGACACCAAAAAGCCCCCAAGTTGGTGTGTGTGTGTGTGTGTGTGTGTGTGTGTGTGTGTTACAGAAAGTATCTGGCCAGTACAATGTAACAGTTCACTTACCAGATTTTCAGCCCAAAACAAAACAAAACTTCACTTCTCAAGACACAGTTTGTGCTGTTTGCAACATGTATATTTATAAAAACATCTCAGTTGCTCTCCAACAAAACAGTCAAGACAATATGTAATAAAATTGAATACATCTCTCCATAAGAGAGATAAGAGTCCACAATAGCCATGCAGATTAGCCTTGGATTTCACACATTAACAGATCACTTCAGGATACAATGGTTCCATATTAACATACCACACCCTCATCAGCACATTATCTTGATACTTACAGGACAATGGTTAGCACATTACCTTTGATACTTTTTGCAGGACTATGATTCAGCTCAAACCCAACCCCTTTCTGACTATATATTACTCTTCCTACACACTTGACACTGAGAGACACTGTCCTTCAGTGAAGATAATTCACAGTGGGTAGCCGTGTTAGTCTGAAGAAGGTATCTGAAGAAGTGAGCTGTGGCTCACGAAAGCTCATACCCTACCAGAAAATATTTTTGTTAGTCTTTAAGGTGCTACTGGACTCTTGCCCTTTTTGAATACTGTCCTTCAGTGTTACTCCTCTGAAGATGCCTGCCACAGCTCCTGGCGAAACGTCAGGAAAGAAAATACCAAGGCCACGGTCACACAGCCCGGATAACCTACAAGAACCAATGAACTCTGACCGTGAAAGCCTTCAACAATATCTCTCCATAAGTTCACCATTGTTCAGCCTACAGCCAGCAAACATAAAACCATACATGATCAAAAGTATCAAAATGATAGTTCCTCCCCCCCCACCCCCGCATGGGTCCTACAGTAGGCATCAATTCCTAACTCACCTGAGCTTGGTTCCAAACAGCTCCTTCAGATGAATACAAACACTCGAGGTGGGCTAGCAGGGCTTCTTCTTGTCATGGCCTCACTTCTCACTTGTACTTCTCAGCTGATCAAGAAAAGAATTGCCCTAGTTCCAAACCTGCCCCCAAATCCCCCCTCCCAGTTCAGATTTGTTTTTAATTTCAACAGTTGCAACCCGATTTGTGCTGCTATCAAAAGATATTTCTGAATCGGCACCAAAGTTCTCAGGTGGATTGTCAGGCAAGGAAATATCAGTAGGTAGACATGGTGAATTGCTGCTATGGCACTCTTGTCTTGGATGCTGATGAAAGTCTGTGATGCACAGATACCTGGTCATGTACCTTTCTCATGGGCAAAGTAAAGGAGAAACATGGCAGACAGATGTAACACCATAAAGGCAATCTAGGGGTATCTAAGGAAATAGAATTAGTATGGGTGATGGCAGAATATAAAGATATCGTATTCTTTCAGTAAAAGGGCAGCTTCTTTTGTTACCGTTTCCTAGAGAAATACAAACCATGTATAAGTTAATTTCAAAAGGTATCATTAGATCTTTCTTTATCACTTCCTGCTCTCTACTAAAATTTATAACCTATTCATTTGACAATGCACAGATATTTTGAAATTAGTTGCACGAATAGAATTTTTTACCCAGAAAACACTTCCTCCAATTTTTCAAAAGACTATTGTGTGACAGAACATTGAGTAGTCTCTTTATAGTCAGGGAAGATAATGATAAGTTAGAACTTTAAACATATTAAAGGGCTGTAGATTCAAAATTGCTACTACCATTTTTCTTTGGCAATGCAAAACATCAGTATCTGATGGAAATGCTTGGGGGAAAGCATGAGGCACAAGAACATATCCCTGGATGTACAATGCTTCACAACTGTGACTCAATAGGGTTTCAACACAACATACCATTATTGATCTGAGACTTTCCTATTGGCTCATATTTGTTATAAAGGATGATATGACTTGAATTATGATGTCTCGTGAAATTGCTGTTATCCCACGGAAGATACTGTCTGTAGAAAATTCTACATGGGTCAAAGTATAATGGGAAAAATGTTAATCCATTCCCACCTATAGTTAGTTTCATTCAAAGAATTCATTTGCATAGCATCTCCTCAAATTTGTTTAGGGGCTCGGTGTTCTCTGTTACCATTTTCCAGCAAACCCACAAAGCAATCCTCATGGGAAATTAAGGCTAACCACAGCCCATGAGTTTTCATTCCACTCTGCAAAATGACCTTTGCTGCAGAGGGAGTAGGCAGCACGCATGAGTAGAAAAGCTATTGACATAATGGCTTCAAATAAAACACGTGGCATAGGGGTCACTTGCATGGTTCTATGGAAGGGAATGGGGAACCTTCAAGTCTCCAGAGCTACCACATATTTGGAAATATTTTCCTTAGTGTAGGGAAACTGCAGACTTTGAAATAATTTACCTTTCAAATAACTAGGCACTCAATCCTAACAGAACAGAGTGTCCATTAAACAGTTAAACAGTCAAGTATTTCTGAACCTCTACTACTTCTGTGTACATGTAAAATAATGTTCCTCACACAAAAAACCTGTGTTGTTACTCCCAAATTTGAATGTTCCCTTCTGTGAGTTTCCAGCTTTCAGTAAATTTGTCTCTTTCTGTGTTCAGATCCTAGGGAAGTTACTACCCCATTCCTGTATAAATAAACAAATAAACTTGGGAAACTAGCACAAAACTCATCCACAACCTTAACAGACAAATGGGATAGGTAACATAACAGGTAATATAATCCAGCATTAAACTTCCTGCATTATAGTTTCCTGGCAGTGCTAGCTGCCTGACGAAAAGGAATAGTTTCAAAATTCTCCTCATTCAGTTGAGATTGCCTTACATTCTGGCATCAAAACTACCTGATCCTCTGCGGTAGAAGAGGATTAATGAATGCTAATTGTTAATGTTTATAATAATTAAGGATAGATTACTAGGGTTCCCAACTGCCCGCTCATGGCGGGCAATCTACTGCCCATTGTTCCTGCTACCTGCCCACTCTCAGCTGTGGGCGGGTGGAAGCAGGTGGGGGAAGGGCGCCTGATGTCATCACGTAGGTGATGTGATGGCTCCCCCTAGCCATCACATCACCTACATGATGACATCAGGCGCCTTACTGGGGCAGCTGAGAAAAAAAGCACTGTCACGAGGGAACAGCTGATTGGCGAGTTGCCTTGTTTCCTCCCCTCCAACTCCCCTCCCCACTCCTCCAAGAGCCTCACCGATGATCAGCTGTTTTGCGCGAGGCAGGAGGACGGGGCGTAGTTTGCAGCCTGTTTTGTTTTTGTTCCTTCCCTCGTTGCGGTGGTCGTCCGTGGCTGATTTTTTCCCCCACCGTCCTAGTTGGAGCTGCCCTACAAACCGGACATACGTCATCACGTAGATGATGCTGATCTCCACCCCCAACTCCGCCTTCCTGAAACCTCCCGCTGGTTGCAAGGAGGGACCTGGCAACCCTATAGATTACATTTGGCCAAGAAGCTGTTGTGTGTGTCCTCCAAAGTACCTGTTAAACAACATGTGATAGTATTGGATAATGGACTACTTTTCAAATGGAATCCCAATCCGTGGGGCATCCAAAGAGCAGTTCAGGCACTGTTCCAGCTTTTAAAAAACCATTTCCCCCCCCAGCATCCATGGAGACCAGGTTGAACAAGGCCTTTGTTTTAAGTGCTTTGGGAGCATGCTTTTGCAATTTTGCCATTTGGGGATTGCAGAAGAAGCAACCACTTAGTTTTCCTAAGATTTCTAGTATCTGCTAATCTTGGACATTAGGGAGGGAAATTTTTCAGGCAAAGCACAACCAGGTCTTCAGTAAGAATTAGATATTTTTCTAATGTGATATCATTTTTAATATCATGTTACAGTGTGGACATGAGACCTTTATTTTTACTGTTACTGTATAATAAATAAAAACAATAGTTGCAAAATATGCCTTACCGTAAAGCTACTTTAGCACATGTGTGCTCTCTTTCAGTTAAATAAAACTAATAAAGCATAATCATGAAAAAAAATGTTTTTTAAAAAACCTGATTAATATTCTGCAATTAACAATTGACCCAAAGGGGAGTAAAGGTACTAAGAATATCAAAAAGGCAAAAACACATATAGTAGTACCTCTTATACAAAAAAGATATAGGTAGTACTATATGTGTTTTTGCCTTTTTAATATGCTGCAATGCTAGGATAGTCCAGGAGTGCATTTAATAATGTTCAAAGAAGTATTTAATATGTATCCATTAAGTGTGAGACCATTATAGTTATACACAGGCAATGGCCAGCAATATGGGGTAGAGCACAAAATGGCACTTATCTAAATACAGGAATACTCTAAAAGCTGTTTACTTTGTTATAAACTGTTAATGAGATAGACACTTTAATAACATTAAAAACCCTATAAAGTGACTAAGTGCTTGTAAATTATCACCATTGCTTTTGCATTCAAAATACTGAAATGTGGGAGCAGGTTTACTTCTTAGGAATTGCCTTTTAAATTCCAACCATTAGACAAATGGTTAATTCAAATAAATAAATAAATATCCTGAGTTACACCCTTCAACGTCCACAGAAGTGTGTATCGAAAGGTGTATCTCGGCTTAGGAATGCACTCTTACTTACTTACTTAATTTAATGCCAAACTTTTTCACTCAGATTTGAAGTGGATTACAATTAAAAAAACAATAAAAGAGGACAATACATACAGTAAATGTAATAAAACTGCCTACATTTTTTCTCCAGGCATAATAATGCAACAGAACCATCTAAAATTTTCTACAGGCATTAAAAATGACAACACTATTTCCTTGCATAAGCTCAACAGCAACAACAATATAGTAGTAGAGCCTAATTTAAAAAGAGATTGATAGAACCTAGTAAGGAGGACTGTATTATTTTCTTTTGATGATTGGAATTATTCAAGAAAAATAATATGTTATTGTCACAAATGATGCTTCTTTAATGCTTGTGATCCATGATTGTATATGCCAGATCCTTTTATTACATTTCCAAAGATGCCTTTTTTTTTCAGATTTAAACAAACATTTATTTGATCCAATTTCCATTTTTGTAAAGAGAGTAAATGTCAGAATATAAAAGTATTGTAGTATCAGCAGGGATGCTGAAAACTTAGACACAATTGGTGTTCAGACTTATCGTGATCGATCTGCTTGATTACAGGTGAGTTCAGCCCCTACTGGGCCACCTCAGTGTTTTTTTTATTTAAAGTTCAGATCAAATGCCAGGTTGAACTAGGGTTGCCAACCTCCAGGTACTTGTAAAAAATAAACAGCAAGGTTGCCAATAGAATTGTATATTAACCATCAAAAATTATAACAAGTGGTGTACAATGTGGTACATATAACCATTAAGTGCAAATTAACACATATCATACATTCTTAACAACTCCATATGCTATGCTATACATAAGTGATCCTATACTAATTAAATTAAATATACAAATACTTTGTTCGGGCGCAAAGTCCTCTGTGAGGAATGTTTTTATCCTCTATGGCAGATTAAGGCTGTATAGCTCTCAATCATTTGCCTCAGGATTCCTCAGTAGGTATGTATATTGAGACACGTCTGAAGAAGTTCCAGCCGCTGTAAATGCGTGGTGCTGGAGAAACAGATTCAGCTTTCCTTTGAAGGGTGGCAAAGCGTCGAACCACCTAGCTGGTGGAACTGACTAATGGATCCTGTGGATCGACAGAGCTCCAGATAGCCCCTGTTTCGACGTATTGTCTTCCTCAATAATTAACGCTGGCAGTTCAATGACATCCTCCTACGTTATTTGGAACAGTGTTCTCTCGTCCCCCAAGTAACTGCAATTCTCATACGACTGTGATTGAATGTACATCTGATCTGAACACCAGGCCACATGGGAGCAATGAGCCAAGAGTACAGTAAAAACAAAACAAAATGAAACCAAGACACACACCATGGGACACCTATTTTGTTAGGCAAACCAGTTTTAATAACAGGTGGTGTCAAGTGAAAACAGACTGCTAGAACTGCAAGAATGCACAGGCACAAATTGATCCAGATCAAGTTAGTTTGCCTGCCTTTGCCATTAATGATCTGCACGGGGCTTACAATGAAGCAACTGGTTACGAGAGAACTGTTAATCACTAACATGTTTTGTGTGGGCCAAGGTAGACATGACGTTTTTCAATCAATTGGGTCCAGGTTTCCCTGACTTGATTTGCTGTGGGGAGCTCACTTTTAAAGCACCACAGAGTCCAATTGGGCTCAGGATTATAGTGTGGAAGGAGGAAGGACTTCTGCCCTCCCACCTGCATCATTTTCCCAACCTGCCATGGCCCCCGGGAAGCATTATTGGGCCCGTGCATGCAGCTCCAAAAGGGAGCAAATACATTCTCAGGCTGTTTCAAATTGGGGAAACAATGTGAAGGAAGGCAAAAGCCCCTCCTCCTTCCAGGCCACAGTCCTGAGTTGAATTGGGATCCTGCAGTGCTTTAAAAGTGAGTTCCTTGCAGCTGTTGTGTCCATGTTCTCCAATTTGTTAAAAAAAATTCATGTCTAATTTGGGCCTTAAAACAATAAACAGGGAGGCAGCAGTGGAGCGTGGAAGCAGTGTGATAGGGCGTGCACAATTGTCTTTCTTGCACTGTTTCACATATGCAGACTGTTCAAACACAAGCGTCAGCTTGGCATTGTATACATGCCGCAATATATATTAATTTCATCAGTCCAGGCTATTACTGCAAGCTTGTAATTCAACACAAAACTGCAATTAGGAAAGCAAGGATAGCAATTTTGTACAAAGCAATTTTGTATAAAGTAATTCATGTTCCCATAGGACATGCTGATTCTTTAATCTTATCCTAAACTGCCTTTGGTTAGTAAGTTGAATATGTTATTGTTATGACCATTATTGCTGATGCTAGTACTTTTAAAACTTAAGTTCTTTTTCCATTATATTAGGCAAGAAGATACCTACATTAAATTAAATATGGTCTGTGAGTTAGCCTTCTGTGCCTCCCCAAAAGTGCAGTTTCTGGCTAGCAAGCCAAGAGGGATATATATATTTTAACTAGGCATTCCTGTTAAACTCCTACTTCTATTTTATTTGCATTTTAATCCTCCAAAATACAGGATGATATGTAGATGCATGGACATGTGTAGGTATTATGTGTTAGGTCTGCCAACTCCAGATAGGGAAATTCCTGGAGATTTGGGGGTGGTGTCTGGGGAGGGCAGAATTTGAGGACTGGAAGGAGCTGGGAGGGGGGATGCTCTTGAGTCCACCTTCTGAATCTGCTGCTTCCTCCAGGGGGACTGATCTCTGTAGTCTGGAGACCAATTGTATTTCCAAGAGAATTTAGGGCCCCACCCAGAGATTGGCAACCCTGGTACGTGCATTTTAAGGATCTCCCATTGACTATTCTCCCTCAGGCTATTTCATGTACTCAATAGGTATGCTTACAAATTTGTGTGTTTGTGTGTGTACGGTTACTTATCACTAATTGAAATCAAGGGACTTCGAAGTGCTCAGTTTTGTTCCTTCATATTTTTTACAATTTTAAATTAATTTTGTCCTCAAAATGTGGCAAAGTAACCAGAAGCAGAATGAGTAATTTCCTTTTGGAAAAAAATTTAGAACAGTAAAGGATTCTTACTGAGTTTCTTTCTTTCTGCTGGTTTTATTAATCTGGGCTAACAACAGGCTGGTCCCTTTTTCTGACATATTTAACTGCATCCTTACAAAAAAAATTAAGGAGAACTCATAAATGTGACAAAGGCAAATGTCTTCCATTGCAAATTTGAGCTGTTTGAACTTCCGAAATGTTCCCAAATCTTTTCCAAATACAGGTGTCTAAAGCCTTTCACCATTCAGAACGAAGGTCTTTAGCCATGTCCTAGTCATTTATGTATGTACTTTCTCAAAATGGGTACTGCCAGAAACAGTCATATCATGCAGGGGCTGAAAAGCAAACCGCTTGCTATTTCTAAAGTAAAGAACCATGTAAATTATAAGAGCAATGTAGCATTCTTTTCTAGGGCAACTAAGTTCACTGTATTTGAGAAATGGTTTGCAAACAACAAAACCACCTACTGCACCACACCAAAAAAAAAAAAAATCCCCAAAATACTGCAGTGTTTGCAGGAACATTTCCAATATCTTGTGAGGCAGGTTTTCTGCAGTGAGTGCAACATTCATCAAATGAGAGCATAAAGTGCTTCATAAGTCTTAGAGTTTAACAATGAAACATGAACTTTTAGACCCTTAAAAGCATTGCTCATCTTCACACTTAAGCATTCCTTTCTATTTCCATTCCATTTTATTCTTGACAAGTTTATGTCAAGTTTAAGATTTGGGTTGTCTGATAAAAAGAACAGGGTGGTTTTAGGGTTGCCAACTGCCAGGTACTAGCTGGAGATCTCCTGCTATTACAACTGATCTCCAGCCGATAGAGATCAGTTCACCTGGAGAAAATGGTCACTTTGGCCATTGGACTCTATGGGATCGAAGTCCCTCCCCTCCCCAAACCCCGCCCTCCTCAGGCTCTGCCCCAAAAACCTCCCTCCAGTAGCGAAGAGGGACCTGGCAATCCTAGGTGGTTTCCATTTTTAAGTCCAGCTTCAAAACTTTGGGTTTCAATGGCATCAACTTCATCAACACCAAAATGTTAGAAATTTGTGCGCATGGTGGCCGGGGAGGGAAGGGGCGTCTTCCTCTCTGTTGGCAAATTTTAAAATCTTGTTCGTTTACATTCAAAATGATTCATTTTGAGATTTCACAAGTCAAAATGAAGGATGATTAATCAAGACTCACCCACAGGCCCAAGGCTGCCTAGAAACCACATGACCTGCCATTGAATCTCGTCTCTCAGATGTGTGGGGGCTGCTGTAGTTGTACAAGAAAAGGCACTCCATGTATGGCCAGAAGGCATAGTCTTTTTGTTACCTGAAGCCAAATCCTGGCATAAAAACATGTTCTAGGAACAAATCTGGAGATCCCTAGCTTAAATTAAATTTTACTCATGCATAGGGTTGTCAACCACCAGGTAATAGCAGAAGATCTCTTGCTATTTCAACTGATCTCCAGCTGATAGAGATCAGTTCACCTGGAGAAAATGGCCGCTTTGGCAATTGGACTCTATGGCATTGAAGTCCCTCCCCTCTCCAAACCCCGCCCTCCTCAGGCTCCACCCCCAAAATCTCCTGCCGATGGCGAAGAGGGACCTGGCTGGCAACCCTACTCATGCAAGAGTTGTTTGTCACCATAAGAGCCTTCTACATACCAACTAGAGAATGTACTTAAGAAATTATCTGCAGTTAACTTCTCTTTTTCTTTTTTTAATTTGCCTCCTCTTTCATTTTGCCATGTTCCTAAGGAACACTACTCTATTGCGCTCTCAATCCCAGGATCCTAGTATTCGTCTTACAATTTACAGCCTGCACTTTAGGGGGGGAAATATCGCACAGCACCAGGTCCTAAATTAAACTGGCTGCTGAATCAGGTGTAGGAGTCAGTAGAAAGGAGACCAGCTAATTGCAGGAGCTTTAGTCTGCTTGCTGTGATCAATACTACCAGGGCCCAAATACATTAGAAATAGATAGCATGCCCTAGACAGCTCCACCTCACTGTCAAATAGGTCAGACTCCCAGACAGCTAAGGTTCTTGGATCTCTTGGCAGAGACTCGGTGTTCAAGGCTATAAACGGGCGAAGACTTAAACCATCAAGACAAATGCTACCTACCTTTGCAGTGGATGGTTTAAGTTGGCTCATAAATAGCTTCCAGGACAGACTGTGTACCTCCAGCAATGGCTCTGAACAGATTTCCTTGTTGTTACAATCCCACAATGTAGCATTCTTTTGTAAAGATTTTTTCAGCACTTTAGAAAGAAATGCTGAAATGTTAACGGCACTATGGGACTGAAAGCAAAACAAAACTGTGTGCGACCCTATGGCTTTGGCTTCCTGGTAGATTTTTGTCCCTGAGGGGGAGCCTTAGGAGGTTGCTAAGATAAAGGGAAATGAGAGAGGTCTCTGAAGGAAAGGAGAGAGAGAGAAAAGTTCTAAGAAGAAGGGGACGAGAAAGGTATTTGAGGAGAAGGGAATGTTTTCTGTGCAGATAATACCATAGTCTTGTGAGTGATGTAAAAAAGAGCTGCAGCCTCTGGACATTTACAGCCACACAAAACCTGCCAACCTGCAGGGAGATTAAGAGAGGCTTTTGGAAGCCCTGTGACAGAAGAAGGAGGAGGAGGAGGAGGAGGAGGAGGAGGAGGAGGAGGAGGAGAAGAAGAAGAAGAAGAAGAAGAAGAAGAAGAAGAAGAAGAAGGAGGAGGAGGAGGAGGAGGAGGAGGAGGAGGAGGAGGGTGGAGGTGGAGGAGGAGGAGGTGGGTGGAGGTGGAGGTGGAGGTGGAGGTGGAGAGGTTTTTATATGCCGACTTTCTCTACCACTTAAGGGAGACTCAAACTGGCTTACAATCACCTTCCCTTCACCTCCCCACAACACACACCCTGTGAGGTAGGTTGGGCGGAGATAGCTCTAAGAGCTGTAACTTGCCCAAGGTCACCCAGATGGCTTTGTGTGTAGGAGTGGGGAATTCGTAGCCAGTTCACCAGATTAGCCTCGGTCGCTAATGTGGAGGACTGGGGAATCTACTGCTCCAAACCACTGCACCATGCTGGCTCTGCCACTTCTCTGTTTTTAGTTTAATTTTGTTGTAGACGTTTGTCTTTATACATATTATTGGTACCTTGATTTCACACACTCCTTTAAATGAATCATTTATATTTTAAGTAGTATTTGTGAAGGATAATTTTTTACTAGAGGGAGGCTGTTTTAAAGTTGTGTTTTTCTTTCTGTTGCCTTCGGGTAACTTCTCTGGATTAGGAGAAATGGAAGCCAGTAGGCTAGTGGTAATGTTATTCTCTACCGTTCAACCCCCTTCCAGTCACACCCCCAAGCCCCATAATTTTTTTCCTTTGTTTGAGGTCGGTGAAAAAGAGTGCAGTTCAAGGCCGATAAAAAGAGTCTGGAAACCAGGGGGTGGGGGTGGAAGGAACTTACCAGGAGCAAAGAAAGCCCTAAGCTAGCGTTGCTGGCAATGCAGTGATGCCAGTTCTAGCCCACCTGGGAGTGATGTCATCATGTCATTGGTGATGTGGAGATGCTCTGGTATTCCAGCAAAAACTCTATGGTAGAATTCATTTTTACCACAGAGTTTTTGCTCAAATACCAGAGGGTCCCTTCATCGCCAGCAACATAATGATGTCTCTTCCGGATGTTGCCGTGTTGCCGGTGAGACAGATCTAGGCCTCCTTTTGCTGCCAGCAAACTGGTGCCAGGGGAAGAGACCCCAGAGTGGGTGGTGCCCTGCTCCCAGTGGGGGCCTGGCAAGCCTATTTCTAAGTCCATTGAAGTAAACTGGCATAGAAAGATGTAACTCTGCTTAGAATGGCACTGTCAGTTATACAGTTTTAAGAAAGCTGAAGCAAATGTTCATAACCAATTCAAACTCTGAAATCTTTTTTTTTTAATTACTTCCTTGAAGCCCCTTTCCTCAGAGGATGTGTCATGGCCCCCCCTGTGACGGACTCGGAGGAATCAGCAGAAAAACTGGAACAGCCGACCACGCCTCCAGGAAACGTGGCAGAGAAGCTGTGGGCTGATTTACAAGGGCCGGTGGAGGCTTCAACAGCTCAACAGCGTGATGGATTCCAGCCTTCCTCAGAAGCCAGAGGGAGAGATGATGAGTTACAGCAAGAAACTGGCCCCATAGAGCTCCGAAGAAGAAAGCAGCGACAGCTGCTTAGTGAAAGACGGCACTCGGCGAGATTACTCAGACGTAAAGAAATTACAATGGCTGAAGATGACAGTGAGCAATGGCAGGATCAAGCTCACTCCGATAACCGGCCAGATCTAAGGTGTGGCAAAACCCAGCTGAAACGTGGATGCAACGTGCTGAACTCCGGCATCAGCTACACAGCCACACGCCACTCTAGCTTGAGACCTTGGACTGACTTTATACACCGACCTGCTGACTTACTAGTGACCCTGACCTCGGACTGCCTATTTGACGCCTCTGCTGTTTAGCCTTTGATAAGTACCAGCCCCGGCCTGACTTTTGGATTATCGGACTTTGCTTTCCCTGCTATCTCCACTGTTTAGTGCAGCCGTCCCGCTGTAGAAGTTTTGGCTTCTGTGCTTCCCTCGCATCCTGCCACTCCCTCCCTCAGCTCCCTCTGCACCGTGCCGCAGTAGCAGCCTGGCCCGCCTGCCCGGCCAGTACAATAAGAAAGTCTGTAGTAGTTTGTGATCTATGGTCTGCTTTGCAGTAGAGTATTCCCTGTTCCTATATATGCCATCTGGTATTGTTCAATAAAGCTCATTCAAGAATTGCACACCTGGTCTCAGAGATGCCCCAAAACATTGTTTGTCTAAGGCTTATAATCAAACACACCCACACAATGCTGGTAAAAACAAACTGAATAACTTCCAGTTTGTTCCCTTTTAATTGTATCCCAATACAGTGTCATCCTTGCATGGTCTAATCTACTGGAGAACAGTAAACGACAATAGAGATCAACTAGTTTTCAATATAACATAGTGTAAACCCTGCTTCAGATGAAATAATATGATATGTCTCGGACACAGTGACAGATACCAAATACTGGATATGCCTGCCTTATCTCCTGGATGACTGAACATCTATATGTAGATATTGTATGCATAGGTCCTATGCAATAATTGAATCCAACAAACACAGACCCAAACTGTATCATTATTTCTCATTAAACTTTAACGACATAATGTGTAAGCCCTGTGCAAATCAGCAATGCTGATTCTATGATCTTAGGCAGATGATGAGAGGGAGGGCATCTTGGCCATCTTCTGGGCATGGAGTGGGGGTCACTGGGGGTGTAGCGGGGAGATGGTTGTGGGTTTCCTGCATTGTGCAGGGGGTGGACTAGATGATCCTGGTAGTCCCTTCCAACTCTATGATTCTATGAAATGCTGCATCCAGTGTATAAAAATGATACCACATGCAGACAGTGCCAGTCTTTATGAACCAGCCCATAATTGTGGTCATTGTCGTAATCACGGTCATCTTTTGAGTGCTACAAAAAAATTAAAGTGGGTTCATCAGTGGCATGAAAAATTATGATTTGGGTTCCCAATGAATCACTGACATACCTAGCCAATGAGGAGCTTTTTTTTTTTTTACTCAAATTGAAAACAAGCTTTTACATGAGTGTGAAAACAGTAACAATAAGTAAATATTTCTAGAAACTTGCATTAACTATTCTGACTGAAGAGCTATATTTACTATTTCTAGCTGCTGGGGAGAAGCAGCTGAGAAAAGGCATTACTTCCATGCGCTGTCTCAGAGCATCTGGCTAGCCTAGGAAAGTTCCCACTGGCAAGCTGCATTGCCCACTGTTGCTCCATCCAAGCAGCAGTGGAAGAAAAAGCAACAGCAACATCACTGACATAGCTATGTCACTTCCAGCTAAAACCCGACAATGACAGAGGAGCTCTAGGAATTGCCAGAAACTATGGTAAAATCATAGACATTTCTGGTGATTCCTAGAGCTAACCTTTATTTCTGGTCTGTACCTGGAGGTGATGTAGAAATGTTTGTGATGTGGAGCCCACCCTCCCTAACCCTGCTCCCAGCCTTCATGCCAGCTGCTAAGCTCAACCTGGCAACCTTAGGCTGGCCAGTGGCCATTTTGGAACCAGGGTATTCAACCAGTTGTATCTTAGGTCTGATCCATCTGGGCTCTCTTCCTAACATTAGTCTTGCTATCCAAGTTATATGCTGAAGTGAAATTACCCACTACTACAGTAAATACTTCATTGGTGAAATAATTACACAAGAAAACACATGCTTATATCTGAAGGTGAGTTAGCCAAACAATTCAATCCTGATTTCTGTGTTCCTAACCATTGCCCTCTTTATTCAAAGAGCAACATGTGTAATTATTGATATTTGAATAAAGTAAGCAAGAAAAGCCATTAGTCTTGTCATTTCCGAGCTTCTAAAACACTTTAATGGGTTTAGATTAAGACGAGGGGGGAAAGGCCTTTACAAGGACCAGAAAGTAATACTCCTCTAAAAGGAGAAATTCAAAGGCATTATTACCTCACTGATATTCAAGGTTAAGATACAGATTTCATATACAAGGCCACTAAGATCTATTGTCAACTCTATGGTTCAGGAAAAATGACAAAACGTTTTTTTCCCTATGTGAACAAGCTTAGGTCTCACTCTCTCCTCGCTCCCCTCACACATGGCAGTCTAATAAATGACTTTCACAACAAACCATATCTTGTCATTCCATCAGAACCACAATTGTGGCTTGTTCTCTTTGCAGCAAACCAGAATTCCAAACTAGGATTAAGCAGAGAACAAACAACAGGTTACAATTGGTAGGAGCAGTACAGACAAAATGGGGTTCAGGAATCAGTTACTTTGGAGAGAACCATGAGGCTGGGTACCCAAGGTTGGGTAGAAAGAAAGAAAGAAAGAAAGAAAGAAAGAAAGAAAGAAAGAAAGAAAGAAAGAAAGAAAGAAAGAAAGAAAGAAAGAAAGAAAGAAAGAAAGAAAGAAAGAAAGAAAGAAAGAAAGAAATACTGAAAATATAATTTATTTGAAGCGCTATGTAAAGGTTAAAAATATTTTAAAACATTAAAATAGCACAATGGCATTTCCTAGGGTTGATACCTGCTCTACTAGGTTGATACTAGCACACATCGTATATGAGAGACATATACAAACCAGTATTACAACTAGAACCAAACTGACCAGATGTTTGAGTAATTGGTAAAAGATTTTACAACCTATACACATGTCTGGTTTGCTTTGAACTGTTTGTATATTTATTTATTTATTTATTTATTTCTGTAAATGTGTGCAGGCTTAACATGGGTTTTTATTAACCACTAATGAAGGCCCAATAGGCCGAAACGCGTTTGGTATGTGGTTACAGACATCAACCCTAGGAAATGCCATTGTGCTATTTTAATGTTTTTAAATATTTTTAACCTTTACATAGCGCTTCAAATAAATTATATTTTCAGTATATATATATATTCTTTCTACCCAACCTTGGGTACCCAGCTTCTGTTTTCAGGTTGGGTTTTATTCCCCTCTTTTTTCTTCCAAGAACTGTGAGGTGCCATACCACTGAAGAGCCAGTATGGTGTAGTGGTTAAGAGTGTCAGACTAGGAACTGGGAGACCTGGGTTCAAATCCCCACTTGTGCCATGGAAGCTTGCTGGGTGACCTTGGGACAGCCACACTCTCTCAGCCTAGCCTACCTCACAGGGTTGTTGTGAGGATAAAATAGGGGAGAGTAGAACAATGTGAGCTGCTTTGGGTCCCCATTGTGGAGAAAGGTGGGGTATAAATAAATAAAATAAATAACATTTAGAAAATAAAGGATTCCTCAGACCAGCCACCCGGGGCTATTGGGTCTGGCAAGACCAGGGGCAAGCACCAACGTTTGGTTGACCAAAGCTACCTAAAGTTGTGAGGACTGGGGCAGGTTAAAAAACCCTCACTCAACACAGTTGTGTTGCAACTCCAATGAGCCAGGAGCAGTTTCTACTCTAGGGCTCGGATAAGGACTGGTTGTACATTAGGTAGGGAGAATATACTAGTCATATAACCCCCTGTTTAAGAGCAGATGACTAACTATGCAATCCTAAGCACATATATTCAGTTCAACCGCACTTATTCCCGAGTAAGTGTACTTAGGACTACAGCCTTTAGCAGGTTTCCCCCCCCCACACACACAGCAGGTTATTAAAATTAATTTAGCTGTGGATCAGTTACTAAACCATACTATCTGTGACATGTCTTGTTATTTCTGTACATGTACACAGATTGGCACAATGGCTGGTTCCTCCTCACTAGCCTTCTCTAAGCATAGTCAGTAGGATGAGAAAGAAGCAATGTGCACACAGCCTTTCTACAGCTCTTGACAGGTTGTTGGGTTTTTTTTGTTCTTTGATCCATAGCCAATGCCTGAAATAATCTTTAATGAAAAATGAACCTCTTAAGCTATTTGTTTAGAGAGAAGACACCATACACACAAGGAAACATGATACAAGCTCTACAGGCATGCAGGAAGATGCGTTGCCTTCAGGCTCTTTCATACCATAATTCAGTTTTGATCTGGAAACTGCCAGCCCTGTAATAACATAACAGGCCATTGCAGCACCCATATTAGATTACTATTCTGTTCTGGTTTAGATCTGTTGGGGGTGAAAACAAACTATAGATCAAAGCAAGACTCACTATTATTGATTTTGGAGATTTACCTTTTTCAGCTTGTCACCGTACTGCTTAAATTACTAGGTGATTTGAAATTAATATGGCAACTTTTAACCAACGTGAGTCCTGATCATGCGAGGCGCCAGATACAGCAGGTTAAGTGCTGTGAATTTTGTACTTCCAAAGTGATTTCCAAACTTCTTTTAGGCACCCAGACCTTCAAGCCCATTTATCAACATGAACACAGGAAATGTATAAAGCAACAGACTAAGCCTTGGCTCATGGAGTCAAGCCCACATCGATCACTGCAACATAGCTGGGGTGACAACATCTTATAGGGATATGGTCCCAGATACTTCGTAATATTTCATAGTAAAATACAGCTACACAGGGAGCAGTACATTTTGAAAAATACCAGTGTAAATTTTTAAATAACTTCAGTGACTCTATTCCACCCCAAATAGAGTTTAGAATGTTTGCTGAAAAGATACTGAAATGTGCACACAACTTTCAAGAATGCTTTTAGCATCCCAAACAATAATTAATATTTGATAGATAGAAACATTTAAAATACTGTATTTTATTACTGGTTTCCCCCCCTAAAAACCATCTACCACAATTAGAACAATAATTAAAGTTGATGATAACGCCAATTATTAACTTTAAGTTAACACTACGGCCTTTCAAAACAGCATGTGACACAGCAAATTTGCAGTTATTGCACTCACTTATTGCCCAGTTAACAGATTATGCCTGGACCCTTCTGAGCTGAATTACTGGCCAGTTTACAGCCTAGGTTTCTGCCTGTATCTTTAACAAGCCTCCAGAAAAGGCTGGGCAGGCGTTGTGCAAGGGGCTTCTTCCATCCCCATCTGCATTCTGATGGTGACAATAGGTTGCTTTTCAGAATGGTTCCAGTCTAGGGTTGCCAACTTCCAGGTAGTAGCTGGAGATCTCCTGCTATTTCAACTGACCTCCAGCCTATAGAGATCAGTTCCCCTGAAGAAAATGGCCACTTTGGCAGTTGGACTCAATGGCATTGAAGTCCCTCTCCTTTCCAAACCCCACCCTCCTCAGGCTCCACCCCACAAATCTCCAAGTATTTCCCAACCTGGAAGTGGCAACCCTATTCCACTCTCTTCTGTTTTGGCTGGCTTCCTAAACTTTGTCTGTCAGAATCCCAGGGTTTTGATTGACCGCATTTTTGATCCTCTGTGTCTTCTTCCTGTACCCCAATTGCCTCTACGCCTGCCTGTTCTAGAGCCTGTACGCAACATATGTGTGCACTGGACTATGTACCATACTACTTTTCTAACACCTGATGAAGTTTATACAAACTACACCTTATGGTAAATGTGTTTAAGCAATGTGCACTGCCAGTCCACTAAATTCCATCCTGTCTGTATGCTTATTGCCTAATTGGTCTTGAAAAATATTTCAGGCCTGGGTATTGGTTGTGATTGTGAAGCTCGCCTCAACTCGTGGTTCTGCGGCACTGGCAGGACTTCATTCTCACCACTGTGTAGCTACCATTTGGGAGTATACCATTCCCTTTAGTTTATACAAGTTTGGACTCTATGGCTACAGTGGTACTACACAGGCATTGGTTTCTTTCTTTCTTTCTTTCTTTCTTTCTTTCTTTCTTTCTTTCTTTCTTTCTTTCTTTCTTTCTTTCTTTCTTTCTGCCATGCTCGTTAGGTATTGAGTAAAAGAAGGTTCCCACTGTAAAATAATCCTCCCTTGCTCGCTTCCTCTAGTTTGGTAGGAGGGAAATCTTTCTTCCTGATTAAGCTATTTATGTCTTTCATCTTCTCAACAGACTTTCAGACGATAAGTTATTCTGTTCTCAGAACAGTGTCTGTCAGTACTATATTCTCAAAAGCTCAGATTTTCATGATGCTACAGAGATGACTTATAAACATAAACATCTTTTTGACAGCAAAAAAATGCTTCACATTTACTTTGTCTCTGATGTGTAATAGCAGCTTCCACACTGTTTTCCTTTTCGTCTAGAGCTAAGAGGTCTTACTCTCTTGCAGTCTAGCTCCTAGGTGCAGAGGATGGGTAAGGTTGGGTCAGTCACAGAAGCAGAAAAGGAGCCCATTGTAATACCAGGCTCATTTGTCAAGACAGTGGTGAGATGGGGCTAGGGATTTTTATGGAAAACAGTTCCACATTGCTATTCTATAATAAAGGAGTCTGTTTTCCACAGGCAGATTCACACATGAATGTTTTTCAATAGCTACAATATTAAGGAATGATGTCCCTGTGCTAAATAGCCATTGAAGCATCATAGATAGACCTTATTCTTTTAGACCAAACTGCTAATAATACACTATATGTCTTTATTTATTTATTTATTTCATTTATACACTCCCTTTGCTCCCAAAGCAGTCTACATTATTGTCCTCTGCTCCATTTTATCCTCACAGCAACCCTGAGGTTGTTAGCCTAAAAGAGCATTGACTGGCTCAAGGTCACCCAGCAAGCTTGCATGGCAGAGTGTCAATTACAACCTGACTCATTCAGATCCTAGCCCAACATTCTAACCACTACACCACACTGGCTTTCTATTTAAGTCCAAAAAACGATTTAAATAAGTCTACTTTTTCCCTTTCCCCAGCTTCCCCTAAGCAGAACAACCCTGGCTGCTAAATTTCGAACGTTAAACTGCAATGTGACTCTCAGTTCCCAAGTCTTTCCCCATACCATAGGACCATTAAATTAGAAACTCAAACTGGTTTCAAATGAGAATTCATCCAGTCAATTCGTATAGAGAGTCCCAAAGATTTCTTGAAAATCTAGATACTATTCAAGTTTCTCTACCACCAGCAGTCCTGTATCTCCTCCTCATACTCCTTGATGGTCAGGCAAGAGTGTTCCCAGTGATGCCAACATATTTATGATGTAGTCCAACTTCTGAAGTGCAGTTGGATATTTTAAATGGTTTCAAGGGAGATGAGATCTTGGGATGACAGTGGGATGTTTAGATGCCATTCAAAAACTGAAAAAACAGTCTATAGGAAACTACTGGAGTAGCAGCTGCCAAGGGTGACTGGGGTTATATGAGTTATGGTAGAAGGTGGAACTGCTGATCACATTCTCCCTTTTCATCCCCATGGCTAGATCTGTAGTCTGTATCCTACCTGTCTGCTCAGCGAAGCTAAAAGCCTTCTTACATTTGAGCTGCAGTGTAGGAAAGTCTGCAGCTGAGGCAGGTTACATGTCATTGGGGAAGAAACGAGACAAGGTCATTCTCCATGACCTACACAATATTAATCACTGTTTAGATTACTTCACACACAGAGATAACAGCATCTGGCTATGGTTGTGTGCATGTGTGCTTTAACTATAATATTGGATCATTGAGGGTATTCCTTTGCAAAGGCAATAATTATAAGATAACGTTTATTGTTATAACAATGCCATACATGCTTAAACCTCCTAAAGAACTGCAGCAGGACATAGCTCTCAAAATGCAATTTGGGCACTCTGGCAAACTGCTATTGACTCTCTCAAAATAGCTAATATGAAAATCAAGGCATCAAATGTTTAAGACCCACCTGCCACCACAAATCAAACTCAAATATGAAGGCAAAAGATATCCTGGCATCTTTCAACCTTTTAATGAGCTTCTCTAAGTGCAGCTACTATCAATTCACAATAGGACACAGCTGCAGCAGAGGCTTCACATACAAAACACCTCATCCCTCTCATGCCGAACAACCCTGGGGTCTCTTCCATAACTCTCTTGCGTTTCTAGGGGAGAGCTTGCTCATTTCCATGCTCTATTAAATTAGGAGGTTTTTTCCCCCATCTCTGAGCTCAGACTCCCATAAACTTGCATGTAAAGGTTGCTTAATTCACTAACTCTGTAATGTAGCACGTAAAAAGAGTGGAAAATCAGTATCTAAATCTGAGTCTCCAGTGACCACAAAGCCCTTCAGTGAAAGAGTGGGAAGAAAGGGTACCACATTTTAAATTATTTTCAAAAGAACTAGCAGCATCAAGACTTGTATCCATTATTATTAACTTGTAGTAAATGTCAAGGTGGGGAGGCTGATGGGAAGGAATAATCAACAACAGCTGCAGTTGTGTTTTCCTGCACTTTATTTTTTTTTTGGCAGCTGTCTGATTCCTCTTATTGTTACAGTGATAGCGAGAAATCCCAGTTCCCAACATATCAAGAGTCCAACCAGGTGTCCATTCCTAGAATTGACATAATCTGCAGATCATTTTCAGAAACATGGCAAGTACCAACTCATTTATTTGCTATTTACTTCATTTATAGATCATTTATAGGTTATCTTTCTCCCTGAGACTTAAGACAGGGCTATAATGCAAATAATATCTGGCCAAATAATATCTATCTGACTTCATGGAAAGCCTATCAACCATCATTCAAGTTTATGCCCAACTACAGATGCTGAAGAGGAAGAAATTGAAAGCTTGTATGCATTTTAAAAAATGGCGGCAGAGCCAAAGCGGCCTTGAATAATGCCAAATAAATTCAGCATTATTCAGGGATCCGCTTTCCGGCTCCCTTTAATAGCTGCCATTTTTGTACCAGTAACTCCCCCCAAAAAATTACCAAAAACGTATTTTTCAGGTTTTTCTTCGGTTTGGCATATTGATATGCACACCCCTACCACAGACTGGAAATGCTCAATCTACCTTCCAGTTCTGAAAATGGAGGCCTCATAGATTACAGCAGCTATCGGACCACTGCATTCATTTCTCAAGTGAGTGAAGTGATGCTCAAAATCTTGCAAGAAAGACTGTTGCCATATATGGAATGAGAAATACCAGATGTTCAAGCTGGATTCAGAAAAGGAAGAGACACTAGAGATCATATTGCAAATTTACATTGTTTACTGGAGCATAAGCAATAATTTGGGGGGAGGGGAATCATCTTGTGTTTCATAGATTACACCGTTTTTGACTCTGTGGATCATGATAAACTATGGTTGGTTTTAAAAGAAATGTGTCACAACATCTGATTGTTTTGATGCGCAACCTGTACTCTGGACAAGAGGCTACGTCAGGGCAGAATATGGAGAAACAGAGAGGTTTCCAGTTGGCAAAGGTGTCGGACAAGTTATCGCCGATCTGTTTAATATGTATTCAGAACATAAAATAAGGATAGCTGGATTAGATTTAGATGAAGGTGGAGTGAAAATTGGTGGAAGAAATGTTAATGATTTGAGATAAGCCAGTGACACCACATTACTGGCAGTGAAGCCTTGAAACAACTCCTGATGAAGGTTAATGCAGACAATGTCAAAGCAGGATTACAGCTGAAGAAGGCAAAGGTAATGACTATTGAGGAATTACACAACTTGAAGGTTGACAATGAAGAAACTGAAATTGTTAAAGATTTCCTATTCCTTGGCTCCATCATCAACTAAAAGGGAGACTGCAATCAAGACATCAGAAGGACCTTAATTCATAGGTTTGCCATAATTTAAAAGTGACTTGATGACACTTAACACACACACAAGGACAGTATAATGCATACTTAAATTAAAATTGGTAGGCATATCTCTCTGTTTCATCACCTAACTATCATTTCCATGACCATTAATCCACCCTTATTTTCTGCCATGCACTCTTCTATCCTCATCCTCCATGCCCAAGCCTGAAACCCTTAATAGATTTTCAAACATTCCTTGAAGCAGAGCATGATGAGGTACAAACCAAACACATATAAAGTGCATATTAATGCCAAGATATAAAAATGGCCATGTGAAACAACCCAGAGACAAATCTAATATGTATGTATCTTGGACCGGCTCTGCTTTACACATTAGATGAAAGGACAAATTTGGTGGATTTATTAAAACACTGATGTGTTTTGATTCAAATTGGTAATCTTCGACCCTTTGAATTGGAATTCAATCTACTCCATTAGCATGTTACAGAAATAAGTTACTTGCTTGTTTATATAAAGCAATACCATCTTATGCTTTTCCTTATCCTTTGCCATAAGGAGCTGCCCTGTGGAACAATTATTGTAAATAAATGCCACATATTTCCTATCGGGTTGCACAGTTTGCACTTGCAGCAAAGAAAATCAGGCTTAAAGAGGTTTTACAGAGAGCAAATATTTAGAGCCTCTATGGATTAATGTTTTAGTCCGTTTTACTGATATTGATGTTTCAATGTTTTATATTTTATTTCTTAAAGGTGAAAGTTATCTGTGTTTTATCATTTTATTGTTTTGTATTGAATATTGTGACGGCCTATGGCTATACAATAAAACTTTATTTCTTACTTTGTATATAAATGCAAACATCATTAATTCAGATAATCTCTGAGAATTTCATTCCATTTTAGAAGGAATGAAATTTCAAATGTACATGTGCTTCCCAGTGAAACCAATGGAAATAAATCAGAAAAGGGAAAAAAAAAACAAGAAGAGAACATACTAAAGAAAACAAATGCAACATAACAAAGTACAAACTGAAGCAAATAAAATGTATGTACACCACCATTGGCTCTGAAGCATGTGTTTCTGTTATGTATATACGATCACAAAATGAAGACATAGGAATTTTAGACAAAGCATTTGTCATAACATGTAAAACTCTCTTGTAAGAAAATTACGACAGTATCCAAATACACAGGAATTTGAGTAGGAAGAACATCTCATCAGAATCATTACAGAAAATGAAATATATACTGCCACATTCCTTAGGTCTCCACCCCACAAAAAAGCACATAACAGCAGACTTTCTCAGTCATAACAACTATTCGTGAAAGGCAAATTTAGCCATGATTATATCCCAAGAAACAATTGACCTTGCTTTAAATAAGGCTTATTATAAATTTCAAATACATTTGGTGCCTACCTGCTTGAAAATACCCTTCTGGAACCGTGTCATTAATCTAAAAGCTATTAATGGCCATTGCAAAGCTCATAGACCATGCAGCTCAACCGTAGTATACGTAATTGCATATGTGCCAACTATACATCCTTCAGACCATGCAACTCTGAAGTCATGAGTAACGTTTCATGAGTAACGTTTCAGAATGATTATATATATATATATATATATATATATATATATATATATATATATATATATATATATATATATATATATATATATATATATATATTCCCTTTGCTGTATAGAGGATAGCTTTAAAAACTAGCTGGAGGAGTTAAAAATAGTCTGGTTTCACACTGGCAGATGGCATGCAAACAACTGAAACACTACAGAAAAAAAACACTTTGTGTTAATTCAAAGGGCCTGATCTTGCATCAGGAAGCATCCACTAATCCAGGAAAATGTATATGAACATTACACTGGCAACGGGGCTATTTACATGCCTCTAAATGCTAAATACATGATTTACAAGTTGAAGGTAGGAAGTTCAATATGTCGCTGTATTGATCTCTAGAAGATCAGGTATACCATACCATTTGGAAATAGACACACTGGAAGCGAGCCATCCTTTAAAGTTATTTACAGGACATCTTTTCCGGCTTTGTGCATCCCTTCCTCAGCTAATTTTACATACTATTTGCTTTCTTTTTTTTGTACCCCTATGTCAAGGATCATCAAAGTAATCTTGAGGCAACCTATAAATCATTGGAGAGCTTTATAACATTTTAGAAGCAGCAATACTCTTTCCTTCTAACTCCCCTCCCCATTTTTATATTTTTATATTTAACAGCACTATTAAAATGTTCTGGAATCTTACAACCTTTGCCTGGTGTATGTCATTTTTTAGATTGCAAACCCACAGGTTTTAAAATGCATGGAAACAGCTTTTAGTAACAAAGCGTTTTTTTAAAAAAAAAATACTATAAATGAGGAGCTCACTTGTTTATAACTCTGCCCATCTTCTCCTGAGCTAAATGTTGTGTTTACGTATTATGAACAAAAAAGTGTTATTGAAAAGCTGAGAGTGAGAAAAAACGAATAGACCTTGGGAGACTTGGAGGTGAGAAGCATATAATGTAGGAAGCAAAAGCAAGGGTGGGCTGGGGACCAAAAGATGGGTGCAACAAAAGGCAAGCAAAAAGGTCAGATGAAACTAGCATTAATTTAACCTCCCCCTTACAGAAATTACCCCATTTATGCAACATTCTTCTTAAGCTGATAACCATTCAACTATAGCCCGTTCTTATGGCCCCATTGTCAGACATATCCCTACTGTTTGGTGAGCATGTTAGTACAAATGCACACACATCTTATGGTAAGGTTTAGGTCAGACCATCCAAGGACCAATGGCGCTACATAGATAGCAGGAAGCAGGTAAAAAAGATGGAACAATTGATTGGAGCCAATTGGGAAATGGATCAATCACAGATTTATGTATCTAGATAGTTCTGAACTATCATTCTCCAAGATCAGACTGTAATTGTTGTCAGAGGATTGAATACAGAGTTTTCCGAAGGTAGAATGGAGCTTCCCTGCTTCCTCCCTCCCACCGCAGCCCACTTTTTTCCATGAAATGCTGCTTGTACGGGATAGGGGATCCTGAGAAATGACACAAGGAGGGTCTGCAGCAGGAAGGGAAATTGCTGCAAATTGCCGATTTAGTCTGGATCCAGCCCAAGAGTTAAAGCTGACAGATGATACATACAGAGTGCCTGGGAAGTCCAAGAATGTGGTGTTTATGTGTTTAATTTTCTTGTCTTTTCTTAACATGTGCTGCTGGACATGTGGCATTCGCTCATAATACAAAAATATTTCACAATCTGAAAACCCTTTATGATCAATGGTAGAATATGCAACATTTAAGCACGCTTACAGGGCAGCTTCACTGAGTAGTAGGAGAAACACCTAATTGCTCAAGGTTGGAAGCATCAGCAGGGAGTTGTGTTACTGTTGGGACAAAAGAGTGTGTTACAGTCTACATAAAATGATTAGAGAGCTAACGGATAAGGCCGTCTTTCCCTTAGATGTCATTACCTCTTATTTTTGAAGTGTGACATTCATAGTGTGGTATATGGAATAATTCTTAATGGGCCAAGCTATCAGGTTGCTACTTGGAAACTGATATCATCTGTAGCAGTGTACAGTATTTCAGTAATGGTCTGGTCAGTTTATTTTTAAAAGTGGCAGGAACTTGGGCATTCATCTTTAGTAACCTGCATATATTGGCAGATTTTCCTGTGCAAATATTTGAATAGAAAACAGAATCATGGAGTTATGAGAGATGCACACCCAGATACACCCATACACACAGTCTTCATTCTACGTAGCTATACCTCACTCCAAAAAGGTACCATGTCAGAGAAATAGAATGTAGAATCTTAAATCCTCACTGGGTGTTTTAAGGCATCTCTCTAGTTCTTTAAATACGATTGTACTGCACCATGTTAGGCACTGCCATGTAACACAAGGGTAAGACTCCAAAACAAATGTCCACATCTTTCAAATCATAGGAACTAAAACAAAAGTCCAGTGTCAGCAGCGTGTAGTGTTTCCAATTTCATGTAAGAAATAGTGATCCAGGGAATTTTTAGCTTTCATGAAAATGAATTCCAGGTTCAGATAGCTGAAATGTGTACTCATGAAACAACTTTCATCAATGAACTAGATTAGTGCTATTCACTCTGGAGAGCCACATCCATTATTACCATCAACCAAAAGAGCCACATTTACTTCCACCCCTTCTAGCTTGCATCTCAAGGAGGTTGGCAACTGTTCCATTCCTCCAGCAGCAGCTGTTTCAAAGTGGGAGCCAACCATAGTGCCCACTTGCCCACTTTCTTAAAACAAGGGGCATGTGACACATTTGGGAATGTTGCTCAGAAGAGCTTCTGGTGGCATGTCAAACAGTCACTTATGGCTCCCAAGCCCAACATCTATTGAAATCCTGTTTTTTCATCCACGTTCCAAAATATCTGTCAGTGCTGAAGAGGTATGATTGAGTAGAAATGCATATTTCTATACAGCATTTGAGCATTAAGACCTTATGAAATGTTTCTGCCTAATACTTTCAGTTCTGGTCAGAAGGCATCTACTGAACCATGTTGGACGAGTAGCAAACTACTACCCTTCTAACAATTCAAATGAAAGACACATTTTTTCTTCTCCCAGGAAGATTATCTTAATGGTACAGAATCCAAACAATTTCCTTTCTCTGCTACCATCAGGAAAAAAAATGTTAAAGTTAATCCTACGGCTAAGGAAGTATGATTTCCAGAAACCTACCAGTGACACATTCGTAGCTACACATCTGTCAAAAGAAGTGGAAACTACAGTGGTCAACTAAATGGCAGCTTCTGAACTGCTGGTCTATTGCTACAGCGAAGAAATATCCCTATCAGCAGTTCTATGGGTAGAACGATAAACAAGCTGCGTTAACTACAACACATTTGATGATCAGGTGGGTTGGCCTTGGCCAAGATCAACATGGGCTAGAATTCCTCACATGTTTAGACTTATAGAATCTGAAGCCCTGAACCAGCTCTTCAGCTATTCTGGAAATATCTGGATATCAAGCAGCTACAAGAACTGCTTGAGGATCACACACAGAACAGTCATTTGTACAAGGTAAAAATTTTAAATTGGAACCACTGCCTGAATAGGAGACTTGTAGATTCTCCAATCAAAACAAGTATCCTTCTCTTTAAACTTTCACTTATTGAAGGACTGCACTTTTATTCCTGTCAAGCACTGGGTCACTTTCTCACAAACCATCAATTCATGTTCCATATGGAAGAGTCAAAGGCTCAAAACCACACAAAGTATGTCACAAAATTGTAACCCGAACAAGCCCTCAGTGTCCTGTCCTTTATACCTGGCAAATATAACAGAGAAAAGCAAGAGGAAAATGATTCTGCTATGTGGTATCCACACCTTCTTGGATGTTTTCACATATGTGGTATCAAGAGATTTATGGCTGTTGAATTTAGCAAGACCAAATGGTTCGATATTTTTTTTTTAACAAGACAAGCACAGCTTTAGCAACTCTCTCCTTTGTGACACAAAGTTTTCACTTTGCTATTAGTAAAGCAGAAAGGTACAGTATAGTGGTGAAATTCTGCCACAGGATCTAATTTACTTGCAGCGTTACAAGATGAGCCAACAGTGTAAAGAATGAAAACAAGCTCTTTGCCCAAGGGGTGGCTTCTGAAGTCAAGGTTGTAATGAAAGAAAAATAAGGTAAGAATTTAGCATTCCCAGCCAGGCCCTAAAAAGTTTTTTTTGTTACAGATCTAAGTGAAAAATCATTATTCCGAGACCTGCTTGGAGGAAAGATTTGCAAGTGTCTCAGAAAAAGCTGTAAAGTGAAGCAGAATTAAGAGAGTGTTTTATTAGGAGACGGGGGGGGGGTTATCTAAAGAAAACTTTAAAAATTTACTAATCTTCTTCATTCCATTTTTTTTAAAAAAATAAGGAGGTCTCCGAATCCTAGCATTATGATACACACATGAACAGAGTAGAAAATCCTTTTTAAAAAGTGATTCATTTTTATTTTACATTTGCAGAGCCATGCACTTTACTGCTGAAGTAAAAAAACAAACAAACTAGTAGTTAGAAAAAATATATATAGTGATACAGGAAGCTGTCGTGTTCAGACCTGAACCAATGATCCCATCTGGAATATCACCTGCTTACCTTAACTGGAGCTAGCTCTTCCAGGTCTTGGGAAGAATCTCTTTCCCAGCCCTTCTACTGGAAATCCTTGGGGAAGATGCAAGACTGAGCCTGGGACCTTCTATGTAGAAAGCAGACCTCTACGACCAAATGATTGCCCATCCCCCAGGAACAGATTACAGGAAGCAACTTCACATATTTTGGGCTTTTTGCTTTTGATAGACCAGCCTAGAACCTCATTTTTGTATCTACCAAAGAATAAACATGACTGAGAAATATACAATATATGCAACATAAACAAAAAAATATTCAAGACTTTCACCATCTCTCGCTGAGGTCACATAGACTTCATTCCAACCTTGTGATAAACACCCATCCCTAAAAGTATGTAAATACAGCCCAACAACTTTCTCAACACATGCAACAAAGTCTAGCCCATAATCTGAAAACAGATTATTCTTTCCTGTTTTTTACCAGACAAATAGATATTATTAGCTAGATCCAAGGTCTGTTTCCCATAAACAGGGGGACATTTCCACTCACTCAGAAGGAATGGGGTTAATGGTTGCCCAGGTCCCCTTCCTAATGCCAACACCCATCATACTTCACCCTGCTCTTAAGGGTCTCTTGGCCCATTGGAGCCACTTCCTAGAAGTGCGGGGGAATTGAATGGGGGCCAGAGAAGGTTTTTTCCCCATAAGCAGAGCTTTGCACATAGCCCAACCCAGGGTGTTTCTGTTATACTGCTATATTGTTGCTATTCAAATTATAGCCATAATTTTCTTAGTGGCAGTCTACCCTTTAAAGATGAGACCTGGAGCAACATGAGAGAACGTGCAATTTGGATCCCACAAGAGAAGAAGCCAGGAAGGGATCCCAGAAGGCGAGCATTTACAGGAGGAGGAAAATGTACTGGATACCTCTGACCTGAACTCCAGCTGTCCCGCCAGCAATCAAATCCCCATCAGACTTCTATCTGCCTAGATGTACTATTCATCTGGCCATTTGCCTTTCTTCCTGCCATCTCACTTGGCATTCCCAAACCCACTTGCTATTTCTTGCAGGATTTTTTGGGTCTTGGTCACAGTATGTTCAAATTGATTACTGAAATTTGAGCAGCCCTTTTTCTTCTCCATTTTTCCTTGTGAAATTACCACTACGAAGACAACATGTCACCCAACAAGCCCCTCAGCAGTGAAAGCAGCCTGAAACCTAACTTCATACTTCTGTCAGGCTGCTGCAGCCATTTGCTTAGCACTGCAGTATCTTGAAATCTTTTCAAAGCACTTAATACACCTGACATAACAATAAGGAATAGAAAATCAAACTGTTTAGCTTGGATACTGTTATTAAGACGATGGAAGAACACTGAAAGGTTTGTGCCCAAATGCCATTCAGAATCTGCCCCCTTCTCTACCTGCAGAATATTAACCAGTTTTTAATAGCATTATCATAAGTTTTGTGCTTTCTTTTAGGCATGTGGTCAAGGGCATTTAATAAGTGGTGCTGTCAGGGAGCAATTAGTCTCAGCTGTAGGGGATATGATATAGGTATCCTCTGCATTGCACATCTTTGACTTAGTCCTCAGAGTTAAGAATGCAGATTCTTGAGAGCAGCTAAAGTTGATTTAATACTAGAAAATGGTCTGAAGAGGGCCAAATGCAGATCATAGGATTTGCTTCCTTTCATGTACCAACAGGATGTAAGTGATCATTTAGGCATCAGAGATACCATTAAATTCATGTGGCCAGTCATTATACCACAGATCTTTCATTTCTATCTGTCAGGAGCTCATACTTCCTGCATTCCTTTGGTATATCAAATTGAAGCATAGCCTGTTTATACATGAAGGAATGTTAAGTCACATTTTCTGTATCCTGCTCAGAGATACTAACTGTATGAAGCTTAATTACTTTTAGAAATTGGTTTTTTCTCCTTCTGTCACAGAATGGAGCTCATTCATTTCATTTCTTTAAGGAAAACAGATTTTAACTATTTCTTAGAACAGAAGAAGCAGCCCAATTCGCTATACATTTACTTGGAAGTAAGTTGCACTGCGTTCAACAGGAAAGATCCCCGAGTGAGTTAGTGCTGGGTTGCAGTCTTCATCACATTTTTATGCTCCCTCTGTCAGAATTTTGCAGACTAGGCATTACACAGACCATTCCTCTGTGCCATGCATTTAGGAAACTTTAATCATTTGTTCTGTAAATACATAAAATGCTTGCAGTAGAGGGATTCCATAACATAACCAAGAAAAGAAGCATTGTGCAGATGTTTGTTTCTCTTACATGAGAAGAGGCATTTGTGTAGCCTTCCTTCTACGAGTAAACAGCTGAACCCCTGGTAAAAATCCCTTCCAATTAACACACATTTACCTTTCTGTAAAGAACAAATATAAAATCAGTGCAAGGTTCCTACTGCCCCCCCAGCAATATCGAAAATGTCTATCATTTGTAACACATCTAATACCTATGCATGTGGCTTAAATGCAGAGTAAGGTGAACACGAAATGATGAGAGAGTTTATTTCACATTGTTGACTGATCAATCCCCACCAGTCAAGACTGTCTACAAAATGACAGGGCCATCAATAAAACTTCAGCCGTCCACTGCACCTCTTTCTTCCCCAGCAACCCAAAACATTTTCAATTAACAAGCCACCAGCAAGCCAACTGTGCTCCATTTCATTTCAGCTTGGCTCACATACCTATGCATGCAATTGATCTGACCTTTAGGTTCAACTGATTGACAAGAATCTAACTGCCCAGTGCTTGGGCATTTTACATGGTACGCAGACACATGAAATGAAAGGAAATAATCAAACAGGTTGCCAGCCCTGTGCTGGAGTGCGTCTTTAACTATTTCATTTTTCTGTCACCACGTAAACTACTGCCAACCTTACCAATCACACTGATCATAATTCCCTCTGACTAATATTCCAAGAAAGCTAGTTGACCCTCCTACACTAGAATGATCACTGGGAAAAGACAATGCAAACGCTATTCAAAAAAATCCTAAATACAAACATTCAAAACTCATCTTGTGCCCCAGAACAATCTAATGAGACGCTGGGTAGCCCAGCAAAGACATCACAATTTCTTCCAGAATTTAAATAAACCATGTAATCTTTCCTGTCCACCCCTAGCAATAATGAATTGTCCATACCTTGATTGACTTGGAAGGCTGACACTTGACCTGATGGGACACGGTTGCAGTTTGGTTCATGTTTCAGCACCCTGGATAGCGCACAATCCCAGAAGGAGTTATGTTAGAGCAACCGGTTAGAAATCCGTCCTTTCTGCTCGGACTTCTGCTATTGCTTCTCTTGCAGGAGTATTTAAGACTCTAGAGACCAAGAGGCTCTCAGATTTGTGTGAGTCTCTTAAAGCCTTAAAGTCAAGCCTTCGTTTGATTCATTGTTTTTAAGCATGCAGAGAGAGAGAGCTCAACGGCTGCTTCCATTCACTTGCACTACACCTCTCCAACACTGAGAATGTGACAGCTCTTCAGCGCAGCCAGCGATCTCGATTCTCCGTCCCTTTGAAAAGAACAGAATACCAGCAAACCTCGTCAGTATCTGCTGCAGCAGAGTTGCTTAAAGAGCCACTCTCTTTTCTTTGAAATGAAACTAAAAGTGGGTATTATTACACTTCTATATACACACACACACACACACATGCTTCAGATTCGGTGTGGTGTAGTGCTGAGTATCAGACTAGCATTGGGGAGACCTAGCATCTGGAAACCCCCCCCCCATTCTGCCATGGAAGCTTGCTGGGTGATCTTAGGTCAGTCACACACTTTCAGCCTAGCCTCCTTCACAGGGTTGTTGTGAGGATGCAACAGAGGGGAGGAGAATGATGTAAGCCACATTGGATCATCACTGAGGAGAAAGGTGGGATATAACTAAAGTTAATAAATAAATAAAGTCTGCATGAACATCCCCCCCAAATAAGAGGATTTTAATACTTTTCACATTAACTTAATTTTACTTAGGTGGTCAGTGAAAAATTAATTGTAATCATAAAAAATGCCATGTTCCTAGAACTCTTCATAAACAGTGTTCACTTAAATCACCTATGAAGGAAACCACCTTTGCCCTTATTAGTGGACAGTTAGTTACCCATGAGGTGTTATGATGTCCATGTCATACCATTGGTTGTCTTTCTCAGATAATTGGGATTAACTTGCATAATCAGGATCAGATGCTTGCAACATCTACCGCTTCTCTGCTGGGGACCACAACAAGTTGCCTACCTTTCCTGTGGATGCCTTCCACAGCTCCTGCTGTGCACTGAAAGGCATAAGGGTGAACACTAACAGCTGCATTGGTGGAATGGCCAAGAACTCTGACCACTGGTGGTGGGAAGTGCCATCAAGTTGCAGGCAATTTATGGCAATCGTGTAGGGTTTTCAAGGCAAGAGACAAATGGAGGTGGTTTGCCATTGCCTGCTTCTGTGGAGCAACCCTGAACTTCCTTGATTGTCTCCTGTCTAAGTACTAACCAAGGCCAACCCTGCTTAGCTTCTGAGATCTGGTGAGATCAGGCTAGCCTGGGCCATCCAGGTCAGGGTGCACTGAACACAACATATGCTGAAGTCTGAGCACTGGCTTAACACAGAGATGCACAAAGAGAGAGTGACAGCATGGTTTGTTCAAGACATTATTTGTGCTGTGCTGCTCTTTAATAAAGTGAATTAAATAGGCTCTGGAGACCAAGTCCTACATGAAAGGCTGAGGGACTTAGGAATGTCCAGTCCAGGAAAGAGGAGGTAAGGGGGAACATGATTGCTCTCTTTAAGTATCTGAAGGGTTGTCACTTAGAGGAGGGCGGCGGGGAGCTGCTCCTGTTGGCAGCAGAGAACAGAACTCACAGTAATGGGTTTAAATGATGGGTGGAAAGGTACCGGCTGGGTATTAGGATTTTTTTTTCTACACTAAGAGTAGGTCAGCAATGCAATCAGCTGCCTAGGGAGGTGGTGAGCTCCCCCTCACTGGCAGTCTTTAAGCAGCGACTGGTTGAACACTTGTCAGGGATTCTGTAGGCTGATATTGCATTGAGCATGGAGTGATTATTTTGTTGAACATGTTGGATTTAGTTTAATAGTCAAATGAAATATTTTAGGAGTCGACAAGAAGGCTTGAACCCCTTAAGTACCGTTCCACTGGCACAGCAGCAGCTCCTTCGGTGGAATGGATAGGAGTTTTTTTGCTGATTCCTTCCTCCTGCTGCAGGCTTCCAATTTGTTCCCTACCCTGTTCCTCTGGGTGCACTGACAGTTTGTGGGGAGGGAAAGAATGCTGCAGTGACAGTAGAGGAGGCAAGGCAGTTGTCTTCCTCTGGTGCGACTTCACTCACACTGCCTGTATTTCTCTGTGCCATAACATTAAGGGCACGTACTCTTTTACATCAGAGAAAAAGAATGGTTGGAAGGACAGCCATAACTGTTATTCCCTAAGATTGTCTTGCATCTGCCTTCTGCTTTGAATAGAACCATTCCCAAACACTTGAACACTGCATCAAATAAATCTATGCCAGGTGCTAGTTTAGGCCTATGCATGAAACACATGCCGGAGAGTCAAACATTTGGCAGTATTGATTCAGTGCTGGCACAATCTATAGAAAAATCCTTGAAAGCACCTTTTACCCACTACTGCATCACAAAGCCTTAATTTAAACAAATCATTATGATATGGGCACTACCTTCTAATCTTATGCTAAAATTATAACAAAAACTTACAAAAGATAAGTAACTATTCTAAGCAAATTATCCACTTCATTTTACATTGTGAAGTGAAGGGTCTTCCAAGATGGGTAGTTTTGCTAGGGTAGCAGTGATGTTTTGTGGCTTAAAGGATAACCTGAAATATTTTTCAGTGCAACTTCAAAATACATTTTGGTTAACTCTTTACAACTCTGCAAAATTGTGACATATGTTTTGGATCAGAAACAATGCTATGGTAAAATATGGTTTAAGTTAAGGCAGAAGAAGGCACCTCTACCAGTGTCTTAGATCCCATGGAAGATTTTCACAGATGGAAAGGGGACAATTTTCACTGATTCCCCTCTCCACTGCAGATCTCTGACTCTTCTCCATGCTGTCCCTCAATGTCACCTTTTTCCCCAGAAAAAAATTTCAGAGGGTATTTTGAGAGGTGGAGGGGGGAGGAAGGGGAACATTGTACTCCATTAACAGAAAACCTTTGCTGGATCCAAATTAATATCTCCAACCAGCCATGAAGTCACTGGGTGGCCTGGGTCATTTGTTGTCTCTGAATCTAATATAGTCTGCATTCTAGGCTATCAAACCGTATCCATTCAATAACTTCTCCAAAATCACAGTGCAGTTGAGGCCTCCATGCATCCACAGATGCTGTGAATCTCACTGCATAGGAAAGGAGAAGTCTTGCATAGTATGGTTCAGGAATCTCCTTGTTTAACTTGTGGGCACTTTTTGAATTTTGAAAGAGATAGTTTCATAAAGAGACTGTTTTCATTTTTTTTTCATTTTTCATTAGATTTGATATTTTTGGATCTGGGAGTTCGTGTGTAAATATTGTATATTTGCCCTTCTCTAATAAAATGGTTAAAAAAAAAACAGGGTTGAACACAACAGAACTTGAGTACAATATGGTTACTTGACAATGAAAGGATTGCTTGTTGAAAAACAAATGGCTGCCATGGTGGCTGGAGCCAATCACAAAGGTTTGGGAGGTTCCAAGCCAAGCATCCTTCTGTTTCCAAATACATGCTCTTGAAAGAGACAAAGGAGAACCTCCCGTGCTCTTCTGAAGCATTTTTTGCTCCAATGAGATGGCAGGAAGCTGGGATTTTTTCTTTGCATAGTAGAAGGGAAGAGGAAGTGGAGACCAAGAAACACATTGGTGGGATCACTGGTCTAGTGGATTATGTCACTGACATCAATGTACTGTGCGCTGACTATACAGTGAATAACCTGTACATGCAAGGGAGTTCAACCCATCTTGAAGTTGATAAATCACATATTGCACACCAGTCTGGAGGCTTCCACATCAAGAGTTATCCCATTCTCATGATTATATGGAACTAGGTGGAACTATTAATGGATTCTAGTAAGTCTAGTAAGTCTACTCCTACAGTATAAGACATCTAATGAACAATACAATACCACAGAATTAAAATACAACGTAATCAACAAAAAGTATAAGCAATGTAGTAAATAGCATTGTGTGTGAAGTGCCGCTAAGTCACAGCCAATTTATGGCCTCACAAAGGCAAATAGAAAATGCAGTAAGAGCAGGATAATACAAGAGTAAAGTTGTATTTCTAAGTCCAATTTTAATTTGGGATTTTTGTGTGTAAATCAGGTAGAATAATTTCTCAGACGTTCTTTTGCTGCTTTTGTCATGGTCCGTGCCGTTAAGGTAACCAAGCTCTTAGAATTGACCCCTTCCTGAAAAGGGATATTTTATCTTATTCAGCCTACTACCCACTAAGCAGGGATCAACACTTTCCACCTCTTGCGAGATAGACTTTCTCTTGAAATGTTCCAGTAAAAATATGAAAAGAATATATGAATAGAAATACTATTTATTTCACATAAAGTATATGCATGTAAATGATTACAGAAATAAAAACTATATTAGTTAGTTCAACAGGAACAAAATACTATCTTATGTATGCAAGCAATATTAGCAATATCAACAATCTCTATGACTCTATATAAGAGTTTCCCAAGTATATATTTCATTCAGGAAATAATACAGTTTACAGAAATCTTGTAAAATAATGGTTAGTGCATTGAATAAGTATTCTAATTCAAATTATTTAAATATAAGACATACTTTACCCAGTCATGTCATTGCAGAGTTTCTGTAAAGATTCTATAAGTTCACTTAGAATAGTTAGATTTCCTTCAGGTATTCTCTAAGTATTACTCTGTTATTTCAATGCCTTTAGTAGTTGTAAAGGTAGGAGAGATCTCTTTGGTTCCATAGTTTCATGTTAGAGCTGATACTATAGCTCTTCCAGCAGTCTGTTTGTGACTGAAGGCATGAGAGCATAGAGTCTCTATATGTTTGAGGTTTATGGGTCTGAAGCCCATGTTCAAATTAGAAAAGGCTATGTGAAAGCCATCTTTGAGTATGCTTTGCTGTAAGCATTGCTGTATAGCTAAGAGCCACCTTGATGGTTTGCTATACTGTAATTAATCCGTATTTGAAGCTATGTGTAAAGCTTAACATTATGTGTAGAGTATAAACTCCATTTCATAATCTCTCTGGCAGTGCCAATCTTAGAGAGTACTGAGTATAGTTCAGTTTAAGAGCTTAAGGCTCCATGCATCTCCATCCATGTATTCCAATTATATGTATTCCAATTATATGTATTCCAATTGGAGTAATTCTATGTGTTAGCCATTGTTAGCTGTAATGCATGTTTATGTATGCATGTGTATGTCAGACAATTCTATGTGAGGCCTCAGTCTTAGAACTGACTGCAGAGTATATTCAGTGCTTCCTCCTTGTGTAGAGAAACCCCTGGTAGTGGGCTTCTTAGAGAAGCTGCATTTACATCTTGTCTGTCAGAACTAGGAAGTATATACATAAGATAGATCTTATGAGGACTTATATTTGGCTAATGGCTTCTATAAGTTCTCAATGACACCATACTCAAGTATGATAAGATCCATACCCTTATAATCCTTAGATTAAGGGTCTTCATCACATATTCAGGATGAAGCATTGTACAGACAGTTATCCCAGACAATCAGTCTCAGAGAGACAAATTTTGTGGTATAATATCTCTCTCTGTGAGAGTTCTCCAGACTTAGAGACAAGTATAAATGATTGTTCCTAATTCACGCAAGAATCAGGTTCCTAACTCACACAAGAATTAGGCTACCAAGGTTTTATATCTTTGGTAGATGGAGGAAGTCCATAGGTCAATAGGTTTAGACCATCAGGAACCTCTCTAACCTGTAGTCAGAGAAAGGTCTCTATTTATACCTTTTCAGAGCCTTTATCTTGTAGATGTGCTGGAATAGGTCCAGTCATCTTTGGTTCTAGAATCCCTTAGCTAAAGCATTCTATAAATAAACAGTAACTTAGCCAGTAGTTAATCAATAGGCCTTATAAACATTACTATGCACTTGACCGCCATCTGCAGTAGTTAGTAGATATGACAGTATCTATCATTCCTTGTCAAGCAGTATGTTTTGCTTAATCAGATAAGCACACCTGCAGCTGTGACCTTTATCTGTGACAGCTGTAGTAAATGACTATAGCAGCAGAATCTGAGTTTGCTTCTACAGCATAGCAAGTAAGCCTTGAGCTTATACAGTCAAAGGTGTTCCAGTCCATGAAGTGACATAACATCTTTTTAACACGTTTTAACACATTTCTATCCTTATGAAGCCTAATGGAACATGTTTCCATATCAAAATCCTGTTCACATATGGTTGCCTGCGACACTTTCTTGGGTGGAAGTTATTATGCCCATCCCATTTCCAAATTAAGTATGAAAATCAGACAGCTCAGCCCAGCATTCTGGAGGGGATAGGAATGAACTGAGTGGTAATGCTGGCCTCATTTGTAGCTGGTAAATTTGCCCTCAATGCTGTTATCTATTAGAAGCTATCTATTAGCAATAAATTGTGCTTATAAATGATGCTCTAGTAGTGTTTGAACTACAGATAATCCAAGAATAAAAACTTAGTTTAGTCCATACACTGGTGTCTCATAATTCAATCTGAGAAATGCAGTCTACATTTCTGTCTCAGTTTAACTTAATGCTGAAAACCTACACACAAAATTCAACATTTTATCACTGGAATCCCAGACACACCAAACATAAAGAGTTGCTGGAAGCATGAGTCCCAGCAAGTTAGCGGGAGGGCAGAGTCCAGAAGGAGTAGTAGAACGGAGCCATACAATAATGAGAACAGCCCTGCTGGATCAGAACAGTGGTCCATCTCCTCCAGCATCCTATTTCACCCAGTGGCCAAAGCTCAGGGCAAGGGGCACAACAAACAGGGCATATTGATAGCCTGGGCACAATTTGTGAAGGAAATATATGGAGATGCAGTATAGGAAGGGTAACCCAAAGGCAATTAAGGGTAAGCCTGGGTGAAAAACCAAAAAGTCCATGCAGGGATGCAGGGAAATTAAAAGCAAAAGAACAAGCAGTACATACACAAGTATATACTGGAACTAAATAGTGAACCTCCAGTGCTTGAGAACTCAGGAAGGATATTGCTCTTGTTCTTGCCTGTGTCCCTCAAGAGATAAAGGCTAAATACTTTCCCCCTGAACTAGAAAAAAACATCATTTTATATCTAACAAACTGTGGCATTCAGTATTTGAAACTAATGAAATTTGCTGCTCAGAATTTTAGTAGGTCTAAGTATGCACTGAGTTTTATGAGAGCTAATAAGAACTTTATAGGGATCTTTATGTCTTGTTTCATGCTTTTTCAAAAAAAAAAAAGATTTTCTGTGCAAATTTTCCAAAATGGTACCTAAATTAGATGCCTTGAAGCAGTCAAATAAAAGCCTTCTTCATACAAAAAGAGAGGGTGTGGAGGGGGTGAGCAGTCAGAGTCATATGGCATGATCAATAACCTGTTGGCTTTGTTTTTGGATGGGCTTCTACAAAATGATAATTTATCTATCACTAGGAAGCATAAATTTCCCCAATTAACCTCCCAGTCTTGTTTGATCTAACCTAATTACAGTATACGCCTAACAAGGGTGATCAAGAATGATAATGACTCTTTAAGTGCATCATTTATCATTATAAAATATCAGGGAAACAATTCCAATCAATACCATGAGATTCCACAAAGTGCTGACTGAGATCCTCTGCAGGGGTGTTGTGGTAATCACTCTTTGAGGCATATCATTCACTCCCATCCTTTCCTTTCTACTGTGCAGCTTTTCGTCCTTGGTAGCGCATATAATCCTCTTTTGTAACAGGCTGCTTAACTAAATTCAGTTCTTAATGCCGCAACTTGCTGTTTGCCTGCTAATGTGTAAATGGCTGCTTGCATGTTCAGGAAGGAGGAGGAGGAGGAGGAAGGTTTCAAGCACTGCAGCCATTGGGGTGCAACTAAAGAACAGAGTGGAGTCCAAAAATGTTCTGGAAAGAATACAAAAAGTCATAGACAGATGCCTAGATTTCGTATTACAATATTTCTTTAAAAAATCACCATCATCGTAACGACGGTCTTGTGCTTCCTCCTAACGATCTCAACAAACATCAAACATCGCGCTTGTTTCCTTGAAGACAGAAAATGATTAGGAAACTCCCAGGAGAGCCGAGGACAGTGTCGCCAAAGCCGATGCTGCTCAAAGCCCTGCAGTAAAAGCACATCAACAGCAACTGCAGGACACTAATACCGTGATTGCAGCCATCTAATTAGAGGGACGATTCCCCGAAGCACTTGATCGTTATTCAGATCTTTCAGTACCCTGCTGTTAATGCTCTAATTCCCAGTATTGTTCCCTTGCCACACATCTTCGTCTCTTCCTTCCTTCCAAAGCCTTATGCGCTTCCTTACCAATGCTGCCAAAGTCAAAATTTTCAAATTATAATATGTCTAATGGATGCAGTAGCAAAAGAGATGAGCAAACCAATAAGCTAAGTTTTGATAGCCAAAGAGCACCTTGGGGATCCTTCCTATTGCTGTTTGCTTTCCTCCGACAAAACGCTCTTAGGCAGTATTTTTCTCCTTGTATAGCTTTTCCTGGGAGGGAAAGCAGCATGGTACAGCCCGATCTCATCAGATCTCGGAAGGTAAGCAGGGTCAGCCCTGGTTAGTATTTAGATGGGAGACCACCAAGGAATACCAGGGTTGCTATGCAGAGGAAGGCACTGGCAAACCACCTCTGTTAGTCTCTTGCCATGAAAACCCTGAAAAGGGGTTGCCATAAACCTTCAATCGCTGACTGGAGAGAGCAATTATGGATGTATATGAGGATGGCCAAACTAACAGAATTCCTACATGGAAAGGACATGGAAGAATTTAAAAAAACATGGCTAAAGGCCACCTCATATTGGGATGAACTGGCAAAAATGGATTTTACTATATTACTTAGCGAGTTATAGAAACTAGTTTTAATATCTTTATATTATATTGTTAATAAGTTTCATTATAAAAACTGTTTAGACACTTCTTCAGAAGTCGGGTGAAGGGTCACTTTTTTAAGGTGGGTGGAGGGTGAAGGGGTATCTTTTTGGACTTTATAATTAAGTAATCATGAATGTAATAATTAGTATATAAAGATACTCTTTTGTATTTTTTATATATTAACTTTATTGTATTTGTTTGTTTTGTTTTGTGTTGCCAAAGAGGCCATTTTCTCCAGGTAAACTGATCTCTATCGGCTGGAGATCAGTTGTAATAGCAGGAGATCTCCAGCTAGTACCTAGAGGTTGGCAACGTTATCTGTCCAGCTAATAGTTTCTTATGTTTAGCACAGACATGAATGGGAATCTAGCCAGCATGCAACTAGGCCCAGCCAGGAGCTTTCAGTGGCCACCAGGCAAATGGGCCTGGCCTGGCCTGGCCTATCACTGGCAGCCACCAAGCAAATGGGACGGGCCAAGCACTGGAGGCTACCAGGTAACTCAGCCAGGCTATTCCTGGGGGGAGAGAACCAGGTGTGGGGAAAGAGGAAAGCTGAAAAGAGGGATGGCAGAAGAAGAAGAAGAGTTGGTTTTCATACCCTGATTTTTTCTACCTTCAAGGAGTCTCAAAGAGGTTTACAATCGCCTTCCCTTCCCCTCCCCACAACAGACACCTGGTGAGGTAGGTGGGCTGAAAGAGTTCAGAGAAAACTGTGATTAGCCCAAGGTCACCCAGTGTGGGGGGAATCTGTTGTCCCCCCCCCTTCTAGTTCGTTGTGCATGGCCCTCTCTGCCTGCTTCACTTACCAAAAGGCAGCCCAGAGAGATCTGGCTGGAAAAGAACCTTTCATAGAGAGAAGCATTCTTACACAGTCATTCTTAAACAGCATTCAAGCCATATGAGCAGGAAACCATTCAGTTTTATTGAACTTACAAAAAGAATATGAAGCAAAGGAGAAAGCAATATTTAACTGAATATATATGACAGTACTTAACAAACGTAAACGTATTGACAGACAACAGATACAGAGGCCCCTGGGTCACTTCCAGAGAGAGAGACAGAGATGGCAACCATTCAAAGGGTCTGTGGTCTCTCAGTGGAAGGACAAAGAAGGGATATTTGGACTGTTCATTTATAGAGAGGAGAGGGTCTCAAATGACCCCTCCCTGTCACATTCTTAGGAAATGAGTTTTCTGCAAATCATGACTAAATTGTTTAGAAATATCTTGTTCCATAATAATTCTTTCAGTGTCCGCTTTGATATCTGATTGTCTTGTCCATCCATCAATGTTCCCAAAACAATCTCCTCCTAGAGTGGGCAGACAATTTGCCGCCTGCTTGAACTGCCTTGATTTGGAGCACGCAATGTGCTTTGGGTGACTAGCTCCTGTGCCCTTTAGGGTCAAAAGCCTAATTGGAGCTGATGTCAGCTAAAGGTCTTGTGTGACTATAGGTGATAATATTAAGGTATGCATGTGGTCATTTTTAACCCAAACTCATTTAATATAAATTAATAATATATTTAATATGAACTAATGTTCAATATAGAACATTCTCACGACACCCAGCAAGCTTCATGTGTAGGAGTGGTCCACCAGATTAGAGTCTGCCCTCTTAAACACTACACCACACTGGCAGATAAAGGGAGGTTGGCTGGTGGGTAGGGAGGAGAAAAGAAAATAGGAAAAAGCGAAAATCTATGAGGGTGGCTAGGGAAAGGAAAGAAGAAATAGTAGGGAAAGGGAATACAGGGGGGAATGAAATGCTCCCTGCAAGTCCTTGTGGGTTCCCACTTGTTATATTTTAATATTTAAATCCTGTTAACATTGTTGAAGGTGAATTTCCATCCTGGTTCCACTTTTTTTTGGCAGAAGTGGCTCCAGGGGACATTGTCACCTGTCCATTAAAGTGCAACCTATGCCCCCCCCCCAAAAAAAAAACCCCAAAAGGTATAAAACAAACACAGAAAGCTATAGATTTTTCCCTTGAGGTGTTTTGTTAGCCCCCTCTCCCAAAAAAAAAACATACTGGAGTACAAAAATACACCAAGAGCATCCCCCTCTCCCCAGAAAACAGTGATCCAGGAAAGCATTTTAAGCGCTCTGGAGAGATGCAGCTTTTCTTGATGACTGGGAAAACATTTATTTCACCATAGACACAGTCTCAGGTAGCAAATATACACAGTAAGTGCCATTAGATTAATATTCAATGTTTTCCACCTCATGGGGAAGTGTATTTTCAGTCTCTTGGTGGCTGGATATTCTGCAGCACCATTTCTACTGCCACAAACAAAACAGATATTTATTTGTTTGTTTGCTTGGTGGCGCATCTTTTCCCTAAAATACATTGGAATTTTGGCTTGAGGTACAAACATACTCCAGACTACAATTTGTGTAAGTCTTTTTTTTTTTAAAGCATGGCAACAGGGTCAAGCTAAATAATAAACAACAAAAATATTCATTTTTCTTCCTAAGAAATGCAAAATAAATTTTAAAAGCTATTTCAGAACTGGCAGTTCTGTTATGAAAATATGCTGCGCAGCACACTATCTTATAAATGCTCTCAAAGGAATGTGTCTGTAGCTGGGACTATTGCTGAATTCTACCTAGTTCTAAACATGTATCTTCCTAAAGTCTGCTAACAAATTTCAGTTGTGCAAACACTTGTTTTTTGTTTTGCTGTTAAGGAAGCAGATATTTATAATTAGTACAGGCAACATTTTCCCTTTGTCTGCTGATAGTCCCGAAGATAAATTACACCATAGAAAGGCATTTAATAAGGGTTCATACTCCCTGCCTTATCACTACTGTTCAACAAGGCCCGTGAACGCACCAGCAACCAGACCGGCACTCTCTCCACGCATGCCCAGTCGGCGCTCCAAGCAAGGACGGCGATTGGACCTGCGTTAGTAAGGGAGGCGGGGGGAGTGCGGGGGTTGGCTGGCAGCAGGAAGTGGATCGAACACGCATTGCATGTTCCCACTTAAAGGCACCAGGTGTGGAGGACGCTTTATTATTTTTTAATTCGCCGTATAAGCGGATGCGCTTAGCGCGGCGAAATTGCACTCCTCGGAATATTTCAGGTGAGTTGAAGTGGGAACATGCAGGGAAAGCCCGCAGAATTCGGGGCTGCAAACGTGCAGTGCGGACATGGCCAGGCAGAAAAGAAAACCTTAAATCAAAAACGTCAGAATATACTTACTTTCCCCCAAAAAATTCATAATATTCCATCTTTGGGTATAAAGTTAAATATCCAACTAAATGTAAGTAAAAAAGCAAGTAATTAGCATGTTAAAACCAAACTAAGACAATATACATTATTATATAGAGACGATTTTGTCACACGTCGCTTTAAAAATGTCTTCATTGTTTTTGTTCTTTTTCAAAAGCCCGGACAGCAAAAATCTGTCAAAATTACTACTTGGCAAAATACTTGTTTGGCAGCTTAGCACAAAACAGCTGTTTAATTGGCAATCTTAGTGCTATCAGACTATACTTCAATGGAATCCAAAGTTCTGTTTCGTACCATTCTAGTTGATCAACCAACTCTGCCTCTAATGAGGAATTAATGAATGAAAATAGTACAGCAGTGGCTTAGCTGTTTCTGTTATCGACTTAGTTCCTCAGTGAACATGAAGAGCTGAGTAAGATTTGCATAGGTCCAGGCACTCAGAGAAATAAATAAGATTAATGTATGATACAACTGCCCTGACCTGGATGGCCAAGGCTAGCCTGATCTTGTCAGATCTCAGAAACTAAGCAGGGTCAGCCCTGGTTAGTATTTGTTTTTTTTTATATATAAATTTTATTGGATTTTATACTAAAAATTTTCCATTGCATTATACAACATCTATGACAATATAAAATTTCAATTCTAACCTAAAGTTGTTATATTTCCATAACATATAATAAAGAAAAAAAAGAAAAAAAAAGAAATGGAAAATTTTGACTTCCCCTTCACCTCTATCTTCCTCTTAATAAAAAGTTCATCTCGTCGTAGTTAATCTAATCTTAATAAACTATCAATATCCTGTATAAAAAAAACCATAATCTGTTAGTAAATATAATTATGCTTATTCATTATAAAAAAAACCAAAAATAATCCTCTGGATCAGATTAGAAAATATTCTTCCATTCTTCCCAATTTTAACTCATATTCACAATAATGCATCCACGCCTCCCATTCCCCCAGAAACCGAACGTCATTTTCTTCATTTAGAATAGCTGTGAGTTTTGCCATTTCTGCCACTTCAAACATTTTAACAATCCAGTCTTTTTTCTCAAGAATTTCTAGCCCTTTATTCCCAAAATGATGTCTTAATCTTAATTCCACTACATCATTAATAGCCATGCCACCCGTCCACACTATCAAAGCCTTTGGATCCAGCAATCATGTTTAAATCAATCCTTTAACCATGGTCTAATACTTCCTTCTGTAACTGAAATAGGCCAGTCAGGTATGGGAACAGGATTTCTTTATTCTCTCTCATTTCCTCAGACAGGATACGTATCCAAAAATAACTCTTTCTGGGCTTCATCTCCATCGTGGCTTCAATCTGTATTCCTTGACCTGCTCTCTTCTTCCTTATATCCACACGTCGTTCCATGACTTTTTTAAATGAAAAGTCTATTTCTTGTATGTCTGATCTCTTTATCGCCGGCTGGTTGATTTCTTGAACTTCTGTCTTCTTCTTTGTATCCTTGTATTCTTCCATGACTTTTTGGGCAGAAGAGTCCATTGCTTGTATGTCTGTATTTGTGGTCATCGTTTGAATTTTCAAGACTTTTATGTCTTCTATAACCAGATCCAACTTCTGATTGCCTATCTGTGATGATTGGTCAAGAGTCGTCATCATTGAAATCAGTTGAGCCATCTGTGTTGAAATCTGTTTTAATTGTTTAATTGTCGCCTCAGAATGTTTAGCAAGCATGTCCTGTATTTTTTTTTCCATGTTTGAATTCTGTAAAATTCCCTTTGATTTCATAGGAGCAGGGCTATGTATTAAGCCAAAAGAAGCTGGTAAAATACATGTGCACAGACAGGGCCTTTAAAGTTCTAATTAAAAGATAATAATTCAAACATCAGCCTTATAATTTTTTCGGGTTGAAAAGAGTCGAAATTGGCTCTAGAATTGCGTTTTAAAGTTTTGAAATACCAGTGAGTTTTTTTCGGTCGCTCTAGGTCGGGCTGATCAGGAAGTATACAGGAAGTTGCTAGTGCCGTGGACCTTCTACCGCCTCTTCTCGATGGTTGTTCCTTCAGGAATGATTTCCAAGTAACTCGAGTGCGACGCGTAATCGGTCCTACAACTACTTCCTGTTATTTTAGTTCCGATGATAGATAGGTTGTTATAGAGGGTCTTCCGTTCCAGGCGCTCCCTTACTGCAAACGTGGCAGGATATTCTTCGCCGGAAAATCAGGAAGAAAAATCACCCTCCCCTTCCCTTGGACCCATTGGTGATAGTTCTTGTCAATCAAAAGGTATCCTTCCGACTCTTTATTATGGTTTAGGCTGATCGGATTGATAAGGCTCCTGTCGCTAATCCCGATGGCTAACTCAGGTCAAACTTTTTCAGTTCGGATTAAGGAGGAATGGGGGTCCCAGAAATATTCTTATCAGCCCCCCGTCTGTTCAAGTTTCCAGTAAGTAGACGAAGAGTTCTTTTGTACTCACTTGGGTGTCAAGAGGTGAGGTTCTTTTCTTTATGTAGTCCTTATGTTGGTATTAAGGTGGTGGAGGGTGGAGCTTGATGCCTAAGTTGCGTTTTGGCGATGTCCTTCCCTAGTGCCCTCGCAGGACCGGCGTCCAGGACTCCGAGGGGCTTAAAAAGCCCCCTCAGAGTACCTAGGAGGTCAAACCGCGTTTGCGGGCTGCAGGGAATTCCTGCTTTCCAACCCACTTGCAAGGGTCGGATTGGGGTATCTATGTATCCCAGAAATAACGCAAACTTGGATTTCTCCCAGGACAGCCTGGGGAAATGGAGTGCTCTCCCCAGCAGCACCACCGGAAGTAGCCCTGGTTAGTATTTGGATGGGAGACCACCAAGGAAGACCAGGGTTGCTGTGCAGAGGAAGGTACTGGGAAACTACCTCTGTTAGTCTCTTGCCATGAAAACCCAAAAAGGGGTCGCCATAAGTTGGCTGCGACTTGACGGCACTTTACACACACACATGATACAACTCACCATATTCTGTGAAGTCTTCACTGCTTCACCTGTCTTCCTCTGCTCTCTGACCAGGTTCAGGTTGTGAAAGGGAGACTGAACTATACCCAAAACCCAGATAAGGACTTCTTCAGGTGCCAGTATGTTAGAATAACTGGAGTATATGGCATAGATTTCAAAAAATTACTAACCGCTAACATTTTGGGGCATGATGAAGAAGAAATGAGCTAATAAAACTTCATTAGCTGTAATTCATAGTTATCTGACAACAAAGAGTTGCACATTTAATTACATTTGACTATATTTACTTTCCCTTACCTGGATGGCCCAGGCTAGCCTGATCTCATCAGATCTCAGAAGCTAAGCAGGGTCAGCCCTGGTTAGTATTTGGATGGGAGACCACCAAGGAAGTCCAGGGTTGCTGTGCAGAGGAAGGCACTGGCAAACCACCTCTGTTAGTCTCTTGCCATGAAAACCCGGAAAAGGGGTTGCCATAAGTCGGCTGCGACTTGACTGCACACACACACATACCTATTTTGGATAATTTTCTTAAGGTAAACATACATTGACATTTACTATGACCGCTTTTAAAAGGCAATAATTTAGACTTGTAAATGTAGTTCTGCCACTATTGCCAATAACAGTTTCCAGTGTTACATGTTTGTCTGAGATATAGGTCCTTTGCAGAACTAAATGTCCAGCTCAAAGTATCAACTGAAGGGTAGCTAATGTGAATAAAATGTACTTACTGAAGAAAGAAGCACAGTCTCAGCATTAGCAATCAATTTAAACTCCCAAACTCAAAATTGACAAGCTGAAAAGAGGATGAAAGCGACTTTGCATACATATTGTTGAGGAGTTCTCGACATTAAGCACAGAGGTCTTCAACATCAGCAGACTGTTGATTTCATGTACCATTGACTCCAGTTTGGTCCAGAAACCCTTTCAAATTAGAGTTTCCACATTTAGAGATTTATTTTATTTTGTGAATGCTACTCTAAAATGTGTATTCAGTCAACAAGTTTATGTCTGAATAGTTACCTTGATTAATTTCATTTAATATTGTAGTAACTATAGCATGACCAAATCACAAGGTACAGAGGACAAAAATTGGGAAACTGTTTTTGGGAGGGAGACGCAGACATGAATCTAGTGAGAAATTAACTGAAAATTATTTGGGGACTCTGGGGATGAAAATGGAGGATTAGGGGATTAGTTGAGAGGAAAAAATATTTGGGGAGATCTGGCGAGTCTTGTCTTCCCCAGGCTTGACAACCAGGGCAGCCGTTTCTTCTATACTTTCTGGAGCATACATTATCCAAGTCTCACCCATGCTGCAACAAGAGATTACTTACTGATCACTATTTCTTTTTCCTTCTTGTTTTGGCTTCTCGCCCCCACCCCACAATCAAGTCACAGCTGACTTATGCCGACCATGTAGGGTTTTACAGGCAAGAGATATTCAAAGGTGGTTTGCCGCTGCCTGCCTCTGCTTAGCGACCCTGGTATTCCTTGGTGGTCTCCCATCCAAATACTTATGGAAAGTGAATCAGATAGAATAGGACAGAAGGAGATTCTGGAACATTTGTCCATAAGATCAGAAATGCAATAAGCAATGTTGGAAATCAAATCTGCCAGACTACCAGGACATCCTTTTTTTTGTCCTACTATCCAAATGTTACTTAAATCAGTGTCTACTATATGATATTGAGTTCTACCTCACTTTAGAGCTGTCATTTGACAACAATGATGTTCTTTAATGCTCCTGATCCGATGAAAGCAAAGGAACTAAATTAGTCAAAATTTAATTTTGTCCTACTGGTTTCAAAGGGACTTTGCTACATCTCCAAATAGACTGGGGGTTATTAATAGATGATATTTCTTCTAATCACGAGGGTGCTAAAGTTAACATTTTCACAGAATAAAACTTATTTTTGCCAAGAGGCTTTATGGCTAGGCTTCTGTTTAAAGCAACCCAGTTCTTTCCTTGCCATGTGCTCAGCAGATATGGTGTCACACTACTAATAGTGTTTGGCATGCAGCATTACAGAACTTGCAGTATGCGAAAGTATGCTGCACAGAGACGATAGCTGGGAGACTATAAACGGTGGTTATCCAGCATCCTGTGGGGATGGAAAACTTCAACTACATTTGTTCCCAAGTATAATGAGCATCAAGAAAATCCCCCCTTCCCTCACATTTCAATAATACGACTGCTTAGCTGTGGCAGGATCAGCTAAGAGTAACACTTGGGTCCCTGTTATTTGTAAATGTGCCAGAAGCAAAGAGTTTGGATAGAACTTTTATAATCATTTTCCTTTGGGTGAATCTTGCTGAAGGTGGCCCAGAAGAGTGTTCACCTCTGCTGAATTATCTAGAGGATCTTTTTTTTTTTCATGTCGGGAGATTGTTTTCTTTTATGCCTTTTTCCTTAGACAAAAAGTATTATATTAATAGCTTTGCACATTTCATTATTAGGGTTGCCTGCCTCCAGGTACTAGCTGGAGATCTCCTGCTATTACAACTGATCGCCAGCTGACAGAGATCAGTTTACCTAGAGAAAATGGCTGCTTTGGTAATTGGACTCTATGGCATTGAAGTCCCCCCTCCCCAAACCCCACTCTCCTCAGATTCCACCCCAAAAACCTCCCGCCGGTGGCGAAGCGGTACCTGGCAACCCTATTCATTATTTGTTTTTCATTTAAAAACCTTTTTGGTCAGCCCAGCAAATAAAACAGGGGAAATTATAAACACAAAGACACATTTGATATGGCAATTGAATTCCTTCCTCATTTCCTATACAGCTCTAACTTGAAGGCCTTACTGTGGTCTAAATCTGTAGCAGAATTATAGCAGGGGAACAGAGACTGATTATGAATAAAACTGCAACATTTTAAAGTAAGCAGTAACAGTACATGTCAGAAACTGCCTACATCCAGTTCATATGACCACTGCTTGGGATTTGTATCAAGAGACAACCAAACCACTTGTCACCTCTGGGGCTTCCTTTTAATGGTCTTTGCGGAATGGAAAAATATTTCCGCTTCTGCAGTCCTTGGTAAATAGCTTCCAGTTAATTGTAGAGTGCTTCTCCAAAATAATGCTGTTTGTTCCCTGTTAACTTTGTTTCCAGCTTTACACAATTAATTAGGAAAGTGTTCAGAGACTTCCATTTTACACCACTTAGTTAATAAGGAATGAATGCTTAATGGCTGCTCCTTTCAGACTATTTAATTTAATGAGAGAATTTGCAAGAAAAGGAAGCAAAGGAGATCAATTTAGCATGTAGCGCCCTGCAATAGAAAAACAACATTGTCAAGGGAAATAGCATATGCCTCCATTTATTATTCAAATGTGCCAGAGCTCCCAATCAGGGTGTTGTATAACCACAAGACATGCAATTCATGAGGTCAAAGAGGGGTTCCGTCTACCAAAAATAGAAGAAGAAAAAAACTTTCATTAATGCATTCCATCTGAGCAACCTGTAAACAGCTCCCTAGAAAAAGTTGACACCACAGAAGCCCTGGTTGATCAAAGGAGAATCATGTTATCCCTCTTTGAGGGTAAAGACAGATAATTAAAAAAATAACTAACACAATGCACAAACAACTGCAACAAAAGCCAGTTGCCTGAAGCATCTGGCCATATGAAGAGAATCATTCTACTGATCTGCAAGCCAGCAGAGATCCGGAAAAATAGAAGAGCAGAAGCATGCATGTGTGTGTGTGTGTGTGTGCGCGCGCCCCCACTAGAAGGTGTGTGCTCCTGTACTAAATCTGTATTCGCTTCCTCAGATAACTTTTTTTTTAATTGACTTAATCCCCACAGAATCCAGATGAAAATAAGATACACCTCTCCTGGCATTAAAGCACAAACTGTTCTTAGTGCAGCAATCTGCTGGAGTGTGGGGGGACAAATTTCCTTTGGGCATACGTGGCCCATTGATATTGATTGAGACTCTGTATTTAAGATGGATAAACAAGTCACTTGTTAATGTCAACTTTGCATAAGAAGCTGAGTGTCAGTTTCACATCCATTTTGATCCATGGACACATTTTGATCCATGGACACTTCTTTTCATGCACTGCATATCAAAACAAGCAGCCACAGAATGCATAATTTGCTGCTTATAAATGATCAGAAAGCCCATTTTTACTTTTACAGATGTGTATTTTGTCACCCTCTCAAATGCATATCTGGGAGCCAAGCTGACAATTTGCAGGTTTCAAAGGTGCACGTGGTTAGAAAGTAGTGCAAATGGCCAGTACATTTAGTTGACCAGCCTCCAGGTTTTTCTCAACTTGCATGTAACCTTTCTGTTCAAGCCAACACATGATGGTAGAGAGAAAATCTTCATTGCTTTTACCCAGAGGCCATTGCAAGTTACCAAACAGAAGAAAACAAAAGACAACAAAATGCAAAGTATAAGAGTATTACATGAAAAATAACAATACTAAAATAGCAAGCCTTAATTTCCTAGATTTAAAAACATCTAATTATTTTAAAAGAAACTTAATGAACACATCAGGATAGTGCACCACCATGGTAATTTGCTGCCAGTTCTTAAATGGATTTTGATCAGATTTTCATGTCTGCCAGTCAAAGAAACCTTATAAATTACATAAGAATCTATATCCAAACGTACATAAGTTATTTTTCCCTACAACAAAGCTAGAATTCAAACAAGCTAAGATAGAAGCAAGAAATGTATTATTCATTTTGGAAGGGAGCAAAGAGGACAACATATATAACGTGGAAGATCCTCTAATTTAGGATATCCACAAATACATAATTGCTGAGCCAAAAAGCCAACTGCTGAAGATATAAACTGGCTATCATGACAGTCAGCATTGTCTACAAATGAACAGCTATAAAAGCTAAATTAAGCTTGAATAAAGCAATATTAGATAAGATGAACTGTTGTAGACTGTTTTATATTACTTGAGTCACTTGGAAAATTTAGAAATAGATATAATTCTCCCATCTTAGCAGAGCATCTTGATATCCAGTCTTGGATTGCTCTACTCCCTATCTGGGACCACGTTTAAATGTGTTAACGTTACCTCCCACTGGAACACTTTGGTAATGCAAAGTAAATATATTTAACATGTAAGGACCTGTAACCAAATAGGATTCTGCAACCATCCTCAGGGCTGAGAATGCAATAGCTGGTTCCACCTTTGCAAACAATAAAGTAAACCCAAATGCCGCTCAGAGTCTCCCCCCTTCCATGATATCTGCACATGGACAGATATTGTGGTTTGTTGGTGCAGTTGTGACCATATAAGTAAGGGTCTTAAAGTTCCTGTAGGGATACAGCACGGGACTATTCTTGGCACAATGTCCAGAAAGGGGGGGGAGCGTTTCTCTTAGTGAGCTGCTGGTGGAAAATGTGTTGGATTTTGAGGGCTTCATTATGCCCAACTCCTTGTTAATTTCTTGTCCCCTCTGTGTCTCTGACTCACTAGTCTGGACCGCTCCCTGGAGTCTGAGGTAAGAGACAGTGTAAAGTCCTTCACTTCCAACAAACGTTCCTAATGAATAGCCAACGATAAAGCACATATTCCAACTGAATGGCTGAAGAAGAAACTGGCTGGCATACAGCAGTCCTTGCAGCCTTACCTGAGCAATGCTCTGGGGGCCTTCCTGGGCTCTTCCCAGGTGAATGATTTCAGCAGAGCTGACAAGCATAACGGGCCAGCAACAGAGTAGACACTCTTACTATCTGATATCACTACCATGACAAGAATGATTCCGCAGATCAGTAAATATCCATAAATAGCCCAGAAGAAGATTAGCATCACTTGCTGCTTTCCTTGCACCTCTTCCAAGAAACAGATCTTCTAGCTTTTGCTAGGGACCAATCAAGAAGAAATTGCTTTCCAGCGGAGCATTTCCACTTCCAGGTTGTACATTCTTCCTTCCACTACTTAAGGTCAGGGCAAGCAGAGCCAGCAATATAACAGATCAGGCACTAAACTCAAATACTAACATATTAGCTTTATCAGACTTTATAATACAGCAAATAACTGATCTCCCCCGAAGTATGCAAATTAAATAGCTTCCTTTTAACAGCATCATTTTACACTTTGTCTGCAGTGTGGTTTTGTGCCACTAGACATCTGTAATATATATTGCTCAAAGCTTTAGATCTGTCCTGATAATGACTGTTATAAAAAAAAATTGTATGTCTGTAACCATTCAAAAACATTGTCTCAGATCATAATAAATAGATACTAAAAATGTAAGGTCTCAAGTTTAGCACACACACACACACACAAAAGTAGGCATTTATCCATGCCCATTGTAGCCCTTTCAAATATTTCTTAATGTTCATTTCCTACTCTCCATAAACTCCTCTCATTGTCCAAATACACTTCGCCCTCATCTAATTAGTGAGGGTTTTGTGTGAAGGCATTTCATTAAATAGAATCAAAGGCATATACAAACAGCTAGATTGTCTAAACACATTGGACGAACCAGATTTTTTTTGTAGTCGGAAGTAAGGGAGGACTAAGGAAACATATTGCTGGTATAATGAAACAGCCAGGTATGCTGACAGTTGAATATAATGAGGTCAACCTAGTGGGGGCAAAATGTCTGAGAAGAGGTTGAAGCCTGGCAGTGGCCCTCTCCTGAACTGTGTTACCTGGTCACCACAACAACCCGTGTCGCCACAGTTCCAGACATGCAGCAAGCCCTAGACGCAAAGGGAAAAACTCATGCATCATTCGCTACTATACCAGGTGTAGTATTACCCCTCTTCAAAGGGAAACTGCCACAATGGTGAATGTCTCTGTACTCCTACCTTTATTTCCTAGACTCTGAGTGTGTGTTGTGTTACACTCTGGGCCTGTTATCTAAGGGTAATCTTCCTTCCTATATAGATTCCCTGGTTAGTTAGTCCAAGGTTATGTGGAATCTTTATGCTTTCAGGATTTAATTGCCCTTTTTCAATGGTTTTGCTGAGCCATATGCTAAAGATCCCTTTTGCAGACCGGCTGTGTCCCTGCCCTCTTCAGTCAGTGGACTCCTTGGTACATATCCTTTTGCACTGTCCTTACATATACCAACTTAGGCTAAAATGGATTATACCATGTTTTCACAAATGATCCACATCTTCTCAAGCAACTTTGGAGCAAAAGTTTCAGTTCCTCTTCAAGGACTCTGACCTTCAGCGTACTTATTTTGTTGCTCGTTTTTTGGAGGCTGCAGAGAAGAGACGAAGGGAAGTGTCTTTAGAGATGGGTCGTATTTAAGTTTTATGGTTTTATTGTTCAAGGCCTAGGAGCTGGGGAGACTCCAGTTTGAGACAAGTCCATCCAAAGGGATGATTGCGTAAACACAGTAATATTGATAGGAGCACAATAGAACTTGGGAGTGAGTGTAGGATGGCACAAGAGGGGCATATGTGGCAACAAAGAAGCAGAGGGAGGCAAGGGTTGCTGGAGAGGAAGACATGTAGTAGATATCTATATGCCAATGCTAGAAGCCTCCGAGCCAAGATGGGAGAGCTGGAGTGCTTGGTGCTCAATGACAATTTAGATAAAGTAGTTACCTCAGAAACATGGTGAAATGAGGAAAATCCATGGGATACAGTTATACCTGGGTATAAGCTCTACAGACAGGACAGGGAGGGAGAGGTGTACTGTTGTACATCAAAGAGGGCATAGAATCAAATAAGTTAGAAAGCATGAGGGGAATGAACTCCCCAACAGAAGCAATATGAATAAAAATACTGGGCCATGAGAGTTACTTTAAAATGGGGGTGAACTATCGTTCACCTGATTAAACCCATGGGGCTGATCTTGAGATAGAGAAGGAAATAAGGGAGGTGACTAAAGTAGATAATGTTATGATACTGAGAGACTTCAACTGCATTCATATTGACTGGGTGCTTGAGTCATGCTGTAGAAATGAGATTCCTAGATATCACAAATGATTGGACACTGGAACAGTTGGTCACAGAGCCAACAAGAGGGGTGGTGATCTTGGACTTGGTTCTGAGCAGGACTCAAGACCTGGTGAGAGATGTAGAGGTTGTTGGACCTCCAGAGGAATTGGTTGGCCACTGTGTGAGACAGGATGCTAGATTAGATGGGCTACTAGTCTGATCCAGCAGGGCTCTTAATGGGGTTTACTCCCTAGTTAGTGAGTTTAGGATTGTATTCTGGGTCAGGAAGAAGGGCATTAGGAAGCACTAGTATGTCCATAATAATACTAAAGAACTGGATGGTAAAATTACAGTTTATGTTCTTAGTTACTGAAGGTAGTGCAATATACACTAGATTGCTAGTTGGGACAGAACATAGGATTTGATGTTGACTACAGAAGCTGCTTGGGGCATTTATAGGAACAGATATTGTAGAAAACAGGCCAATGTTCGACTCTATCAGATCCTACCAATTAATATATAGGAGCTGTTTTCTTTCACAGTGGATAATGCCATGGATCAGTTTGCCACAGCCCCATGAACTTCAGCTGTGGCATGGGCAGTATTAGTTTGGCTGAAGAAAGTCAGCCAATCAGGAGAGGGTGGCAGGCTGCTTATTCAGCTGCACCCTCTCACTTGCAGGCCTTTTGCTGCATCTAATTATATGGTCGCTACTGAAGTGCTGAGCAGGAATTTGGGGGTAGGGTTGCCAACCTCCAGGTGGTGGCTGGAGATCTCCTGCTATTACAACTGATCTCCAGGTGACAGAGATCAGTTCACCTGGGGAAAATGGCCGATTTGGAAGGTGGACTCTATGGCATTTTACCCCATTGAAGTCCCTCCCCTCCCCAATCCCCACCCTTCTCAGGTTCCACCCTCAAAAAGCAACCCGAGGCTGAGAAATGCCTGGTACAAAACTCTTATTTTGCCTGCTCCATGCTGTCACTGTGGGATGAGTGTTGTCTTTGAAATAGGCCTGGCTGTAAACTCCTTAGGCCACAACTAGTTGGCAGGAATAGAGTGGGTTGCTCAAAGCAGATAAAATAAAGTATGTCTTCACACAATGCATAGCTAAATTGTGGAACTCCCTGCCCCAAGATGGGGTGATGGATGCAAGTCTGGAAGGTTTTAAGAGTGTTCTCATGTTTGTAATGGCCTCTTCCTTCCTTTCTTAAAATTCATGGGAAAACTCAATTTCCCATGATTGATCATAACCCTGCAATTAACCATGGGAAAATTAGAATCTTGAGGGAGGAAGCAGACGGTGGCCATTACTTACAAGTCTAAAATGTAAGTATTTTAAAAAATTTCCTGGGGGGGGATTTTTTGAGGTAGAGCCCCCAAATTCACAGTGCAGTTTGAAGGGACTCTCCTTGCATAAACCCCAATGTTTGGTGAAGATTGGGTCAAGGGGGTCCAATTTTATGGGGTCTGGAATGGGTTGCCCCCCTCCATAGAGTATTGCAAACTTCACAATATTTCTCTATGGAGGGGAGGTGACCCCTTCCAAACTCCATAAAATCGGACCCCCTGACCCAATCTTAACCAAACTTTGGGGTTTCTGCAAGGAGAGTCCCTTCAAGCTACACTGTGAATTTGGTGGCTCTACCTTGAAAAATGCCCCACCCCAGGGCCTGAAAAAGCCAAATAATTATTCGGCTTTTTCAAGAATTGCCTATTCGGCTTTAGCTTTCTCCCCAGGTTTGTGCATTCAGTAAACCTGAACTGGAAATGTATCAAAATGGCTGTTTCAGGTTTATGTTTGGTTTGGGTTTATTGATATGCACAAGCCTACTAACAAGTATCAGAGAAACAACATTTATGAGAGTGAAACCAAGAGATCAATGGCAATACACAACTAATCATACAGTGCAATCCTAAGGAGAGTTATTCATTTCAATAGGCTTAGATTGGAGCAACTCTCTTTAGGATTGTACTAAGACTCGAATCTTAGTTAGATACCCATCCACATGAAGATTTGCTTATGACTAAGGTAGATTAATTTCAGTGTTGTAGCTTTCATATTCTGCTTGCACTGTCCATTAAAGTAAGTTTCTTTGATTTCAATGGGAGATCAGTATGTAGAAGGTTATCTTCAGATCTCTTTGAAGTCTGTTTTTGTGAAAAAGATAAAATTAGTTTCACTTCCCTGAACAAACACTGATTGCGTTATGCCAATCTCTGAATTGTTGGCTAAATCTAATCTCTGAATTGTGACTGTAGATACTGTATGTTGTTGTTTTGTTACCTAAATCTGTGTTAGAAAAATAAGCACCAAAGATGCAGAAGGAGGAGGGGGAATCTAACACAGATGTTCTAAGAAACTGGCTCTTATCCATCCCTATTAATCATGTTCAGAAATCCAACATTATTGATTGTCAAAATTAATCATGATAAGTATATGTTTATGTGTGTATTTCTTTTGGCATACTTTGTCTAACATACCCTGTGTGTGATACATTGAGTTTTGTCAATAATACAACAAAATGAATGGTCTTGTCTATGCATAAGTAATATATCTGCCAACATCTCACATTAAGATATTTGCTACAATGCAAGAATGCCAGACACACTAAGAGCTTAATCCTGAAGGGGGGAGTAGATCCATGACGGATAGGAGTGGCAGAGCTGCGCCCCCTCCTCAGAGTGTTCCTGGCCATTGTGGAGCCTTAAAAAGCATTTTTTAAATAAAAAAGGGGGAAAGAGGGGAAATGCCCTACGGAAAATAACAAGGCTGCACCACCAAAAAAAAGTGGTACAGACCCACTGCCACTCAAGGGGGTGTTCCTGGGGCAATAGGGCTTGTGGACGCTGCCTAAAGGCAGCGCCACCCCCCAGGAATGCCCCACCACCACGCTGGTGCAGGCTTTCCCTTCTGGGGAAGCCCTGCTGGCATGGCTGCGCTGACAGTGAGGGCCAGCAGTGCCAGGACACCGGCACGTTTGCCCCCACGCCGGTGTAGATGTCACCTTATTCTGTGATGAGGTAGCAGCTACACTGGCACGGGGTCATGCCGGCCCCAAAGGAGCTTCGCCGGCTCTTCAGGAATGGGCTGCCCGTATCCAATGAGATCTAACAATGAGATCTAAGAACCAATGAGCATTTTCATTCCTTGGATCCACTTTGAAGCTTTGCTAAGATACATCTGGTCTTTGTTCTGTAGCCCGCTAAGCATCAGACCCGCTTCCATCCTCATAACAGACAGATGTCCTCACCATAGGCTAGGAAAATCATTGTACCATGGCATGAGAAAAGCCCATGAAGGATCCCCCAGTGCCAAATAATTCCCATTTAAAGAATGAGCTCTCATCCTCCTGCAGTAACTTCATTATTCACAACAGGGATCCAAGTAACATTGAATTGGCACAGTGCTGACATGGCCTAACAGCAGTTTGTAAATCTTGGCAATCACCTATAAAACTTAGGCTTGTATTTTATCATTATTATTGATCTGGGTGTCATCATTGCTGAAGGTTTGGAGTGGGCTTCAATATAAAACCAAAATCTGATGATCTTACAAATGAATAATACTAATTAATTAGTTAAACTCAAGGCTTGAACATGCAGGAAAAAAAATTATGAATTTAAAAGTTCAAGCTAAATACTACACAACTTTTCTTCCCTGAGACTCCTTCGACTGGCTGTTGTTGCTGTCTCAAGTCACAAGATGCTTCTGGGAAGGATGTACTAAATGCTTTAGGAGTGCAAGATAGGGTTGCCAAACTCCAGGTAGTAGCTGGAGATCTCCTGCTATTACAACTGATCTCCAGCCAATAGAGATCAGTTCACCTGGGGAAAATGGCCGCTTTGGCAACTGGACTCTATGGCATTGAAGTCCCTCCCCTCCCCAAACCCTACCCTCCTCAGGCTCTGCCCCAAAAACCTCCTGCCAGTGGTGAAAAGGGACCTGGCAACCCTAGTGCAAGAGCCAATGAAGAGTAGAGAATTAACAAGCTGGTGTAGTAGGAAACCTTTAGACTAGAACACTGGGCCGAATTAATGGATTTACATCTACACTGAACAGTGTGAAAAATTGTCTACGGTGGTAGAATCATTCAAATCCCAAAGAAATTGCAGGCTATATTGATTGCTTTGTTGTTCTAGCTAGACTTGGAAAGAGCATCCTTCTGATTGCTTTTAAATTGCCACGTACAGTGAGAGACTGTAGTAAGTTACTAGAGATCCCCATGGAAAAGATCAAATAAAACACCAGTCTTACATTATTTTTTAATTTTTTTAAAATTGGATTTCTAGGCTGCTCTTCCTGACCAGGTCAGGCTCAGAACGGCTTATGGTCATTTAAAACAATTAAAACAGCCATGATTCCCAGCAAAATTTCAGCAGAAATAAAATCTAGGTGCCTTCAGACATAGGGGACAGAAGGGAGGAGAGGAGGCCAGCTAGATGGAACCATTATGTCCTGGCTGAACAGCTCAGTTTTACAGGCCCTGTAGAATTTCTTTAAGTCCCACAGGGCCTCAACCTCACTGAGCAGAACATTCCACTAGGCTGGGGCCAAAAGCGAAAAGGCCTTGGCTCTGGTTGAGGACAGCCGGATGCTTTTCGGGCCAGGGATCACCAGTAGATTTTCTCCAGCTGAGCAAAGAGTTCTTCGAGGGGTGTATCGGGAGAGGCTGTCCCGCCAGTATGGCAGGAAGTTGTGCAATGGAAAAAAAATGTTCCTTGACTAAAATGATGTTCCAGTGCACATCACAATGTGTGACTGTACACAGATGGGAACTTATAAGATACATAAGTCAGGGAGATGAAATCCATGGAGCATGTCCATCGCTTAAAAGTCACACCTTCATAAATTGCAGGAGTGCCCCAAGGGATATACAGTGGTTATGCAGCCATCTCATCTGCCACAAATCTTTTCAGAAGGAATACAGCTGGTGATAATAAAGGTCAGTTCCAACAACTCTGAAATGCATTTCCACATGAAATGAGACATTGCTGCACCCCTAAATTAAGCAGAGCCTGCACTCGATTCAAGACTAGCTGACTTGCTCCAGGAGCGTGACCTCTCTTGGATTTTACTGTAGGTGAATGCCAGATAGCCCTGGAGGGTTCTTAATCTGAAGTTTAACAACTAGCTCTCAAACTTAATTCACCTCAATTTGGTACAGTTCTCCTGATGCTATTCGACAGCATCTTCCACAGTGAAGACCATCGCAAATAATTCATTTAGCCTCTCTGCCCACCTTCAATATTCCTTTCCTACTGCTGTCACCTGAACAAGCCAAGCCAATGCAAATGCTAGCCTAATTCAACATTTTCAAAAGTCATTCAAATTTAGTTACATCCATAATTACTTAGGAGTAATTGCTCATCATAATTATAGAATGTTATCATTCATGCAATTACAATTTTAGCTTGAGTTTTAAATGGGTATGAGTCATGCTTTTCCCATTTGAAATAAAAATTTCCATGTGTATCATCCTTGCCAAGCAGCCTTCAGTCCCAAGCAAAGATACATAGGGGTCCAATTTATCTTTAGAGGGACTCCATTAAGTCAATTACATTTCCTCTCTATACAAATAGAGGTCACTGAGCAGGAGCTGCTACAAAAAAAATCTGCTGGAAGGAAGAAAGAACATGTAAAACATTCATTGGTTCTGGAGTGAAAATATAAGAGCATGTGGAGCTGGAAGGAATCTGGTGTCCTTTTCTTGAAACTGTTCTCTTACAAACAAACATCACTGAAGAAAGGGGAAACATTTGACTGTTTTCCTAACTGGTTTCAACTGATATGTTTGACTATTTACTAACTATTTTCAACTGATACAGCTCTCATCTTAGATCTAGTTGACATACTCATGTTCAACAGAAGATGCCTTGCATTTGAGAGCTGCCTAAAGATGAGGAGGAGGAAGAGAAGAAGCGTTGGTTTTTATATGCTGACTTTCTCTACCACTTAAGGCAGAATCAAGCCGGCTTATAATCACCTTCCCTTCACCTCCCCACAACAAACACCCTGTGAGGTTGGTGAGGCTGAGAGAGCATGACTTGCCCAAACTCACCCAGCTGGCTTCGTGTGTAGGAGTGGGGAAACAAATCCAGTTCACCAGATTAGCCTCCGCCGCTCATGTGGAGGAGTGGGGAATCAAACCCGGTTCTCCAGATCAGAGTCCACCGCTCCAAACCATTGTTCTTAATTACTACACCACACTGGCTACAGACAACATAGTATTAACCTGCATCACCTAAAGAGTCAGTTCATAATTCAAGCAGCCAATGGTCTAAGCCTGCTCTACATATAATATATTACATCTGTAATTATATTGGCAGCTATATGTGGGATGACGTGGAATGATACAGAAGTTGTACATATAGTGTGAGGGCCCATTCATAAAATCAGAGAATCATAGAATCATAGAGTTGGAAGGGACCACCAGGGTCATCTAGTCCAACCCCCTGCACAATGCAGGAAATTCATAACTATCTCCCCCCAAACCCCCAGTGACCCCTACTACATGCCCAAAAGATGCCCAAGATGCCTTCCCTCTCATCATCTGCCTAAGGTTATAGAATCAGCATTTCTGACAGATGGCCATCTAACCTTTTCTTAAAAACCTCCTGGGAAAGAGAGTTTACCACCTCCTGAGGAAGCCTGTTCCACTCAGTCTTCTCGTCTTCAGGCTATTCAAGTTATGTATGCGGTATCTGCGATGGCCTATTCTGCAAATAAGTACTTTATACTGTATTCATATAGTTCCTAACTTCTACGAGTGCACCAAGCACATGCATAGAGTAATCCACTGCAGAGAAATCAACGTGATCCACATGCATGTGTGACCTACCCTGAAAAGAAAGAAGAAAATGTATATAACTGGCATCAGAAAGCCTTTTCTTCATGTAACGACCCAAGTGACTCAGAATTTTTAAATATTTCTACTGCATACATTGGTCTCAATAGTGGAATGTCCGCATACTGACAAGATAAACAAACAAGAGTCTTGTTGCAAACCAAAACTTTCAGAGGCGCAGCTGTGAACTCTAGTCCACAAAATGTTATTCTGGAATAAAAAATTGTTAGTCTTTAAGGTGCCACAAAACTCTTGATTGTTTTTTGCTGCAATAGAGCAACGTAATTACCCCTCTGGAATTCATTACTGCCATCACAGCTGCCCCAATACATTTCAATCTCCATCTTACAGGAAGAACACAAAAGCCCTGCTTGATACTAAACAGCTACCACTGGCATCATCTTGTAAGTTATTTTGTAAGTTGTGACTTGAGAGTATGCATCTATTATGTTTTTATGAGCATCCCTTAATGGCAAGTAAGAGCTTCACTTCAACCACCAGAGGGGCAGCAACCAGCAGAGGGATGTCAGCGATTCAGCCGTTTTCATACCTCTTGGCAGAACGTGGTTTATTATGACTGTGCCAATAATATTCACTGCTTCAAAGGAAAGCAACGAAGCTGTGGCTCCCCTACTCTATGGGAATGCATGCTGTGTGGGGGGAAATGACTAAGAGTTCCTTTACTATCCAACAAAAAAGTTGGATGGCAGCAGTTCAGCATACACTCAGCACTAATTCTCACAAAGCTCAGGGAAGTCTAATGAGGGGAATCAGCCAGTATGATGTCTTTAATATGCTGAGATTGCTTGAAAGGGGTCTGCGTGATGTACCTGATGTACGTCTGCCATGTACCTGCGTACATCACTGTCCACAATCCCCTCCCTTCACCTCCCGTATAGGAATATACACTAGGATACACCACCACAAGAAATGTTATGTACTCTGCATATCAGGCAGAAGGTCTATCAGCTCATTCCTGAGCCTATCGGCGGCTGGGGACAGCATGGCCGAGGCGCCGCTGCGGTGCCTCCCAAGTGGTTTCCCGGCTGCCGAAAGGCCTAAAAAAGCCTTTTTAAAAAGCTTTTTAGGGAAATGGGGCATTTTTCCCCATAAAGAACAGCAAGGCTGTGCCAGGAAAAACCTGCTTCTTATCAAGGAATAAGAGAGCATTTACGCTGGCGGCGGGGTCACGCCACCTCTTATGCACTTCCAGCCCATTTGTCAGGAATGGGCTGTATGTGGTGAATGCAACAGCATATTGTGGCAGCAGGTGTAAGAAACATAAATGCTGTTTTCATGCATCCTATATATGACAAAATAATGTATAAAACAACCCTATTCCATTAGAGCTCTATATGAGAGCATTTGTGCCTTATCTATTTATTTAGATATTTATACTCTTAGAGAGCCAGCATGGTGTAGTGGTTAAGAGCAGCAGATTCTAATCTGGAGAACCGGGTTCAATTCCCTGCTCCTCCACATGAAGCCTGCTGGGTGACCTTCGGCGAGTCACAGTTCTCTCAGAACTATCTCAGCCCACGTGGAGGGAGGCAATGGCAAACCACCTCTGAACATCTCTTGCCTTGAAAACCCCAAAGGGTTGCCATAAGTCAGCTGTGATGTGACAACATCTTTATCTGCGACATTATACACTCCCCAAAACAACTCGGGGTATCTCTACTTAATAACCTCTTAATTTAATGCAGCTATAAGGTTTCCTATCTGTTTGTGAGTGTTAAACATACAGTACTTTATCAAAAGATTTAGGAATATTTTGCTTCTTTTTGTTGTTGTCCCCCCTCCCTACACCATCTTGCTCCTGCCTCCAGTCCCATGGAGGCTTTCTCACCTTTGAGTCAGTTTTATCATATTTTACCTTCCACTTTTCCAGATGGAATTGGGCCCTCACACATGTGTATTATGGTGACTCTCTACTAGCATATATCCATAGTCCATAAACATTGATCAACTTTTGAAACCACTGTAGATGCTAGATGTAGCAATAAGCAATGTGTAACTCATAGTGGACTCTGCTGCACACTTCATGGCCTGTGAGAGAATACCAAATAGTACCACTGCAATTCCCATGATTCCTAATGAATAAGTATTAAAATCTAAACCTAATAATTCAAACATTTTGTAATCAGCCATCACCAATATCCACTGAGATGGTTCTCTTTCAGCTACCCTCTTCCTGAAAGTTGAAAATGCCTGCCTCTTCCCAATAGGGCTGTTTAAAAAATATTTGGGAAAATTCAGATTCGGCAAAATCCAGCCCATTTTGATCCGGGAAATGCCGAAGTCTGAACTCCCCCGCTTTGGTTCCGTGGAATTTGGCGCGAGATTTGAGTTCAGGGAATAAAGCTGGCAGTGGGGATCAGTTTAAAGAGCCACCCGCCTGCCTTCTTGGAAGCCCGGAGAAGGCGGGCGGGTGGCTCTTTAAACAGATCCCCACTGCCAAGACCCACCCGCCCGCCTTCTTGGGGCTCCCAGGAAAGTGGGCGGGAGGTGCGCTGCCAGCCCTGGCAGCGCAGAGCACTTTAAAGCCCCCCTTCCCCCTTCCCGGGGCTCCCAGGAAAGCAGGCGGGTGGAGCACTGCCAGCCCTGGCAGCACATAGCACCTAAAAAAACCCCGCCCCCCTTCCCACACTTAAAAAAACCCCGCCCCCAGCCATGGCAGCACGGATCAGTTCAAAGCCCTCCCCCCGCCCCCCTTCCCGGGGCTCCCAGGAAAGCGGGCGGGTAGCTCTTTGAACTGCTCCATGGAGATTGGGGGGAGATTGGGGGGAAAGGGAAGGTGATCCTGTCCCCCACGGAGATTGAGGGGGAAATTGGGGGGAAAGGGAAGGTGATCCTGAACACAATGCAACATAAGCCTTCCAGAGAGCTCTTTAAAGGCGGGAAAAGGAAGGTTCGGGGGACGCTGAACCTGCCGAATTTTTTCTGCGGCCCCCCGAACTTGCCGAGTTTGGGACTGCCGTTTTGCGGTTCGGCTCCATCCGAACCGAAAACCGCCGGATCGGGTGAAATTCGGCTGTTTTCCAGTTCGGATGGAACCGAATCGACAGCCCTACTTCCCAATAAAGACAGAAAGATTTATCTAGTATTGTTGCATGTATATGGCACACCTCTCAGGCAGAATACGTATATGTTATAGGACATTAGGATTGCCAGCCAATGGCTAGCAACCAGTGGGGGAGGGGGAAATGGAAATCTCGGGTGGCACAATGTTGTTTCTGGTGAATACCAGCCCAGCAGCATTTTTTTAAAACCCTCCTGCCAGCCATCATTGGGCTGGTGAGCAATGAATAAAGACAGCAAGACGCCTCCCGATGAAGCAGAAGACCTGGTCACCCTATATGACACATGCACATCACAAGACAAGATAAACAGCCATAATTCTCAGACTGTTGGATGTTTGGGCTTTGTATGTTAGGTGAAGAAATGTGAACTTGCCTCTCTGTTTATCACTAATCTGATCTCACTGCCTATAGTAATTCAGAACATTTGTATCATAACCTTGCTGTATTCTGTTTCTGTTTCTGGATGGGAATATTATGAACCATGCACTATTAGGACCAAAGACAATAGCCGTCAGCATACTACGGTCATTTCACTAGCTGCATTACCTATTCATGTATTGACCCCAAGTCAATTGCTCAAACTTAGCTGAGGAGAACCTCTTGCTGGACGAGGCCAAGCCTTGTCTGAAAAGCCTGAACAATAGAAGCAGCAACAAACAGTCTGATGGCTTTGAAGCCTAGTACACATCCCTCAAAGGAAGCATTTCTAACTATAAAGGAAAGGCAATCGTGAGCAGTAATTTTAAGGAAAATGAAGACACTAGGTGAGTCAGAAAAAGCACATTCCATACCAGCTCTAGCAACTACTATTTCAGAAGTACGTTTTCTGCAATAGATACATAACCTTGTAAGAAGACATTTGGGGTCCTGAAACCAGATGTTTATGACACACACACACACACACACACACACCACCCTTTCTCAAAAGTATATTTGGAACAATTCAAGAAAGCCGCAACATTTCAATTATGGAATGTAACATTCAAAGACACAACATTTTCAATGTCAGCCTCCCAGCAAAATTCAGTGAAAACTAGACTGCTGAGAAAAGCCCTTTTAATAGACAATGGATTGTTTGATAATGGGGAATGAAAACCATTTTTAAAAGCCTTTGTTACTGTGTAGGCTTTTTGGCATTTTAGTGGTGTAGTGAGCTCAGTTTTTGCTAGTCCCATCTGTGGAACATGGGGACACAAATTCAGAAAAATGTTAAATATGTGTAAGTCCCTCTGGAATCAGTGGGAAGTTAGTATTAGTCCCATTGAACACAATGCAACATAAGAATGGCTAACATTCTCTGGAGTCCAGCCTTTTTAGGATCATAAATATGGTAAAGGAGATGACAGAATTAGGTATTTTAGGATAGGTCTTGATTGTGCAAGGAACAGCATTAATGAACAGTGAGGCCTTTTATGCATGGCTGTTTCCCTCACGGTCACCCCTCCCATGACTTTAAGTCTTTGTTTTGATTATGCTTGCCATTTCCATCTGTCAGAGGTCACCTTGCTCTCCCCCTGTGTTTCCCTGCACTTTGCCCATGTTTTCAAATTCGAGATAAAACAGATCCCTGAAAATGCGGGCAAAGCACGAAGAGACACAGGGGGAGAGCGAGGTGACCTCTGATGGTCAGAAATGGCATGCATAATCAAAACAAAGACCCAAAGGCTAACTCTTAGCTACTGTTCAGATTTCAAATGTGGCACGTCATTCAATGCTAAAGAGAAATTAAATGTAAATACATGTTAAGTAGCCTTTCCTGAGTGACAAATGAGAACAGACTGGCAAACAAACCAGATATTGGATTCCAAATTGCGGTGGCGTAGAAAATATTGACTGCTTCTCTCATATGTCAAGCTTGCCAATGGCGTTGGGTTAGATTCTCTGCAGAAACTGCCAATATCTTTGACCTATAATTTAAAAAAAAAACAGCTGATAATGATATCCATCACAAGGAGTTCTGGATGATTTCCTAGGGTTTCAGACTCTGAAACAATGAACTCAGACAACCTGCATGTATTTTTTTGAATCTACAGATAGATGTGGGTGAGCAGGGTTGTCGCATCAATAAATTGGAACATTTGATAAATCATTGTTTCCTCAGTGGAAGTGAAGGCTCAAATGTAGATCTTCTACCATTGCACAAATCAAGGAATTCCCTTGCACTATGCCTATGGTTACTCTGGAAGGGTTTGACCTTTTAATATCACTGTAATATCCCAGTCGATACTCTATCCCAGTGGTTCCCAACCTTTTTTTGACCAGGGACCACTAGGACTTTTTTGTTCGGTGCAGGGACCCCAAGGTTCAAAATAAAAATTCCAAGAATTTGAAAATAAACTTTAATCATAACTGTTAGTTAAACATTAAACTTAGAATAATATTTGAATATATATGTTTATAATAGAGAACTTTTAATTGAAAATATTAATTTATTATAGGTTTATAACTTTGTTTCACGGACCTTAATTTCGTTCTCGCGGACCCCTGGGGGTCCACGGACCCCCGGTTGGGTACCAGTGCTCTATCCACTACATCAGTGATGGCGAACCTTTTAAAGACCGAGTGCCCAAACTGCCACCCAAAACCCACTTATTTATCGCAAAGTGCCAACACGGCAATTTAACCTGAATACTGAGGTTTTAGGGAAGGGGAATCCAGGGAACGGGGGGGGGGGTTGAACTGCTCCTCACTGCCTGCAGGCAGTTCAGGCATTTCTGCTCCGCGCTGCCTGTTCAAAGCCAGCCCCCGCTGCCCAGCTGGGCGGCGTAGAGTCCAGGGAAGGGGGGGCTTTGAACTGCTCCCCGCTGCCTGCGTGGCAGCACCCTCTGCCAGCCCCCTTCTCCCTCCCCAAGGGTGTTGTGCCGTTGAAAGGAAGAGAAAGTGTCTGCCTGCTCTAAGGGAGCATCAGTCTTACCCCAGTCCCTTTCAGGGGTTAGCTGCCAAGACTGTGTGGCCCCGGGAAGACCTTGTCTTTGGGACCAGAAGACAGGCGGGGAGGGGCAGCCTCCTCTGCACTGCTGACCAGTTGCTGTGAACTGGCGCTTTGTCTTTGGAGGCAGCCCACCTCTGCCAGCCTCTGAGTTGCTCAAGGGCAGGGGAGGCTGTTTGCCAGGTCCCCCTGGGGCGGCACCCTCCTTCATTCCAGCAAGAGGATTAGAGAGATGCCCTTTAAGCTGTATTTGCAATGTTGCAGAAGCTGCATGCCTGGAAGGGCTCTAAGCTATAAAAGATTGCAAAAGGAAGAAAGGCAGGCCTGGCTAGGACAGGAATGTGAGGCAAGAGGAACTAATTTCAGGAGGTCAAGAGAGATAAAGAGGGAGTTTCTCACTCGTGTGCTGTCTTGGGGGGAGGGGAATAGCTCCCAAATGCCACTTGGAGAACTGACTAGGTCACCATCAACAGAGAACCCCGTGGCTCTGCTGACCTGGCTCAGAGAAGCAGGAGAAGTCACTCAAAGCCAGCCCCCGCCGCCCAGCTGGGCGGCGGAGAGTCCAGAGAAGGGGGGTTTGGAGCAGTTCAAAGCCAGCCCCCGCTGGCCTGGACTCTCCGCTGCCCAGCTGGGTGGCGGGGGCTGGCTTTGGATGGCCAGAGCCAGCCGGATGACGCCCGTGCGGGGCCCCCGGCGATGCCCAGCCCTGCCGCAACAGCCAGCGCCGGCGGCATCCCCAGCGCCCGAGCCCGCCTGCTTTGGCAGGAAGCCCCATGGTGCGCAAAGAGGCGGCCGCTCAGGTGCGCAGGATGGCGGCTGAGAGCCGCTCTGCCCAGCAGCGGCCGCCAGCGCAGCCTCTATTCCTGAAGGGGGTCGCCGAGCGGGTGAGGAAGCGCCCAAACTGCCCGTGCCGCGCCAGGAGGCGACCCCAGCAGAGCCACGAAAAGTCCTGCGCTGGGGTGGGGGTGCACGGGGAGAGCAGCCGCATGCGTCGGGGAAGAGACCTGCCCACCCAGTTCCTGCCACCCTCGCGCGCTCTCCCCCCTTCCCCTGCCTCCCCCCCGGGTCTCAGGGATGCTCGCTGTCCCCTCAGAAGCCGGCGACGGCCGTGGCGGGAAGCCACTGTGGCGCCAAAGGCGAGCCATGGGGCGCATGGGAGGAGGTCACGGGGTTCACCAGGAGGCGTCCTCTGCTGCTGCTGCACAGCCCCGAGCGGCTGAAGCCGAGGGCGGCAGCGGCAGCGCCCAAGCTCGCTCCCGCGGCACAGGCACAGCACGGTGGGTGGTGGCGGCGGCAGCCCAGCTCCCTTCTCTGCCAGCCTGCTCTGCTTACCCCCACGTGCCAGCAGAGAGGGCTTGGCATGCCAAGTCAGGCACACGTGCCATAGGTTCGCCAACATGGCACTACATTATGCTACTCCAGTGACCCCAACAACATAGTAGAATGTTACAAACTGTATTACTTTCTCTGTAGTTAGTACCATATATAAAACAGGCGCAAAACAACTGTCAGAGGCTGTAACCACGTGTTGGGTTTGATCCCGCAGAAAACACCCACCAGTAGAATGGATTTCCAAAAGCAGAGTGAACCTCCTTCCCCTCCACCCTCTCACTGCAGTTCCAAATTTTTCCTGAAATGCTGTCCCTGTGGGACAAGGGACTCTCAGGACTAGCATTGAGCGGAGAAATGGAAATGGGGGGAATGTGAAAAATGCCCCTCATTCCATCAGCAGAAATTTCCAGCAGATCCAAGCCACCGTTGGATATTGCACTATAGTTGCATTACAGCAATCATTCACAAGTGAATTTTGCTGTGTGGACAAGATATTCCAGTTGCAAGTGATTACTAGAGTGAAATAACCACCAATGTGTGGAAGCAGTCATATTTCACCTTTCAAAAAGCATAGGTAAAAGTGAAGGTCCCCTGTGCAAGCACCAAGTCATTCCTGACCCATGGGGTGATGTCACATCCCGACGTTTACTAGGCAGACTTTGTTTACGGGTGGTTTGCCAGTGCCTTCCCCAGTCATCTTCCCTTTACCCCCAGTAAGCTGAATACTCATTTGACCGACCTCGAAAGGATGGAAGGCTGAGTCGACCTTGAGCCGGCTACCTGAAACCAACTTCCGTTGGGATTGAACTCAGGTCGTGAGCACAGCTTTTGACTGCAGTACTGCAGCTTACCACTCTGCACCACGGGGCTCCTAAAAAAAAAAAGCAAAGGAACAAGGTACAAAAATCTATGGTATTCAGGTTCTAAAGAAATGTCCCATGTTACTGCTTAATGAGGGAATCAGTCTTAAAACTTGACCACTGTGATTCCTTGAAGTGGATTCTTTGGCCTTTTATGCATGGCTGTTTCACTCACTGTCACCCCTCCAATGACTTTGGGTCTTTGTATTGATTATGCATGCCATTTTCAGAGACCGGTTTTATCTAGAATTTGAAAAGACGGGCAAAATGCGTGGAAATGCAGGGGAAGAGCGAGGTGACCCCTGAAATGGCATGCATAATCATCACAAAGACCTGAAGTCGTCAGAGGGGTGACTGTGAGTGAAACAATTGTTAGCAAACCAGACTGGTCATGGCAACCCTAAACAGATGCGTGCTGCCACTGTTCCAGATGCGCGCCTAGCCCCAAACGCTACGGGGAAGGCTCCCGCGCCCGCCAGTGAAACTGACACGAAGGCTCTCATTCATCCCGCGATGCCGGCAGCCGAGGAACCAAGGCCAGGTCAACCCTCCAGCCAACCAGAGGGACTCCATTTTCCTGTGTGCCTCTGTTCCAGTAGAAGCCATCTCGAAAGGAGCTGTCTAGCACGTAGTCTGCACCAACACATACCCCTCCCCAGCCTCATCAGCATGATTGATGGCCCATCGGAAGACATCCTGATACCAACAATGAGTAGTTCCTGCGGCTATGCAAAATGACGCGCCCCGGAGACAGATACTAGCAGCTTTGTGTACGATCGCTAATCCCATCTCATGGCGACTCCCGACTCTCCTGGAATTGCGCAAATCAATGGAAATAGGATAGTTTACTCAAATTGCCCATTGCCTCACCCAGACAGCCGACCATTAGGGTCTTTGTCACCTTTTGTCACACGGGAACCACGAAGGAGTAATCCAATCACCCCACCCCAAGAAAACAGTATATCTGGGGTCCCTACAGTCCATAATGTTACCTTAGGTTGTCCCTTGGCTTACTTGCCACCACTCTGTTGGCTGAGGTTTTGTGCAGCCTGACTATGCTCCCCTCCCGCCTTGCTGGCCGAGTTCCCGGGAACACCTCCTGCTTGCCCCTCTTTCCCAGTATCTTAGCCTATGGAACTCAGGACAACTCCGCTCCAAGATAGGTACAGTATAACCCATCATCGTGGGCCTGCCACATTGGCAAACGTCTCTCTACTCCTCCCTTTTATTCTTAGACTCTGTATGTTGGTGTGTGTATGATATTTGAGTGCATGTGCACACTATTTTAAAAGTAAACCTTTTGAAACTAAATCCATTGCCTCTGCTTTATTCTTGAATCACGGTTTGGACTCCCGTAGACATAGGTTTAGATCCTGTGGGTTATGCCATTAGCCGGTTATTGAATGCTAATTTCCCCATATAAATTCATAACCGAGCAAGTTGGGTAACACAGCCATGCATAAAAGACCACAATCTAAACTGTACTTATAATCTAAAAGTTTGATAAAATGAGGGAGGGTGACATGGAGGGGGGAAAAAATCTTTGGGACATAATAGTACATAACAAATTTGATCTGATTCAGAATTTCAGGCTAAAACATATTAACCTCATCACTTTGGGATTATTCACATTTAGAAGAGACTTTTTAGAACATAAGACAGGGCTCTGTAACAAACATTCACTACATCTAGTTTTATATATGCAGGAGAAATATCTCTATGCTTTCTTGGGGATTTATATGTTCAGCTGAGAAAGTTGTTTCACAGTACTTTTTAATATATATTGTCAAAAAGATACAGTTGAAAACCTGGTTTGCAAAATTTATGGCTACTGGGACTAGTTTTATTGTTAAAGGGGCATAATGTGATCTGTGCTGTGCCCCACACCTCAGATTTTCCCTTCTGCCTCATGCTGCAATATTCATTCCAAAGGTACTCAGAACACCATTAAAGAAGTATAAGAATCCAGCCGGGAGTTGTGTTAGAACTGCCCCAGCTGTAATTACAGATTGGAAATATCCTAAAACCCTGCTTTGCATAATAGTTCAAGTCATGTCTCGGTTTTAGAAGTGCCTGTGAATTTTGATGCAAACAAAGCATTATTACTGTAAAAAGAGACACAGAGGTCATGCAAAACAGCCTGTCAGGAATATTCGGTCAAGATCATAGCACCTGTGTAGAATATAATGTTGGTATCCAAACTGTGATGCCACATATGAATGATGATCTAGGGCATCCTGTACTTGCCTCATTGCATACCTATGAGCTTTGGCTTGTGCAGACTAAAAATGATCCTGTCTTGTAGATCTTTGAATAAATCATCCTACCAGTAGCTGCTAGTAACGTTACATTTACTTTTGGTTGCTTAAAATGTCAAAGCAAATTTAGGCTATGTACAATTTTTCTTTCAATGCTTATAATAACTCAATGAGTTATCATGGTAGAATTTGTATGTGGGGGTTTCTTCTGGCTTCAGTGTGGTGTGGGCAAATATTTCCGGTATAAAAAGGGATGTCTATAAAAGATCAACAATTGCTTTATTTCAAGATAATTTATATAATGATTATGTAAATATTAGTAAATAAAAGTTTTTATTGTATAGCCTTAGGCCGTCACAATATTTAGTACAAAGAAATACAATAGTAAAACACAGATATCATTCACCTTTAAGAAATAGAATATAAAACATTAAAACATTAAAACATTAATATCAGTAAAACGGACTGAAACATTGAACCATGAAGGCTCTAAGTATTTGCTCTCTGTAAAACCTCCTTAAGCCTGATTTTCTTTGCTGCAAGTGCAAACTGTGCAACCCGATAAGAAATATGTGTGTCACAGTCCAACAGCAAAAGTTTAATTTTTTCAGTAACCGACAAAGTACTCATCCCATCCAAAAGGGCTGCAAGAAATCTACTCCTGGGATGAGCATATAACGAACAAGAAAGGATGTAATGTGGTAAATCCTCCAGAACAGGGGCACCACATATACAGATCCGCTGATCTAAAGGTGTTTGAGAATAGCGCCCCAGAAGCACTGCTGTTGTCATTGTTTGAAAACGTAGGGAAGTTAAATTTGCTCTAAGATTTTGATTGGTAATATTGGCTAAGTAAGAGCTTCTGCTATGGTTGGACTTAATAAATTTGAACCAAGGTGCTGTTTTGGACTTAAGAATTAAAGAATGATCTATTAGTGCTTCCATTTTATATATCCAATCTCGAAGCTGGCAATTGTCCACCGATGACCCTAACAGGTCATCTGGTATGGAATAGCGTGTAAGTATGCTGTTATAAAAGGCGAGACGTCCGACATGATATTAAATTACTGACAGAATGATATTAAATTACTGCTGTCTGAATGAGTGTGAACTGTCAAATTTATTCTTTTTCCAATATTTTAGGATGGCTAAATGTGCTCTTGCTTTAAGAGAAGGCAGACCTGTTTCAGCTCGCATCAAGACAACTGAGGTCCCCTTTGGGAGGGCCAACCAACTTGAAAAGGCTTTATATAACTCCGGAGGGATCATATCTTCGCCTGGGGCCTTTCCTGATGCTAGTGAGTTTATTAAACCAACAACCTGGGACTCAGAAACTGGTGTCCAATCTGGAAGCCCTACAGGGTCCAAAATAATATTCTCGATTTGTTCGGAGGCTTGAGGAACCAGATGAAATCCAAAAACCTTACTAAAATAACAAAACCAATCATGGCCTGATATATGGGCATCCATCCTGTCACTGGGATCCCTAATTTTGTTAGAGACCAATTCCCAAAAATGGGAATAATTTTTCTCAAATACTGCTTATCTTTTCCTTCCAAAAAGATATATCATACTCCTTTTTCTTGTTTTTAATTAACATTTTATATTGAGACCTTAGATTTAAAAGATAGGCCATCTGTGTTCCATTGTTGGACCGTCTCACTTTCCTCATGGTGGCTATAAGTTCTTTTTTACGTATTTTGCAGTTGTGATCAAACTAACCATTTTTAGCATAAGGTGATAATTTCATGACCTTGTGATTTACGAGCAAGGGCTTAAGATAAAAACTAATGGCCTCAAATGGTATTAACACATCAGTGTCTTGATGTAATATGACTTCTCTTAGTGCGGCCAATTTAGAATTATGTGCAATTTTATTATACAATGAGTATGTGCAATTTTATTATACAAATGTTCTGACCACCTGAGTCTCCTTGCTCCCAGAACAAGACCATCTGCGGAAGTTTGAGCAGACTTTAGCTTAACATTGGGCTCAGTATTGACTATTAAACTCTGTGGTGAGTCCACGACCTCGAATTCAAGCACTTGATTTAACAGTCCTGAGGATATTGCTATATAATCAACTGTACTAGCTCTACCAGTAGACAAGTATGTAAAGGACTCTCGAGATACATCAAAATTTGAACTGTGCAATATGCACAAATTAGCCAATGCAAGCATTTCCAGGAGTTTCAGTCCTTCTTTGTTTATCACCATATCCTTTGCTGTTCGTTCTAGGATCTGAGCATGCAAAGCCTTCTGTGCCTTCAAACTGACAATAGCTCCCCTCGACCCCGGCCCAATTCTAGCATTAAAATCTCCACATAAGACCATGTGAGCTCTTGGGTATGAGGAAGTTAGAGACTCCAACATAAGGGCTAATGATTCCCACAGATTCCCATTTACCTGAGATGTTAAGCTTCTAGGTGGAATATACACATTTATACAAAGAAGAGCACCAAAGTGAAGGCGTGTAAGAAGTAAAATCAAAAATATTTTTGGGAAATTGTTCTTGATAACCTGTGCCTCTACCTTTAGGTCAACTGAGATGAGAGTTGCTAGGCCGCCGCTACCACGGCTTTTTACATGGGTTTTAGTCGCTGACTCCGAGAATACCCTGTAGCCCATTAAATCTAAGGAGTCAGCTTTCTGAAGCCATGTTTCTTGGAAACAAAGTATATCAAACCCATGTAAAAACGATAGAAATTCAGAATCATAAAGCTTTTTCATCCACCCCCCTACGTTCCATGACAGGAATTTTAGTTGTCAATCAGCGGTTGAAAACTTATTTAGACTACCGTTGTGATCCGTGAAGATCATTCTTCAACCATTCTTGGGAGCAGAGGCGTCCATCTGCATGTGTTGATCATCCAAGGTTATCTTTGGTGAGGCATCAAGAGTTTTAGGCTTGAGATCTGCCTGTCCAACGGTGGGTGAATTATTTCTTTGACTCCTGATGTCCGCTGCTCTCGAGGTATGGGTTGAAGTAGAAGATAAATTGATTCCATGATCAAACTCCATGGGTTGGATAGAAGTTGTAAGTGACTGTTGCTTAGATGTAGCCTTTGTTAAATTCAAATGCCTGAGTCTAAGGTCTTCAAGTCTGTTGGTGATCAGTATTTGATCCGCTGAAGGTAAAGCTGGGAAAGATTCAAGTAAATCCTCTTCTATAGAGTTTTCGAGGGAAAAATGAGCTAGTGGTCTCTCAGGATGTAAAACTGGTATTGACCAGGATATCAAATCTGGTTGTGGAACAGCAGAGACCATGCCATCTAAAGGACTATCAGGAGGGTGACTATATCTAAAATTTGGAAACAACGGGATCACATTAAGATTTTTGTACACCCTCGTTGGAAAAATCCCTTTTGTGTACAAGAAAGATTTTGAACGCAATAACTGTGAAGGTATTCTAGAACTCCCAAAAGAAAGCAAAAGTCTTTGAGTCTGTGTCTGATTATACAACAGTTGTATCTTCTTCAGGTCAATGAAGGGAACTCTCTGCCCCAAAAGCTCCTTTAAATGGTGGGTTACTTGTTGCTTTGTCTTCCAAGGTATTATCTGTCCATGATACTTACACACCATCAAACATACTTTATGGGGCTGCAACTTTAGGTTGTAATGTTCTCTCTCCTGTTGTTGATTTAAGATGTTATCTACTTGTTGGTTTGATGTTTTTTCCATCTGCTTCACTATACCACCAAAGCCAGGGAGGGGGTTTTCCACAGGGAACAAGCCAGGGGCCATATTTGATTTAGAGTATTTAAGGAACGACCTTATAAGAAGGTCTATCTTAGCCTCGAGTGACGTCAATTTGTCAAAAGTGAGTTCCACTGTTTTAGCAATCAGATGAAAAGGATCATCACCTGTAATGGAGTTGGGCATTCTCTGGGACTCATCATTGACCTCTTTAATGCCTTCTTGACTTGTAAAAGACAAATTACTCTTCTCTTCTGTGCCAGTAACCAAAGCCCTCCCTTCAAGATTTGCTAATGGAGCATATCTGTTTGAAGTTGAAACAGCATAAACTGGAGGGGGAACATCTACAGCAAAAAAAATCCTCAATTCTGGTTTGTTTCCAGGCTGGAGGGGAGAAAGGCGAGAGAGGATCGTCTAAATCTCGGGACAGTTTGCCCACTCCCATTTCTCAAACTGACAGCAACTTAGACAGGTGGATATACTCTTATTTCGATATTTCACTCAGGCTATTAATGGTCCACTTGTTCCTCAAGATCTTCCGTTCTTAATAAAGGTTTAAAAATTTAGAAGAATGAAATATTTCAGTATAAGGGCAGGGAAAGTATAACATCAACCTCTGTCCATGTGACTTCTTAGGAAACAAGTAGACTACTTTAACAACAAATGGTAAACTAAAGTTTTCCAAGTCTTCCAAGTCAGTTGAGCTGGATTGCTAAAACTCCAGGCTGGTGGACACACCCCACGCTGAATTAAACTCTTTGCGAAATTAAAGCTGGCAAATAGACCAGGCAAATGAGAAGGTTTTGTGTCTTTCGTCTTATCTTATATTTAGCCGGTCAGCCCACCTAGTCTTGATAATTACTCAGAGGAGTTTTCCTGGCACAAATCCCTCCTCAGGCATCTTAAATCATAAATTAAGAAAAGGGGAGGAATGTTCTGAACAATGTTCAAAACAGTTCAAAGTAACTCAGAGGCTATTAGCTCTGACGACAGATAACTCAACTCCCAGGAGATTTTCGTTTTCTTATAAAATGCAGTTTAAACAATGGAGCCTCCAACAAACGCCGCTGCTGCCTCTTCCTCCCCCACCGGAAGACGTCCTCAACAGGGAGTGGCAACTTCTCCCAGTTATTACTACCCTTCAGAATGGCTGAAGCCTATAATGATTCTGTTGCCATTTATTGGCCCTACTTGTTGTTTTAGATGTAACTTTTGGCTTTTTTGGTTTGATTTTATGTCTTTGATGGTACTTTATCTATTTAGCATAGTTTTATTGGTTGATTGTTATAGTTTTAATATTGGCTTTTATCCTTTCATTCATCCTGGTTTTTATTGTGCTGCTTTTTATTCTATTTGTGATTGTTTTCAATTTGACATTTGATCAATTCTAATTGTATTGTTTTTTCCTGAATTATTATAAGCTGTGGCTGAAAAATTATACAAGTAAATAAAGATATCTAAGTGAGAAAATACCCACAAGTGTTTGTGACACCTTGTTCCTTTTATCTTTTAGTAATCATGAGTGGGGCATAACTTACTTTCCATTTCTAATAGTTCAATAGGGGAAATAATTTACTGTAACATGCCACTGCTTGCCACTGAGGGAAATCTAGATCAAATTCTATAGATGCCACAGACTGACTGGCTGAGCTATCTCACATATGAATGCACATTACTTATTCTCCCATCACTCAATTAGTTAACACTTGGGACATAAATGAATGTGTGAACTCTCTCTGCTGAAAACTACTGGCTTCTGCATGTGGTTTGTGATGGTATTCACGTATGGGGAATGAATGAAGGAGGCAAATGTTTATGAACAGTTCTTCTCTTATTCTCATTTCCTGTGTTTATAATAGGAAAAATATCCTCCCAGTATTGTATTCTTTTGAATACCATTAATAAAGACAATGTTAATAAATACAACAAATGCACAGCAAAATGCAAATTGGGGCAAATGTGTATATTTGAAGATCCAAATCTAAATTTAAAGAATAACCGGCTGCTGTGTATGTGGGGGTGGTTCTTCAGGTCTTACAATTCCATCTGTCTCCAGGTCTTACAATTTCATTTTAATTCAAGAAGCAGGCTATGCAAATAGACTGAAAACCAACATACCCAAGAATTCCATCTGCATCTCTATTTTGTGCTGCTTGCAGTGCCTGGAAACACTAATCCTAGAGATGAGGTGAACTAAACTAGCCACCTTGAGCCAAGAGGAAAGGCTGAGTATTATTATTTTAATAAATGAAATGAATAGTTTTTTCAAAACCCTACTGTGCTGCAGCTGTATTTCTCTCATGGAATGCAAAATATTCAGCTGCAAATCACCTTCTCCAACTCTTCTCCTTTGATTCACATTTCAATTTTTGAGACAATAAGCAAACAGTAAAATCCCATGGGTTCCTGGGACTTGTATAAGGATCATGAGATAATTTAAAGCACATGCTAGATTCAACCTGGTGCTATGTCATATGCCTTGCTTGCTATCAATGTTAGGGTTGCCAGGCAGTGCCAGTGGCAAGCAGCAGGAGGGCAGTGGGAGGAGATATGGGGGAGGCCACAGCATTGGCTGAGGCGTCACATCGCTTCTGGTAAAAAAAAATAGAAGTGGCTTAGGTAGTTCTAGGAATCATTGGAAACTTTGTGGCAAAACTGGTGTCAAGGAAATGTGATCCCCACAATTCCTTGCTGCAGTTGTCTTTGGTTCAGGCCTCTGGCCTGCATATGCATGATATCAAATTCTGGGCATTCTGGAATGTAAGCTCAATTTACAACTGTGGGAAGCTCCTTCCTTCACGAATCTTTGTTTCTTGTAACGAGCACAAACCTTTGAATAAATCCTTAAAATATATCGTTGTGGTTTCTGGCTTTAACCGGCTTCAAGCTCTAAATCTAAGTGCCTTGTTGAACTGGGGTCCGCTTACCAAACTCAAACCCTTTACTTTTGTAGCTTCCCCTTGCTGAGAGTCCTACTCTGCAAGGTGAGCACTACTTGCTAATTTGGCACCAGCAGGCAGAGGCTGCCCTTATCCTCTGCCTGGGGCTAAACTGGTTGAATAGGGGCTGGTGGCAGATTACCAGCTGAGCTCAGGGGATTCCTGTGCTCAGCGTTTGTTTAAAAGTAGTTTTGCTAGCCACCTTAAGCGAGCGACCAGGTGCGGAGGCTCCTGTGTTCCTCGACAACTGGCGATTCCTAGAGCTACTCCATGTCACTTCCAGTTTTCTACCAGGAGTGACATGACTCTGCTGCTGAAGTCGCAGGGGAATATTTTTCTCCCACAGCTACTCTGAGAGGTGGTGGGTAGGGTTGCCCGCCCTGCATCGAGAAAGGCCTGGAGATTTTGGTGGTGAACCCTGGCCAGGGCAAGGCAGGGTTGGGGGAGGGACCCTGGCAAGGTATAATGCCATAGAGTCCACCCTCCAAAGCAGCCATTTTCTCCAGGGGAACTGATCTTGGTCGCTTGGAGATCAATTGTAATAGCAGGAGACCTCCTGGTATCATCTGCAGGTTGGCAGCCCTAGTGGCAGGCAGCAAAAGCTGGGGGCAGGGAATACTCCCCACAACCAGGGGCTTGGCAGCCTTATTCAATGTTGTTTTAAGTGTCCAACATTGGTATTCTCCCAAAAATGTTTTACTGAATTTTGTTGAGAATTTTTTTTCTAATGTCCTTGCTGCCTGAAGAAGCAATAAATGCAGAACTAGCTCAAAGTTCTAACAGATGAGCTAAAGCACGCTATAGCCTTTGTCACAATTAGGTGTCTTTTCCCCTATTTGTTTATTTGTGGGGTGGTGGAGAAGAAATGCACTATGATTTTTACAGCACAGCAGGACAAAGTCCACTTCTGTTAGATCTGCTTCTAAGTTTGCTATCAAATGACAACAGAAGCTGTTTATACACAAATCATTTACAACAAATTATCCTCGCGGTCTATATGCGAGGTTTGGCAGCGCTTTCAATTTTTTTGCCCACATGTCGCCTCTTTTGCTGTTGTATTTTGTTTTCCTGAGAACAATTTACCCATGCTTTCCTAAAAATGAATGATTTTTTTCTCCTGGGGAGTGAGCACCATTTGTGATGTGGCAGATGCATAGGACACTCCCCTCCTCTCCCCCCAGAGGCGGATCTACTGTGAAACTAATGAAGCTTAAGCTTCAGGGCCCCCAATCCTGGAGGGACCCCCAAAGCAACTTATTTTAAATGAGTGAATTTCTCTACAAAATCAATGGAGTTTTTTAGTGATAGAATCATAAGCCAATGGGTTGAAGTACTTAATAGTGACTTTAGAATATGCTCTAACTAATTCCCATTTCACATGGCCTCAAAATGTCCCTGTAATTGGTCAAATTTCAAAATTTTCTTGGGGGCTTGCAGTGCTCGAACCCCCAGCTGTAAGGGCTCACTGAGCTCACCAGAATCTATTCAAAGCCTACATTTTGGCAGCTGAGTCCTCAAATCCTTTGTTGGTGCATTAATAATTCTATAGCTCAGCCCTTAGACTAAAGCCAATCAGAACCATAAAATACATCTGAATTCTCAGTTCAGACTGTATTTGTCTCGCTTGTGCATTTTAACACCAAAATATCATATTTTCACCTCTTTATCCCTCTGATGACCCCTCCCTATTATTATTATTTATTAGTTAAATTTGTAGCCCACCCTCATTCCTGGTCAAAGCCAGGCTCAGGGTGGGTGTCATGATCCTAGGCCCCAAGTGCAGCCTACATGCCCTAGGGAGGCCAATATTAAAGTAGTTACCAAGCCTACATCTCCCAGGCTCCCTCTGGGCCTTGTGATTGGTGGAAGAGGATTTGGAGGGAAGGCTAGGGCCAATCAGGGGTAAGGGAGTGGTGCCTGGGGAGAAGGAATAAAATGCCTTGCCTGAAAGGGAGGGGGTTCACTCCTAAGGAGAGGCTGCTGCAGATGGAGGGATTCCTCATCCAGGAAGGGGTGAGTTAGCCTGAGGCCTAGTGCCAGGATATGGCTAGGGACAGTAAAGATAGATGTGTTAGGGTTTTTATTTGTTTGATTGCCTACCTTTACTGGTTTTGTTGTCCTATTGTGGCTTGAGTTATCATTATTATTAGACCTTTTTAATAAACTGTTTGTTACTCTGTTTGTTACTCTAGAAAGTATACCCTGTTGGGAGAAGAAGCAGCCAGGGGCGGGCAGGGTGCTCTGGGCCTTCTTGAGTCAGGCTCACACCAGAGTGGTGGCAGCTACTGAAGATCCCCATTCCTCTCTCTTACCTAACAGCAGGTAACAACAATTATAATAAAATCATATATATCTAAAATTCATAAGTAATCATTAAAATTCATAAAACCATTCAATACAGTTAACAAGATGGTACTCGTATAATTACAGGGCCATTGGAGGCCCGGCCAAGCAGCCAAATCATATCAGAAGCCCCAAGGGAGAGGAGAGGGAGGCCAGTAACGATGACAACCTGTGGTTTCCCTCAATTATAGGCCTGGTGAATAGCTCTTGTTTACAGGCCCTGCAGAACTTCTGAAGGTCCCATAGGGCCCTGATGTTACTTGGAAGAACATTCCATCAGGCTGGGGCCAGGGCCTTGTTGGATGTTGCCCTATTGTTGATGGTTGCGAAGGGGCCCCCATAACAGTTCAAGCTTCAGTGCCCCAAAAATGTAGATCCGCCCCTGTCTCCCCCCCTTTTTTGTTTTTGCGCATGCACTCTAGTGATGGTGCAATGGTGCGATGTGTTTGGTCGTCATCTCACCAAGTTCCTTTTTTTGAATTGGTACTCAAAATGGATGCCCTGACCCAAACTGAGATCCACCATGCAAACACATTGTGAATGGATGGTGTGTCGAACTTACCCCTTCAGTGTGATAAAAAAAATTAAAACCTTCCGGTGGTTATGTCTCCTGCAAACTGCAATAAGCAACAATGTGCACACATAGGACGACTGCAAAACAGTCGACTGCAAAACATTTTCAGCACCAGAGGGAAAACAGTGCAGACATGAAAAAAATAAAACGTTGCATGAAACGTTTCAAACCTTTGGTGCAGAAACAGCCTAAGTTTACAAACAACAGAGGTTAGTAAGACTAGCACTGCCACTGAGCAATTTTGTATGTTACAAGATGCAATGAAAAATAAATACTCAGATCAGTCAACCATCCAAATTTTGACCTACATCATGCATTTTTACAATAACCTAGGCAGGTAACATATGCAATATTTTGAAAATTCTGAATGCACTATACAATTGATAAGCATTATTTATTTTGACCTTTCTTGTAATGGAACATACCTTGGATGTATGCAACAAAATCTTTTCTCTGATCATTTCCAGCTTCAGCATTTTATGACCCTCAGGCAAGGAGGAGATCAGTAATGGCTGGTGAGAGTCAGAGGAAGTGCAGTTCAGACTATTCTGGGGTGTCTTATTTTCTCATGAAGTGAATTAAAAAAAGGACCTCTGGATGTATGAGCCCTGAGAGGGCATTGGCTCAAATAAAAGTGGCATTTACTGTGATATTTCTTAGCCCTTCACTTTTACATTTTAAAAGTACCTATTCAATAGTGCAGAACATAAAAGAGTAAGTAATCAGATCTTAAGTTCACCTGTGCGTCCATGAAATTCAAAACAACCACAGCTGATGCACTATTAGATTAGTCTTCTCGCCTGCTTTGTGATCAGTTTGGATCAGAAGCCCAGTTCAACTAGCTGGTGTGAGCAGCCTGCTTTTAAAACAGACAAAATAAACTGATTATATGACTGTAAGAGCGTTTCTCCCGAGGCTAGAATTTTCTTGTGAAGAACTTATCCTTAGAAGTGAAGACTAAAATGAATTTTCAATCAGGTATTTTGTATTTGTCTAAAGTCATATAACCAAAACTGAAGTAGCTTTAAGCTATTCACCTGACATATCGATCAGCGCTGGCGTCATTTAATACTGTCTCAAATATAATCAAATTCAGTTAGCAACAACTAATAACCACTATTGCTACTGCTGACCATTATACAAATTACGGTAAACTGCAATGTGATCAATACTGAATTCCTTGAAATGGTATGAGCTTGGTAATCTGGCCATCAAAAACAAAACACGGCAGTGGCCAGCAGGGAGGTAATGTGATGGACAGGAAAGGGAAAGAAGAGGCTGCCACTACTAATCACTACTCAGAGCATAAGGGGCATCACTTCCTTACAGTGCAATCCTAAATAGAGTTAAACCTTTCTAATTCCACTGAAATCACTCTAACTCTGTTTAGGATTGCACTCTGTGTGAGGAACACATGCAGAAACAGTAGTAGAGATGGGGGTGACCATTGCTGATGATTAGGTAGAAGCATCCAGTGTAGATTTATTTTGAGGGGGCAAGTTTATACCTGAGGTGGCTTACAAAATTAAAAAATAGCAAAAATAAAACATTAAAAGGTATTGATTCAATCTCAGCATTAAAAATCCAGTCCAACATAAAAACGTAGAAAACTGCACCTGTGAGTCCGATCTTAACTGGTGGCCTGGGCAATAAGGGAGGAACATAAGAACGTAAGAAAGGCCCTTCAAATACCTTGGCTCAAGCCTGCAAAATAGAGCTATTCCTCCAAGCCTATAACTGAGGGCATTTGATTGTCATCAACCTATGTGTAGGGGCCTTGATTGTTTATTGGGCTTTCGGCGACCTCTATGACCCAATGGTGAGCGCCATTAGATGGTTTTAATTTGATGCTTTAATCTGATGAATTGAAATTAATGTTTTATTGTGGATGTTTATGCGATTGTGATTTTATTGTTATTATGAAATGGGTTGATAACCACCCTGAGCCCGATCTTGGCCGGGGAGTGAGGGCAGTGTACAAATGGAAATAGTAAATAAACAAATACATAAAATTGAAGGTAACAGCCAGCACTTTGAATTTGTGCCTGGAAACAAATGGGCAACCAGCGTAGTTCGTTAGATGCCATAATTAGCATTAGGAGCCTATGCTGCAATCTCCTAGTCAGTAAGCAACCATTTACCTGCACAATGTAAGTATTCTGAATACCGATCAGTAAATATGCACGATATCCTTATGGAGAATGTACATAGAGACCAAGCACTATATGAAATAGCTTTATGCTGTGAGTGTGTCTGTGCATTTATATTTGTTTTGTTTGTATGCTGCTTGTGTTCCTGCTCAGGACCATGTAAAATCTTTTAATTTATACATGAATTGTCTAGGAAGGCCAGTTCAAGAAATACAACTATCAAAAGAAGACCTTTGGAAGCTCTTCTAACAACACAGACTTGTTGCATGAATTCTAAAATTTGAAAACTACTCACACAATGGATTGCAGATAGGAGAACGATGAATCCAATAACCATTAACCAACTATTAAGGGTAGGAAAAATGATAAAAGACATATATCTATTGTACATACTGGGAAACTGATGATTTTATGGTAACAAACTAAGTATCATGTTTTACCAACATCCTATTGAAGCCAGGACAAACCCTTACAGAAGAATTTTACCATGAAACTGAATTAGGCAAATAAGGCATTTGAATAAAAACTTTAAAAAGTCTAAGTTCACTTTGACATTCCCCACAATCAATATTAAATGTAGCATTCATAGGAGCTACTGGTTGGGTGATTTATTCAAAGATCTACCAGACAAGTTATTATTCTTAGGCTGCATAAGCCAAAGCTCATATGTATGCAATGAGGCAAGTACAGGTTCCAGTACCCTAAATCATCATGTGCATATGCACAAACACAATTTGGATATCCTCAATATGTTCTGTGTGGCCGTTATAATGTTGATCAAATGTATCTGTTACACTTTTTTGCATGACCTCTGCTTCCTTGTACAGTAACGCTTTGTTTGCATCAAAAATTAACAGGCACTTCTAAAATTTAAAGAGGGCCTAAATGACTATGAAAAGCAGGGAGTGGAAATATTTCCAATCTGTATTTGCAGCTGGGTTAGTTCTAACTAAACTCCCTACTGGATTCTTACACTTCTTTAATGGCATTCTGAGTATCTGTGGAATGAATATTGCAGCATGAAGAGGAAAGCAAAATATGAGCTATGGGGCAGAGCATATATCACATTGTGCCCCTACAACTGTAAAACAAGTCTCAGTTGCCATAAATTTTGCAAACCAGGTTTTCTACCATATTTTCTTGGCATTACAAAGTGCTATTGATTAACTTTTTTTCAGCTGAACATATGAGTCCCTCAAGAGAAAAGGAGATATCTTCCTGCAAAAACAAAATAAAAATTACTGAAAGAATTGGCACATTGTTCCTGCAAGCTTCTCTCTGTCAGGACAGTATTATGCTTTATTCAGAAATAAACTAGAATCCAACAAAGAAATACACACAATTGACCAGCCATAGTTGAAAGCCCACTAGAATGCTTAATTAACTTATGTTTTTGTTGTCTGCCTGGGACTGCAAAAATAAAGAGAGGAGTGTCAATCTCTTCACAAAATATGGGTATTTTTGACTTGCATGGCCACAGGTTGTTCAGGCTTCTTTATCAAGTTGATCAACCTAGGCACTGCCACTATTACAGGGAGCCTCAAAGGTTGAGCTGGAAACTGTAAAATCTACAACAAAATAATTGTATTTATTAAATGGTGTACACGAGACGTTTGTTAAAAACTCAGGGCCTGGAATACAAGCTACATATGAAAAACATCAGTATAAACTGTTACAAATATTGGTAATTTTTAAGTAGAATTTGTTACAATTATGCCAATAAAGGTATTGATTGACTGATTGAACTATTACAAAGATCTCAAAGTTGATCATACACTCATTATAAATGATCAATACAGGACCATATCCGTTTTGGCCTCTTGGGCCTTCATCAGTGGTCATACAGTGAGGGAAAAAAGTATTTGATCCTCGCTAAATTTGCCCGTTTGCCCTCTGACGAAGAAATGACCAGTCCATAATTTTAATGGTAGGTTTATTGTAGCTGTGAGAGACAGAATAACAACAGGAAAAACCCCAGAAAAGAAAAGTCAGAGATTGATGTGCATTATAATGAGTGAAATAAGTATTTGATCCCCTATCAACCAGCCAGATTAGGGTTAGGGTTAGGGTTCTGCTGTCGACAGAAGCAATCAAGCCATCAGATTCCAAACTAGCCACCAAGACCAAAGAGCTGTCCAAAAATGTCAGGGACAAGACTGTAGACCTGCACAAGGCTGGACTGGGCTACAAGACTATTGCCAAGCAGCTTGGTGAGAAGGGGACAACCCTAACCCTGTCAACCTCCCTCAGTCTGGGGCTCCATGCAAGATCTCATCTCGTGGAGTTGCAATGATCATGAGAATGGTGATGAAGCAGCCCAGAACTACACGGGGGGAACTTGTCAATGATCTCAGGGCAGCTGGGACCATAGTCACCATGAAAACAGTTGGTAACACACTACGCCGTGAAGGACTGAGATCTTGCAGAGCCCGCAAGGTCCCCTTGCTGAAGACAGCACATGTACAGGCCCGTCTGCAGTTTGCCAATGCACATCTGAATGACCCAGAGGAGAACTGGGTGAAAGTGTTGTGGTCAGATGAGACCAAAATTGAGCTCTTTCACATCAACTCAACTCGCTGTGTTTGGAGGAGGAGGAATGCTGCCTACGACCCCAAGAACACAATCCCCACCGTCCAACATGGAGGGGGACATATTATGCTTTGGGGGTGTTTTTCTGCTAAGGGGACAGGACACCTTCACCGCATCGAAGGGACGATGGACGGGACCATGTATCATCAAATCTTGGGTGAGCACCTCCTTCCCTCAGCCAGGGCATTGAAAATGGGTCGAGGATGGGTATTCCAGCATGACAATGACCCAAAACACACGGCCAAGGCAACAAAGGAGTGGCTCAAGAAGAAGCACATTAAGGTCCTGGAGTGGTCTAGGCAGTCTCCAGACCTTAATCCCATCGAAAATCTGTGGAGAGAGCTGAAGGTTCGAGTAGCTACACATCAGCCTCGAAATCTTACTGACTTGGAGAGGATCTGCAAAGAGGAGTGGGACAAAATACCTACTGAGATGTGTGCATACCTGGTGGCCACCTACAAGAAACGTCTGACCTCTGTAATTGCCAACAAGGGTTTTGCCACCAAGTACTAAGTCATCTTTTGCAAAGGGATCAAATACTTATGTCACTCATTATAATGCACATCAATCTCTGACTTTTGTCTTCTGGGTTTCTGGGGTTTTTCCTGTTGTTATTCTGTCTCTCACAGCTACAATGGACCTACCATTAAAATTATGGACTGGTCATTTCTTCGTCAGAGGGCAAACGGGCAAATTCAGCAGGGGATCAAATACTTTTTTCCCTCACTGTAAATACAGAAAATGATTATTAAAGACACATCTGGAAATATACCTTACAAGATATTTTTATCTGAATATAGAAAACCTTAAAAGGAGTATTAAGTATTGGTCATTTATAATGGGTGTATCATCAACTTTGTTTGAGATCTTTGTAACAGTTTATAGTGATGTTTTTCATATGTCACCTGTATTCCAGGCCCAGTGTTTTTAACAAACTTATTGAGTACACCATATAATAAGTACAATTATTTTGTTATAGATTTTATAGTGTCCAGTTCAACCTTTGAGGCTCCCTGTACTTTTCTGGTTGAGTTTTGCCCCCTATTTTTGTTGTTTAATTGCTACTTTTACAACACAGAGAAGCCTGACAGTTTCAGATATTAAATTCAAGAGAAACAGAGAACTTTCTCTTTTCATATTTACCGTGCAATGTACAAAGATGCAGCTCCACAGAATGATTGCTGAGCTAAATCTGCATCCTGAACTGACATACCCATCCATCATATTTTTATCCCACCCTTCCTTCGAGGATCTCCTCTACTGTATCCTTTCAAGAACCCTATGTGATAGATTAGGCGGGGGGGGGGGAGGGGATTCTAAGCCATCCAGTATGCTTTGAACCCTGGTTTTCCCAGTCTGACACTCTAACCATTACATAACACGGACTCTGTTTGCAGGTTGAAGAAAATCTGATTTTTATTTATGGATCGATGCTATCTGCTCCCTAAGACAGTTTCAAATTCAGTTTAAAATCAAATGACGCAAACAATCATTAAAACAATAAATAAGAGAAGGCACCCCACTCCCTTGTGGTGCTAACCTTAGCAGTTCTGCCAATTCTGAGAGATTTGTGGATAGTGTTTACAAGCTTTTGGAACTTTCCCCCTTCCCTGTAAGTCTCTACAGTTTCCCCTCTCCTTGTAATCTAATGCCCTGTATTAGTTATCACCAGGGCTTCTTTGTGGTGACAATACTTACTAGTACTGAGTACCAGCACCTTTGGGAGGGGTCCCCCAAGACCTGATTCTTGTGTGCTAGCCCACCCCACTTTGCCAGAAAGAGAGAGTAGACCCTCAGGAAAAGCCTAGCAGGGATCTGCAGAGGGAGGGGGAAATTGGAAGAAATCGGTTCAACCCTATATATGAGTTCTGGCACCTTTTTCAAACAAACAAAACCCCCACTTATTACCACTTACTATGCAGATTGCTTGGTTTCCGGCTCTGTGCATGCCTACTGAAATATGTGTTTCACATCACATTCTTCTTCTCTGATTTCAGATATCAGCACATGCTCCCGTTTTAATTTTGACAAGTGATTATTGTTATATGCAGCTTTCTCCTTTATTTAGACATCAAACGATCACCGATGTTAAACTTAATATCTATTCAGGGTTACTCCTGCCTCTTTCCATATGAACTACTTTCCGAAGTTTGCATATGGAGTAGAGTTTGGAGGTATGGAGTGAACATGAGCGCCTTGGAAAAAGAAGCATTTCTTATAGCCCCATCATAACACTTCAGAGAAATTCAACTTAAATCAGCCTTTTACAACACCTCGTTTGCACTAAATCTGTCTAAGGGTAAAATATTAAAATGAAGGTAAAATTAATTATTGATCTGCATTCTTTATTGATCTGCATTCTTTATTCACTGACACTTTTTGCCAATTAAACTAGGCTTGCATTTGCTAGGTGTCCTATATTATATAACTTTAATTTCTTTTAATTTCTTATTAATGTGGATTTAGCAGCTTTCCTTAACTCCTTGCTGGCCAGACTCCTCAGCTTGCCTGAAGAGCATTAGAAACTTCACACTGGCACAGGAACAGTGAGAAAAAGTAAGCAACATTTCTCAAGTAACTTTCTCAACATTTTCTAGCTCAGATGTGCGAGATATTCCCTGGCCATTAACTTCAATGGTCTTGTGCAACTATTCTCTTCGTTTATCCTCTCCCTTTTAATCTCACATGCATATACCTTTAATTAATCATTCATTTTGATATCACACATTTACAGTCCTCCTGTATTTCTCACCTCGCAATTGTTCAACAGTCTCATTAAGAGCAGCTTCTACACACAAAGGTTCCAAAAATTCTACCTACTGTTACTGCTGACAGCGGTTATTAAAAGTCCAACTCTAGCTATAGCACCTAAGCAAAAAGGTAGCAAGTGTAAATTAGGTTTCCAATAACCTCTTAAGGGGGACTCATTTAATCCTACCTTATGACAGATGCTAGAGATTTGAGGCTTTTTACTCTGTTCTTTAAACTCCTAGAAGCCAGTGGATGGGTTGTTTCTTTGAAAAGCAGATGGATATAAATGTAATACAATCCTAAGAATAACTATCCAAGGGTGGTAGAAAGGTAACATAGTGCAAGAAATAATCATCCTTTGGGGGAGTGGTAATGCAATACAGTGCACAGAATATACATTAGAGTGTGGCAGTGGGTTGGTAAAGCTCTCCAGGCCAACCTTGTGTTTGGAGTCATGTGAATACCGTCATTAACAATTGGCAGACTAGCAGTACTGTTTACTGTGTCTTGCCAGTGCATCTCCCACACAGCCCTGTCTTCACATTCCTTGCTTCTAAAAGGTTTGCCTGTATCTCCCAGCCTTGACATCACAACTGGGGACTAAGTACAGCACACCTGAGATACTCTTCTCCTATGCTTTGAGGAAAAACATAGCCTCAGTACCTGTCGAATTAAACTGTCTTGTACTATTGAGCCAGTGAGGCTGAGATGATGGTTGTCCTGTATCTCCAAAGACAAGCAGAGCATTACTTTTCCTGCCTTCTGAAATTACAGCAACAGGTACCTCAAAGAACTGTTGAGATACTAAAAAGCACTTGCCTAAGATAACTTAGCAGTGGGGTGATACACAAGTCTCTGTCCCATAAATACGGTTGGAGATGAGCTATGGAACTGGCTGGAGTAAATGAAACAGCCCATCTAGGATACACTAGAAAGTGGAAATGCTGACACTAAAGTAGAGGTAAGGTTCTGAATTAGGGAATCAGTCCTGAGGTCTTGTGGAATCAAATCAGAAGTCAGAACCTTGGCCAACTTGGAAGGAGCTGAGTTAGATCATCAGCAACCATGAAAAGGGCAATAAGAAAGTGAGATCTATCTATAAATTTTCATCCTGCTCTTCTTCCAAGGAACTCAAAATGGTGTACATGGTTCTCCCCCCTTTTTTCTGAGGATGAGAGGGTAACTGGCCTAAAGAACCCAGTGAGCTTCATGGCCAAATGGCAATTTGAACATCCCCCAGATGCTAGTTCTTGGATCAAGGAAAAAGGTAACCGCCTCTCTTCGTAACTAGTAAGTAGGGGAAGAAAGCAACCAAGACTCTTAGAAAGCATTCCTCCTCTCCCACCCTCAGCCTAAGCCAAGGCTATGGAAGAATATGACTTTAGCTCAAAACAGTGTGAGTGTTTTTCCTTTAAAGGCATGAGGGCCAAGAAGTCTCCTACAGGTAAAGACTTCCATCTTAAACTCATCTGAAATATAGCTTGTACAATGTCTCTGTGCCAAAGAGAGGATGGATCCCCAGGCTTTAAGTAACACTTGAGACCCCATATGGTGAAATGTCTTCTTTGCTGTACTTTGTTCTTACTAGAATTTAATTAGTCTTACAATATGTGTCCAGAATCACTAGTCCAGAATACTACCAGAAATATACAGCTAAGGCACTTGATTAAGCACATAAAAGTAGTCCTGCTGGATTAGATCCATCTATTACATCATCTTGTTTCACACAGTGACTAACCAAATGTCTCAGGATGGCCTATAAACATGGCACAGAGGCCAAAGTCTCCCCTTGCTGTTGTCTTCCAGCACTCAGAAGTACTATGCCTTTGAACATCTAGTTTGCTTAACAGCAATTGATGGACTTTTCCTGCCATTAGTATGTCTAATCCCCTTTTAAAGCCATCTAAATTATTGGCTGTTTGCATACCCTGTATCTGAAGAAGTGAGCTGTGGCTCACAAAAGCTCAAACCCAGCCAGAAATTTTGTTAGTCTTTAAGGTGCTACTGGACTCTTGCTCTTTTCTACTGCATACCCTGCGGCAGTGAATTCCATAAGTCAATAGAGCAAATTCCTGTCCTATCATACTTGTGGTAGGTTTATACCTGTAAAACAATTTGAAGTCAAGCCTAACCAACTTCCCTCTCATCTGCCACCTGTTCAGACAAATATCAATATTTTTTTTTTTAAATGGCATTTAGAAATTTGTGACCAGAAACAATTTTGCGTGCTGTAAGTCGGCTGCGACTTGACGGCACTTTACACACACACGAACTGATCTCCCAAATCTACAGAAAAGCAAATGAGTTTACGTCAGCATTTTCAAAAGCTGTTTTCATGTTATGTTAACAGGAAACTCAATAAGGAATTGCTGGTTAGGAGCCAGGCTATTCAATAAGTAAGAAATTGACACTTAGCTGCCAAGTGTTTTCTGTCTGACCAACTGATTGGTTGTTCTGATCAGGAAAAAGTTCAGGCTCACATTCAAACTTCAATTTTGCCATGTGGAACAAGAAAATGCCAGGTTACCCACTAGTATTCAGATTGGTCTGTTAAAAGAACACAAATCTTATTTTCTGAATTAAGAAAAATCAATATTTTTAGCCATTTTTCTGTGGATGGAAATTGTTTTCTATATTGTCACTTCTGCCAGGAAATAGAACATGCTTGTCTGATTACCCGTGAATTTGATAGAGTGGGGTTTGAATATAGAATCTTTATAAAGAATTTATTTCAGCCAAAGCTTAAGGTAGTTGCTTTTCACGTGTGACATTCTAAAATCATTTACTTCATTGACCAGCGTGGTGTAGTGGTTAAGAGCGGTGGTTTGGAGTGGTGGACTCTGATCTGGAGAACCGGGTTTGATTCCCCACTCCTCGACCCTAATGGAGATTTCACTTTTTTTAACCAAAATGGTGCCAGTGTTATCGATTATTTTCTGGTTTCATTAGATCTCTTACCTCTAATCAGTAATATGGAAGTCTGCGATTACATGGGCAGTGACCATCTCCCTATCTCTCTTTCAATCAACCAATTATGTGTTCCACACTTATTACCGTCCTACCATCAAATATTGCACCAATCCCAAAAAGCCCTAGCTCGTGTTTACTGGAGCCCTGAGCTTGATTCCTTGGTGCGTGGTAAAATGCAGCTTTTGGAGGTGACTTCGTTGAAAGCTGCCCTCCTTGAGCAAGAGTCTGCAGCTACTGTCTTAAATGTTTTTTTCAGATTAACTGATTTATTTAAACCTTTATTTACTAAAAAATCACCCCAAGCTTTCACGCTTTATACAAACGAAATTCTTGGTTTAACCACGAGTGTAGACTACTCAAACGAGCAATAACCAGGAAACATAGAGAATTCAGAAGGAACAATACTATTTCAGTATTGAAGGAATTGTTAACTATTAAAAAGAACTACAAGGACTTGGTAAACTGGAGGAAAAAAGAGGCCCTATATAAAAATTGGAGGAGCTTGATTACAGCTATAAACAACAATGATAATTCAACTTTCTGGCGGACTGTGAATTCTTTAAGCAATGGCTACGCCAGAGTCCCCGCATGTATCCCGTCTTCGGTCTGGGTAGCTTACTTCAAGAGCCTCTTCTCCTACTCTGTGGAAAACCAGGGTCTTATACCTGTAGCATCTTCTATTTTGTTGAATTCCTGGCCAGATGTGTCTCCTAAGGAAATTAAACCGCTCATTGATCGCCTACACTCAGGTAAAGCCCCAGGTCCCGATCTAATTCCCTACGAACTTTTTAAAGTCAACAGCGATTGGTGGGCCAACATTCTTGCTCCTGTATTCACACAAATTAATGCCTCAGGAGCTATTCCAAAATCTTGGAGACATACTATTATCGTCCCAATCTTTAAAAAGGGTCAGCGCTCTGACCCAAGCTGTTATCGTCCAATCAGCCTTTTGTCTTGCTTAGGCAAATTGTATTCCTCCTACTTATTAAAGAGGCTGTTGGACTGGGTTGACAGTAATGACATCCTTGGCTGGGAACAGATTGGCTTTAGAAGGGGTTGGTCTGTCATGGACCACTGTTTAGTGCTCTCCCATCTAGCAGAGAAATATTCCTCCCCCAGAAATGGCACCCTTTATGCGGGTTTTATGGATCTTAAGGGAGCTTTTGATACCATCCCGAGGGAGAGGCTATGGTTGAAACTATCACATTCTACTATGGATAGGAGGTTACTATGGCTTATTCAGCAATTTCATACTGACCTCACAGCTCAGGTTCGCTGTAGCAACCAAGGAGAACTAACCGAGCCCTTTGAACTGGTCAAGGGAGTTAGACAAGGTTGCCTCCTTGCTCCCCTCTTGTTTAACCTATACCTGAATGATATGGCAACCAATTTCTCAGAGTTTTGCCACCCCCCAAAGCTTGCAAGTCATCACACCACGATTCTACTCTATGCTGACGATGCAGTTCTCCTGTCCCGCACAAGAATTGGTTTAAAAAGATCTTTGCAAATTTTTTCTGAGTACTGCTCTAGGGAAGGTCTTAAAATAAACCCATCATAAATCTAAGATTATGATCTTCACTAAGAGATCTTCACTTTTTCGCTGGGTATTAGATGGCTTTGAGGTTGACCAAGTCAAGGAGTTTGTTTACCTTGGCATTCTTTTTTCCCGTAACCTAAATTGGAATGCCCATCAAAAAGCAGTGTCCAACAAAATTAAACCTGGGGTTGGTGCTATTGTCAATTTTTTTCACACCAAAGGTGGCAAATATATTCCAGGGGCTATTCAGGTTTTTAACCTGAAAATTACCCCAATTATCCTCTCTGGTGTTGCCATCTGGATTACAGTCATCAATGAATCTATAGATCGTCCACTGCTTCAGTTCTTACGAAAACTTCTAAATGCCCCTTGATGTGTTGCTGGCGTTACTCTTCGTTCCGAGTTTGGCCAAATGTCACTTGAAGCTAGGGCGTGGTTGGCCGCCTTTAAACTACACCTTAAACTGTGCTTTAGCACTGAGGGGTTCCTAGCTTCTCTGAAGCATGACCCTTTTAAATCCTCATGGCAAAAATCTTAGATGAGAAACTGGCGTTGTTGGGCTTCTCGCAGGATATGTTATCAGATCTTGGGAAAACTGAAGCTTTTGCCAAAATTAAAAAGCGCATTAAAGAGCTTGATTATAACAGCACTACTTTTCGTGCTCGTCGTGTCTGTTCATCCCAGTTCTTCGGAATACCCCTCCACGTGGTCTGCCTGCCTATACATATTATCTGACAACTCCTCGTCTCTGTAGAGCTTTTTGCTTGGCTAGATTGAATGCTAACCCTTCTATGGTAATGCAGGGCAGAATTCTGAATATACCATACTCAGACAGGATCTGCCCTTGCTCTTCTGGCTCTATTGACTCATTAGCCCATGCCCTTTTGGAATGCCGCTTTTACGAGGATCTTCGATCGCACTATATTTCCCCCCTTTTAATATACAAATCCAATGCCTCTGTGACTGACATAATGCCTTTTTTACTAAGTGATAGGGACCCCAAGGCTACATTGTCAGTGGCAAGATTTGTTTCAGTCCTTATATCCCTCCAACACTAGATATATGCTGCTCAAGATCAATTGATCAAGGAGCTTCTAAGGGATAAAAGGAAAGGAAAGGATTCCCCACTCCTCCAAATGAGCGGCGGAGGCTAATCTGGTGAACTAGATTTGTTTCCCCACTCCTACACACAAAGCCAGCTGGGTGACCTTGGGCAAGTTACAGCTCTGTTAGAGCTCTCTCAGCCCGACCTACCTCACAGGATGTCTGCTGTGGGGAAGGGAAGGTGATTGTAAGCCGGTTTGAGTCTCCCTTAAGTGGTAGAGAAAGTCGGCATATAAAAACCAACTCTTCTTCTTCTTCCTGCAATCTTGAATTTTTAGACAGGACAATGTATGAGAGCTCACATACATAAAAATGACACAACAGCCAAGAATCTGTACAAATCCTATGGCTTAATGCAATGCACTTCCTCTTTAGTGGTAACAAAAGGCCAATAAAAACTATGAGGGCAAGTATCTTGCTTTAGATACATGCATGAATCAGTAAATCTTATTTTACTGCACTTTGCTTGTGCCTCTGCTTCTTTCTCAGTTTGTGGTCCTTTGTAGAATTGCTGTACTGCAACTCAGAAAATATGAATTCACCTTCAAAGGCACTGATAAATAACCGCTTCTACCCATGCATCCTCCAATCCTTCAGTCCACTCTCCTTGTTCATCCACAGTAGTAAGCAACAGTCCAGGTTGTTCATTTATAACCTGACAAACCAGTAACTGAGAAATCGATATACCATTATTAGGCTTGCCATGGCAGCTCTCTCCTGCACTGCCCACTTTTGTACTGGAAGAAAAAGGGAGGGTGATGTCACAGATGTAGTGCCATTGGTTCTGGTTACCATGTCCACCAAGGTCTATGGCTTTTACCATAGAGATTGGAGGGATTCCTACAGCATTGTATGACAGCCCCCTCCCCCTGCCTGCCTCCAAATGATCCTAGGATTGCCAGGAACAGGCCTGGCAACCCTAACCATTATATTGATATACTAATTGCTGATTTAAAACAAAAGACAAAAGGTTCCCTGTTAGCAGGGAAAGGAAATGGTCACCACAGGAGCAGGAAAAACAGTTACTCTGTAGGCAGGAATGAGAAAATCTATACCTTTCCACCCACAAAGCAACCAGCCTGGCTTTGCTGTGATCTTTTCCAAAACATTGCAGCAAAGCAGGTTAAGGAAAGACTTAAGAAAAGTAAATCCAGGTGGTGCACAGAAGAACCCCAAAGCTGTGGGGAAGTGTGGAGGGAGGAGAAACTACTTCCCCAAAGCATCCAACCCAGAGCAAATCACCAGTGCGGAAACAGTCATAGGGTTGACTACTCTTGAAATCTAAAATACCCAGAAAATTGTTCTGGGTCCCTGGTCTACCCAGGAAGGTTATAAGGAGGCACTCTGCTGCCTCCTTCTCAATTTGCCTCTATTTTTGCCCCTCCCTCCCTATGTTTAATGTTTTAACAGTATTGTTAACCGTCACAACTTGGGTGGTGTTTAGCATGGGGCTGGAATCAGTTTCCAAGGAAAGCAGCCTGCCTGCCCTTTTCCCCCATTGGGGGATCCCATTAAGGGATTTGGGGGGAGGCTTAGGGTAGGACATGCCCAGCTTGGGGGCTGTCCAAACAACCTCCTCCCAAGTGGCGGGGGAATCACCAAGTGGCTCACATCCAGATGAAACCCTTGTTCAGCCATCCCTAGGCTACTCTAGAGGGCTCGCTGGTAGTAGGAGGACATCAGGAGCATTGGGGTCAAATGATGTCACTGATTCAGCCCACATATTGCGCCAATGCATTTCAGCTACTGCCAATTAAGTTGTGGCCAGTTTTCTCCAAATAAAATTGTTCCGATTAATGTTGTGTTGTTCAGGTTGCTTATTTAACAATGGTTATGCTAATGGGTTATTGGCCCCTGTCCTCCTCTCACCCTTGGCCATGGAGTGGCAATTTGCTTATAAGCATCTCTCTGCGTGTGTGTTAAGTGCCATCAAGTTGCTTGCAACTTAGGGCAACCCTATGAATTGATAACCTCCAAAATGTGCTATCCTTAACAGCTTTGCTCAGGTCTTTCAAACTGAGGGCTGTGGCTTCCTTGATTGAGTCAATCCATCTCATGTTGGGTCTTCCTCCTTTCCTGCTGCCTTCAACATCCTAGTATTATTGTCTTTTCCAGTGACTCTTGACTTCTCATAATGTGACCAAAGTACAATAGCCACAATTTGGTCATAATAGTTTCTAGGGAGAGTTCAGACTTGATTTGATCAAGAACCCACTGGTTTGTCTTTTTGGTGGTCCGTGGTATCCATAAAACTCTCCTTCAACACATTTCAAAGGAATCAACTTTCTTCCTGTCAGCTTTCATCATCATCCAACTTTCACACCGATACATAGTACTGGGGAACACTAGAGTATGAATTATCATAATCTTTGTCACCAGTGACACATCCTTACACTTAATGTTTTCTAGCTCCTTCATAACTGCCCTTCCAAGTCTCTATCACCTTCTGATTTCTTGGTTGTAGTCTCCCTTCTGTTTGATGATGGAGCCAAGTAATTGAAAATCTTGAACAATTTCAATTTCTTCATCATCATTCTTAAAGTTGTATAATTCCTCAGTAGTCATTACTTTTGTCTTCTTGATGTTCAGCTGTAATCCTGCTTTGCAACTTTCTTCTTTACCTTTCATTGACTCTATAAAGGAAGCCATGGCCCTCAGTTTGCAAGATCTGAACAAGGCTGTTAACGATAGGACATTTTGGAGGACATTGATTCATACGGCTGCCATGAATTGGAAATGACTTGACAGCACTTAACACACACCCAGTGTAGCGTGTCAGTGCGTTTCAGTTGACTATGCTCTTAGAATCGACCCCTTCCTGAGAAGTGGTATGTTATCTTCTTCAGTTAGTCACCTACTAAGCAGGACTCAACTTATTTACTCACAAAAGTAAGCCTTTTTATCGAGTAGCTCTAATGAAATAAATGTGTATATATATGTGTATATGCAAGTATTACAAAGTCTTAAAAGCAATAACAATGTATACAGTAAAGCAAGCAAGCTCTACATACTATTTAGTTTTAAAATCCAATACTTAAAATATAACAGTAAAGGTCTGATTTAGTTAAAAGAATCTGATTCACACTATCTAGAATAGTATACAAGTAAATCCATACATACCCAAACCAATCTTGAGATTCTCTTAAGTCAAAGACTCAGAGAGATCTAAAATCTAGCTCTTCCTTGCCTGTATTTATACTGTTACAAGTCACTGTATTTCAACTTAGCTGGATTTCCACAGCTAAACTTGTATTATATAAGGACTTCCTTCTACTGTATTCCTGCAGGTTTCCATACAAGGGCTTCCCTACTGTATTCCTGCAGGCTTCCATATAAGGATTTCCTCTTCTAGCTGGTTATTTGCTTATTTCTTAAACAGTCAGTTTTTAGCTTTAATATACCTCTATAATGTTTAATATTATCAGCATCTTCATCTCCCGAAGAGCATGATCAAACTGAATCTATTTTCAACAATCTGTAGCAATTCTTTCATATTTAAACTTTAAAAACACAATATTATATTTATACAACACTATTTTTTATAACAGTCAGTGTTAGTGGCAGATTGAATTTCAAAACCTAGTTGGATTCCTGAAACTTGGTTGGAGTCCAAAAGCTTATCTTTCAAAAGATTAGGAATTCAAAACAGTAGAGGAATTTTCTGAAAGTGTCTCTTAGCCAGGCATGTTCATTTTAAATGAAATACAAGCCTCTAAATTGTCTTTATGAAGAATAAGGTTTTACATTGAATAATTCTGCATATGTACAACACTAATACAACAGTTCATATGCTCTAATATGTCAAAGCCTGTAACACCAATGTGGTATCATCTGCATATCTTAAACTGTTAATGTTCCTTCCACCAATTTTCACTCCACCTTCATCTAAATCTAACCCATCTTTTCTTATTATATGTTCTGCAAGTAGATTCAACAGACAGGGAAGCATCTCCCTAGCACCCCTTATTGGCTGGGACTAAGACCAGCTTACCCAGTAATGGCTTAAATTACATTTGAATTAAATGTGTTGGCACAACAGAATTTCTGGGCCTATTGGGCCACAAATGAATTTTTGGTTGGCTGAAGGGTAGAGCTCAGAAGTTTTTCCTTTGCTTAGGTATAATCCAAGTGGGAAACAAATTATTCTCCTAATGATCCTTGATATTCTGGCAACTGACTCAAAAACAGAAGATCAGGCAAGGCCAGCTTCTTCTGGTAGGCTTGGCAAACCTTCTGGACAGCATCTCTTTTAAAGCTGCTATTCACTCCAACTCAAATTGTGCCTTCTTAAAGAGTTCTTTGGAAGCTGTGCTGTGGTGTAAAAAATCTATTAGCACTTATCTTTTTGCTAAGATGATTTTCACTTGGTTGCAGCCTTCACTGAATTTTATCTCTTCAGTTTAAATGCTCTTAGGCCTCGATAACGAACATAATTCAGCAGCTTGTACTTCCTTCATTGTAACTGATAATTTTCTAATTAATTTCCCACTCCAAAAACCTTCACTGATTTTATGTTTCAATTTAGCATCCCAGCTACAGCAATCAGATTAGTAATCGAAGTCATTTAAAAAGATGACTCCCTTTCATAGCGTGATGGGAATGCCTCCAGGAAACCACATCTTTCTGCTTGTCAGACTTATGCTTTTTTGATTGTGCCTCTACTATTTTTGGTATTTACGGGATCTGATGCAGCATAATATGGTCATAATAATACCACAGGATAATTTCTCTAGCCAACAAGTATACCTTATTAATTTGCAATATATAAATGAAGCAAATGCAAATGTTCAGTGAGATGAAGTAACTTGATGAAGGGTATACATAAGCTCTGCGGCCAAACTAGAAATCATACATAATTGGGCGAGACAGAGGCAGGTTTGTACTAAAGGGTTCAGAAGAGTAGTGTACCTACTCCCCCAGCCTTTATGGTTTGCTACTCATTGCTACTATTCATATCTGTTTTTGCCTGCTGGTAGTGGCAATTCCATCTCTGCTGCTTGTGACTGTTATAGTATTTGGGGTGTGGGGGAGAACCTGCCATTATGGAAAGGGAAACATCTCAGTTTGCTTTAGGGTTGCCAGGTCCCTCTTTGCTACTGGCGGGAGGTTTTTGGGGCGGAGCCTGAGGAGGCTGGGGTTTGGGGAGAGAGGGACTTCAATGCCATAGAGTCCAATTGCCAAAGTGTCCATTTTCTCCAGGTGAACTGATCTCTATCGGCTGGAGATCAGTTGTAATAGCAGGTGATCTCCAGCTAGTACCTGGTGGTTGGCAACACTAGCTTGCTTGCCTTAAAATTTCCTTAAAATTTGAGCACAGCTAAAGCCAGCAAAATATCAGATACTTCTACTGGGGTTTGTGTTTGGAATGTTACTTGGCTTGTCCACTTTAGATGTAAATACATGGACATAAAAACCAAGCAGGAACCAAAAGGTAGTATTTGCAGATCAGGGCCAACAGGCTGGCAAAGAAGCAGGTGGATGCAAACTTTCTTCTTGTGGGTCATTCCAGTTCTGATTTGCTTTGGGTTGTATTCTAAGTTCCATGCACAGATTTAGTCTTTAGCATTCCTTATATCCAAACGTTTGTCTCTCTTCTCTGAATCAGAGATGGTCACCTGGCCATTACAGGAAGCATCAGACCTAGAATATAATTTAATCTAATCCTTAGAATCAAAAAACTGTACCACACAGCACGAAGTAGAGACTAGATGGAAAGATAACATGATCAAAAAGTGAATATTGGCAGATGAAGCTGCTAATGCAAGTTTGAAAGTATTGACATCTGGAACATGATGGTATGAGAGAGTCTTATTTAGGGGTAGAATGCATGTCTAAAGCTTTATTTTGAGCCAGATACTGCCTACAGATACACAATCAGAGCTTCAATGAACACAAAAAGAAATCTTTTTTCCCAGGCTTGGAGAAAGGTGAGGGAAATCTAGGCAAGTTAAAAGGTGTGTGCTACCTAATTTACAAAGGTGATGAAGTTTCTAGGTCCAAGAAACATTTCAAAATATGGAATGGAATTGTGGTCCTGGACAGGGAGGAATTGTATTTGAGGAAGTTACTACATTAAACTTGAAACTGTGGTAGAAAAGTCCATAAACCAAATTAGCCCACTGTAGATTAGGAACCTCCAAGTACAAAATGCCTTAGTTCTTTCTAAGAATTGAGTGATAAGGCCAGATCTATTGTACTAAAGTACATTGTATGAATTACTTTTTGTACAATTTGTTTTTATGTGATTCTAATTATTTTTGTTATCCAGTTTGAAAGTTCAATTTGGTTTATATAGCGAACTTTCATCCCAAGGAAGCAAAGAACTTTTCTTAAAAACAACCAGAATGTTAAATAAGCTTTGCTAGAAATTCAAAGGGGAAACACAGACAGAACATCGCAGAAGTAAGCAACATGCCATGCATTCTATTCATGATCCCCTCAAGTAACTCATGAAGAGATCCAAAAGCATGGATTCACAGCTGGTTATTAGTTGACAGTAAATCACACATTTCCCTCCTATTTTCATGAGAGAGAAGGGGGGGGGAAGCAATAAAGAAAGGTTGTAGAAGTAACTAAATAAAAATAAAACCAAGTAAAAGAAAAGTCCAAAGGGGGATTCAAACCTGAGTCTTCCAGTTCCTAGTTTAACACTCTGACTACTATACCACACTGGACCCTTATAAAATTAACAGCCAAAGGCAACCTTTCTGATTATGTACAATAGCAGACATATCCTATCCAGGAGAGAAATTCTACCAGACCCTCCCTTTCCTAAAAACCCATTATTTAAACACACTAATCAGTAGAATAAGGTTTAATTAAACTATTAGCCCATTCCTGAGCTGACAGCGTAGGGGAACGGTGGGGAAGAGGTGCAGTTTCACCTACGCCGTTGAAGGAAAAACGGCTTTTTTCCCTTCAAGCGGGGCTTTTTGCCCCATAGGGAACAGCAAGGCTGCACCTGCTAAAAAACAGGCACAGTATTGCCGTTCCCGGCGCACCGGGCCGAAATGGGTTAGGGAGCCGCCTCTCTACACCATTGCCGGTGCCACAGGGAGACCGTGCCGGCGGAGGAGCAAGGCGTGGTCCCGCGGCGCTCGGCCACAGTCACAAGCGGCGAGACTGGCCTCGTCGCCAGCGTAAGTACGTGTAATCATGTGATTACATGCACTTACGCTGGCTGCGGGGTCACGCCGCCTCCTATTTCTTTTCGGCCACATTCTCAGGAATGGGCTGTATGTGCAAGGATTTCTCTTAAATTGCCATGGAACTTGATGGAGCAGCAGGAGTAAAAAGGGGGGAATAGGTCTCATGTGATACTGTAATGTCATTTCCAGTTGAATAACCAGAAGGAATATCAGAGTCATTCAACGCTTTAGAGATTTCCCAAATCTCTATGGTTTTTAATGTAATGATTTGGGAAATTCCTAGAACATAACTGACACCATGGCATTATTTCTAGATGCACAACCACTAGTGCAGTCATGGCGTTGCATAATGCCAGTTTCCAGAGTTTCTGCTCTTCCCCAATGCTCCTGGGAGTTGCCAGCCAAGGGCAACCCTAGGGCTGGCAACCATAAGTATAAGCCCTTCCTTCTTTTGCCTGAGGAGGGTGGGGTTTGGGGAGGGACTTCAATGTCATAGAGGCCAATTGCCAAAGTGGCCATTTTCTCCAGGTGAACTGATCTCTATCAGCTGGAGATCAGTTGTAATAGCAGGAGTTCTCCAGCTAGTACCTGGCGGTTGGCAACCCTAGTGTCATCCTAAGCAGAGTTTACATGTCTAAGACTTAGAAGGGTGTGACTCTGTTTAGGACGGCACTGTAAGCAAAATTACTTACTTTTAAACCCATTGATTTCAATGGACACTGAAGAGTATTACACTGTTTATTACTGTTTACTTTGAACCCAAACCCAGATTGTTGCTTGCGAGTGCAATGCCTCGAAATAATTTCTCACAAGGGCTTATTTTGTTCTTAGATGAACCTGGTATGGAAAAGGTTGAGATTACAGGATACAACTTGCTGCAAATGGGAAAGCAGCTATTGGAAAAATACATAATGTTTGTTAAGATAAACCTGATGATAACAATAACAATGAAAACTTCTTGCTGCAGAATGAATATAATGGAAGTTCATGGAACACATGATGTACATTGGTATGCTTAGAGGAGAATGGTAATATTTGATGTCCATTCCCATTCTGGTAAATCATGGTGGCAAGCTGAGACGTCATGCTCAATTAAAGGTAAAGGTAGTCCACTGTGCAGGCACCAGGTCATTACTGCCCCATGGGGTGATGTCACATCACAACGTTCATTTGCCATCCCACATAATTCTTAGCCTTGATTAGAAGACTATACTTACTATATTATTGAGAGCCAGTGGTCTTACAGCAATTTTCCGAATACACAATTTCCACATGATAGGTGTCTTGGACTACAGCACTGTTCATCTTGATATGACTTGTTCAGGCATAGAAAGGTAGGCAATTACTGTTCCAACACAGAGAAAAGAAAAAGCCATATTTGCAAATAATAGCTAGGGTAGCTGCAAAGCTCTGCTAGTGTCTAGTCTTCAGTGAGATTTGTTTTTGTTTTGACTTTTTAAAGTCAGGACATACTTGCCATTGTCACAAATGCAGAAACAACATCTGGAAATGACCTTATTTTTTAAGACCCATCAGAATTAAAGAAGTAGATAATATATGTTTATGTATATTTAAGGAATAATACCAATGAACCCAAACATAAGTCTTTGAGACATTTCCTAACTTCAGGGAGAAATAAATTAAACATGCAATAAAATTTTATTGCTGTTAGGAGATTTCATTTTGGAAAACCTGCTAGGGATAAATTTAATGACATAGTAAATTTTGCGAGGAATGATTATTTGGGGCCGTAAGGACTGACAATTTTGTGTAAATCTAATCAGCTAGCTGGCAATTAATAATGTTAAACTGCCTCACATCTTTTTGCATGCTTGAGTGCCCCACAATGTGTTGAGGAGTATACCCCTTAAAAACCTCAAATCACTCACAGACCAATTAATGCTTACTTGGCATGTATGAAAAGGAAGCTTCCCCCACCAGTACCATGAAAATTATTGAGCAGATCATGCTCTTCTTTCCTAATAGGCAAGAGAGGCCGACTTTCCTTTGATAAGACAGAAAAGATGCCGAGTCCCCTTTCCCAGTTCAACTTTGCCTACTTACACTCTGTTATATTTCAGAGGAAGAGAAGACAATTGCACGCTCCAGTGGTCCCTTTCAACAGGGACAGTCTAGGAACAGACTGGTACTTGCTGATGATGAATCCTTTTGCCCTTACCTTGCTTTTGAACACGCCTTATTAAAATGGTGCACATATGCATATAAGTGCATTAGAGTTGCCAGTCATCCGGCCTCCATCCCCTCCCCCCCCCCCGTCTCAAGAATTAAAAATATCTGAATAGGGAAGGGAACTGTGCAGCATGAGCCTATCACATAAGCATGAAAATTTACATAAAAGAACATTAATACACCAGCCAAACATTTTATATATTGCAGGTGGTGAGGCTCACTTTGAATGGTTAAGCATGGAAACACTGTATGTACCATTGACCAAAATACCCTGTTTGATTTTAAATCATGCATCCAGACCCAGGCTATGGCTGCCGGTTTTCTCTTGGTTGTTGACAACACAAATGGCAACACACTAAGCCTTCCCTTTCTATTCCTTCTGTTAACTAAATAGTAGAAGCAGCTGAATATGTTTGACAGGCAGCTACTCTATGATAAAGATAAAAAGATCCATTATGAAATTAAAAGTTCTGTTGAATGCTCTTGTCTTAATTTTTTAAAAAGATTAAAACTATTTAAAAGCCCAATATTAGAAGCCACAAACATCTGACAACAAAATTTTCTGTTCTTTAGAACACAATGCTTACACTTACACCATTCAGAACATTATACGTAAGCACTGGCATGTTGCCCAATCTCTTCCAGGATGTGATGTCACACCAGTATTTGGGCTACGTAGGACTAGGTCCTTCAAAGATGCACTAGTACATTCTGACATTAAGTCATCTATACCTCCATCCAGTTCTTCATGCTCCTCTACCCTCCCCTTAGGCCATCATCGATATGGTTCATGCTCAGTGTGCAATTTATGTCTTCCTGTTAAGGACATGAGTTCTCTCAGCACTGGATTTAATTTTCAGTTAAAACAATTTTCCAATTGTGGCACAAGTAGGGTCGTTTATTCCAACGTCTGCCCCTGTGGAAAAATGTACTTGGGCAGTACAATAAGGTCGATTAGGATTGGCACACACCGTTCTCGCATAAAAGCTAAGAATATGGAAGCTCCATTAGTTTCCCATTTTCTTTCCATGGGACACAATGCTGAAGACTTGAGATTTTTTGTCATCTAGGTCTATAAAGGCCATCCTTATAATTCAAGCAACATCCAACAAATACTTCTTAGACAAAAAATGCACTTCATTTTTTTAATTTAAAACCTTAGCCCCTTCTGGCCTGAATACAGATTTTGATCTTTCATGTTTTTTATAATAATTTTCCAAATTTTTAAAGGTCCTTACTTTGATCCGTACAGCTTCACTCTGCCCTAATTATCTTATTTCTTATTTCTATTGTTGATGAGTCTAGATAATGATAAATTCACAGTTTATTCTACAACATTGGTATACAGTTGATTATATATGAGGTCAGTCAGTTTTCACATGTATCAGCTTGTTGTAAGTATTTATTGTAGCCTTTGTTTGGGTTCTGGTACCTTTAAGCATTGACACTAGCAATTTGTATTCATTGCACCTGTAACCTATAATTGAATAGGAGAGAGTGCACTGAGTCACTCATGATAGAGCTGTGTAAGGATGATTGTGTCCTAACAAAGTGTTGGTATTATGTATATACTTTGTTTGTAAATTGCATTTTTAATGGTGTTTGAAAACTGTATTTCTTACTAGAGTGTCACTATATTTTGCAAGGACTATTCATGATAACCAGCTAGAAAAAATAGTTATAAAACTGTTAAAAATTAAAAATCATCAAAAATAGTTCACTATGGTTTAAAACAGTAAATATTATTAATAGCTTAAAAACTAAAAAGATTTTTGGCTCATAGAACAGCGCTTATAATGGCTTTTTTGTTTGTTTGTTATATAGGCTGTGAAAGCAGTGAAGGAAGACTGTTTCCTCCCAACGTATTTTTCATTTGGCCCACGAAACCAATACATTAAAGGAAGATTGTTTCCTCTCAACTCACGTTCATTACTTGGCTGATGAAGCTAAACCTTTTAGTGAAAACGCATAAGATTATTCCGAAAAAGGCGTTTCCACCTCCGAGATCACCGGGTCTCCCAGTTTCCCGGGCTCCGGACACAAACTGAGTCTCCTGGCTCCTCTCCTGCCAGGAGTTGGCACTAGGCACCATTCATGTGCACTGCGTTTGATGCCTCTCTCTTGCTGTCCTGACTACGCCCACAGGCTTTTTGCCATTCTACAGCGCGGCTAGCACACCTCTCTCTTGCTGTCCACGCCTACAGGCTTCTTGCCGTTCTACAGCGTGGCTTTCAGCTGCGCACGCAGCTAAGCTGAAGTTCTGCTGTTTTGTTTTGGGGTTGAGAACTCTTCGGAACCTTTCCGCAGTCTTATTTTTCATGTAGGGTTTATGATTGACATAGGTCGCGGATTGTGTGACCAATGTACTTTTGTATTTGTATTTGAAATCATAGTAACGGTCATTGTAAAGCAAAAAAAACTTTTTGTTTAAAGTGTGTGAGCGTTGTGCTGATTTCCTATTTCTTCAATATTAGAAGCCAGCAGAGGCCAAGCTGTTTCATATGAAATGAATAACGTGCAAAGATAACAAAGAACCATCATCAGTGAAATGGTGGGAGGAAATGGTGTCTTTGAAAATGACCCTTTGAATGAGTTTCAAGTACACAAGAGTGTTCTTTTTTATATTCAACGTGTTGAGGAAGTATACAAAATACCCAGAGGTGCATGCACATTGAAATATTACTCAGAATTCACATCCACTAAAAAAGCAGGAACAAATTATTCTCTTCCCCCTGTGAAGGGAGGAACTGAAGAGAAGTGAAGAGAAGAACTGAAAATTCCAGTAGAATATTTTTTTTCTCCAGTGGAGGGAACCTTAACAAAAGGGAGTCACTAGATCCAACATGTTAGGTTTCGGGCAGCCCATTCCTGGGGGTGGGGGGAGGAAACGCAGTGGCAAAAGATTACCAAAACTCAAAATAGAAAATCCCTGAAAATCCCCCATTGAGTTTAGCGAGGCTACACCAGCTATTTTGCTGGCGTAGCAATGCTGCAGCGAGAAGGGGCATTCTCAGGGTGAAAGGGGTGTGGAAGCTGATTAACATCAGCTCCGCCATGAGAATGCCCCAGAAATCCCCCCCCCCAGTGTAGGATTTCCCTTTGGGGATTTTCCCGCTGGTGTGGCAGCGACGACAGCAGAGGCCAGCACAGCTCTGTGGCTCCCCAACACACTAGCGTCCATGCCACTTTGCACCGTGGTAAAGTGGCACGGATACCAGTGCAGGGTCATGCTGGCTCCTATGGAGCTTCGTGCGCCCCCCTTTCAGGAATGCACGGTTAACCATGACAAAAATTGCATTCTTTTTTGGATGATTTCTCCCTCTTCTGATTCAAAGACAAGGCTAAAGCATACATTCCAAGCCTTACAGTTACAGATTTTGGCTTTGTTCACACAAGGATTCAGTTTGGGTAGGAGATTGTTATTCTATCTTCCATCTCCTTCATGTCTCCCTCAGAAAATTGTTAGATAACAGGCAAAATCTCAACATATATTCCTTTCACATCAGTAAAGCGAGTAGTCACTAAGGGCAAGTAAGTCATCCACTACCATTATTGTTTGTTTTCTGTTGCTTATCTTGTGGTATGCAGGGTCTTTAAAAAAAACAGGCAAGATGCCTGCCTGGTAGTACTAGTGGGTAACCATAGCACCAAACTGATACCGAGAACACTTGTGATGAGTGGGGAAAATACACTATTATACAATTAGTTCCATTTAGGAGGGTGGATATGTCATTAGGAATCTAGCTTTGTTTAGGATTTCCCCATGAAAAGTCTGTGATTAAAAATGCCAGTGGATAACAGAATTCTTGATAGTCTCATGGAATATATTTACTCACAAATCACTATTTACAGTTTGAAGAAGAAGAGTTGGTTTTTATACCCCTTTTTCTCCAGCCTAAGGAGTCTCAAAGCTGCTTCCAATCATCTTCCTCCCACAACAGGCACCTTGTGAGGTAGGTGGGGCTGAGAGAGTTCTGAGAGAACTGTGACTGGCCCAAAGTCACCCAGCAGGCTTCATGTGGAGAAGAAGGGAATCAAACCTGGTTCTCCAGATTAGAGTCCGCCGCTCTTAACCACTATACCATGCTGGCCATTTTTTCTAAGGAGACCTTAATTGTTTGCAGTAGTCTTTCATCCCACAAGCTGCACCAGTGCTGCATGCCGTGTGATAACAGACCTGTACAATGTGTGACCAATGAAGACAATATTGACTTAGACAGATCAATGGTCTGACTCAGCATGTCAATTTCATAAAAGTATGTCAGTTTCATAAAAGACTATGAATGTTAGTCTTCCTAAACAGTGAATCATTTAAAAGTGTGCTGGTTGATAGACATTTTGCTGGATACATCTGTACGTTTATAGGAGTCTTACAGATCCGTTCTACACTTAATTGGGAGACTATGGTAAAATCATAGAGTTATTAGTGATTCCTAGAGCTACCCTATGTTGCTTTCGGGTTTTTACGAACAGCGACATAGCACCACACACAACACTGCCATTAAAAAAAAAAATCCTGCTTGCTGCTCAAAGTGGCAGCAAACAATCGGAGCCTGAGGTGGGGGATCCCCCGCCACCATCAGGGGTTTGGTGACACTATTTGTGGGCTTCTATTTTTCAAGTATTTTTATGGATGAAATAGTGTTAATCACATTTATAACAAATATTTCCTGATTTCAAAGATGAGGTATGATTATTCTCAGACCCACAAACCCACTGAAAATTACCTCCCTGTTGCATAACACTGAGTACAATAGGGAAATAAACCTTTACATATTACATTTCTAATGTATGCCTAAAATGTAAAGAGTTTAGCCCTAATCACACAATCAAAACATGCATAGTGAACCTATGGAGAATGAGGAACCAGACCAAAGGAGCAGAGCATACATATTTTGACTTGAAGGTGTATAGGCTCTATGACACAGAGCCTAGAGGTTTATGGAGACTGGGGGTAGGGCCTGCCACTATTATCCTACACCCTACCTTTCATATACTCACTGTATGTGTTTGGGTCTCATGAATAGGGTTTGTGAATGTGGCAAACAGGTTTTTGAAAATACAGGTATCATACAGATACTCAGGAGGGTTCCAGGATTGCTTGTGGCTCCTTATTGAGTGCACTTTATAGCAAACCTGGATATAGCTGTATAGCACATGAAATGCCCCTAGCAACATAGTGGATCTTTAGTTTGTGCCTTAGAACTGCTCCTGCCCAGCATATTTTTATAACAAATAATTCTCTCTTGAAGTAGTTTCTGTTCAACTCATGCTAGTGAATGCAAGGCAGCTCTGCATTTTCCAGAGCATATTAGTTTCATTTTTTGTGTTCATTTTATTTTGTTAGGGTCATCAATCCCGGTTAACTCCTGTTTAGCTGCTGTTCAATAAAAATCCTGCAGCTTCAGTTCTCGGCATGAGACTTTTAAAAGAATATTAATGAATAAAATATAACCAGGAGTCAATCTCCATTCCATCTAGAGCACTTTAGCATTGCTAATAGTGTGCTATTTTGGTGTTATGTGGGTTGCTGTACCACTCTTACATGCTTTCTGATCTTAGATCCTTTATTTTGCTTTCTCTCATTTATTCTTTTAATAATTTGAGATCTACGCATTTTGGCTAGCAGTGGTAGCACATTATTATTTGTATTCAGCACTAAAACTCTCTGTCTCACACACACACACACACACAAAACCAAGACTTCTGGCTTGCTTTGGGTAGAGTCTGATTCCTGGATTCACACTGCTCTTTGGAGGCAGCGCAAAAGTAGTCCCTGGCTCCAAGTCTCAGACTCAGGACTGGCAATGTCCAAATTCAGATGGGATCTCACCTTTTACATCATGCTGGTTCTGAGTGAAGTCAGAGATGAGGAAGGAACAATAATAGAAGTGAGGGAAGAAACCGTCACCATGGCAACTAGGACAACTGGTTTGGGGAAACCTCGATAAAACTCCATCTATGCCAACATCCATTCAGTTTAACAAACGGGCCTTTCCTTGACTTACCTCCCGTTCCATTTTCACACAGAAAGGAGTTTAAAAGGAGCCAAGGTATAAAATCTTCTTTAAACAAATATCACCTTATTTCTCAGCTATCGTGCCCATTTGAACATGACAAGTCCTAGCGTCTGTCCTGCCCCTTCCAATGATGCCTCTCACCAGCAAAAAGAGGGCCACTTTCTGACTAGAAATCAGAGCAGATCAGAGCTCTCAAAAGACTTCATTGATCCTTGAATGAAAAGGAATGGGGGTAATTAAAAAAATATACATTTTAAAACCAAACAAGGGAAGCCAAAATCTTATTGTGAATTTCTCTCACCTACTATGCAGTTTTCTAGAGCGATTAGCCTATTTCATAATAGAAAATATTAAAAAAGATACACCAGGTCTGAACTAGTTACGTTTCCTTACTATTCACCGTTGCCTATAGATTTCCTATATGCAAGACTCATTCATTGTGCAAATTAGATCAATCCCCCTGCTCCAAGGTTGTAATCCCAGCAGTGATACTTGCCCGTTGCCATGACAAGTAATTTTCCAAGTTACAGGCTGGCTTCCAGAGAATTCTGTTACCCATTCGATTTATCAGCTCATCAGAATACTTTATTGGTTCACAGAGATTGGTTAACCTTCTGCTGCTTGTTATTCTGCCCATATAACTATTATCACTGCTGCTATCTCAGCAACGATTTTTTTTTTAAAAAAGTATGAAAATAGACTGCAATCCTGTCAAATGCAGCAACGGCAAATCACTGCCATCATTCCTGCTATTCAGACCACTAGCTATTGATTACATTGCAGGTATCGCAGCATAATTACTTTGGAACAAGTGGAAAATCCATATCAAGCATCACCAAGCACATCTGCATGTTAGAAATGCTTTCCATTACAGCATGGCAGGCTTACGCAGGGTTAAAATGAATAACTTCTACTTTTCTCACTAAGATTCTTAAAATAATGTGTTGGACTCAGGGTTAATGACAACAGATACTCTCTGGGATTTGGGGTAAAATAAGGTCGATTCTCCTGATGACCTTCATATAAAAAATCTTCTAAAAGCACTGTTTGAAGACATGCAATAGCCACCGGTTAGAAAAAAGGCTAACATCTATTAAGCAAGCTTACTAAGAAGTAAATCCTGTTATCTCAGTAGAATTTAGAAACAAACATTCTTAAAATTGAGATGTTACAGACAAAAATAAACATATTTGTCTTATTTGTATCAAATTTGCTCTTTTAGCTCGATTTGATGTTACAGACCTCAGTTTTTCCCCCTAAGTAAAATGGAACTGGATTGTGGCAAGAGTGAGCCTTTACTTTCCCTGCATCAGTCCTGCCTCCAGTTGTCCAGGGAGCATAATATCCAGTCCAATATGATAAGGCCCATTTAGCATGGTCGTTTTCCAGATAAAATCAGTCACACTGATGATGCAATCTGAGCCTATGCTCCTGTGTGCATTGGATTTTGCACATCTGGCAATCTTTTTAGAATATTACATCCCTATGTGGGCAGGCAGGCAGGCAGGCAGCATGGTATAGCCCGATCTCGTCAGATCTCGGAAGCTAAGCAGGGTCAGCCCTGGTTAGTATTTGGATGGGAGACCACCAAGGAAGTCCAGGGTTGCTGTGCAGAGGAAGGCACTGGCAAACCACCTCTGCTAGTCTCTTGCCATGAAAACCCCATAAGGAGTTGCCATAAGTTGGCTGCGACTTGACGGCACTTTACACACACACACACATGTGGGCAGGCAGGTCAACTGTGCTGTCATTCTCATCCTCTACTCCCCATTATGTGTAGAGGAAAAATCATGATTCACATAATCTGATCCAATCACATTTTTGAGGAACTTGTGTGGTAGGTAGAATTTATCGCAGAACAGAATGGACATTGGCTTGAAGCATTCATCTACCCTAAAGAGGCATTCTCCAACAGAAGTAGCTATTCTACCAGATAGGGTTGCCAGGTCTCTGTTCAACATTGGCGGGAGGTTTTGGGGGCAGATCCAGAGGAGGGCGAGGTTTGAGGAGGGGAAGGACTTCAATGCCATAGAGTCCAATTGCCAAAGTGGCCATTTTCTCCAGGTGAACGGACCTCTATCAGCTAGAGATCAGTTGTAATAGCAGGAGATCTCCAGCTAGTACCTGGAGGTCCACAACCCTGCCACCAGAGGAACAGCTATTTCTATCAGAGGACCGCTTTCTGAGATAAATGGTGGGATACCAGTGGAAACTAAAACAACAGCAAGGTATTCAGAACAAATCTGATTATATCCTGTTTGACAGAAAAACGTGAGGAGGGAAGAGCTGGCACAAACAATACAGGATTGGTGAAGAAAATGTTTATGCATAGTAACCTCTTGCCCCATTAATAGTCTGATTCAGTAGGTCTTTCCTATCTGTTCAAGCATACAGGGGGAGCATGTTGTGAAGATGTTAATCTGAACCCTAAATTTAAACCGGTTTAGATCATCTATTTCTAAACAAGATTAGTATTGTTTCAGTGGAAAATCATGGTCCTGGGCATAGAACTGTAGCTACTAATTGGAATAGGTCAGAAAGACCATTGGTTTACACATTCCAAAGAATTGCTCATCAGAGATAGTGGAAAGAAGTAGTCAACAATTCAAATAGTCTATGAAAATGCTTTGAGCTGAAAAAGTACCTTTAAAAATCATTCTTACATTAGAAGCTACTTAACCACACAATGAAGCAGTGTTTAGTCACAAAAGCCTAAGTAAGGTACTTTCAGTGGTACCTGATTAAAATAATCCAACTTGGAACAAAAGTTATTTTAATCAATAGGTTCTTACTGGGTCTATGTGCGAAGCAACTGAATCCTTAAGAGACATACTGGTGGGGTCACCGACTCACAGTTAATCTTGTTCTAAAAAGAAGACTTATTTAACTTTCAGAAGAACCATCACAACACCAATGTGAGCATGCCAGCAAGACTGTCTGTTAAGTGATAATGATAAAGATAATAGGGATGTACACTAGCAAAATTATCCTTTTACTTCCATATCAGGAAGCAGGAAGGGCAATATAATAGTTTAAATTAAATTAAATTAAATTATTGTTTTAGTTAAATACCTAGCAGGAACTCAGATATCTGCAGGTCCCTTGTGGGACTCTGAAGAGCATGCTAGCTGTGGCCCGCCTACCCCTTTTCCCCGCTCCCAGTTGGTTGAAGGCACATCTGCCCTTTAAACTTTAAAGGACCGTTACTTTCCATAGTGGTGACCTGGCCTCCTCATTGATAATAATGGCCCTTTAAAGAAGGGGTCCCCAGCCTTTTTGAGCCTGTGGGCACCTTTGGCTGCCACAAAATGGCTGCTGCAAGAGGTGGAGCCTATTGGCACCATGTTGGGGCCCCTTGCTTTAAAGTTTAAAGGGCAGGTGCACTATCAGTCAAGGAGGGAGGAGTGCTCCCTCCTTCCTAGCTTCCCTAACACAACTTATTATTGGGAGTCGTTGGGCGAAAACGCACGGTCGCTTTATCCTCCTTTAATCCCTGTTTCAGCCCAGGATTCAGCCAGGATCGAACGCATGGGTTTCACTTAATGTGCGTTCAATCCTGGCTAAAACAGGGATTAAAGGAGGATAAAGTGACCATTCGTTTTCGCCCTTTATATCAGAATCATGTCCAGGAGACTTGAGCAGCACTGGATGTTGCCCATCTGATACCCAAAATATAAGCATCTTATCTCGGGTCAGCAAGAGAAAGAAATAGAAAAAACCTAACCAAGTGGTGTCCTAAATAAAACCATCTTCAGCTACCTTCTAGATTCGAAGTCAGGGGACCAGGTGCACCTCCCTGGGGAGGTTATTCCACAGTCGTGGGGCTGCCACCAAAAAGGCCCTCTTTCATGTCTTTGGTTGATGGGACAGTCAGGAGGGCCTCTCCCTATGATCTTAATTCCCAGGCAGGAATGTATGGGAGAAGATGGTCCTTCAGATACCCTGCTCCCAAGCCTCACAGGGATAAGCAAAAGTGTGTCTAAGGCTGTTAATGCATGGCTTGTTTCTCTATTTTTTGTCCCTATTCAATCTCACTTTTCTTGAACCCGCTGTCTAAAAATCAAATGCGATGGAGTCATAGAGGCGAAGGGAAGCCTGGCCTCGATAGCAGCAGCAGTGGTGGCAGCAGCACCTTTCCACCCCCGCACAGACCCATGCCCTCTCTCTCCCCCACTCCCACACCTTGTCCATCAGAGGAGGAGCCTCCACCCTCTGGTGGCTTCCCCTTGCCTCCACCCAGGGGACAGCAGAGCGGCAGCAAGTCCTTCAACCATTTGCCACTGCCTCAACCCGCTACCAACTTTCCCTCGCCTCCAGCATCCTCAAGGTGGAGGCAAGGGGACAGCCGTGGCAGGTCAAGGCAGCAGAAACTGGTTGAAGGACCTGCCGCTGCTCCGCCATCCCCTGGGTGGAGGCGAGGGGAAGCCACTGGCGGGTGGAAGCTCTGCCTCTGATGGTCGAGGTGTGGCAGTGGGGGAGATAAAGGGCACGGGGTCTGGGGGGTGGAAAGATGCCTCCACTGCAGCTTCTGCTGCTGTGGGGGCCAGGAAGTGGCTTCTCCAGGCAGGGGAGTCAACCCAGAAGCTTAAACTCACCTGCAATTAAAATCAGCAGAAACCAGGAATGGAAAAACCAGGGGATGTTTTGCAGGAGACGGCCATGGGGAGATTTGTTAAATTCATGGGGGAAGCACAGAACAAAAAGGCCATGCGTTTTCAACCTAAAAATCCAATAAACCACAAAAGCACAGTGTCAGTATCAGTTAAACAATTAATCCTGCAAAAGTAAGAAGTAGATATGACATAAACATAGCACCTTGAGAAGCCAAACCAAGACATCTGATATGTGCAAGAAGAAAGAGAACTTGTTTTGGCAATCTGGAGTGTTATAAGAACTTTCTCTTTGGGAAAAGATGGGGTAGTAAAATAAAATTGAGGGAAAATTATGTCCTTGCCTCTCTACTGATCCAGAAAAATATATAAAAGGCATAGGACAGGTAAACAAATAAGTGGGTTTTAGATCAAATAAAGCCTCAACTCTCCCTAGAAGCTAAAATGACTAAACTGAGGCTGTCGTAACTTTGGTTTCATTATTAGAAGACAAGAGTCACTGGAAATAATGCTAAAGAAAGTTGGAGGCAGTAGGAAAAGAGGAAGATCCAACATGAGATGGTTTGGCTCTATAAAGGAAGCCACAGCCCTCAGTTTGCAAGACCTGAGCAAGGCTGTTAATAATAGGTTGTTTCCAAGGATATTGATTCATAGGGTTGCTGTGGGTCAGAAGTGACTTGATAGCACTTAACACACACACTAGGACAGGTTAAGGTGGGCATGATACTTGGGTTGAAGACCTGGACCCTCAGCCTTTGGTAGATAACAGTGGCAACTACCTCATACTTCAAGTAATTTAGGTGACTAACAGCCCATTCCTGAGGGGCGAATCCCCTCAGGAGGCGGCGTGACCTCGCTGCCGGCGTAAGTATGTCTAATCGCATGATTACACGTACTTACACCGGCGGGGAGGCCAGGGCCGCTGGCGGGCGAGCGCCACGGGCCGCACCTCGCCCATCCACCGGCGTGGCCTATGGCACCGGCCATGGCATAGAGAGGCCGTGCCGGCGTAGGGGGGCAGGACCGGGACGGGAGGAGGAGCTGCCGGGTAGGGGGCTCCCTAACCCATTTTGCCCGGTATGCCGGCGCTGGGAACGGCAGTGCTGCACCTGCTTTTTAGCAGGCGCAGCCTCGCTGTTCCCTATGGGGCAAAAAGCCCCGCTTGAAGGGGGGAAAGCCGTGAAACAGCTTTTTTTCCTTCAACTGCGTAGGCGAAACGGCTTAGGAAGAGGCGCCACTGCGCCTCTTCCCCGCCGTTCCCCTACACCGTCAGCTCAGGAATGGACTGTCTGCTTTAACATGAGTGGACAGGAGGGTTTCCTTGAAGGGCCAAGCTGTTCTAAGTTCAATTCAGTTGCATTACCATATAAGCATTTTTCTTCTTGTGCTGCTTTCACTTTTAGGCTATTTTGTTTGCAGTTCACTTCTCCACTATGTTTCCAATCCCTTTTTGTTCTTTCTTTTGGTTTTTATTCTTTCCATTGCTGTACTTCAATGAACAGTTTACTTTGTTTCAGTTAAGCGTTTGAGTCTGTGTGTTCCATATTGGATCAGCGTTCCCCACTGGGGCAAAATAAGAGTCTTATCTACATATGCAGCCACAGGGCTTAATTCTGTTCATGTGCCAATTGTTTTCCTGCAATTGTTTAACATTTGTTTAAACAGAATATGATAATCAATAGGAAAACAAATTTTTAAAAGAACTAAACGTTAAAAGAAGAAATATATGCAGGTCCAGTATTTCGCTGAATAGGTACGGGTTTTTTCCTTTTAAAATGTTTTAAAATTGTTATTCATGTTCCATCCTGCTCCTGTAAGAATTCTGTAGAAATTGCCTTTGTACATCGATCTTTGTTTTCTCCCAATGGTCAATGAGATGCCTCAGGGAAGCCCACAAGCAGGACATCAAGGCAACAGACTTCCTATATTTCTGCCTCCCAGAAACTAGTGTTCAAAGCATTACCCTCTGAAAACACAGGTTTCATTTAGCTATCACAACGAAGAGCCAAAGATTGACCAATATCTGAATTTGTCAGGTCGTTGGTCATTCTATATCTGTCATTCTATATTGTCATTCTATATCTGTCATTGTATATTGTGGCAATGAAACCTATTATGTAAAGACTTCCTTTTGTCTGACCTGAATCTACTGCCCATCATCTTCATTGAGTAACCCGAAGTGGTAGAATATAAAAAGTTTTTTAAAAAAAACCATCCACTCTCACCGATTGGCTGGCTCATGGCTATTGATTTGATTTGATTGTTGCCAGGTGATCGTTCCAAGATAAGGATTGAGTAAAAGTTATCCCAAGATATTTGAAGGAACTACATTGGGCAACTGAAGAGCCATTTATGCTCCATTTCAATTTGCAAGGCCTTTTTCTGAAAATCATCACTTTAGTTTTGGAATAGTTAATATTTAAGTCTGGCTATATAATGTAGAGAGCCCTGTCCTGGATGCCCCAGACTAGCCTGATCTCAGAAGCTAAGCAAGGTCAGCCCTGGTTAATATTTGGATGGGAGACCACCAAGGAATACCAGGGTTGCTGTGCAGAGGAAGGCACTGGCAAACCACCTCTGCTAGTCTCTTGCCATGAAAACACCAAAAGGGTCGCCATAAGTCTGCTGTGACTTGACGGCACTTTACACAAGCATATAATGTAGAAGGCTGGAAAACATTCTGTAAACATGGTCCCATATGATCCTGCCTGCAATTGCTTCTGGGAATTTTTTGGGAAACCTATTCAATGAGGATAAATAAATCAGATGTGACTTGACAAGAGAGAGAGAGAGAGAGAGAGAGAGAGAGAGAGAGAGAGAGAGAGAGAGAGAGAGAGAGAGTTATCTGTTGTATGGGATAAGCTTATGTTATTCAGGGGCCAGTCTCAGAAACCTCCTTACCACTTGGAATAGACCTACTAGATGGCTTTGCACAGACACACTAGTTAGACTATTTTGCCCCAGAATAGGCATAAAATTGCTCTGTAGCATGGTCATAGCAATGTGTTTTATTGCGCTCTAGGCATCTACCAACCCATTTAATCACATTAAATTTTCACTGTATCAAAGCACACTGGCTTTAAAAAGTCACTATGCAACAGAATAAACCTGTGGCTGTCATCCATTTTTAAAGAAAGACCACAATTCCAGGTCAGAGATTTATGCTTCCTTCAAGTCATTTGCCAAATACAGTGGTAAAAAGTAAAATATTTATTCCATTAGTTTTAGCTAATTGAAATGCAAAGGTGGTGCACACTTAATCTATGCAGGCAGGAAAAGCAGCCTGCTGTCAGATTTTATTAAGTCTTTCTGCTGTTCTGTGAATAGTCAATAACAAATGTCTAAACCCAGGAAATGATGTAGAGGTAATGTTCAATGGTAAGGATATGATAAGGTAGTGTTTGCATTCAGGATAATATGAAAGAGTCCAACATGGTCCCTGAAAGATTTCTCTCCATGTCAACTAATTAGCATGTTTATTGGGAACATTAATTATAGTGACAACCTCAGCAATTTTATGTAGATTAACTCCTTAAGCACCCTTTTCCCATACCTTCCTAAACTCATTATTTTCTATACTGAGTATAACGGCAATATCCCATCTTATTTTCAGAGCTGTTAATGGAACTAGCACTGGAAGCTTCCGATTATCAACATGAGTTTAGTGACATTTTGCTTTCTCCCAACATGATGTGGCTGGGCTGACCTATCTGAAACATCGTATCTGCAGGATAAGGAAAAGGGCGGGTAAAAACTTTATATATAAGCCAAAGGGCTCACTAGAAACTGAACCCATGCTTTAGTTACCCTGCTTCCCAATCCTATACAATCTCATCCATCATGAAAGGAAAAAAATTAATTTTGAAATCTAGAGGACGGTAATGAGTTTACAACCCAAAGTAGGCCTCATTATTGGCCCCAGGAAAGTCATCCATTCCTCCCCACACACACACACCCTCAATTGCTGGACCCTGGTTAAACTGGATTTAGCAGTGAAATTTATGGCTGAGTAGAAACCTGAATCCAGCTCTCCCTAATCCAAGTACAACACTTTTACCACTACATTGGCAGCTTCACCACACTGATACAGAAACCAGTGTGGTGTAAGAGCCAGTATGTTGTAGTGCTTTGAGTGTTGTTCAAAGTCTGGGGAGACCCCCTGTTCAAACCCCTGCTTGCCATGGAATTTCCTGAATGACCTTGAGCTAGGATTGCCGGTGGCTGGTGGCTGACACTCAGTGTGAGACTGGGTGGGCAGGAATATGGGGGGGAAGCTGTCTCTCTGATGGTGTGACATAATTTCCGGGTAAACCAGGAAGTGACATCATTGTGTTTGTATGATGCTCTAGGATTCATCAGAAACTTTATGGTGTGAATGCAGTTTCACCTCAATTTTCCCCTGTCACCCTAATGAGTGGTAGAGGGGGCTCAGGGGCTGCTGCCAGGATGTCTTCCACTAAAGAATGAAACCTGGGAGCCCTACCTTTGGCCAGTCAATCTCTTTTACATAACCTAGCTCATTAGATAGGTGTCAGAATAAAATGGAAGAGTGGAGAGTCATGTACACTGCCTTGGATGAAGGTGAAATATAGATGCACTCATCTAGATGTTCTCTCCATGTCCCCGAGGGTACTACATAAGAGCAGCTGAGCTGTTCTGCTGAGGGGTTCCAAGTAGCAGTTTCTTCTTCTCACCTCCTACCATTCTCCTCTAGATGTTATTGAGTCCCAGAAATTGCAGCAGCTACCAGAAAGGTTACCCAAAAAGAACTATTTGATAGGGTCAAGCCAGACTTTCTGGGAAACAGGGTGGAGTTCCCTGTCTCCAGCCTTTGAACCATACCCCAGGGACAGGAATGCAAATTGTAACCTGCACTGCTGCAACTTACATTGATCCACTGGCTCTAGCTGACCATTAAGCTTTATGATGTGTGGTTTGGTGGTTACCAAATGAGGAAACGGTAGCAGAGAAGAGAAGGCAACAAGAGCTGTGAGAATGAAGACCATTGTGGAAGCAAGAGCGAGACCTCCATCAATAATAAGGTCCAGACATCATTTGTAGATGAAAATCTTCAGAAATTATACAGGAATCAATTAGCTAGAACATCATCAATAATATCATATACAAGGAAATGAGAGAATGCAACCCTAATGCAAGCACCACACACTTCCAAAATCCATGGCTTGCAATGTATTTGTGTCAAGGATTATTTCAAGGCAAACAGTTGAAGGTCAGCCCTGCAGTTCAGTATTTGCAACCTCAGAGTTGGCTAATGAACAAGCACAATGGTCTGGTTATGAATCTTTGTGATTCATTACTGCGGGGAACAGAAAGATGAACTGCGTGATCCTTGGGAAGCGCATAATGGCAAGCGACAAAATGTTTCCATGTGAACATGCTGAGTATTTAAAAGCCACCACCACAAGATTAGCAATTTAATTAATCTTGTTACACCAGACTTATTTTAATGCCTAAAGAGACTCGAAACAGCACTTGCGTTCTACTGGCTTTGGAACTAGCAACTTCCTGGCAATTTAAAGATTCTAAACGCTACACAAGTGACTTAACTTTGTAGCAACGAAACTTTAAACATTTGATTTATACTACACAATCAGTTTTTTACTCATATCAGTTCTTCTTGTGGTATTTGGCTTGGCTCAGTCTATCTTAGATGGTCCTATTACAGGTGCATGCACTGCATGTGTACTTCTTTGACATGAAGATGCTTCCTTCCCATGTTCTCCTTTGTCACATACTATATCATATGGTGGGAATGGAAATTAATCTGTAAAAGAATTAATTGTGCAAGGGAAATGTGAACTGGCACATAAAAGATGGTGCCTTTGAGTAAATAAATTGGACTACGGTAGGTGATCTTTGCATCTTTTTCTCCACTTCACTGATGAGTTAACCAAGTACATTTTTGCTAGTTCTCCTACTTGCTAATAAATTTGAATTTGTGTACAAGCCAACAAACAAGACAGTGGGTTTAAGTTTGTCAGAGACTTGCAGTGCAGTCCTTAAACAGATATAAACCTTTCTAAATCCATTGGCGTCAATGGGTTTAGGCAATTATAGCTCTGTTTCGGATTGCATTGCTAATCTTGTAGCTGGAAGAGCAATTTCAAAGAGTCCAGCTTAAAAATTAGCATTATTTAACACAGGCATATGACTTCCATGACCCATCCTCAATGTTGATGCTGTATGAGATGATTGATGTAATGAACGGGCAACTTAAAAATACACTCCCATTGTAATACCCATGATAGCAGCTGCTCCAAAAAGTGCTGCTGCATTTACATAAATTGTAGCTGGAGTTTATGAAAGGGGAAAAAATGTATAACATAAAAGCATGCCAGCATGGGAGCTTCTTATACTTCCTAGTAAAAAAGCAATATCTGTGCAAAGGTGTATTGTCTGTAAACCTGGGTCCTGTAATCTGAGTAAGATCACACTGTTATCTGTATACACCAGCTCTGACTGAAAGAGAGAATTATGAGATAATCAACGAGACCAAAGAAGCAATAAACTAGAGCATATGATATACCCAGGCCCAAAGAAGAAGAGTTGGTTTTTATACCCCTTTTCTCTACCTTTAAGGAGTCTCAAAGCAGCTGACAATCACCTTCCCTTCCTCCACCACCCCACAACAGGCACCTTGTGAGATAGGTGGGGCTGAGAGAGTTCGGAAAGAAGTGTGACTGGCTCAAGGTCACCCAGCAGGCTTCATGCATAGGAGTGGGGAAGCCAACCCGGTTCTCCAGATTAGAGTCCACCACTTTTAACCACTACACCACCACTTTTAACCACTACACCACTCCCAGGTCAAGTCTACTCCCTAGTGTGACTAATAAAGGGAAGCTCACTGTATCACAGCTCTCTACTGCAGATTTTCCTTTGCCCTTCCTACCTAACTTTTGTTTCTCACTCTGCCCACCCTTTGATCCTACTCAGCAGCATCCAGGTCTTAGTATACACATGCACAGTATCACATACTGATGCAGCAGCCTGTGTTCCACAAAGGGTGTCGATGTGGTCTGCAAATCTCATAGGAATTTACATTACCCCTATGCACCTAGTCCAAATTCCACAGCCAGGGCTTCACATCTGCCAACTTGAGGTGGAAACATATATAAATCATATGCAGCTAAATTCCCAGGCTGGTTGCAGCTCAATAGATAGCCCTAATATGCAAGGTGATCTCAGTCATGCAAGATGGGAAACTCCTAGCATGTTATTGTCTTATGTATTACCACTTCTCTGTTTACTCCCATGATTGTGGTGGTTCAGATTCTTTTATTTATTGCTATGCTGGGCACTCAGAAGAGCAGTTCTGAGGAATGCTGCCCATTAAACCTTTCTCCCAGCATCAATAGACTAGATTTGTTTCCTTATTTTCCTTTTATATCATACATTTCAGCCTCCTTTTGCACAGCGATCATAAATTATGAGGCTTACACACTCCTTCACTCACTTCCCTGGTTTCTTCTTTTTCCCTTTAAAGCCCAAAATGGTCTAGGACCATCATATCTGCGGGACGGTCTCTCCTCGTACGCCCCCAAGAGAGCACTATGCTTGGCAAGTAACAACCTACTGGTGATTCCCGGCCCGAAGATTGTCCTCAACTCGGGCCATGGCTTTTTCGGCCCTGGCCTGGTGGAACTCTCTTGAGAGACCCAAGAGAGATATTCCACCAGACCTACAGTTGAGGGCAGCAGTGGTGTCTAGTATAGCTGGCCTCTCTTCCCCTTTTCTTTCTTCTTGCTTCCATCACACCAAGTTTTAATTGGGGATCCTGATTGCTTCTCCCTGGGCTTGCCGTGAAGATACAGGCTGAATAATAGGTGCCAATTGGATTTTACCATTAGAATTTTATTGTTAGTATTTAATATTGGAATTTAATTTACATATTGTATGATTTGTGTTGTGTTTGACATGACATTAGCTGCTCTGAGCCCGGCTTCAGCAGGGATAGAGAGCAAGAAAGAAGTTCAATAAATAAATATCATAGTTTTTTCGAGCCAGTTTCTCTTTTCCTTTCTAATGTCTTCCCCAGCCCACAAATCCATTTCACCTGGTACTGGACTCACTCGCATCTTTAGTTCCACAGCTATTTTTAATCAATTTTCTTTATTTTATATATAAAAAGCCAGAAAAAAACAAGGGCAGTTCAAGTACTGGTAATGCAATACCCTTCAAGATAATTTCTTATATTTATAAATTAATAATGGAACAATATTTGCATTCCAATGCATGTTTGGAATCACAACTCACATGTTTAATTTGTTTTGGAATTCCCATACACACTATATATTTATAAGCACAAAAAATCTTGAAGTTGTAACTTACAGAAGACAATCCTGATAAGTGAATCTTCTTACGTTTCATCTATAGAAGCATATCAAGAATGTGATACATAGCAAGTGCTACATATTCTATCAATGCTTGGTATAAAACGTTCCTCAATAAGATTTTTTTTTTACTCAGTCATAGATAGGTTGCTCAACTCACACTGCGAAACTGGAGGGGGAAAGCCTACACTGAGCACTGAATGGTATGCAGAATGCTCTCAAATATAACTGTCCAAGCGCAAACCCACAAGGACTTGAGGGAGGCCTCTCATTTCCCCCTTCCCCACTATTTCCTCTTTCTTTTTCTTGAAAGCCCACATAGCTTTTTCCCTTTTCCTGCTTCCTTCTCCCCTTCCCACCCAACAGCCAACCTACATTCATCTGCCCCCTTGTCTTCAGGATTCCCTCCCCCACCCCCGGCAGCCTCTACCTAGAAAAACTATGCCCCAGTTGTATGGTGCTGGCCATTGGGCCAAGCCCATTGGCATGGCAAGGAACCCTCAAGGACTTGTTGGGGGAGAGCATATCACTTTCCTCTGTATACCCCACTCCACACTATTTCCTCTTTTCCTCCTCCTGTCAACCCCCATATCCTCTCCCCTTTCCCTGCCTCATTCTCACCTCAGCCATTCACCAACCTACCTTTTATCTGACTCCCAACCTTCAGCTATATTTATTATTTATTTACTTCATTTATATTCCATCTTTCTTCACAATGGGGACCAAAGCAGATTCTATTATTCCCCTCTCCTTTTTTCTCCTCGCAACAACCCTGTGAGGTAGGTTAGGCTACAAGTATGTGACTGGCCCCAAATCACCCAGTGAGCTACCACAGCAAGATGAGGATTCAAACCTGGGTCTCTCAGACTCTATTCTGAGGAGGAAGAAGAAGAGTTGGTTTTTATACCCCACTTTTACCAACTAAAAGGAGTCTCAAAGCCACTTACAAACTCCTTCCCTTCCCCTCTCCACAATTACACCTTGTGAGGTAGGTGGGGCTGAGAGAGTTCTGAGAGAACTGTGACTCTAACCACTACAACCCTGGAAAGTACCCTGTCCCACCTTTTACTCACAGAAACCAAGCCTTGGAAAGCTATGGTTGATCAGCAACAACCACTGAGTTAATCCATTTGTTAAAGCTACCAGCACTCCTTTTATCATTTTGGTTGTTTTTTAAAAAAAACGTGTATTTTTTTTTTAGATTTCACATTTTTCTACAAACGTCAGGCCCTTTTCAGGTTTGTAGAAAGATCTGTCTTGCCTGTCCACAGCTCCAGACACCTATCACAGTGAATGAATTTCTACACCCCATCCCTACCTTATGGCTATACTAGTTTACTATTTTGTGGACTTAGGTTTTTAAAGTTCTGTTTTATCTTCTTCTCTGCTCTATATTGGATACATGAACACATGAAGCTGCCTTATACTGAATCAGACTCTTGGTCCATCAAAGCCAGTATTCTACTCAGATCGGCAGCAGCTCTCCAGGATCTCAGGCAGGGGTCTTTCACATCACCTACCTGCCTAGTCCCTTTAACTGGAGAGGCCGGGGATTGAACCTGGGACCTTCTGCATGCCAAGCAGGTGCTCTACCACTGAGCCACACCTCCTCTCCATTACCATGTAGAGAGAAGTGGGGGGGGGGGAGAATCATCCAGATTTTAAATTTTAAAAGCTTCTGGTTTAATGCCATAACTAATAATAGAAAATATACAGAGTTTCTTTCTTCTGTTATCTTTTTTGTCTTTTATTCAATTTGTACCCTGCCTTTCCCAGCGAACCGGACTCAGGGCGGCTGACAACATGTAGATACAATATGCATAACATTTACAATTAAAATCATGAAAATTTGATCTAAGTAAAACATACCGAGTTCCATCCTGTGTATTGATGGCACCCTCAAATAAAACCTAACTACCCTACCAACTAAAGGAAGAGCCAAGTTGGTATAGGCAATCACTAGTCGGCAGTGGTCTCACTACTCCGATGGGGTGGACGGAGCCAAAAATGAAAAGAACCAAAAAAAAAGGAAGGAAGGAGGGAAGAAAAAGGAAAAGTGAAGGAAGAAAAGGGAGGAGAAAAGGAATAAGGGGTGGAGAAAGGAAGGAGAAGGGAGACCAGCTAATATTACACCATTGCGGTTTGTTTAAAAATAATGCTGGTTCTTTTGATAGTTTTGAGGTAGGGTTCATGAGAAATAAGTCACTAGGACAAGCACAACTATCTTTGGGAGACTGAGAATATTTAACAATAGCATTGGGGGGAGGACAAAAACAACTATGCTAACTAAATCTGTAAGGGCTCCTTTTCACAAAATTGTGCAAACTTTGGGCATGACTTAATGCCAATAAATAATTTACAAATCTACATGAAACCCAAGACTCTCTTTTTTAGCTGAGATCCTTTGAGCACTAGAAAATGGGTATGATAGTTCTTAGCCTTTCACCTGTGAATATATGTTTAGCTTACTCTTCCTGGAAAATTATTATAAACCGCAAAGACAAATATAGTATTGGCCTGCTGTGGCTTCGCACTGTACAGCAAGCAGAAGGATACAGTACCCACCAGAAGGGTTACAATCTACATACTACTACTATGCAATAGGGTTGCCAGTCCCCCAGCACGGGAAGGGGATCCCTTCCCCCAGCTCCCATTTCCTGCCACCTCTCAGAAAAGCTTGGAAGAGTTTTTTTTTAATGGCTATAGGGCCTATGGTGTAATATCACTTCTAGAAAACCCACAGGAGTGATGTCATGCCTCTCTAGGAAGTGCTGGGAACTCTACGGTAAGAGCATAGCATCTTTGGTGATTTCTAGAAAATACTGACATCACTTCCATGTTTTCCCAGAAGTGATGTCACACAGTTGCCAACAGCCATACTCCATGCCCCCACTCCCCCACCCCAATCTCCCATTGGTTGCCAGGCAACCATACTATGTACTCCATACATTCCTTAGCTGTGAGAAGTTCTAGAATTACCACTTCCCGGATTTGGATGATAGAGTATGGAAGACGTATGATGTCTTTGCAATATCCACTATATTTACAAATACAAAAGTAGAGAATATATAGAAGGAAATATGGTCGAAGGCTTTCACGGTCAGAGTCCATTGGTTCTTGTAGGTTATCCAGGCTGTGTAACTGTCATGAGTCAGCCTGCAGAGAGTCAGCCTACAGAGACCTCCTCTGACGAAGAGGAAGTAGAGGCCAGAATAGAGGATCAGCCAAAGTCAGGAGATGACTCGCCATGCCTGCAGCCTGCCAGCTCAAGGACTCCAGTTGGACCTGACACCTTGCAACATGCAGTGTCTCCAGAGGCCTTGCCAAGGCCACAAGCAGGAAAAAAAACAGGTCCATCTGGCAATGCAGCAGAGACGGCAGAGTGCTAGACTGAAGGCTTTACACAGGAACCTCCCCAGTAGCAGTGATGAGGAAGAGCAGGGCTGAAGCACCACCTGTGAACTCAGCCTCATCAGCATCAGCTGGCTCTGCTACAGCAGCAGGGGAAGGGGTTTAAGCCATCAGTTAGGCTTGGCTGTTGTGCAAGCAACTTGTCACCAACCTCCTGGTGTACCGGCCTTGTTTCCCTGCTATCCTTTGGATTCCTGGTATCCTGACTTCTTGGACTGGCTCTGACTAACACCTTGGACTTCCCCTGCCTGTGTTGATATCTCGGACTCTACCTTCACTGTGAATGACCTTGGACTGTTCCCCAGACTACGCTTACAGCTCTCGCTCCTCGCCTGCACCACAACAGTAACCGTGGTCTTGGTAAAAATACCAAGACCACGGTTACACAGCCCGGATAACCTACAAGAACCAATATAGAAGGAAAATTCAGCAAATCTACAATCCTGAGGATCAAGAGACACAGACAGACTGCATTCTCAGGGTGTCTCATCCAAGCCAGAAATTTTCCACACACATTTACATAGTGGTCCCTTCCCTGATCTCTTGGGAAAGTGAGAAACCTTCTATATTTCTAATATCTCATACTCGAGCTCTCAGAAAACCATCTCTTTACAGTTAGCATCCACTGACAGTATATCCACAGCCATTAATAGTATTTTGTCAAAGTCTCTCACCAACATCAGGTGTAATTTTAGGCCAAACTGTACTCACTCACAATAATCAAAAAGCAAATTCATAACAATACATCATCACTCTTTATATTTGTTCAGCAGCACTTCCATACAAGGTTCCCAAATGCCTGAGGAAAGGTGACTTGTTCCTTTTGAAGAGGCTTAATTGGGTGTTATTTCTAGGGATATACACATCGGGGTGTCAAGATTGAACCCCTGCTGAGCTCCAACCTTGTCTGTGGAGAAACTGAGCCAGGTCGGTAAACTCAAACCACCTTTAAAAGCTAAAGAGTTTATTGAAAATTAAAAAGGTTCAAAATGGGTTAAAATACAGTTATACAGTTTAAGGCACACTGGCACAGAAAATAACAAAATTGCTGACTAAATATACTTACTACACTGTTACATAGCTGCTGATATTGCTATCGATACTTACGCTGGTTCAGGCCCCTCTACATCTTGCTGGCACTGAGGCATTGTGAGGAAAGTTACATAGGTGTTGAAGGTAAGGCAGAGTATAACAAGAATAGAAGAAGAAGGTATCCACCATGAGGTGTAGCTTCGCTTCTGGCCAGATGAACCATTCAAAGTTGTTACCAGGGAGAAGTCTCTAGATGGTTCAAACTGGTTTGGATCGGAATAATGTTCCCAGGAAAAGGAGTGATCTTATCCCCCTCCCATCTTCCCACAGATGAGCAGAATCAACCAGTTAGGCTGGTATGCACTACTGTCCTTGAAGATGTAACCTGCTAGGCTAACAAGCTGCAGGTGTTGCCTGTTAGCCAAGAACACTGCTGGGTCTCAGGGAACTGCAAAAGCAAAACCTAATACACATAATGGAGAATAAACTGATGTCAAGAACAAAATGGCTCTTCTGTCTTCACAGGGGTGGGGTGGGGTTTTTTGGATCCAGATATCAGGGGGGGGAGAATATACTGGTATTCCCGGTTATCTAAATGCCAATTTGGTATTCAGATCCGGGTTTTTTCAGGATTCCAATATTATTTGGCTCCATTATTCCCTATGAGGAATCTTTCCAGAGAGCTGGAGGAGCTGTTTGTTTGTTTGAGCGAATTGCACCAAAATTAAAGCAGAGCTGTTGGTAGGAAGGGAATGGCTGAGTAAATTAACACCCCACAAGTCTCACAGTTTGGAGCAAAGAGGGAGAGGGAGAGCAACAGAGATCTGGATGATACCCAGATACATATACCCTTATCCAAATCCCCTGATGATGTGGTAGAGGTCCTGAATAACTGCCTGGCTGCTGTGGTAAATTGGCTAAGAGTGAATAAATGGAAACTAAACCCTGGAAAGACAGAGGTAGTGCTGGTTGGGAAGGCAGAGGTCTTGAAGGACATTGTGCTCCCCACTTTTGATTAAGAACATAAGAACATAAGATTGAGCTCAGCTGACCCTTGCTGGATCAGTTAGGAGCCTTGGGGTTATACTGGATCTATTGTTATTAGTGGAGAACCAAGTTAATGCAGTTGCAAAAAAGGCTTTCTTCCAACTCAGCCTAGCCCGAAAGAAGGCCCCTTACCTTGATATGGCTAATCCGGCCACCTGGATCCACACCACAGTAACATCGAAACTAGACTGTACTGTACGTTGGTCTCCCCTCAAAATCAATTCAGAAACTCCAGTTGGTGCAGAATGTTGCAGTTCAGCTATTTTAGGGAACTAGATGGAGCATGCATATTGCCCCCATCCTGCAGGCACTTCACTGGCTGCACATCAATTACTGGGCTCAATTTAAGGTATTAGCTATCACATACAATGCCCTTCTGAGCATTGGACCCTTACACCTGCAAGGCCATGTCTCTCCCTACGTTCCACCAGGACAGCTTTGTTCATCAGAGCAGGGTTTTCTGCTGGTACCAACCTGCAAATGGACAACATCAACAATTGCCCGTACACATGCCTTCTCCAATGTGGCTACTTTATGGAACGGCCTGCCTGAGATCAGGAAGACTCCCACTATCCTGGCTTTCCCAAAACTATACACAACTGAATTATTCAAGAGAGCTTTTCTACACAGGCGTTAGAGTTGCACCGTACTAAATGATTCACAAAGTTACTTGGATAAATGACTAGGAACTGTTGTCCATACTACTGTTTATAACTTGCTGAAATTAGGATCCTGTTATGGAATTTTGCATCATTTAATGAGTCATGTTAATACTTTTGCTTTGCTTCAGTTCTGATTTTAGACTTCTGGTTGGTTCTACAACCCTAATTCTATGCATTGTGAATTAAATGTCCCATTAGTCGATTGTATTGATTCCCGCTGTATAATCCACTTTGAGTCCAAGTGAGAAAGGCGGAATATAAACAATGTAAATAAATGGGTTCAGGGAAGCAGGGGTGGAGGGAGACAGAAAGACAGGGTGGCATGAGTGACAGAGAAGACGGGGTGGGGGAGAGGAGAGGAAGGAAAGTCAGGGGGAAAGTAGGTCCCCGCTTGTCATTTTCTTCCCCACAAGTTACTTGTGGGTCCCCACTCGTCATTCTCTCATACTATATTTTTAAAATAATGCCCTCACGTTCTTTGAAAGAGAAGGAAGTGTTTGCTTCAGAACTATGAGATTTATGTTGTTAAATGTTACTTCACTGTTGAGTTCAGAGGTCATTGTTTACATAAGTGATGTTCAAATGTAAAAGAAGTAATTCTTCAAGGTTTTTTTTTAATAGAGAGAACTCTATTAACTATGCTAAAGCCTGACTATTCTGCCAGTCTGAAACAGAAAGAATATTTTAATGAGGTCCTTTTTCTGAAATGCACTTTAGAGAAAAACAACATGATGGAAAAGGGTAGAAATGCCTTGAGAGTTCCTACTGAAATTTCACAAAAGGAGAGCTCCATTCCCTTCATCACGACTTTTATAAACACCATTTGGAAAGTAAATAGCATCAAAGATCATTTTCACTATTTAGACGCCTTTTTATAGCGTGTAGCAATTCTGTTGCAGCTCTCAGAAAGCAACTTCTGCAGCTAAAATAGCTGGTGTTCCATTTATTATTATAGAATGTACAACCAATTTCAAAAATTAGTGGAAAAATGTACAACTGTGTAAATAATGGGTCACTATTGCTTAAAGAAAAAAGAACAATACATTGGCTCAGCATTTGAGTTGATGACAGGTATTTTCAAGGACAAATTTAACCTTGCCTAATGGCGCATTATTTCAATAGCTGGTTTGCCTTATTTGAGCCAGAATGCTTTCTAAATGATGTTCATGTGAGCACAGAATACTGAGCTGTTCTTTCTGTAGATGCCTTTGCTTCACATTTGGTTTCCCTCTATGACAGCACATGTATATTGCAGTTCGGAGCAGTGATCCCCAACCTGCCACCAGGGGAACCATAGCACCTGCCAATGGGTTTCCTGGGGTCTGCTTGTTTCTTGAGTCTGGGGGACACGATCCCAAAGATCTTAAAAGGAAGAAGAAAAAGAGGTTGTTCGGGATTGCATCCTACCAGTTAACTGATTTGGGAAGTTCTGAGCTTATCCCAGGCAGATGCATCACAGCTCTGGGCCCTCCACTTGGCACAGACACAGAGATCCTTATGCCTCTGGGCTTGGAAACCTCTTCCTGGGGCTGCGCAAGGAGCAAACCTTCCCCTTTCTTGGACATCGACCCAAACAGTTACTTTTCCCCAAAGCAAGACCCAGTCCCAGCTTCCCTCAGCCTATTTTTTGTAGAAAGTGCTTCAGAAAGCAATGTCTTTGTGTCTGCAGGGAGTGCCCATTCAGAAGCAGATGCTTCCATCATAGGAGGCCACTTGATTTGGAACTTCAAAAACATTTCATGGAACTTCGCAACATTTTATTATTGGCCTTGCCCCATGGCTACCATTTTGTGATGACTCCATTCCCATGGCTGCCATTTTGTAGTGATATGTGCTACCCTTTCCTAGATTCCAAAAAGACCTGCAGGCTTAATATGGTTGGAGACTTCTGGTCTAGTGTATGTGGGTTAATCTGTAGAGGACTGATGGTTGAAGAATTTAGTTTAGAGACAAGGGTTACAATTTAGTTTAGAGCTCAGGTCTTCAGTTTTGTTTTTTTTTGTTTTTTAAAGGCCAATTTTCACATACACATTTAGCAGTATAGGAGCAGTTCTCTGTGGTTCTTTCCCACGGCAATCGCATTGGTGTGTCACAGTATTTCTGACAAGGTGCCATTCAGTTGAGAATTCCTAAGCAAAAAGCTCTTCCCATATGTTGTGTCCCACCTGCTCTCTAGAGTCATGAGACCGCACCACAGAGCCAACTTACACACTACGAGATATGCTTGTAAAGGAGGCCTCAATGAATCAGCTCAATCAAATATTACATTCCTCCTACTAACAGAGTGAGTTTTGCATGACCCCATTGCATGGCGACAGACAAGACTAGGAAACCACTGAAATAATTTCTGTCCTGCACCGTTATGACAAGTAAGCCACAGATGCATTAGGTTCTACCAATCCATTTCACAGTTCCTAAGCTACATGAGCAATCTACTACCAATATTTTAGCAAGATATTCTTGGCTTGGGTCAGAGAACAGTTGTAATATATGCTATAGAAGCCACAAACCTTGCAGAGAACAGAATCGACAGGCAAACACACCATGTTTGGCCTATATCGATGCTTTTGTTCTGTATTAATGTATCACTGCTTTGCTGACCTTTTCCCCCTCCCTGGCTGCTGCTATTTTAATAATTGCTAATGATTTTTTAAATCAGTGATTACGCTAGTAAGTAATTGATAGCAAGGGCTGCTAAAGACAAAAAAAAAGTCTGCAGATACTAGATATCAACCTGAAAACATGGGAAAGATGTGGTTTGATAGAGTAAGAAGGGCTGGTCATGATGAGGCATTCTCAAACCAGACAGGTTCCTGAAGAAAACTGCCACTACTCATGCTGATTGGCAATTTCATTGTATTGTTCCAAGTACATGAGTCTCTTCCCAGCCCTTTCCTCTGTGAAACTACTGCCAACAATTTAATCTGGAATCCCTTGTCTACTGATCTGCACTGCTTTACTGAACCACACATGGGGCTCACATGAAGCTGCCTTCTACTGAATCAGACCCTTGGTCCATCAAAGTCAGGTATTGTCTACTCAGACTGGCAGCGGCACTCCAGGGTCTCTGGCGGAGGTCTTTCACATCACCTACTTGCCTAGTCCCTTCAACTGGAGATGCCAGGGATTGAACCTGGGACCTTCTGCATGCTGAGCAGATGCTCTACCACTGAGCCACGGCCCTTTAGCTCAGTGGCCTTAGCTCAGTGGCAGAGCATCTGCTTGGCATGCAGAAGGTCCCAGGTTCAATCCCCGGCCTCTCCAGTTAAAGGGACTAGGCAAGTAGGTGATGTGAAAGACCTCCGCCTGAGACCCTGGAGAGCCGCTGCCAGTCTGAGTAGACAGTACTGGCATTGATGGACCAAGGGTCTGATTCAGTAGAAGGCAGCTTCATGTGTTCATGGCTCCTGAAATGATATCCACCCCATGGGATGGGCGCTTGCCCCTCTACTAAATGGCATTACAAAGGCTTCATTATGTATGTCTTCTTTCTGCCACTGTAACTGTGTGGTTAGGGATTTGCTTGGAAGAGCGGATAATGCAGGTTCTAGCCTTACTTTTTTTTCACTGTGTTGCAGTGAAATTCATTGCTTCTTGACTAAAACCCCAAAGGTAAGATGTGCTTTTTGAAGAGGACATCAATCTCTCTCCACAGTGGGACCAGAATTCACATCTTTTGGTTGCTCGTAATGCTTTCTGCCATTAAGCTACTATGCAAGTCTTGACATTAGTGCCTGTGAGTTTCCCGTTGTGCTTCCAACTTTTTTATGTGGCCCTCTTGGTTGCAAAAAAAGTGTAGCCCTCCCATGGGCACCAACAGGATGGAAATTTCTGATAAGTGCTGGTGTGGGAGCATGGTTCCCACAGGCGAGCTTGAATTGTTCTCATGGGTTCTGTCTGCATGCATGTCTGCCACTCCATCATGGAGCTGAAAGGTATTATGAGCAGAGTGGCCCACTATCCTTCTCTGTCTGACTTCGGCTGTTAACCAGCAAAATGCTTCTTGCATTTGTGCTGTTATTGCCCCCTCTCTGCAGCAGTGGTCCCCAACATGGTGCCTGCTGATACTCTTCCTGGTATTCACCAAGTGTTTATAGAAAGTGGGTGGGGCCATGTGGAGCTCTTGCCCAGCAGGGCTTCTGATTGGTTGTGCAGAGTAAAGTAACATCATTTCAGCCACCACTGTGTTGGTTGTATTCTCTCTCACTCCTCTTTCCCAGTGCATTTTTTAATTACCCCTCTTCACCTGTGCACTTGGGTTTCCTATGTCTATGTGACTCTGCCTCCTACAGGAGCAATTTTGTGGCTGGAGAAGGAGGAGGAGGAGAAAGAGGAGGAGAAGGAGGAGGAGAAGGAGAAGAAGAATTGGTTTTTATATGCCGACTTTCTCTACCATTTAAGGAAGAAGCAAACCAGTTTATAATCACCTTCCCTTCTCCTCCCCACAACAGACACCCTGTGAAGTAGTTGGGGCTTGAGAGAGCTCTAAAGAGCTGTGACTGGCCCAAGGTCACCCAGCTGGCTTCATATGTAGGAGTGGGGAAACCAACCCAGTTCACCAGATTAGCACCTGCCGCTCATGTGGAGGAGTGGGGAATCAAACCCAGTTCTCCAAATTAGAGTCCACCGCTCCACACCACCACTCTTAACCACTACACTATGCTGTGTAGTTGCACCTACCACCCTATGTCAAAATTCCATTGGTGTCCACAGACTCAAAAAGACTGGAGACTCCTGCTCTATGGAAAGCACTGAAGGTTGTGTCTATAGGTGTCAATTGCTGCTTTTCTGTTCAGGCAAGTACTTGGTTGAGTGATGTTATGGGACTCCGTCATCACCATGCATGGATTGGTGACATATGGATGGCTAATGTGGAGGTACTGTGGCATGTGATGGTATGATAGGTGGGTACAAACAGAAGTGTCAGGGAATTTGGAAGTGTTTGCCAGTGTTGCTATATTAGTACTTGTTCATTAGCGCTTGCCTATGATGGTGCTCTGCTACTGACGGAGTGTATGATGCCAGCAATATTATACCAATGTTAGTCCTGGCATAGCAGAACCATAGGATTGCCACAGTAAAATGAACTCAAGGAATTTTTGCAGATATAAGACCTTTTACAAGCTTATGTTCTTTCAAGAATTTGCATGCACTAATTTTTAAGTCACAGAAAAGCCATTATAAATCACCTAAGGCTGGCCTCATATGTCAATGTATTAAATAATATAGCATTTTGCTGAGCCAGCAGGCCTGATGAAAGATTCCCGTCTTATTTTTTTCGCTTGTAGATGCTCTTTTCTTCTCTCACATCAAAAAATATGGATACGGTTCTATTAACCTTAGGATGTACGCTTGTGATTGTTTCTATGGAGCAATAAGGGACACTTCTCCTTTACTACTACCATGGCATTGGCCCTAATCTAGCACTGGTACCTTCAAAACTGTACAAAGATAATAGGATGGGCAGTCTTGCTGCGAGTGTCTTTTTGTAATGAAGCAGCACCTTGATTCCTATAGAGACTCATGGAGTGGTGAAATTCACTACACTGAATTGTATACAGATTCTAATCAATTTAAGAACGTAAGAAAGGCCCTGCTGGATCAGACCAAGGCCCATCAAGTCCAGCAGTCTGTTCACACAGTGGCCAACCAGGGGCCTCTAGGAAGCCACTAACAAGACGAGTGCAGCAGCACCATCCTGCCTGTGTTCCACCGCACCCAATTTCATGTCAACTAGATTGGTTGTTGTTGGTTTTTAATGGTTGGGAAATGCTAATATACAGCCAGTGCTTCGTCAGCTGCACTGGCTCCAGCTGGAATACCAGATCAGGCTCAAGGTGCTGGTTTTGACCTTTAAAGCCCTTAATGGCCTGGGAGCTTCATATCTGCAGGACCGCCTCTCCTGGTATGCCCCTCAGAGAACTTGACGTTCAGCAAATGCCAATCTCCTAGTAGTCCCCGACCCAAAGAGTGTCCAGCTGTCCTCGAACGGGCCTGGGGTTTTTCGGCCCTGGCCCGGCCTGGCGGAACTCCCTTTCGAATGAGACCAGGGTCTGTGGGATGTTAAACAATTTCGCAGGGCCTGCAAAATGAAGTTGGTCCACCATGCCTACGGTTGAGGATAGCTACGGTTTTATATCTGTGCTGGCCTCCCCCCCCCTTTTTTTCTGTAGTGCAGTCATATTCTTTTTTTTTTTTAATAAATTTTTATTGGTTTTATATCTTTTCCATTAGACAAGCAACAATTTAAAAATATAACATTTAAATGTCTAGGTATGTTGCTATTATTCTAAGTACATAATAATTAAAAAAAAGGAAAAGAAAAAGAAAAGAAATTTTGACTTCCCCTTCACCTCCGTCTGCCTCTTAATAAAATGGTTAAATACCGTCATGATGAGTTCTGATCCTAATTCTTTCCAGTAAAACCATAACATTTTCACTCCTAAACTATATAATCTATTCAGTATTAATTATTAACATTAATATTATCACATGGATCAGATTAATAAGTATTCTTCCATTTTTCCCAGTCCTAATTCGTGTTTACAGTATTTCAACCAAACCTCCCACTCCCCCATAAATTGCTCATTGTCCTTTTGATTTAAAGTAGCTGTAAGTTTCGCCATTTCCACCAGTTCAAACATTTTTATGATCCAGTCTTTTTTTCCAGGAATATCTGCCCCTTTCCATTTAGCTGCATACAGCAGTCTTGCAGCTGTTGTAGCATAGATCGAAAATGTCCTTTGTATTATCACATCATCTGGGATCACACTGAGTAGCATCAATTCCGGTGTTTTGGGTAAATTTCTTTGAAGAATTATTCTTATTTCATTGTAAATCATATCCCAAAAGTCTTTAGCTTTATCACAAGTCCACCACATATGATAAAAGGAACCAATTTCTTTATTGCATTTCCAACATTTAGGGGAAGTCACCTTATATATCCTTGCAATTTTCTTAGGTGTTAAGTGCCATCTGTACATCATTTTATAAATATTCTCCCGAATTGATTTACATTTATTCCTTTCAAATCCTTTGACCATAGTCTCTCCCATTTATCTAAGGCTATATTGTGCCCCACGGTTTGCGCCCAGTCAATCATTGTTGGTTTTATTATTTCCTGCTCGCAATAAATTGTCAAAAGAAGACTATACATTTTAGAGATCAGTTGAGTCTTATTATCTAACAAAAGTTTGTGAAACACTGACCTATCCTTAGCAAATCCATTCTTCATATCTTGCAAAAAACCAGATTTAATTTGATAATATTGGAGCCATTGCAAGTCTTCTTTTAAAAGTTGAAAGCCTTTTAATGAATATTTTGTTCCATCCCAAACAATCAAATCTTGATAGGTTAAAAACTTGTCTGGTCTAAGTGGACGCAAAGTTAACATTTCTTGAGGTGAGATTCATAACGGTGTTACTGGTTCCAAAATATGTTTGTACCTCATCCAGACATGAAATAAGGAGGACTTGATTATATGATTACGAAATGATGCTTCTATCTTAATTTTATTGTACCACAAGTAGCCATGCCATCCACTTATATTGTCGAATCCTTCTAAATCTAAATCTATTAGATAAATTAATCCAGTCTTTTAGCCATACTAAAGCAGCCGCTTCAGCATATAATTGAAAGTTTGGTAACGCAAAACCTCCTCTAATTTTAGAGTCCACTAAGTATTTATATGCAATCCTCGGTTTCTTCCCTTGCCAAATGAAATTTAAGATATCTTTCCTCCAAATATTAAAGTATTTGATATGTGAAATGATAGGTAGATTTTGGAACAGGAAGAGTATTCTTGGTAGAATATTCATTTGGACTATAGCTATACGTCCTAAGAGTGAAAGTTTTTTATTAGACCAGATGATCATATCGGTTTTTATCTTTTCCCATAGCTTAAAATAATTATTGATTATCAGTTCTTTATTCTTTGCCGAGATCCAGATTCCCAAATACTTGACCTTGGTAGTCTTCTCCCATCCTGTGTAAAAAGTAAAGTCTCTCTGTTCCATTTCTGTCAAATTCTTAAATATCGTTTTTGTTTTTTCTCGATTAACTTTAAAACCTGAAACTTTCCTAAAAATGTCCAAAATCTCCATCAAAGCCTTCATTGATTGTGTCGGTTCTTCTAAAATCAACAAGAGGTCATCCGCGAAAGCTCTCAGTTTAAATTCATGTTTTTTAATTCTTAGTCCGCGGATGTCCTCCAGATCTCTTATTTTGCAACATAATGATTCCAACACCAAAATAAAGAGTATCGGAGATAAGGGACATCCCTGTCTAGTCCCTTTTCTTATTGAACAATTATCTGACATTGATTCATTTACTGAAATTTTTGCATATTGGGATGTATATATTGCCGATATGCCTCTCAAAAAACGGTCTCCAAAGTTTAATTTCTCCAATATCTTTTTCATAAAGTCCCAAGAGACCATATCGAAGGCTTTTTCTGCATCCAAAAAAATAAAGGCTGCTTTTTGTTGAGTATTCTGGTCATAATATTCTAACGAATCTAGTAAAATTCTGATATCATCTTTAATTTGCCTTCCTGGAACAAAGCCCGCTTGGTCTTCATGTATTAAGTCTTTAATTAAATGTTTTACTCTGTTCGATAAGACCGAAGCGTAAATTTTGTAATCCACATTAAGCAATGAGATAGGTCTATAATTGGAGGTTTTTTCCAGGTCTCTTCCTTCCTTAGGTATCAATGATATAAATGCATGGGACCAAGTCTCTGGGGACTCCCCCTTATCCAAAATTGTGTTACAAAGTGAAAAAAAAAATTCCACTAAATTGTCTTTAAAGGTTCTATAAAATAACACGGTTATTCCATCTGGCCCGGGCGTCTTGTCCATTTTCTGTCTCATTATTGCATCTTGTAATTCATCCTTGGTAATTGGGGCATCTATTATTTGTTGTTGGGCCGTTGAAAGAGATTTCATTTGTATTGAGTTTAAAAAATTATCCATTTTCTTATTTGAGATATTATCTCTCTGATATAACTTAGTATAAAATGTGACAAATTCATTTTGTATATCTGTAGTTGTATACACAGGTCCTTTAGATGATTGAATTTTTGTTATTATCCTTTTTTGAAAAGAATCTTTCAGCTGAGATGCCAAAAACTTCCCTGGTTTATTTGCATGTTCAAAATATTTCTGTTTGGCAAATTTTAAATTTCTATTCATTTCTTCCATCATTACCAGATTCAATTGATGTTTTGATACAGATATCTTCATTAGAATGTCCTTTTTTTCATCATCTTGTGTTGCTGTAAGAAGATTCTGTTCCAAATTTTGTAAATCCCAAATAATATTATTAGTAAGTTGTAGTTGAGTTTTTTTCCATGTCACATTTTTCTGTATCATAAATCCTCTTAGTACTGCCTTGAATGCATCCCAAGCTGTATTGAGGGATGTTTCTCCATTAAGATTTATTTCAAAAAAAGTCTTTGATTAAATCCTGTAATTGTTTTTGAATCTTTACATCCTTTAAAAGTTTGTCATTCAGTCGCCATCTAAATGCCTGCTTGTTGTTCCACTCAAATGTAACCGGGTTATGATCAGAAAAAGTTCTAGGCACAATTTGAACTTTACGTAATTGCGTAAAAATTGATTTGCTGGCCCATATCATGTCTATCCTGGAATGTGAGTCATGTCTTGCTGAATAAAAAGTGAATTCTTTGGCTGTAGTGTTCATGGTTCTCCAGATGTCCTGCAATTCCAGTTCAGAAGCCATGGAGAAGAAGGTTTTAGGTAAACATCCTTCATTTTTGTCTTTTGCTTCCGATTTTTTATCCATAGTCGGTAACACAACACCATTAAAGTCTCCCATCAAGAGGATCTGATCATTCGCATATTGAGAAATTACTTCGTGTAATTGTTCATAGAACTTTGCTTTCCCTTCATTGGGTGCATATATTCCCGCCACAATTGTCTTTTGCCCCAATATTTTTGTTTTAATAATTACAATTCTTCCTTCATCATCTTTATACAGTAGTTCAGGGCTCAGGCTAGGATGTGCATATATCACTACTCCCTTCGTTTTTGTTTTAGCTGAAGTAACAAATGCTTGTCCAAGCACTTGCCTGTCCAAATATTTTCTGTTTCTTATTGCAATGTGAGTCTCTTGTAAACAAATTAGGGAGTATTTATATTTCTGTAACTGTTTAAAAATTCTGGCCCTCTTAATTTTTTCATTCAGTCCATTCACGTTCCATGAAATTACTTTTGCCATGTTGTAATATTATACAAAACGAAATGTTAAATGTATTGATCAGCACCACCTTCCGCTCCTTGTAGATCCTCCTCCTCTTCTTCGTCCTCTTCTTTTTGTTCCGAAGTTAAGCCCATAAGTTCTCTCTTATATTTTCTCAGAAATTTCCCAACATCTGTTGGCGATGTGATTGTTGTCTTTATTTCTTTGTAGGTAAAGGCCAAGCCCTGTGGCATTATCCATCGGTATTTGATACCATTAGCTTTCAGAACAGACACAAATTCTTTGTAATTACTCCTCTGAGAAAGCAGATGTCTTGGTATGTCCTTAAGGAGTATCAAAGAGATGTCTCCTACTGACACTGGGTTATCATAATGGATCTTCATCATCTTGTCTTTAATCCTGGTATCATAGAAGACTATCATAAGATCCATTGGTTTAGATCTCTTCATTCTTGCCGGTAATGGTATTCTATAAGCTCTGTTTATTGCTTGGCCTAATACTTCTTCCTCCATATTAAATAAGTAAGCCAAATTAGGAAGAAGAGTCTCTTTATTTTCACCCATCGCCTCTGGTAAATTGCGTAAACGAAGGTTGGTTTCTCTGATCTTCATCTCCATCATGGCCATTTGGTCCTTGGCAACAACCTGGTTACTTTGTATTACTTCAATCTGTTTTTCTTGAGATTCTATTTTTTTCTTTGTGTCTTTATGCTCATCCATCACCTTTTTAATTGATGTGTCAATAGCCTGCATATCCATCTTCATAGTTGACATTTGGGCTTTAACATCTTTTACATCTTCAGTGACAACATCCAGTTTCTGATTAATGGCTTGGGTCGATTGACTAAGCGTGGTCATCATAGAAGTCAGTTGTGCCATCTGCTTGGACATCTGTTCAAACTGCTTGGCGTTAGCCTCTGATTGTTTGGCTAACATATCTTGTAATTTCTTATCCATGGTGTTCTGTGTAGTTTCTTTAAGTTTAGTAAAGGCAGGGCTGTGTAATGAACCAGAACGAGGGCAGGATCCAGACATTTACATGTGTTTGTAGCTGGAAAAAAAAGTCGCCTCCGGCAGGGCCCAACACGCAATCAATAGAAGATGAGCCACTGATTAGCTTTTTAAAAGAAATTTCGGGTCAAATAGAGTAATTTTCCACATAGAAATAGTCTTTTAAAGTTTTAAAATACCAACGAGTTTCCGGACGCTCTAGGTCGGCAAAAGCAGGAAGTGGTCCGGAAGTTCCTTGCACCGCGGACCTTCTACCACCTCTTCTCGCTGATTGTTTCCTTCAGGAACTATAACTGTGTAACGCGAGTGGGACGTGTTTCCGGTCCTGCGGGTTGGTTTCTGTTGTTGCTCAGATGATAGAGAGGGAGTGAACAATACAGAGTGTCTTCCGGTCTTAGATATCCCCTGTTTTACAACGTGGCTGGAGGACTCTTTAAACCAGGAAGTCCGTAGGTTATTCTCCCTCCTCTTCCTCTAAAAAATATGCATCTTATTGGCAGAGAATTAAATCCATCACAAGTCTATCCATCCGGCTCGTTGTTTTGGTTATAGCTGATCAGTTTGATAAGACTCTTGCCGCTTATACTGGTGGATCTTATAAGCCAAATTCCTCTGGTTACATTGGGGGGGGGGACCAAGGCTACTGGGAATATTTCTTCTACCCCCTCAGTTATTCGGTACGCCAGTAGAAAGATGAAGAATTCTTATGTACTCACTTGGGCGTCTGGAGGTGAGGTGCTTATCTTGATATTATCCTTATGTTGTGAATGAGGTGGTGGAGGGTAGAGTCTTCAGCCGAAGTTGCGTTTTGGCGATTGTATTCCCTTGGTGCCCGCGGGACCGGCATCTAGATCTCTGGGGGACTTAAAGAAGCTCCCTCAGAGTATCTAGGAGGTCAAACCGCTCGGAGGGCTGCAGGGAGTTCCTGCTATCCAACCCACTTGCAAGGGTTGGGTTGGGGTGAAATAAATCACCCCTATTTAACGTCAACTTGGATTCCCCCCAGGAGCTCTGGGGGAACGTGGCACTCACCCCAGCGTCACCACCGGAAGTCCTCTAGTGCAGTCATATTCTTGATGGAATTGGGGACCCTGGCTGCTTGAGAGCCATAGCGGTTTTAATATCAGAGTGCCATCTATTAGTTATAGATTGGTTTTAAAGCTTCTGGATAGTTTGTGGTTTTATTGTGAGTGATGTTATTGTATTTAACAGAGCGTGTATGGTTTATATGTTGTTAGCTGCCCCGAGCCCAGCTTTGGCCAGGGAGTCAGGGGCCAGGGCGGGGAACAAATTTAATATAATAAATAAATAAATCTCTTTGGTGTAACAGACATATTTTATCATCTACTACTACTATCATCTACTAGTATTTTTAGTGGGGTATTTTCATGCTTGCTTCTTTCCCCCCCAAAAAACAAAGGTACAATCTGACACTGGCTCCAACAAGACAAGGCTTACGCTGACCACAAGCCCAGTTTCCGGCATATGCAGGGGGAGGGGTTGGGAGCTGGCACAAGGTCGGGGGCTGTGGAGGGTCTCAGCTGGGCCGCCTGCATACTGCCCTTTCCCGCCCTGCTGCATCCCTTCCTGGCCCGCCTATATGGCAAATGACCAATCCGGCCCTTGGTCAATGGGGGCAGGGCCAGCAGGCAGGTTCAGGCCTGAGCTTTGCACTGGGCTTCTCCAGCTAGGTAGTTGAGAAGCCGTCCCCTTGCCCAGCTGAGTCTGCTGCCTAATGGGTTTGCTTACGGAACAAGGGAGGAAAAGCTTGCTTCATTATCTCTACTTGGCGTTGGAGCCGGAATTGAGTGGAACTGCAGGAGGCTCTCATTTACACGCAAGTAGACTCACTGGGCAATAACCCTCCCCCTCCATTTTGCTTCCTTTGGGGCTGTTAGGGAGGTTTATTGTGTTATGCCTTTAAGAAGGGGAGGGAGCAGAGCAATATATTATCTATTCAACCCTCCTTGCCATTCAACACGATGGTTATAAAAGCCCTTAAGATCACGTCCAGAAACATCTCTTTCTCCCCCAGCCTGGTGAAAAATTCTGGAGAGCTTGAAAGCATTTTGACTGGTCCTAATAAAAGGAATTAGATCACTTTTATTTTGAGATTTTCCATTGTACCAGCACCGCTACTTGTAACCTTGTTCTTCATTTACACAGATTGCCAAGATGACACACCTGTATATGTCATGTTGCCATTATCAGCAGCTTGTGCTGCTTTTCCTAGGATATTGTGTAGGCATCTGCAATCTTAAACGGGAACAATTCAAAGCGGGAACAATTCAAAGCCTCTTCAGAACACTAGATCTTATTTTTTTTAATACACTACTTTAAAAATCGACTCCGCATGATGTACAAAGTTCAATAGTGTGCCCTGCCTGAAGGTTTACCATTCCCTATGAGAAGTCCAAGCACTAGGATTTCACAAGATATTTTAAAATGGTTTGAAATCTTGTTTGAAATATTCTCTCATGCCATTGCTGAAGCAAAACACTGCTTTACAAATAAATGTGCAAAATAATATATATGTACAAATATGAGAATTGTAGATAAAAATTCGTGCATCTCTTCAAAATAATTCCACATATATCTAATCCCAAACTATCTGAAGCATGCTAACAACAGGTAAAATATTTTTGGCATATTCAGAAGTAATATTTCCCTCTATTAATTTTGTAGAGGATTGGTTTGGCAGAAGGGAGATGGAGAATGTGTTCTGTATAATGCATTAGGTAAAATGTCAAAAGACATCACTGACTGCTACTGTTAAAATGCTTTAACAATAGGCAAGATAATTCCGTGTCTGATGAGTGAAAAGGTCATTTCATATTAATCATGTAGTACGTATAAAACAAAAGCTCATTTGTCAAGAGTTACAGAGATAAACCCTCTCTTGCAAAAGTGCCTTTTAAAAGAACTGCTTTAATCTCCTCATGAAGTTCGTGATTTGAGCAGGAGAGAGAAAAGGGGATGGGGGGGAAGACCTGTAGCAAACTCACCTGTCTCTGATTTTGTTAATCGCTTTAGATAAATATCTGCAAGCATTTTCTAGAAGATCCTTAGCTATGGGAACATAAAAAACAAGTGTTCTTATTTTTAATAAAGAAACTGGCTGGCAATTGTTTGACCTTCCATTAAAGTGCATTAAAGTTTTTCATCGTCAGATACTACCCTCCACTTCTTTCTTCCAAAAGTACCCTACAATTGCCATAGAAAACCCTTAGGTACCATAGAACTAATTCCACTTATTCATGAGCTGATGTAATAGAACAGCTATGCCCTAAGGGGCAGTTGGTTGGCTAGTCAGGTCATCTCTCTGAGGATGTACGGTAAAACTCAAGCCCTGGAATTCGTGCTGATGCCTGCATTAACAGCACAGGAAAACGTAATGTAGGTTTTTCTACCCTCAAAACCAAATATGTCAGCTATTCACATAAAGCGTGCGTGTTGTCATCAGCACCTTAATGTTAGACCATTTCCTGCATAATGCCCCTGAGATGCATTTTGGTTCTTCAGTACATATAGGTCTTGAAGTGGGCCCTGATTGATTAGTGGAAGCATATTCTTTTGAACAGCTAAGCATTTCCTTATGCTTTTGATGTCCTCGGGACAGAACAGAAAGGGTGTGTGGGAGGGTTCAGACTTCCATTAGAAAGCAGAGTGCTCGTTTTTAAGGATGAAAGGAGGTAACCCAAGTCTCTTGTGTACTGAGTCACGCGCAGCACAGGTCGAGATGAAACGGCAGAGAGGAAAACAACCAGAGAATGAACAGGAGCCTCCGTTGCTGATCTGACAATGGAATCAACAAAGACTGAACTCCCACGAAGTAGAACAGGGGAAGTGCAATCCGAAGCAATGTTACACCCTTCTAAATCCACTGCTCAGGTAGTGCAATCCGAAGCAATGTTACACCCTTCTAAATCCACTGAAGTCGATGGCCTCCCCTTAAATTAATTTCAGATCGCAGAGACAGCATCTCTACCTGGTTTTTTAAGCAGCCACTAGAACGCACAGCCAGGTTGTTGTTTTACTTGACGACAAAGAAAGATAATTTGACAATTCAAAAGCCGGTTTTCAACCAACAGGAGGCCAGGAAAAGGATGGAGCAAAATGAAAACTCTCATGTATTTTACAAGTCCTCAGAAAGAAAAAAGAGGCCTATCCTTCTCTGTTTTGCTCCTTACTCTGAAACTAATAAAATGATAGGGGTAGAAGTACTGGTCACACCCACAATATGGATCTAGTGAACGGCATTCAGTTTGGTGGGTCACTATTCCTGCCAGTACATTGTGCAGCAATGAAAATTCACTAACATCATGGATCTTTAAAAAGAACCCGTATTATTCATTTATTATCCAGTCCCATTTAGGTGTGTAAATAAAACAAATGCGGAGCATGTCAGATGACAAGACGTACTTTCTGAGGGGGGGGGCACAGTTCAATGGCAGACCATCGGTTTTGCACGCAGAAGGACCGGTTCATTCCCTGGCATCTCCAACTGAAAGGATTAGACAGCAGGTGATATAAAGATGCCCTTTCTGAGCAAAAATATTTCCAAACTAGAAATACATCGTCATGATGTGCAGCTAGGCTTTGTGGCTACGGCTTTCACGTTCCTCATTTGACCACACACAACATTACACAGTGTGGTACAGTTAAGGTGGTGGCTGGAGATCTCCTGCTATTACAACTGATCTCCAGCCAATAGAGATCAGTTCACCTGGAGACAATGGTCGCTTTGGTAATTGGACTGTATGGCATTGAAGTCCCTCCCCTCTCCAAACCCTGCCCTCCTCAGGCTCCATCTCCAAAATATCCAGGTATTTCCCAACACGGAGCTGGCAGCCCTAGGTACAGTGTTCAGAGTGTCAGACTAGGATCTGGGAGACCCACGTTTGAATCCCCCCCTCTACCACAGAATCATGCTAGGTGAGCTTGGGCTATTCACACATGCTCAACCTAACCTGCCTCTCAGTGTTGTAGTGATGATAAAATGGAGGAGAGGAGAATGATGTCAGCCATTTCCGGTCTCCATTGGAGAGAAAGGCGTATAAAGAAATAAACCACCAAATAAACCCTAGAAAAATAAACACACTACAAAAAAGCAATGTTCCTGATCGGGGACAGAATCTATGCATGCAGATGCCATATTTACAGGCCAGCAATCGTGCACAGGCAGGGATTGGGGCCAGCATACGTGTACCTTTGCATGCATGTTGATTTCAACTTGCATAATGTCATGGATAACAGGCTTTAATCTCTATCATACTAGGAAATTATATTCAATTATATTCAATTAACTCAAAATGAATTTGCCTAGTGCCTTTGGTTAAGCAGTTCTTCTTAAAAAATACTTCCTTCTAAAAAAAACAGAGCTATGCGTTGTTTGAAGCACCCTGGGGTCTTCCTCCCCCAACCCAATGATTTGATGTGGGGCAGCAGATCTGTTGATTTTTACTTTTCAAAATGCCATGGGGAGGGCATATCCTGCAGTGGACAGCAGTGTGTGAAGGGGGTGAGGGACTCCTCCCCCTCTGTGCTATCTTCACAGTAGGGTTGCCAGGTCCCTCTTCACCACCGGCAGAAGGTTTTGGGGGCAGAGTGTGAGGAGGGTGGGGTTTGGGGAGGAGAGGGACTTCAATGCCATAGACTCCAATTGCCAAAGCGGCCATTTTCTCCAGGTGAACTGATCTCTATCGGTTGGAGATCAGTTTTAATAGCAGGAGATCTCCAGCTAGTACCTGGAAGTTGGCAACCCTATTTCACAGCCATTTTGGCTCTTGAAAATGGCACGGAGGGAGACAGGAGCCTCTCATTCCCCCTCCCCCTACCATGATCCTCAGCAAAATGGGGCTCCTGAACTATTTTGGAAAGTAAAAAACCAAGCTCTAAAACAGAACAAAATTTGCCCTAACCCATCTACTTTTGCCCCTACAAGTAAAAAGTGGCATTTACTTTTGTGGGAAATATAACATGCTGCACTGATTTTGAACACCATTGTTGGGTGGACCAGCATAAGAACATAAGAAAAGCCCTGCTGGATCAGACCAAGGCCCATCAAGTCCAGCAGTCTGCTCACACAGTGGCCAACCAGGTGCCTCTAGGAAACAAGCCCATAAACAAGACAACTGCAGCAGCAACATCCTGCCTGTGTTCCACAACACCTAATATATTCAGCATGCCCCTCTGATCTTGGAGAGAGCACTTAGTGATATGGGATAGCACATGAAGGATGCAATTGGAGAGGATGCTCTAACCTTATAGATACAGGCAATATATAAGCCATCTCTCACACTTATCCCATCCATCATAACGACTGATGCTTCTGGGCAATCTAATAAACTTTATGTAGCAGACTTTCAGCCCATCCCTGAAGGGGGGCACTATGCCACGGCTGTGCACGGCACAGCAAAGGCACAGCCGAGCCACCTCCAAAGAAGTTAGCTGTGCAAATGCCAGCTCTGTGAAGTTGCAATCTCACACAAAATAATAGTGAGACAGACGATGCCACAGCTACACAGGGAAGCCGGGGAACGGCCTGTTGTCAAGCCACGCGCACCTTACCTGTCAGAAGGTGTATGTGGTGGATCCAGTGCCTATAAGGGATGGGATGCAGTGCTACTGGCCGCCACTTTGGGGGCATTGCCCCCTTGCGGTCCCATTAGCCAGGCACTTGGTCAGCTTCCACAGCCGCCATGGACCCAGGGGCATGGCTGCATCGATGAAAGGGGAGGCATTCGGAAAAAGGCTATCGTGGGTGTCAATGGGCTACACCATGATTTCACATGGCATAACTTTGTGCCATTAAAAGTGGACATTCCTTGGCCAAAGATCCTTAGGAATCCAACTAGTCATGGGCACACACCCTGGAACACCCCCTTTTGTCATCAGTGCGGGCCCCCTTGCCAAATATGCACCGCATTGGGGCTCCGATGCCACCCCTGCACTGTGTTGCTGCGCCACTCCACTGTGCCAATGTAAATGCCCCCCTGCTGGCGTCCTGCCAGTTTGGATGACGCAAGTGGCCCTTATGTCACCATATGGGTCATGCCACCTCCAGAGGCCCTTCGCCCCAACCTTCAGGATTGCACGGTTAGAGCTTTACACTTAGAGGGTTAAATCCAGACTTAATTTCCCAAAGGCAGAATGGGACTTTCCTGCCTTCCCCCACCTACTGTAGTGCATTGATCTCCAGAAAGTGCTGCTTGTGGAGGATAGGGGCCCCAGAGGAATGACATGGAGGGGTCTACAGCACAAATGGGGAATCAGTGAAAATTGTCAATTTGGTCTGGATCCAACCATGTGTCAGTAAACCTTACCAAACTCTTTTATTAAAGTAGGTCAGTGTTAGCCTGACAACCGATGGGGAGAAGGGCTGTGAGAATGGTGCCTAGTTCAAGGCTATCCAGTGGGTTTATGAACTGAGATTTTAACAAAGAACTTCCCAGAGCAAACTCTTCGACCCCAATCTTGCGCAAGTATTATGCACTGATACAAATTCTTCCATCTCGAATTTTCAGTTGTTGTTGCATGAGATACAAGCATTTCTGTGGTGGTGGAAACACAAACCATATATTCAAGTTGTTGTTGTTTTTAATTAAGTGTACTGGAAAAATTACTTTTATTATTTTAGAAACTGGCACAGAAACTATTATAACCAAAAAGTTGGGTGACTGTAATTGTTTTTATAGAGTGGTGATATTTTCCATAATTCCCTGTTAAATCTTCTGATTTTATATTGTCGCTGCGACATCATCATGAACTACATTTGCACTGCTTTGTCCTGCTATGCTCGAGCTTCAAATAACGTTAGCTTTTTATTAACTCTGCTCATGAGTCCTATTCATCAGCTGGGCAGGTGTATTGCCTGATAGTGCAATAATCTCTCTTAGATGTACGAGTTGTTTTATTCCTTTTTATTCCAGTAATCAGTTCTGGGAGCATAATAAAACAAAAGTTTTATTTCATTACTTTTTCCCCCCTGATAGCGCAGCTGTAAATTATCATTCATCAGCAATAAATGTGGCCGTTTAATAAATAAAAAAGCTGCTCTTGACTCTCATAAGGGAGGGTGCGAGATAAAAATAAACACAGTATTTATTAAAGTTGATGACAAAATGAAGGATTTGTATAAGCTAGCCTCAGTTGTAAAGTTGTCTGTGAAGGATACAGTGAAATAGCATTTTCAAAACACTTTGTTTTGATCTTGCAGAATTCTATACAAATATTTTAAAAATCACACACCTGCGGTAATCTTATTTGACCCTTTTACTCATCTTTCAAATACACAGTATAAAAGTTCTAGATATGGTGTTAGACTGAGGTTCAGAAATCACTTTGCATTTCTTTGGGGGCATCAAATACTAGTTAAGAGCAATAACTGGACCTCCTTGGTTCAAATCTCAGCTCAGATATACATTCACTGGCCACAGAAGCTGGCCACCCTTGGCACATGTACCAAGTAGTAACATGTAACACTCAGCATGCACGGCCAGCTCTGTGCCCAAGCAGCAGTGGTGAGCCCAGAGGAGCTGGTCCTCCCTCTGATGCTAACAACATGGTGGGGGGAACAGGCGCACCTCTGTTATCTCCTCTTGGACCCATGCAGCCACCAGCCAGGTCTGAGGTAAGTCCGAGGCACTGGAAGCACCACTGGCGCTCAGCTTTCTTACAGTGTGTTTGGCCTTCATCTCCCCGCTTTCCCTCTTGTTTGCTGGCACACCAACTCCTTCCAAGTTAGATGTTGTGCGTGTGTACTCAGACCAAAAATATTCGCTACCTTTGCCTTTATTACCTGCCCAACTCTCAACATTGGTATGAAAGTGCTTAAATAGAGGGATGGTAAACATTTATGCTCCTTCTCTTGTTGCAGTGCTGGGTCCAAGCTAAATTTGCCAACCTCCAGGTATTACCTGGAGATCTCCTGCTATTACAACTGATCTCCAGCCAATAGAGTTGAGTTCACCTGGAGAAAATGGCCGCTTTGGCAATTGGACTCTATGGCATTGAAGTCCTTCCCCTCCCCAAATCCCACCCTCCTCAGGCGGTGCCCCAAAAACCTTCCATCGGTGGTGAAGAGGGACCTGGCAACCCTAGTACAAGCCTTAGTGGGAAGCTATGTTTACCTCTTCTCTTTAGGACTAAGGGCTCTGCCCCAGGGTACAGGGTTCAGATTGGCCTTCAAGATATGAAGAAATTTACAAGGTATACTGCCAGACTTCCACCAGTAACTGTGTAAAGAATATTGTATTAAGCTGAAGGAAACAGAAATGGGGAATTGTCTCAAGCGCTGGATGGTTTTGCACCATTATACCTGCCCTTAGCTGTGCATAATTATTTATCATGAGAACAAGAGCCTTCAACACAACACAGCGGAAGCAAGAGGGGAAACCAGAGCCAAGCCAGCAGGGACAAGCCATACTCCCAAACTAATTCCTAGCCTTTATGAAATAGTACAACTGGAAAGGTAGGAAAGATTGGGATGAACAGCCAATTATCAGTGATATCGCAGGCTGTATATGGACCATTTCAAGCCTGGGTTTTCCACCAACCAGCAACTTAAACAAACTGATGGTCTTTTCTGGGAAGCCAGAATTTTCCTTGAACCTTAGAGTTACCAGGCATGGCCTGGCAACCAGCAGAAAACAGGGACAACATGTGGAGGAGTCACAGGTGATGGCATGACATCACTTCTGGGGAAAACCAGGAATTAAAATCACACCTCTCTAGAAATAACCGGAAACTCTATGATAAAATCATAGAAGGCTGAAGTCACTTCCAGATTTTTCCTGGAAATGGTGTTGCACAGTCGCCAACAGTGGGGTTTTTTTTCATATAATTTTTGTCTTGCCAGCCACAGGAGCAGCAGCAGGAAAATGGTACCTCTACTGACCCCCCCTCCCAAGCTGCTTTTATCTTGCAAACTTGAGGTTAGAACTCATGGTATGTCCAGGGGGAGGATGGCTGGTAGGACAAGAATGTTATAGCTCTTTCCCCTGCTCATTCTCTACTGCAATGTACCTCTCCCGAGAATGCTTTGCAGTGGTGAATGGACTCTCAGGCCCATATTAAACATGACTGCGGCATAATGTGTAGTTTAGTCTTCAGGGATACATATGCAGGCTAATTGTTTTTCAGGATAAAACTGAAAAATGCAGACTATTTACTTAATTATGAACAAAACAGATCTGATATAACCAGGAATAATATGCAAGCTAATCACCTATTCTGTTCTCTAACCTTTGCTAAGATTTAGAGACCTGAGCTTTATTCTTTTTTAAATAAAAGTTAATTTACCAAGACTAGCTCTGTTAGTCAATTTATAATGCAGAAATTATGCAGGGTATGCTGAATTGCTGCTTCTGAGCTGGAAAAACTGTAGGACTGTAGAAGTATCTTAAATCAAAACATGAACTCTAAAATATTTAAAACTGATGTAATGCTGAAGAAGCCAATATTTTATTATTCCAAGTTTGGCCTTGATTCAAACTTTGATGAACAATAGGATTTTCTATAAACCTTGTAAACCGCGCTTCCAAAATGGAAAGATCATAGTCAAAATGATGATGTATCTTTAACTTTCTACCACTTTTTACATTTCTGTTATTACTTAGATAAATGGGATCACTCTTAGTTCACTCAGCCCAGTAATATCCTGATTGTCATAGCTCCTGCTGATTAGGATGGATTTTTATGAGCAAAAAAAATATTAAAATCCACCATGCACTTGCCAGTACTACTACACATTCAACACAGGCCATGAAATATGTATGTTATCTAGTCCATGTGGCTCAGACATGCAGACCATACATGCTGTATGGTACTGGAAGCACCGTAGGTTCATATTCCTTCCTTGCCTACATTCAGAACCTTCCCATTTGAATCAAAAGCTTATATACAAAAATGAAGGTTAGTTATCTTTCCTGGAGCTCTTCATGGAAAAGAAAGCTGATATAGGGGGAGAGGAGATAGAGATACGTGGAGTGAAGCCCTGGTTGAACAGCATTTGTTCCAAATTAGTGGAGCAAAATGGTAACAGGGTCAAGATTAAAAAAAAACAATCTACTATTATTGAATTGATTTATACCCTGCCTTTTTTCCCCAGTGGGGACCCAAAGCAGCGTACATTATTCTCTCCTCCATTTTATCCTTACAACCACCCTGTGAAGTAGGTTAGGCTGAGGCAGTGCGGCTGACCCAAGGTCATAGAATCAGAGTTGGAAGAAACCACCAGGGTCATCTAGTCCAACCCCCTGCACAGTGCAGGAAATTCATAACTACCTCCCCCCACCCACATCCCCAGTGACCCATACTCCATGCCCAGAAGATGGCCAAGATGCCCTCCATCTCATGATCTGCCTAAGGTCATAGAATCAGCATTGCTGACAGATGGCCATCTAGCCTCTGCTTAAAAACCTCCAGGGAAGGAGAGCTTACCACCTCCCAAGAAAGCCTGTTCCACTGAGGAACCGCTCTGTTAGAAAAGTCTTCCTAATGTCTACACGGAAACTCTTTTGATTTAATTTCAACCCAGCAAGCTTCTATGGCAGAGTGAGAATTCAAAGCTGAGCCGCCCAGATCCTAGTACGACATTCTAACCACTGCAACAGGTCTCTCAAGAGGTGGCCTAAAATCATCCAAATAAATGATATGTAATTTCTGTTACCATGAATTAAATAGGATTACCAAAAGGGGTAGGGGGAGAATCCTTGGGTAATGATCAAGATGTAGCCGCATTCAAATTCTGTTGAATGCATGTGCATGCAATTGTACATCCTCAGCAACAAAGGAAATTTTTAAAATCACCAGCCAACATCTCAGTAAAGAAGATGAGTATTTGTACAGAAAATGTGTAGAGGTAAAGGCCAAGCCAGTAAGAGACAAAATAAAAGGCAAAAGGAGTGCTGGAGTAAATGCATCCTGAAACAAGATTACAAAGGTAGCTTACATTTGCTTGCCAGCACTTCTCCCTAAAAGTATCTTCTCATTTCTGCCTAGTTTCAACTGGCAGGAACTTGGTCTTCCTACAGATAAGTAACACAGTGGTCATGGTAATACATACTGTGCTCCCATTTCAAAGCCATCCTGTTCAGTATAGAATAACTATATCATAAAACCTCAGAAGACACTCAAACTCACACAGCTAAGGTTGCCTGTCCCCAGATGAGGCCTGGATAGGGTTGCCAACCTCCAGGTACTGGCTGGCGATATCCTGCTGTTACAACTGATCTCCAGCCGACAGAGTTCAGTTCACCTGAAGAAAATGGCCACTTTGACATTTGGACTCTATGGCACTGAAGTCCCTCCTAGGGTTGCCAACTACCAGGTAATAGCTGGAGATCTCCTGCTATTATAACTGATCTCCAGCCAATAGAGATTAGTTCACCTGGAGAAAATGGCCACTTTGGCAATTGGACTCTATAGCATTGAAGTCCCTCTTCTCCCTAAACCCCGCCCTCCTCAGGCTTCACCCCAAAAACCTCCTGCCGGTTCCTTTATAGTCAATCTTGCAATTATTCAATTGTGAGTCTCACCAGCCTGGAGAGGCTGCTTGTTAACAAGACGCTGATGAAGCCCCTAGTGACGAAAACGCGCATAACAATCCGGAAAGCGTTCCTTTCTTCCTTTCTGGCTGAGAAGACTTCTTTCGAAGCGACTCCAACTCTATCCAAAGCCTTATTGGCAACGTGAAAGAAAATGTTTACCAGCACTCTTCAGTTTTTGAACTGTACTAGTTTAAAGAGTGCAAAAATTGGTCATTGTACATTGTGAGAAATTTCGTTTGTAGTTTTGTATAATTGTCATTGTTATTGTTGCAATGTTACACTTGGTGTTTTTGCACTAATATTCACTTGTAGTTATAGTTGTCATTGTGTCAATATATGTTTTTTGAAATCAATCTTTGGAGCCTTGTGCTATTGTTTCCTATATCCATTTGATTATAGCATAGGTGTTGTTGTTTTTCATTCCAGTACCTGGAGGTTGGCAACCCTAGCCATCAAGTCACTTCTGACTCATGACGACCCTATGAATCAATGTCCTCCAAAACCTCCTATTGTTAACAGCCTAGCTCAGGTCTTGCAAACTGATGGCCGTGGCTTCCTTTATAGTCAATCCATCTCATGTTGGGTCTTCCTCTTTTCCTGTTGCAACTTCTCCTAGCATTATTGTCTTTTCCTGTAACTCTTGTCTTCTCATAATGTGACTAAAGTACAATAACCTCAGTTTAGTCATTTTAGCTTCTAGGGACAGTTCAGCCTTGATTTGATCTAAAGGTAAAGGTAAAGGTCCCCTGTGCAACCACCAGGTCATTCCTGACCCATGGGGTGACATCACATTCCGACGTTTCCTAGGCAGACTTTGTTTACGGGGTGGCTTGCCAGTGCCTTACCCAGTCATCTTCCCTTTACCCCCAGCAAGCTGGGTACTAGAAACCACTTATTTGCTTTTTTGGGGGGGGGGCAGTCCAAGGTACCTGTAACACTCTTCTTCCAACACCACAAGGAATACAAAAACTCATCTGCACCGTTAACTTAGCAAATATGTAATTCTACTCTAAGATTTTACATTTTGAAACACAAACCAGTTTTCAGAGCCATATTATGTATCCTTAGAAAATAATGACTTCTTACTGTCGAGAAAGAGTGAATTCATTTAGCAATTTCTGAAGTACTGCATGCTTCAAAGATTAACAACATTAAAAAAAACCTTTCACATTAGCTGCAGCAATTCTCCTGTGATATAAAAGACTTAATAAAAATACTCTGGATTTTTTCCCTTGTAAAATGAAAGAGTATAAAGCAATTAGCTGCTATCCGTGGAAGGTTTTGAAATCATTTGCTCAGCATACCATTAAAGTTAGAACTTAGATTAGCAGGTTGTAAGTGATCATGTTATCCTGAAACATCTAGTGAGGAACACACTTGTTAATGGCTGGTACCCAGGAATAAAAGCAGAGCTATCAGAGCAGCTTCCTTTCTTCCTCTTTTGAAAACAGAAACTTTTAGTTACCACTGACATACAGATTGTTTTATGCTCACAGAAACAAAAAACACTGAAATGAAAGAATTATCTGTCTTCCTTGTGTATTGCAGCTGCCTTGCAAGCCAGAGGGCAAAGGCGTTTATATGCGAGATAAGCTCGTTCAGTAGAACAAATTAATGCTGGATTGTGCATTAAATGGCATGTCTTCGGACAGCTAATTAGCTTTGTGCTGCTCAATTAAGCTTTGAAAGGACATGTTGTGTTTCTTGATGGAAAGGGAACCGTTTCAAGGCTATTTCAAATTCTTGATGTTTTCCTACTTTGGTAAAATAAACGAGGGGGGGGGACAGGACTACACCATCTTACAGACTCCATGCTTCCCTCTCCTTTCAGTCATCTAAGCTACAAAGGTTGTATAAGCTGCAAAGTGAAAAGAAAAAACTTGACTTAAGCACAAATATTACTATAAAACTGTGATATTGGGCCAAGTCATTTAAGGCACAGAGAGCAAAGAAGCAGGCCTCAATTTCTTACATTTGTGACTTTAATCGCTCCTTGGCAAAGGAGCAGGACTGATCCCAAAAGCTGTAGCCATCACAGGTCTGTGACTGGATGGAGTCTCTCTCCAGCTTTAGATGCTCTGTTCCAGCTGGATGGGAATGCAGTAGCTATGTAATCTTTCCTTCCTGCACAGCTCAAGGGGACCCACTGAAAGGAGAAAATATTTCCACTTTGGTTTTTCACGGGCCATATTGAGGAGGATGTGATTTGGGCTTGAGACCTAAGTCGCTTTGAGAAATGGCAGCTGTTAAATAAATCCTCTGAATGCAAAATCAAACTCAAGGGGCAGCTAAACATTTTATTCATGGCCTACTCTAGAACAAGGGTTGCCAACCTCCAGGTGGGTCCTGGAATTCTCCTGGAATTATAATTGATATCCAGACTTCAGAGATTCTCTGTAAGGTCTAAGAGTGACAAAAATAACAAAGCTGACTCACTACATAACACACAGGATACCTGCAGTGAAGATTGCTTCTGATAATAGCAAGCAGGAGAATAAGGCAAACTATGGCACAATACAGCATACTAATTTAAGCATCAGGTACAGATGTCAGGTAAATAGATAAAGGGAAAACAGAAGAGAAAGGTAGGTGTCACCCTAAATCCCTATACCCAGTTATAGGTTTTGGCCTACAGAATCAGATGACACTCTTCAACTAGAGTTGCCAGGTCCCTCTTCGCCACCGGTGGGAGGTTTTGGGGGCGGAGCCTGAGGAGGGTGGGGTTTGGGGAGGGGAGAGACTTCGATGCCATACAACCCAATTGCCAAAGCGGCCATTTTCTCCCGAGGAACTGATCTCTATCGGCTGGAGATCTGTTGTAATAGCAGGAGATCTCTTGCTATTACCTGGAGGTTGGCAACCCTAACTTCAACCAATAAAATCCTTCACCCCTTAGGTTTTAGAAGATACTCACATTTACTCCTTCTTTTCCCTCACCCTTGTCTTTTTATCACAGCCAGGCCTGGTTCTCAAAATTGACTCCATATTCCACTGCCTGACCTTGGGAGAGGTAAGGACCAACCATTCTCAAGCCAGGTGCATCTGCTTAGCTTGACTGGACCGTCTAATACTCAAGTTAACCCCTAGGTGGAATGAGAGTACAATTGCATCACAGCTGCCTTAAGCCACAAGAAAAGGTGGGATACAAATAGTTTCATAAATTAAGCAGAAGCTACTGTTTTAGACACCACCACAAGCCTCCTCGATGTGGTATGAACAACATGTAGAATTATTAAACAAAATAATGACCTTTTGCCTGACCTGGATGGTCCAGGTTAGCCCAGTTGTGTCAGATCTTGGAAGCTACACAGGGTTGGCCCTGGTTAACAGATCCAGAGTTGCTATGCAGAGTCAGGTAATGGTAAGCAGCCTCTGTTTGTCTCTTGCCTTGAAAAACCTCCAGGATTGCCAGAGGTTGGCTGCAACTTGACAGTATGCCAACATTACCACAAGAAAAAATAAGCAGCTGACAGGAGCGTGTCAGTCATGTGTTTTGCCCCCAGTCATTGTCAAAAGCATCAATGCAACAATTCAGATGTACATTTACCGATAAATGTCATGCAGGAGTAGCATCAGGTATGCATCAGGTATGCATACATACCCGCCGTAGTTCAAGCATGTTCACATACATACCCTAAACAAGAATGTACCAAAGGTTTATAATTTACTACAATTAGGTTTCATTGTTCCATGTAACTTCAAAATTACATACTGCAGTGAGCTTGCTGATTACAGGAAAATTGAAACCTAACCAGTTTTGTATTAAAACCATGCATTATTCTACCGCCTGATCTCATTAGATTTCAGAAGCTAAGAAGGGTCAACCCTGATTAGTATTTGGATGGGAGACCACTAAGGAATACCAGGGTTGCTATGCAGAGGAAGGCACTGGCAAACCACCTCTGTTAGTCTCTTGCCATGAAAACCCCAAAGGGGTCGCCATGTGTCGGCTGCAACTTGACGGCACTTTACACACATACATAAAATTCAGCTTTTTTCTATTAATAGTAAAGTTACCAACTTCCAGGTAGAAGCTGGAGATCTCCCACTATTACAACTGGAGATCAGTTCTCCTGTAGAAAATGGCCACTTTGGCAATTGGACTCTAAGGCATTGAAGTCCCTCCCCTGCCCTAACCCCGCCCTCCTCAAGTTCCACCCCAAAAATCTCCAGGCATTTCCCAGCCTGGAGCTGGCAACCCTAATTAATAGCCATAAAGCAAGTAGGTTGCTTGAAAGATTTCAATATATTAATCTTGTGGTTTTCAGTAAAAATCTTGAAATTAAACAAGAATTGTGTATCAAAAGGACTTTTTAAAAAACTACATTATTTATAGTCGACCTTTCTCACTGAAACTCAAGGCAGATAACACAGAGTGAGTCAATACAATCAACAAAATGGGACATTCAATAAACAGTGCATTAGGATTATAGAAGTCTAGAAAGAACTGAAGCATACCATTAGAATTAACATGACATATTAAGCAATGCAAAATTACATAATAGGATCCTACTTACAGTACACAGCAGTATAGTCCACAGTCCCAAGTCATTTTTCCAAGTAAGTTAGTGAACCATGTTGTACAGTGCAGCCCTATTACCTGTGCAGAAAAGCCCTCTTAAATAATTCAGTTTTGCATCATTTGCAGAAACCCAGATGACTGGGGAGCTTTCCTGACCTCCATGAGCAAGCCATTCCATAAGGTGGGAACCACAGCAGAGAAAGCACATTACACAGGTGGTTGCTGATTTTGCCCATTTGCAACTTGGCACCCACAGAAGGCCCTGCGGACATGAGCAAAGCTGATGTGGTGAAGCATGGGAGAGAGGTGATCCAACAGATGTGAGGGACTAAGATCATGAAGGGCTTTGCATGTGATCGCCAATACCTTAAATTGAGCTGGTAACAAATGGGCAGCCAATGGAGTGTCTGTAGAATGGCAGTAATATGCATACTCCATCTAGCTTCAGACAATAGCTGAGCCATGGCATTCTGCACAAGTTGGAGTTTCTGAACTGACTTTGAGGGGAGACCAATGTACAGTGCATTACAGTAACCTAGTCTAGATGTTGCTGTGGCATGGATCCAGGTGGCCAGATCAGCCTATCAAGGTAAGAGGCCATCTTACAGGCTAGGCTGAGTCAGTAGAAGGTATCTTTTGCAGCTGCATTAACTTGCTTCTCCAGTGATGAAGTTGGATCCAGTATTACCCCAAGGCTTTTAACTGAGTCAGCAAGGGTCAGCTGAATTCCATCAAAAGCGGGGAGCACAATGTCCTTCAAGACCTCCTTCTTCCCGACCAACATTACCTCGTCTTTTCGGGATTTAGTTTCAATTTTTTCACTTTTCGTCAGTTAAGCATAGCAGCCAGGCAGCTATTCAGGATATCTAGCGCATCACCAGGAGATTTGGATGATATATACTGCTCGGTATCATCAGCATATTTATGACAACCTTCCCCAAAACTATGAATGATTTGTGCTAAGGGCTTTACATAGAGATTGAAAAGCGTGGGGGGAGAATTGTGCCCTTTGGAACTCCACGCTTCTATCCTTATGTAAAAATATGATATTCATGCACCTTTAAACATTTATGTGGAACTGCACATTATCTCAGCAAATGTGTGTTCCCTAGCCTATGTTTGCTGAGATAATATGAAGAGTAGAGCATTTATAGGGGAAAACTAGAAGGCAAGAGAAAGGGGGCACCTGCCCTATCCCCCTATGCCTACAATTACCCAGTAAATGCTCTCCAGGAGAACCCAGCTGAGGAAAATGTTTAAATGGGTACAGGAACATTGGCAACACAGAACTGAAGAGCTGGGGGCGGGGTGGATTAAGCATGTGCTCCTGTTTACTAGTTCTTCCTTGTAAACACTTCTCTTTATTAGTTTTATGAGAACAGACGAGATTGACAAAACTGTTCCCTCCCATGAAGAAGCCTGCTTCCATTTTCAGCTTTCTACTGCATTATGAAATATGTACATTTACACAACTAAGGTTTGTTTCCAGACCCATTCTTTCTAATTACTACTAATAAGGGTTGCCAGGCCTAGATGCGCCAAGACTGGAGTGATATGGTCCCTACAACACACTCCCAACTAGGCTTTACCAGGTCCCCCTTCTCCTACGGCAGTTGGAGTGGAGGTGGAAGGGGTCACGTTAGGGTTGCCAGGTACCTCTTTGCAACTGGCGGGAGATTTTTGGGGGGGAGCCTGAAGAAGGCAGGGTTTGGGGAGGGGAGGGACTTCAATGCCATAGAGTTCAATTGCCAAAGCGGCCATTTTTCTCCAGGTGAACTGATCTCTATCGGCTGGAGATCAGTTGAATTAGCAGGAGATCTCCTGCTACTACCTGGCAGTTGGCAACACTAGGTCACGTGCAGCACTTCCGGGTGTAAAACGCATCACAAGGGGCCGTTTACCACTCAAACTCCCAGTTTGAGTGGTAAAAGGCCCCTTGCAATGCATTTATACCCGGAGGTGCTGCATCGCAACAGGCCTTTTACCACTCAAACTCTGAGTGGCAGGGGTTTGTTCGCCACCACATGGCACTTGGCAACCCTACTCCCAACACATATCATTAAAACAATTAAAAACAGAAAAGGAGGGAACACTGACACCGAGGGAAGGCCAAAGGAAACAAAAAAGTCTTCACCCACCGACAGATGACAGCAACAGAAGGGGAAAGGCAAATCTCCCTGGGGAGACAGTTCCAAAGCTTTGGTGCCATGACCAAGAAGGCCCTCTCCTGGGTTGCCATCTGGCTAATCTCAGAAGACAGGGCACCTGAAACAGGGCCTCCAAAGATGACTGTAGTGGTCAGGCAGGTTCATAAGAGAGAGAGCAGGTAGTCCTTCAGGTGTGTTGGTCCCGAATGAGTTAGGGTTTAGAAGGTCGAGGCCGGCACCTTGAATTGTGCACAAAAACAAATTGGGAGCAAGTGTAGATGGTCCAAGACTGGAGTGATACTTCCCTACAACCCACTCCTGTCAACATCCTGGCTGCAGTGTTCTATACCAATTGAAGTCTCTGAACACTTCTCAAGGGCAGCCCCACAAACAGCATACTGCAGTAATCTGATCTAGATGTAACCAGGACATGCAGCAGTAGGCCTGGGTCCAAGAGCACCCTCAGACTACACACCTGTTCCCTCAAGGGGAGTGCAACCCCAGCTAGGACAGGTAGGTGATACCTTAAATCTCAGGTCAGACCTTCTGCCCACCAGTAGCATGTCTGTCTTATTAGGATTAAGCTTCAGTTTATCAGCATGCATCCACTCCAACACTGGTTCCGGGCACTGGTTCCGGCTTTCTCCCTTGGATCAGCTGGAAGTGTGAGATAGATCTGAATGTCATTCACATATTGATGATAACCCAGCCAAATCTCTGGATGACCCCACTCAGCAGTTTAATGTAGATTTTAAAGAGCATTGGGGACCACATAGAGCCTTGGAGGACCCCATAGGCCAAAGGCTCTTGGCTTTTTAAAAGACAAATGCATTCCATCAAGGGTTGCCAGGCCAAGCATGACAACTGATGGGAGGGTTAGGGGTATTGACATGGTTAGGTGGCCAGCATCTCAAGCATGATGATGTCACTTCTGGGGGAAATCTGGAAATGACAGCTGTAAATCTAGAAATCACTGGAAACTCTATGTTTTCCCCCTCATTACTGCTTGGAGTGATGGTGGGCAACAGAAGCTTGGGGCAGGGGATTCCGCGCCCCAATGTGGGGCAGGGGCTTGTCAGCCCCAAATTCCATTTAGTGGTGGAGGAACATTGGTAAATGGCTGGCCTTCATAGTCTCAAACAAAGACTGCCATTTTCTCCTTCTTCCCAGAAGGTTTTTGTTGCAAGTTGAAACTTGTTACACCCAGACCACCTAATCTAATGTACAGTGCCATCCTAAGAACACTTTCCTGAAAAGACCTGAGTAGCATTCTGAGTTGACCTGCTTAGAATTGCTCTCTAACAATGTCATCAGTGGTGGACCTACATTTTTGGGACCCTGAAGCTTGAACTGTTATGGGGGCCCCTTCGCAACCAGCAACAATAGGTCAACCAACATCCAACAAGGTCCAAAGGGTCCTTGCAAGGACCTCAAGGCCCAAATGGCAGAGAACAGGGTGGTGGGGTGAAGCCTTGAAAATGGGCCATACAGTGAGTCCCTTCTCACTAGCAACGATGTCTGGGTAACAGCGGTTATCTTCTTCAGTGGGGGTTTTCTATGGCAGATGTTTTGGTTCATTCTCTAATAGAGAGGTAGAAGGTCATCAGAGGGGTAAAGAGGTAAAAATCTGATTTTTGGTGTTAAAATGCACAAGCGAGACAAGTGCAGCCTGAATTGAGACTTCAGATGTCTTTTTATGGTTCTGATTGGCTCTAGCCTAAGAGCTGAGCTATAGAACTATTAAGCTGTGCACCTGCAAAGGATTCCAGGACCCAGCTGCCAAAATATAGGCTATGACTAGTTTCTGGCAAGCTCAGGAAGCCCATGCAGCTGGGGGTTTGGGCGCTGCAAGCCCCCGAGAAAATTTTGAAATTTGACCAATTACAGGGACATTTTGCAGCCATATGAAATGGGAATTAGAGCATATTCTAGGTCAATATTAAGTACTTCAACCCACTGGCTTATCTCTTCCAGGATTAGGGGCCCTGAAGTTTAAGCTTTATTAGTTTCATAGTAGATCCACCACTGAATGCCATGAAGATCTACTTAGAATGCTCTTTGTGTCTATTCAATGGGTGCTTACTCCCAGGAAAGTATTTTTAGGATTGCATAACAAGTCTGCAATATAGCTTGTACAAATAGCAAAGCAGAGGCCTAAAAAATACCTTCTTTCTTTTTCCTTACTCTTCCCTATAACTTGCCTGTTTGTTGTTTTTGTGGATTTTTTGGTGAACTTAATCTTAAAATATTACATAACATTGGGTTTTGGATTGTTCTTTTTGTGGACCAGTGCAGTTACCTTACCTGCAGCTCCTCTCTTCCTCCAGTATCTGCAGATACAGCTCTAACTGGACTTTCATGGCTTCATTAATTTCCTAGCTCAGTTCTATTCCTGAATAATTTGTTGTATCTTAGGGGGGGAAGCCATAAACAAAAGAGCTTAGTGTCTTGAAATTAAATCAAGATAACCATACTGAGAATATAAACTAGTATATCAGTTGGTGTCTTAGAGAATGCATTTCATAGATCAGCCAGTTAATCTTTGAAATTAGCAAGTGGATAGACTATAACCATTAGTGTTATACAAGTTTACTGCACCACAGGATACTTAATACATGTCACTGTAGGGTATCTTTGAATATATGTTAACCTGATGAGGAACAATTATTTGTGGTTTATTAAGATCTCAGTTATTTAATAGGGTAAAGAATAGGTTTTGTTGTATTTGCCATTTTGGGGGGCTTTCTCTCTACCACCACTAGCTCTGCTATTTGAATCAAGCTTATTTTTGCACTTTTTCAGATCTGAACGGTGCAATCCAATAGACTTAGAAGGGTGTGATTCTGTCTAGGATTGCACTGCAACACATTTTAGATGTGTAAAACCTGTAAAAACTCAACCAGATTGATGAAACTGGATAAAATATCCATTGTGACTGATTCAAGAAGTCTATCATTGGTGTGAGCATACATAGCAGCAGTAACTTACAAAACTTAATTAACAAATAGTGGTAAGAAACCTTCTTGTCCTAAAGGTTTTGCAAATGGTACTGGAACCTGAGTTGCTGGTTGCTGATGGGTAAAAGCAAACTGAGGGTATAATAAAAACAAAACCCAATCAACCAGCCCAGTCTTACAGGTCAGTTATTAGAACATCCATCTGCACATCAGTCTCAGAGCATCCTGCTGTGTATCAGCATAGCAACCAGCAACCAGACTTCTTCAACAGGTTCGACAAAGTACATAAAGGAAGGAGGCAGCATGTCATTAAAAATTGAAAATATAATTTTCTTTCACCTTCCAGTTTCTTCCTCTTAACTAATCCTCTAAAAAGGATCTAGTGCAAGCTAAATCCCACACCTTCTCCTTTGCTTCTCCTTTGGGGGAGGGGCGTGGCTCAGCGGTAGAGCATCTGCTTGGCATGCAGAAGGTCCCAGGTTCAATCCCCAGCATCTCCAGTTAAAAGGACCAGGCAGGAGGTGATGTGAAAGACTTCTGCCTGAGACCCTGGAGAGCCGCTGCCGGTCTGAGTAGACAATACTGACTTTGATGGACCAAGGTTCTGATTCAGTAGAAGGCAGCTTCATGTGTTCATGTGCTTAACCTCTTCCACCAAAATATTAACCTGTGTAATAGGTAGCTCCTTCAATTGATTCCTGGGCAGATACGTTGATCCAAGGGTTGCTTTTGCACAACAAAAAAAGGTTGTTTTCATGATGGAAAAATAAGGCACCTATACTATACTAGCACAGCCTTTTGCAGTCAGTAGGATTCCTCTTGCCTTGCAGATGAACAGTTAATCAGCAGATAACTTAAAGATAACAGTGATGTCACAAAACTGCAGGAAGAAAATATCAAGCTATATTGCTTTTGGGTAGGCAACTGTGGCATAACTCCGGCATCAGCTTTCCTAATTGTGGCTACCTTATTGCATATATTTGGCACAAATCATATGTGCCCTCTGCAACATACTAGTAGCCTCCTGAAAGCACAACAGTAGCCCATGACACATATTTAATATCTTCATTCAGCGAAATTTTTCTTTTCTTTTATACAGCCTGTTATGTATGCAGCAGAGAGCAAGGCTTATGTTGAGCTTGAAGTCTGCTTCAGGCTCCGCGCCTGTGTGTTACTATCGGACTTGGTTTCCTCTCAAGCTCCCAATGGCCAACTGTGGACTTGGGGGGCGTGGCCCTGGGTGGTTGGGTGAGCATATAAGTCAGGGTGTTGTGAGGATTCAGGCAGAGTTCCACAGTTGCAGTTGAAATCACTTCTAAAGGTAAAGGTAAAGGTCCCTTGTGCAAGTACTGGGTCATTCCTGACCCATGGGGTGACGTCACATCCCGACGTTTTCTAGGCAGACTTTGTTTACGGGGTGGTGTGCCAGTGCCTTCCCCAGTCATCCCTTTACCCCCAGCAAGCTGGGTACTCATTTTACTGACCTTGGAAGGATGAAAGGCTGAGTCAAAATCACTTCTAGTTGCTAATAAAGCAGTTGTATTGGAACTCTGTCTCCAGTCTCGTGCATCACCCACGCATATATTACACAGCAATTTACACTTCAAAAAGATCCAAATATAATATGCTCAAAACATATTAAAATACACAGGAGTCCATAAAACGTATCAAAACCAATAAAATAAATACACAACTGCCAAGTCAGTTTGACTACACATAAGATTATTTACTGGGCTTTTTGGTTATACAGATGACAATTAGTCCAGACATTCTGAAGGGTACATTAGAGAGACTCGTTCAGTTAGGATGTGTTCTGATTCACGCCTTCTTGTATGAATTTACATATCAGCTTGACTCAAAATAGTATGACTGGGACTGGCCTGGGGGGTTTTCTGTTCTACAAGAAAGAAGTTCATGCGTTAATCTGAAGCTAGGAAAAAACCTCCTAAATGTGCCAGTGTTTGAATGTTCCCTCACTTTATTCAGTGCCTTTAATAAAAGAGGTTGAAGAGTATAATCAGACATCAGGAAATAAAAGTCTCATACCACTACGGCATTACACATTCCCTTCATGCAGCCATGATAAGGAACTGAGCGACCTGGAAGCATAGAACGCAGATCGGTAATTGCAAATGAATCAAAAGCTGCGGAGAACAAAATGGGTTTCCATCTTCATTTTTAATAAAAACTATTCTAATATTTAATAATAATATTTAATAACATAATTTAAAAATTATGAACTGCTGATATATTACACTGCAGAAAGCATGGTCAGGTATCTGCTAGAAAAGCTCCTTGCAGAAGTAAAGTTACATTTAATTACAGTCATGATCTAGGATGAACACCTTTTGGTTGTGGTATGATCTAGAATTTTAGGAACAAATATCAGAATGTGTGGAATGATTCCAGATTTTGTTCAAGAGTTCTTAAAGGCATGTGTTATTTATTTATTTAAACTATTTGCCCTTTTCCATTAATTGGTCACAAACCTGGTCTTTTGTAAAATCCAATTTACAATTTTTATTTATTTAAGTATTCTTTATTAAATCATCAATATCTCACTTTTCATCTTGGTTCAAGGTGGCTTACAATAATCATTAACAAAGTCTACTCCAGACAATTTACATTTGCCCTCATACAAAGGAGATTATGAAAGGTTTGTTGCCTATTATTTCAGCAACACATTTAAATTACAAATAGTTTATATTTATTACCTTCTCTTTGCCCCTCTGCTTTGGATGGGGGAAAGGGGGAATAATTACAGCTGGTTCATATTTTATGGGTTACTGGCAAAACAAATCCTTCTAATGGGCCCACCACAAACTTTCCAAAAGTAAAGTGAATTTTATTTATTTATTTAAAACATTTCTATGCCACCTTTCCACCTAATAGTGTCTCCAAGGTGGCAAACATGCTTCTAACACCACCATTACTTTCGTGGAGTTCCACTAAAGTTTTGGCACCATGACCCAGAAGGCCCTTTCTTGTGTTGCCACCTGTCTATCCTCAGGTGGCAGGGACCCCCAAAGCAGGTCTTCCAAAGATGACAGGAGAGGACAGGTAGATTCATATGGGCAAAAGTGATCCTTCAGGTATGCTGACCCCAAGTTGTATAGGGCTATAAATATCAATACTAGTACCTTGGTTTGGGCCCAGAAGCAAACTGGCAGTTAGTGTCGATGGAACTAGACTGGACTGATATGGTCCCTACAACCCACTCCAGTCACCATGCTCATCGCAGCATTCGGTACCAACTGCAGCTTCTGGGTAGTCTTTAAGGGCAGCCCCACATACAGTGCATTGCAGTAATCTAATCAAGATGTTACTAGGGAATGTACCACACTGGGAAGATCTTTCACCCCCAAAAAGGGACACAGCTGGCTCACCAACCAAAACCGGTAAAAGGTACCCCTAGCTACACTGCTACCTGTTTATTCAACAGGAAGCCCAAAAGCTTGCATGACCTACTGCTTGGAAGCCCACAATGGAGTCCTCAAAATTCAACTATTCTATTCAATTCATTGATCATGAAGAAGCAGCAATCTGGCCACAGAACAGCTGGCCAGCCACCAGTTCAGTGGTTGTTCAGATTTGCTCAATGAAGTTGCAAAGACAAAGCCTTGAGTTTATTATGATAAACTTGAGTTCATTATCACATTTAAAACTACTACTTGGCTATCAAGGGTCATAATGAATTCTACATCCTTGAAGCTATCTCCAATAAATCACGCTGCCTTCTCTTGACTGACACAATTAACCCAAGTGAATGGCCTGTTAGACTAATCACCTGGAAGGAACATATCATAAACACATATGGATCAGTGGAAATGGGGAACTAAGAAAAAATTATTCTCATTTTCTATATTTGCCCATCTCATCTCACCCATGCACTCTTCTTTTACTACAAATTAAATATGTCTATCTCTAAATATAGGAATAGGTCTTATCATCAATCCTGCAACCCCCCTGCTTGAAATCGAGCAGAGAGGACTTGCAGTGAGTCTCCTGAGGTTCAGGTCCATGGAGCTGGAAACAGCCATAGTCACCACTGCTCTTCTGCTCAAACTGTCTGGGGTCTAACAGAATTCTCCTTGTGAAACAAAAGAATTCGGCTTAGAGGCATGTATAAGCTGCATATTTTCAAAGTCCAATTATGACCCACATCAATGACCTTTAAATCCTAAGGGGCAGAGAAAGGAACTGGGTTCAGGGAATGCATACTGTAAACACAAATATTCCAAAATATATCCCTCTCCTCTTCTACAGAATGGGGAGACCTGGGATGGCATAATGGTTAGAATGATGGACGGACAGAGCAATCCTGAAGGGGGGGAACCAGCTCAGGAGCTGTCATGACCCTTGCACTGGTGTAAGTGCAACTTGTGCCAGCTAAACTGGCACAGATGCTAGCGCAGGGCCACTTACTCCGGTGTCGGGGAGTGACACCGCAGCGCCATACTTGGGTACCTGCGCTGTGGTGTCGCAACACAACACAAGGGCTCCTGCTGGCATCAAATGGGGGTTCCCAGGAGTTGAACTGACTTTAGTCAGCCCCCAAAGCCATTTCACCCCAGGAATGCTCCATTTAGCCAGTGTGAACTTGGGCCAGCAAAAAGGAAGGCATAGCCCCGTGAAACTCTATGGAGGAGTTTCATGGTTGTTTTTTTTAAAAATAATAATAATAATAATAACATTTTTCACTTGTATTTTCAGGTCAGCAAGCCACTTAGGAGGTGGTGAGGCTGTGCTATCTCCCCGGGCCTGACCCAACTACCTCTCTCTCACACACACACCACAGGATTGCCCTGTAAGAACTGGGAAACCCAAGATCAAACACCTACTCTGCCAAGAAACTTGCAAGGGCGACCTTGGGCCAGTCGTTCTTCCGCACATACCTGACAGGGTTGTTATGAGGATAAAACGGAGAACAGAGAAACATGTGCACTGCCTTGAGCTCCTTGGATGAAGGACAAGATAAAAACATAGTTGCTATAAATAATAAATAAAATGCTCACATGTTCCAAAACTCTGGCACACTGCGAGGTCAATAACATCATCAAGATTCAGTATGTGGGATCTCTCAGAATACATGCAGAAAAACCCACCTCCTCTGCTCATACCCAGCAACCTCTGCTTTGAATCACTCATTTGAATAAAACATCATCATACTTTACTAACAATTATAATTGTCCAGAGGTTGCAGTAGCTGCTTACGCATAAACAGCAAGGAACTGCCAGCTACTAGAACATTAGATTTTAATTGGATGAAGTCATTTACACAGCAGTAACAAGTATTAAACAGAGATGACCAAAAAAATATTATTCCATAAACCCTTACGCAGCTGGTGTCATAGCAGGAGCAGAGATGCACAGGCTCCTCAGCCATTATTTTCAGAAATGTCTTTTTTTTTTTAACTATGGGACCTATAATACAGTTGTGTCTTTGTTTACAACATTTGCCATTTTGATAGGCTTTCAGGGAAAACTTGCCTTGGTATTTATTACATCAATATATCTAATAGTCAACATGGCCCCATGTGTGGATATGTAAACGTGCAGACTGGAGCCATGTTGACAGAAAGCAGATATTTCTTCAAAGTTGGGGGCCCCTTAGGCTTGCAGAAAAATCTGAAAAGTTATAAACCGTGGTGGTTTAACCCCCCCCCCCAAAGAAAGGAACACTGTCTGCACATGTGGAGAGGAAGGGAGGAGGAGCCATCCCAGCATGCACACTGGGGCATCCCGTGCCAAGGGCAGCCCTGCCACCGCCACATCTCAGGCTGGCAGGAAGGTGGACCGGGGGCTGCTGGACCAACTGTTTCCCACACACCCAGGTGACAGCTCTGCTGTAGGTGGACAGGCAGGGGGAGAGGGCCAGGAGCCTCTACCAAGTGAGCAAGGGAGTTGTTGTGGGTCTACCTGCCAATGCCTCCACAGATGAGAAAGTGATGGAGGAAGGTGGCCCCAGCCCTCGGATGCTGCAAGACCCACCGGACAAGGTAGAGATTCCATCAGAAGAATAAAACAAAAACACCTCATGAAAATGGTAAGTGTAGCCATTATTAAAAATGAGCTTCAGTTAAAGCGGGATGGTAGCATTCTTATCTTTTGCCTGAGGTACAGCAATGTCTTACTGGTCACCTTCACAAGAAATAAGGGGCATCCATTGTAGCCACCTGGGTTCCTCTGGATTCATTAGCCACTGTCAGAGGTTTCCCCTTTTGTATCCACAGGAACTTTTCCCAGGATGATCTGTGGTAATTACCACTTCTTACAACAGAGTGGTTGCCTCTGAATAAGAAGTAGCATCTCCTATGTCCAAGCAACCAACCATATTAGAATTATGGATCCGTGAAAAACAAGTACTACAAAATGTTGTGTCTAATATACCGTGTTGTCTTATACTCTTACTTGGCTATTGTGCATAGAATGCTTAAGGCTGTTTTTTGCATTTCTTCAAATTTTATCTAAGCATGCCTGGTGTACAAATGGCAGCTAAAAGCAGGCATGATGGTAACTTTCTCTTACCTATTGTCCTGATTATCCAGTATACATGAATTCTATCATATATAATATATGTTAGCAGTGTGAGCTCCTATGTGGACATGTGTGCCATTTAAATGTTGATCTGAATTAGATATATTTCAAAAATTTACAGCTTGTGAAAACTGCATGCATACTGCACTGGAAGACTGAAGGCAAGGTCTCCTAGAGCATATACCCTCTCCATTTTATCCATTATCATCACATCATGGTTCACACAGCCCAAAAGGAAAGAAAGACGGGATTCAATAAGAGAGGTATCCTTATCATTGCAGAAAATAGGTTTAGGCCTATAAAATAAGCCAACATCCCATCCGGGGATCAGTAAGAGTCACTTCCTTTTTATGCCACCACTTTTCAAATACCCTAAAATTTCTGCATTAGTGAGTGAGTGATGTGATGTCACATCAGATTCACAATGTCACTAATGCATATAATTTCTCAGAAAAATGTCAGTTATACACAGTTATGAGCCAGGCTTTTTCACCTTTATGTGCGAGAAGTCAGAAAATATAAAGCAAGTAATAAGCTGGAATATCCCCTAATTGACACAAGCAAGAATTTTCTGAAAGCATTGGGTTGCTGCTACTATTGCTAAGGGAGGGGACACTCATGCCTCAGTGAACTTTTATTATGGCTTCTTCACAGAGCAAAAGGGAGTTGTATGTCTTTGGGAATATGAATCAACATATTCCTAAACACCTCTAAATGTGAATATTGTATCTGAATTTTTAAACACAATTGGTTGAATCCTTCTACTCTGTTCATCTAGTGGCAGTGCCTTCCAAAAGAAGAAACCTGCTTCTAACTGAAGAGGCTGTTCCACCAGCACATTTTATATTTCCATATTGATGCCCCAGTTTTTTCCCTCAATGGGGACTAGGGCTGTCAAAAAAAAAAATTCGGTACAGTTCGGATTCGGCGGAATTTGACCCTTGTGGGTTCGGTACGTGCCGAAGTCCGAACTCCCCCGCTTCGGATCCCCGGTAATTTGGGGGGATCCGGAGTTCGGGGTAAAATTCGGCCCCAGCGCGCCTTCAGAGGGATTCCCTGAAGGCGCGCGGGGGCCCTTTAAACTGATCTGAGCCTCCCAGCTGGGAGGCACAGATCAGTTTAAAGGACAGCCCGACCCCCTTCAGCGGGCTCCGTTGGAGAGGCTCGGGCTGTCATTTAAACCGGCCGGGAGGCACAGGTCAGTTTAAAGGGCAGCCCGCGCCTCTCCAGCGGAGCCCGCTGAAAGGTGCGGGCTGCCCTTTAAACTGATCTGCGCCTTCCGGCCGGGAGGCGCAGATCAGTTTAAAGGACAGCCCGAGCCTCTCCAGCGGAGCTCGCTGAAGGGGGGCGGGCTGCCCTTTAAACTGATCTGCGCCTCCCGGCTGGGAGGCGCAGGTCAGTTTGAAGGGCAGCCCGCCCCCCTTCAGCGAGCTCCGCTGAAAGGTGCGGGCTGCCCTTTAAAAAGGTGCAGGCTGCCCTTTAAACTGATCTGTGCCTCCCGCCCGGGAGGCGCAGATCAGTTTAAAGGACAGCCCGAGCCTCTCTAGCGGAGCTCGCTGAAGGGGGGCGGGCTGCCCTTTAAACTGATCTGTGCCTCCCGCCCGGGAGGCGCAGATCAGTTTAAATGACAGCCCGAGCCTCTCCAGCGGAGCCCGCTGAAAGGTGCGGGCTGCCCTTTAAACTGGCCTGTGCCTCCCAGCTGGGAGGCTCAGATCAGTTTAAAGGGCAGCCCGCGCCTTTCAGCGGGCTCCCCTGAAGGGGGGCCGAATTTGCCGGATTTATTCGCGAACTCCCGAACTCGCTGAATTCGGCCCCCCCGGTTGCCCGCCAGTTTTGAGTTCGGATCCGTCCGAACATAAAATCACCGAATCAGGGGAAATTTGGTTGATTTTCAGTTCTGACCGAACCGAATTGACAGCCCTAATGGGGACCCAAAGAAGTTTATTACATCATTCTCCCCTCTTCCATTTTATTCTCACAACAATATCCCTGTCAGCTAGGTTAGGCTGAGAGAGTATGACTAGCCCAAGTCACTCAAGAAGCTTCCATGCCAGAGTAGGAATTCAAACCTGGGTCTGCAAGACCCTAGTCAATTCTCTAACCCCTACACCATACTTATGCAGGTGACGGCTCCTGGCACCAGATGAATACACCACTATTAACTGAGTGCAGTGAAAAGAATATAGCCCACTATAACAAACCTGAACTGTATTACAATGGAGTGTTTACAAAGGAATCTGCTTTAATAAATATTTTGAACATGTGCACATTTGCAATTTAAGATGTTCTTATGAGCCTGTGATGAATAAACTGAGCTTCCCATCTGTAAAAGCTATCCAATTAATTTCAATAGAGGAAATAGCTCCATGCATACTTTCCTTTGGTACACACGTGTTTTTGTGCACAATGAACAGGGGGACCCCAGTGGTCTCTATGAACATGCACACATGTGATACTAAAGTGAAGCAATATATTTTTAATTTTCTCATATATGCTTCTTGTTTAATCCACGTTATAGTCATATGAATGGGGAGGAAAAACTGTTTACCAGAACATAATAAAAAGAGTCGCAAACCAGAATCAGGAAAGGGGGGGGAACCCATCTCTGAATAAATCCCCTTAGGAGCGTAAAATGCCATAGAGCTTTTATGTCAAAGGAAGAGAAAATGCTTGGTGGAACATTTTTCTCCAGCAATCTGACAGAAATCAGGCAAAGCCACTTAACACTGAGCGAGGTGTTTCCATAATATTTCAAACACAATGTGATAGAGAAACTCCCACTCAGCAGGCTATCAAAACTCCTCAGTTGCACTAGCAACTAGAAATCATCAGTCTTCTTCACGACTGTTTAAAGGATTTAGAAAGCCCAAAGAGAATGTTAATTCTATATGGTGCCTGCCACTAACCTCTTCTCATGTTTTATAGGAAACCAGAGTTCAGGCTACCATTTCAGGTCTGCTCTCAAATGTATCCTGGATAAGCTATCAGGCAGTGCCATAATTGGATGAATCCTGCCTATAATGTTACTGTTATCAGATGCATTAAATGTCTAGGACAAATTCAGTCCCATCTCAGTTGACAAGTTTACAAACCACTGCAGTCATGTGAGGAAAGTTACACACTCAATTTGGCGTCCACAAAAACACCCAATCCCTGGGAGGATTTCCTCTCACAATTTCTCTCTTTTCCTGTTACATTTTTGAAAGAAAGAAAAATGTAAGCATAGGACCTCTGGAGGATCAGGTGGTGGCTTGGACACCCCATCTCATACGTTACTTCTCCGTTCCCCCATATGGTTGCAACATATGGGTCACTCTTTGTGGATGATTTTAAAATGATTGAATCGGGGCTCAGTCTCTCTCAAGTTTAACATTTGCTTTAATAATGCTGTAAGTTTATTTTCCTAGCCATGAAAGTCACCTAAGAGTGTGCTTCAGTGGATGATATACTATTACATTTTTATTTGTTTTGAAATATTCACGAAACCATGTAACTGTGGATATGCAGACAAAGTAATTTACATGAAATCGTTGTCCCACGAAAGGGAGTCCTGTGCCTATATATTCTTCTGGAATTTGTGAGTTGTATTAGTCTTTTTGTTAAATACATCACAGTAATGCAATTATAGGCTGTATTGGAACATAAGAACAGCCCTGCTGGATCAGACCAAGGTCCATCAAGTCCAGCAGTCTGTTCACACAGTGGCCAACCAGGTGCCTCTAGGAAGTCCCCAAACAAGACGACTGCAGCAGCACCATCCTGCCTGTGTTCCACAGCACCCAATAAAATAGGCATGCTCCTCTGATACTAGAGAGAATAGGTATGCATCATGACTAGTATCCATTTTAACTAGTAGTATTAAGAGAAGTGTAGTGTCTAGATTATGGGGATTTAAAATCCCACGCTACTGTGCACTGGTCAGGCCTACTTTGTCCAGTTCTGGGCACCAGTTTTGAAGATGAATGTCAACAAACAAGAACGCACCCGGAAAAAGGTGACCAGGTTGGTGAGCAAAAAGTTGAAAGAGTTTGATGTACTTAACCTGGAGAAGAGAAGGCCAAGGAAAGTCATAAACCCTGTCTTCAAATATATGCCAGGAAGAAGAAGGAGCCGTCCAAAGGGAAGGATTAGAACTAATGTGTGGAAATTACAGGGAAGAAGATTTTGGCTAGATAGTATATGAGGAAATGGGCCAGTGCTGGCAGCATAGAACGGTGGCTGTCCAAAGGTCCACAGCTGATGGATTGTGTGGTGCAGACTTCACCACTAAAAAGGCCAGTAGAGGGTGTACCGGGATCACCCTCCATCCCTGCACAGGCCTCATATTGAGAGTGAAGGGCGTAGAATGCTCACCCTGGTCTGTCCCCTCCCATCAGGGAAACCCTTTGATCTTCTGTCCTTTCTGTGCTAGCTGCAAGGAAAGAGGAGCAGCCGTTACCATGTCTTCCTTGACACTGGACTGGAGTTTATATACCTCCCCACAGACCTTGCAAGACCCTCCCTTTTTCCCTGCTTGGCAGAGGACCAGCAAACCATGTTTCCTCCCCAGGAAAAGCTTGGTGGCCAACTCCATTCTGGCACTCTCCTTTGCCAGACCCCATTTATTTCCTAACAGTAAAAGTCATTCAGCAGTAGAGCAGTCTACCTTGTGAGGTATACACCCTCTTTCACTGGAGGTTTTTAAGCAGAGGGTAGATGCCCATCTGTAATGGATGTTGTAGATGCGTATTCCTCCATTGAGCAGACCCCCTTGATGTGTAAGGCCCTTTCAAATGCCTAACACGCTATGAGAGCAGAACATAAGAGATTATTTATTTATTTATTGATGTATGTATTTATTTATTTATTTAATTGACTTATAACCCGCCCTCCCCAGCCAAGACCAGGCTCAGGTAACATCATCCAAACACATCAAAACATCAACAATAAAAGTAATAATTCTAAAATTAAACAATAAAACCCAATTAAAAACCTTAAAACTCCAGATGGCGCCTAATTTAACCCATAGTGCCCAGGATAAGCAGCAGTTTGCCCCCCCCCCCCCCGCAATAACAGGAGTAACATAAAAACAAAGGGGGGGAATAGAAGCATCGGTTCACTACCACCTTCTGCCATCAATGTTACAAACTGAATCAAAAAACTTCCCATTGGGAACATGTGAACTTTGCAGTGGCAAGAATTATTCCAGAAGAAACTTCACTTCAAACTGGAACACCATGGTCACTATGCAGAGGAAGGCAATGGTAAACCTCCTCTGTTAGTCTCTTGCCTGAAAAACCCTACTGGGTTGCCATAAGTTGGCTGCGACTTGACAGCACCTTACACACACAGTCTAACCAATTTGTTCAGAATTTAAACAATGACACTTACTCCAGAGAAAGTGTACCTTCACTTTATGCGTGACATCTTTTGAGATGGAAGCTATCTCAGCCGTCTTCATATATAACGCTCGTACAATAATGGGTAATAATGTTTACACGTGGGAAGCCCAAGTTCAAATCCTTACTTAAACTATGAAGCCCACCAGGTAGGCTTGGCAAGTCACTCTTTGACAGCCCAACCAACTTCTTATGGTTGCTGCAAACCTAAACTTCAGTTCTGGACTCCTTGTACTAACAGCAGGATACAAGTAAACAAACAAATGGGTTGAATCTTAGGGTCAGTTTACATGGCACACATTCACTTCTGTGGATTGAGAAGAGCTGCAGTTGTCACCAATTTGTCCACTATGGCGAGTGCTGTTCCTGGGAGGTTCCCTGAATCCAGGGCATAGCATGCAAACAGCAACAGCTGGAGGAGAGGGATACTCTGGTCCACAATTGGCACGCCATTCCCTATCATTGGGTCCAATGCAATACACTTTCACATAGTTAAAACATAAAGCATTTTTAAAATATGAAGAACATTATTAATTTGGTTAACATGGCCTATTTAAAACGGTTGTTTGAACATTTTCTAGAAGATTTCAAACAGGGGGGAAATGGCCATGTTATAACGTTTTTCAGAAATTTCCATTAAAAAAAATACTTGACATGATACATTTCATGGTTTCAAATCTAGCTGGACGTTGCACATCAGCAGGTATTCTTTCGTGCAGTTTTTATATTATCCTTTGTTATTATGCTGTTAAGATAAAGAGCATTCAGGCCAAATTATTTCCCACATTTGTATTGTGAGAAAATGTTAATAGGAACCTGTCCTTTTAATAAAATTCTAGTGATGCCCCCACACCATATTTTACTTGCATCCTGCAAGGAATGGATAGATTGAATTTTCCATGATGTAGAACTGGTTTTGAATATTGAATTAACAGTGCTGTGAATGCTGCCCTGGCCGTGAAACATCTCTTCATGATTTATGGAATTGTTCCCAAAAAAAAAAAAAAACCTGCAAGCACTGGGCATGCTTCCAGTTTTCTAATAAGGTGCAGAGGAAAAGACGGGAAGATGGGGAGTAGAAGGAAGGAGAGGATGAGCCAAGAAGGTTTGGTAACACTTCAAAAATGAGACATGGGTGACTGGTTCACCATAATGCCATCGGCCATGTGCTGTGAAACAGAAATAGGCAGAATGAGTGTGGAGCACAATTCTCCCTAGCCAGTTATGAAGGGAAGAGGAAATCAGTAAATTTTGGGTTTGGGTTTATTGGGCCTGATTTTTTCAGTAAACCCGGAATAAGCCGAATATCCATAATGGTAAAGATGGGTATATGGCTTATTTGTGGGTTTACCAAAAAAAGGGGGGGCATTATAGCTTATGGGGATTTTTTTGCAAAGCTCCTATGGAGGCATTTTTGGAGGTAGAGTCCCCAAATTTGCAGCGTGGCTGCAAGGGACTCTCCTTAGACAGTCACTGAAGTTTGGTGAACTTTGGGACAGGGGTCCAATTTTATGGGCCAGTGAAGAGGTTGCCCCCATCCTCCAGGCATTTGCGAGCCGAGCTGTCCATCGGTTTTCAGGTTCAGAAGCCCAATAAGTATCTATAGAAGTCGCCGTTTTTTAGTTGGAGGGTATATCCCTCCAGACAGGACTGGGTGAGCCCCATCTTTTAAGTGCATATCAGCCCACTGCCTGGTTGGTCAGACCAAGTTGGCTCCGATTACATGACCCCTACCTCAAAAGGCATAACCAGTGAAAAGCACAGAGCCGTGCATCTGAGCAAAGGAGAATAGTTGAACCCGGAAAAGCCAAATAATTATTCAACTTTTTTGGGGAATCACCTATTCGGTTTCGAGCAGATTCCCAGGTTTTGGTGTTCGGTCAACCCGAAACCCGAATATTGCTGAAACAGCTAATTTTGGGTTTATTTTCGGTTCGGGTATATCGATATGCACAACTCTACTTCACACCCATTAACAAAATCTTGAATTCTTTAGATATGCCTATGCAGAACAATAATCACAATTATAATTATTCTTTCTCATTCTAGCTATGACATATCTTCAGCACTGCTACAAATCCATATGCCTTGGCATTCTACCAGCCATGCAGGGTGGGCTTGTCCCAGCTCACTTGCAGGGACACTGACTGTAGCAAGCTGGGCAGTGGTTGTCCATCCATGGCCAAAATATTAGACTCAAGTCCACTTAAACAGGTCTCAAACAGCTTTATTAACAACTTGGTGACACAGTTACATTTCACTCATCCCACCTACAGACTACCTAGTCCTTCTTCCTCTGGTGGCCACCCCCAGGCATGCCTAATCACCACCTTTAAAGTTCTCCCCAGTAATTGGCCCTTCCCTCAGAGCCTCATTCCTTCTCTTCCTTGAGTCCAGTCTGGCCAATGCATATACAAAGGTACTCCCTCTCTCACAAGGGCAGCTGATGCCATAATCCATCCACACCCTACCATATGCATGTCAGGTTACACCCGATTTACTGGCCAGTATGTATCTGCCCCAAACTCCCCCATTGTCCTGTCCCCACTGCTTGCTCCCCCAGTGCCCAGGCCAATGCCCCCTACATCCTCAGCTCCACTTAGCTAGCTCTCCTTGCCCATCATCAGCCCACATGTCACAACAACAACAACAACAATAATAATAATAATAATAATAATAATAATAATGAATTTTATTTATACCCCACCCTCTTCAGTCAGATTGGGCTCAGGGCAGCTAACAGTATATGGGAAGGGGCTGTGGCTCAGTGGTAGAGCATCTACTTGGTATGCAGAAGGTCCCAGGTTCAATCCCTGGCATCTCCAGTTAAAGGGACTAGGCAAGTAGGTGATGTGAAAGACCTCTGCCTGAGACCCTGGAGAGCTGCTGCCAGTCTGAGTAGACAATATGATGGACCAAGGGTCTGATTAAGTATAAGGTAGCTTCATGTGTTCATGTGTTCACTAATAATAAATCCTATATATAGACTGCTCCTAAATACTCCATCTTGGAAGGATGTCATAAAAGATGGCTTTTTAGTTTATTTATTTACAGTCATTTGCTCAGCAGATAAACATTGTTAAAATTGCTCAATACAGAGCCAGGATTACAATTTTGAAGCGCTAACCCAAGCTCTTCACGCTCTAGTGACAATGTAACAAAACTTTGCCACTGTGTAGGAAATGTTGGCATCTTTATCCTCAAGTAAATATTTAATAATAAAAACATCTGAATGTCTAAAAACTCTGGTCAACAAGGGCAAAATCAGCCTATTTCTGATATCCTGATAAAATTCACAATACAATAAAATATGGGTAATTGTCTCAACATCAGAGTTACAGGGGCACAACCTAGACTCCAGAGGTAAATGCTGGAATCAATCAATCAATCATTTATTGTGGTCAAAAGACCGATTCAAATGCTGGAATCTCCTGCTGAGCAAGGCCAGCAGAAAGGCATTAAAACGAGCTCTTGAAAAAGCCCATCAAAATTTGGTAAAAGCGATGGAGATAAAAGATGGCTGTATATCAGTGCCTACCATTGATGTCATTCCAATCTGTGATGCCATTCCAATGTCATACCATTATGAATTATTTAATGGCACCTGAACTAATTAGGCAAGGAAGTCTTCTGAAACATCCTAGAATCCTATAGGGAGATAAATTGTTCTTATATTATACAATTACGTTAAATCTGTGAAATAATGTTATTTTCTGCTTCACAATAACCTCTGCAGCATAATAAGAATGCCAGAGTGAGTGACTCTCTCTATTTGCTTCAGCTCCCGGTGTAGCTCTCCTGATGCCTGCATGAAAAATTTGCAACCCCAATAACTTATCAGCTCCCAGGTCTCGAGTTAGGGCTGCAAAGGACAAGGGAAGATCTGTCCACTTTGGCAAATTTATTTGAAGATTAAATCAGTATGCTTTTATTTTCTCCTCTAGCTTTCTGCAGTGCAAAATTTTTATAGCTCATACTTTTTAAGCTCTGACATAGCTTTCAGGCGTGACTCAGAATGTATGGCTTATATCACCGGACTGCCCAAGAGCTGACAAGTAGTATGACTATTTGCCACAGACAGTACATGAATTATAAGGATTTGAGAGAGTAGCAAGTGTCAAACTGTGGCAGAAAAACAATGCTTCTCAGCCACATTCTTAAAAACATTTACTGCTGTCATCTGGTGAGTAGTCACATTCCTTGTTTATATTTGAAATGTCATTTCTAATTTCCTGTTAAGAGCTTCTGAAATAAACTTGTATGATCAGCGCAGACTCAAATTTGACAAAGTGTATTTATTTCTAAGTGGGAATGATTTCTCAACACAGCACATTGATTGCTATTGTATAATTAGGGTTGCCAACCTCCAGGTACTAGCTAGAGATCTCCTGCTATTACAACTGGTCTTCCAGCCGATAGAGATAGATTCACCTGGAGAAAATGGCCGCTTTGGCAATGGGACTCTATGGCGTTGAAGCCCCACCCCTCCTCAAACCCTGCCCTCCTCAGGCTCCGCCCCAAAAACCTTCCGCCGGTGGCAAAGAGGGACCTGGCAACCCTATGTATAATATTAATTTTTGAGACAAGCTGCAAAAATTTTCCCCCTCAGCCTTAATATCTTACATAGTTCCTGAATAAGAAACAAATGATGGATGAGCCAGTCCTATAGCATTGGTACATCAGATGACAGCCATACTTATATTCAATCATAATGAGCTGGGTCCAGCAAGCTTTTCAGTTGGTGAAATAGGGAGGAGGGGCCTCCATCTGACTGTGAAAAAGTCTATATTGATGATTCTAGGAACTGCATGTATAAAAGCCATAGGAGGGAATCTGAGTGAGACTGAGCAAAAATGTTGGTAGGGTCTAACCTAATGTAGCCCACAATCCTATGGCATCCCAGGAGCAAAGTCAAAGACGTAAGAACAGCAGCACCAATGTAACAGCATAAACAATAATGAGACATTTCAATATCACCCCTGGCAAGTTAGCTGCTATTCACCAAGAATTTTGCCTATGCCTTCACTTTGGGCACACATGGAAGGCAAAATGAACATGTAGCAATGGTCAGAATGCCAGGATGATGTCACAGAACTCATCCCACATGCAATGCATGACTGGATCCAAGGAATAGCTCATGATTTCTGTCCTGACCAAATAGGCTGGAGGCCAACATTTATAACCCATAGATGACAGGCTGTTCAAATTTTTTTTAAAAATGTGAATAGATCTGCAGTATCAAGGACACAAGCAGACAATGTTCAGAACACTGTACTGTTATTATGTGTGGTCTTCACCAGATACATGCCAGTGAGAATGTGACCCACTCTCCAATACAAGCTCAAATCCACACTAAAGAAGCCTGAGGGTAATGTACACATGAACACATGAAACTGCCTTATACTAAATCAGACCCTTGGTCCATCAAAGTCAGTATTGTCCACTCAGACCAGCAGCGGCTCTCCAGGGTCTCAGGCAGGGGTCTTTCTCATCACCTACTTGTCTAGTCCCTTTAACTGGAGATGCCGGGGATTGAACCTGGGACCTTCTGCGTGCCAAGCAGATGCTCTACCACTGAGCCATGGCCCCTCCCTCCTTCCATCACCTCTCAATGCTATACTAACGAAGCTTCTGGTTCAGGTTATATACCAGCCTTTGAAGCAGTGGCCTACACAAACTGCTACCAGGGACTTCTGACAAAGTGCCAAGGCTCCTCTATTAGCGTGGAAGGAATTCTGAGAATCACGAGAGTGTGAAATGAGAAACAATTCTTTGAGGGAAATTGTACACACAGCTGGACTGCAGCATAAGCACATGAGCTATAAACATATTATAAATCATTCCGCGACACTAGTATGTCCACATTTAGTGCCAAATATTTTAACACCCCTCCCAACACACGCTGTGCAACATACTGTATTCAACAAGGAGGAAGGTAAGAAGCCATACCTATCTGGTCAGGTTCAGCAGTGATCCAGATCCCAAGGCAGGGAGTCCAAGCATCTAGGCAAATAATCCAAGGGGCAGAGCGGTGAAGACCCAGGATATTTGTTAGCCAGGTTATTTATCTATTTGCTTAGAATATTTCTATGCTGCCTCTCCAGAGTCCTGCTTGATGTGGCTTTCAATTAAAAACCACAGCAGAAAACACAAGCCATTAAAAAAAACACATGCCATTAGACATACAGTAAGCAGTATAAAACCCTATCCATAAAACAGGGCATAGCATTAAAAATTAATAAGATAACCCCATAATTAAAAGCCTGGATAAAAAGATGAGTTTTAGCCCAGTGCTGAAAACAAGTACAGTAGGCCCCAGGCAAGCTCCAACTGGGAGGGCATTCCAAAGGCGAGGTGCTACCACAGAAAATGCCCTGTCTCTAGTTGTGACATGCCTCACCTCTGAAGGCAGGCAGGGGCCCAGCTCCCAAAGGGGAACATTGTTGTTCCCATATTGCAGATGAGGCCTGAGGTTGAAAGAATAGTGGCTTCCCCGAGGACACTATAATAGCAACTTAAGTTCACAACACTAGCATAACTGGTGTCTTCTTCGGTCATATCTCAGGCTTTTAGCCACTCGCCAGCTAGTTGTATGGATTTATTTGCAATCAAAATAAGAATTTCTCAAATCAACCCTATTTACGGCGAGAGAAAGTGCTCACAGAAATAAGCATCCAATAATGTCAAACACTTTATATGAAAGTTCTAAATTGAGCCAGGACTCAAGTTCACTAAGCATAACATATAGTCAGTGGATGAAAGACAAAACAGTTTTAATGACCAAGCTCTTGCCAGCAGAAATAATTGGTTTAAACACACACACACACACACACACACACACACAAATAAAACCATATTCTCATCATACATTCAGTGTTTCTCATCATACATTCTCATCATCTCATTTTCTCATCCTACATTCAGTCCCAAGAAGGGACACCCAAAGGACCCTTAATACAGCACGATGATATATTCAAATGGATGCTTTTCTGTAAAAATTCCTTGTATGAAAATTGCCACAGTGTTGATGCAATATTACTTTCTTTGCAGTGATACACATACCCCATTCAGTGTCAAAACCTGTTGGACCAGAATGACTGTGGAACAGAAGTGTGTTGTGTACACCATTGACATTAACATCCTCTATCAAATGAAACAATAGTTTTTAGGAAAGCTAAAATCTGCAATCTAGAACTCTTAAATTTGGTCTTCCTCTCTGCTGAACTTTGCTTTATAATTTTATTACCTGGATTCTCAGCATGCATTTTTGAAGGTTCTTCTCAGTTACTACTGGAAATCATCTCAGGTTCTGAGATGCACTGCCTCGGAGAGTGGTGGAGTCCCCATCTTTGGACATCTTTAAGCAGAGGCTGGATAGCCATCTGTCGGGAGTGCATTGATTCTGGGATCCTGCATGGTGGGGGGAGGGTTGGGGTCACTGGGGATGTGGGGGGAGGTAGTTGTTAATTTCCTGCAATGGGCAGGGGGTTGGACTAGATGACCCTGTTGGTCCCTTCCAACTCTATGATTCTATGATTCTGATGAAGACTGCCAGTCTTGAGGTAAATTCTGGACCAAAACTAGGAAAATCACATCATCATCAATTACTTCTGTTTTGAATTTCCATCATACTTTTCTGGATTACTTTTGAATTTTACATAATAACCCCAGAACCCTCTCCACTCCTAGCACACACATGTATATACACAGACTTAGGATCCCAGACCTGGTTTGAAGGGACACATGAAGGGACTCCTACATATGTGACCTCAGTACTGAGTGCCAATTGGAGGTAACAAAAACGACCACCTGTGAGATCTCATGGAGGGTCTTCCTCAGCTTCTCCCTCTGCTCCCCTCCAATCCAGAGCGGTTTTCTGTTTCTCTCCCTTTTATTTCCTTTTTTTTCAGGATTCTGCCCACACTCCATGGGGATTGCTATTGGATATATGGCTGCAAGGCCCTTGGCTATTTGTAGGCTTGCCAGGTCCCCCCTCGGCATCGGAGGGAGCTTTTTGGAGGATGGGGCTGGAGGCAGTGATCCCACGCACACAGTTGCACGGATGCAATGGTAAATCTGGAAGTGCGACATCATGCAGGACATTCTTGCACTCCCCCATGCTTCCGGGGTTACCCCGGAAGTGATGTCGTCATGGCTGCGTGCATGCGGGATAGTTGCCAGAGGGAAAGCAGGAGCACTTCCACATGCAGCCTGGTTAATTGGCATGCAATTGCCTGCCAGAACCAGGCATATGGCAACCCTGGCTATTTGCATTTTGTCACCTTTTAATAGGGCTATTCAGGTTTTTTCCTCTATACCAGTGGTCGGCAAACCACGGCTCGCGAGCCATATGCGGCTCTTTGGCCCCTTGCGTGTGGCTCTAGGTCGGGTGACGGGAGAGGTGGCAGTGGCTGTCGTCACCTCCGCTGTGCAAATGAACTGAGCCTCTCCTCCTGCCACTGCTGCTCGCCCGCTCTGGCCCAGAGAGACGCTCGCTGCCGCCGCCCTCCCTTTCCCCCCCAGCACCGCTCAATCCCCTCAGGTGGGCCTGGGCAGAGCGGGTGGGCATCCACACATGCGCAAGGAGAGAGGCACGGGGACCCATCACCCAACCAACCGGTCACACCCCCGCACGTGCCTGAGCCACGCAAGGTCCTGGTCGCTGGCGAGGCCCCCACACCACCACCACCACCACCGACAACCACCTCTCCCCTTTCTGGCCGCCGAGGCTGTGGGGTGAGTGAATGGAGAAGGCCGGGGTAAGGGGGGTGGGTGGGCTAAGAGGAGGAGGAGGCCGCCGCCTGGATCCGGGTCCCTGGGCCCGTAAACAAGCGGAGGAGAGGAGAGGAAGTGGCCCTGCTTGTTTGGGGGTGGGGGAAGGGGCTGGGCGGCTTGGGGGGGGTCGTAATCCTCTGCAAATGATCGTCCCCCTCCCCCTTCCCCCCTCCCCCGCCAACATCTGGCATTTGGGACGGGGGGCATGGATGCAACCCTTTTTTGGAAATACGGGCTGAGTAGAAAATTATCCCTACACACACTCATCCTTTCTCCCCCCCCCCTTTCTCCTTCCCCATTTTTCTTGCAGGTTTTATTTTGCACCGTCGTCGCCGTGCATGACGCTGGTTTGGAAGTAATGCACTCTTTTCTTCCCTCCTCCCCCCCCCAAAAAAAAACCTGGTCTCTGCCCTGAGGAGCTTCCAGTGTAAAGTTTAAAGCTCAAGGAAGAAGGGGGAAAATAGAGGGGGTGAGGACAGCTGTGGCCATTTGGAGGTGGAGGTGAATTCCTTTCCACCAGCCTTTTTTCCCCTCCCTGGGGAGGGGGTGGTAGTGTGAGAGAGGGGCTTCAAAAGCAGGTAATGGCTGAGCATCAGCATTGTCATTTAAAAGCTGGGAACTCAGTGGTTGGTGGTTTTCTTCTTAAAACCTGTCAACATAAAAGACTCCTATGCTTCAGAGTGCTTTAATTAAGACTTAAAACTTTAATTAAAGTTTATTAAGTTAATAAACAGTGTACCTACCTATATAGTTTAAGTTTAAGAAATTTGGCTCTCAAAAGAAATCTCAATCGTTGTACTGTTGATATTTGGCTCTGTTGACTAATGAGTTTGCCAACCACTGCTCTATACCATATGTGTGTGGGTACCAAAGATTCCACCTTATGTATCTGATGAAGTGGACTCTAGCCTATGAAAGTTTATGCTACAATAAAAAAACTTCTTAATCTTTAAGGTGTTTATTGTTGGCTTCCCCAGAATGGTTAAGGACACAAAATCTGTGTAATGCTTCAGTCACTGTTAAGCATTTGCTCTCATTTCAATAGTCAAGCTAGTCCTGTGTTGAAATCTCTTCTTCTGAACTCAGAGAGAAGAAATTTAAAAGTGATTAATTTTGACTGGATTGTGGTCATTTTTTATTATTAGGAGGAAGTATAAGCACTAACACTGCAGCAGCAATAAACCACAACAAGAAACAACTTCCCCACAACAAAACCAACAATTAAAAGAGACGAATCACATTGGATTATATTTACTAAAGACCCCTCGTGGGGTCTTATGAAAGTACAGCTCTTCCTTAAGGTGAGCATTTTTAGACCAGGGGTTGTTACCAAATTAATTCACCCAACAAAGCACTTACAGGATTATGTCTCTATCAATGCCTGTTGCAATATTCATAGACCTGTTTCACCCATGCAAGAAATTATCATTGCCCAAGGTATCCACGCTGACTACTCACATATTTTAATCACAAAGTGGGCATATGTTATATAAAGTTCAGTGACCAGTCATTACGGGAGTCGTTTATCATTTAACAGGAGATTACTAAAGTATAAATGCCGAGCATAGCTTGGTTTCACTTAAATACTTAATATCCTTGAGAAGAATCCATAGCTCTGTGTAAAATAGATTATACAGGTATTTTTTTAAACGTGGGCAGCTCAGTCCCAAGAGACTGCTGTAGCTATAGCAGCAATGTCATTAAAAAACAAACAAACATTGCATACTTAGCAAAAGAATAAACCTTTTGAAACGTCTTCAGTGACAGTAGAAAAAGAAAATCTGCATGTGATACAAAATTGGGGGTGGGAAGATCGTTCAAAAGAAGTTTACAACAAACTTTGGCACGCAAAATTACATGAAATGAAGCAAGAGTTTCTGGCAGGACTATTGAGCAGGTAACAGATAAGTACACAGTATCCGAGGCATACCGGATACCGTGGACTGCCAAAAAAACAAATCAGTGGGTTATAGATCAAATAAAGCCTGAACTGACCCTAGAAGCTAAAATAACTAAACTGAGGCAATCGTATTTTGGTGACATTATGAGAAGACAGTCACTGGAAAAGACAGTCATGCTAAGAAAAGTTGAGGGCAGCAGGAAAAGAGGAAGACCCAACAAGAGATGGATTGACTCTATAAAGGAAGCCACGGCCCTCAATTTGCGGGACCTTAGCAAGGCTGTCAATTGTCAAAGATAGGACTTTTTGGAGGACGTTGATTAATAGGGTCGCCATGAGTCGGAAGCGACTTGACAGCACTTAACACACACATCCAAGGCATTCATTCCTGAGCCATTAAAAAAAGAAACTCAAAATTGTCCAGACTAATCCAGAGTAGGATAACATTTTGCCACCACATCCTAGATCTGTCTATTCTGCAGCAAGTTCAATGGGACTTACTTCCAAATAAATGTTGTGTAGAATATTGAACCCTTAGATTCCTAGCTCACCCCACCTAGCACAGTTTAATAATACAATGCTTAGCACAGAAGAGTTCCTGCCAGTTTGGGGCTTACATCACTAGAGTCAGCGTAAATATGAAAAAGGATGGGAAATTCAGAGCGGGTTCAAACAAATACTGAACACTTGTTTGATGGGGGAGTGCAGACTGAGGTTCGGAGAAGTAGTGGGACACCATTTTGTTAGGAGGCTTTCTGGTTGAGACGAAGTAAGTCTTCTAATATGGAGCAGTGCAGTTAATTTGTAATTTTAAAGCAAGGGTCAGGAAAGGAAAAAGTAATTGGAAAATCGTGAGTGGGTGGAGTTTGGTATTATGTTATAGAGAGTATGTTCATAAATATAATTCATGTGTAATAAATTAATCAATAGAGGGTATTAATTTATAGTTGTAAATCATACATAGATATGTTCTAGGCTGTAGTATAAGGGTTGTAGTGTGTTGGACCCTCTCTGTCACTAGAATGGAGTATAGTGGTTAGAGTCTCCTACTGTGACCTGTGATTAAAGATTGGACCCTACCTCTGTCACTTACAGTGTTGGTACCTTAAAAGGGGGGCAAGTTTGTTACAGCAGCATCCAAGGTCATTCAAGTTACTTCTGTGTGCTTTAGATGTTTTGACAGTGTGTCTGGCAGGATGGGTCCAAAGAAGGAACTGCAAAAGAAGGGTGGGCCTGGCTGCCTGGCAGAACAACAGCCCCAGCGTGAGTTCCAGGGCAGTTGTCATCTGACAAAGAGGAAGATTCTAACATGGCCAAAGTGAGGATCAAATGGGATGGCTGCTCAACAGCCATGAGCTTCAACAGGGCAGGCAGCAGGTGTGGCATTGCTGCCCAGGAAGATGTCCAGGCAAGTGGCTAGTCGCTCTTCTTGTTGTTTAGTGACTAGGTTCACAGCTTTGGAGGCAGATCTGACAGTTAAGGCACCAGGAGCTGCAGAATCAGTGGAGCTGAGTGGGCCAGAGGTGGCAAGCTAGCTGCCCCCAATGTCATCTGGGGTTAGTGTGCTAGCAGCATCCTCAGTCCATAGGGGACAATCTAGCGAAGGAAGCATGTCAACAGCAAATGGGCTAGCTATGGGTGAGTGCCCCAAGGGTGATACGCAAACGCTGCCCACTCCCATAGAAGAGGGCAAGAAGGAAGGGGCCGAGTGGGTTGCTGGGCCATGGAGAGGAGTAAGAGGACCCTCTATGGACACAGCTGCCCTGGCCCCTACCTAAAGCACCTGACTTGGGGGGGGGTGCTAGTGGGGAGAAGATGAATGCAACCTTTTAGAGACTGATGCTAGGTGCCACACAGACAGCCATCCCTGGGCTTAGGTCTGCCAGCTCCAGGTTGGGAAATACATGGGGATTTGTGGGGTGGAGGCTGAGGAAGGAGGGGTTTGTGGAGGGGAGGGGCTTCAATGGGGTGCAATGCCATAGAGTCCACATTCCAAATTAGTCTTTTCTCCATATTCTGTCCTAACCGTGGCCTCTTGACCAGAGTACAGGTTGCTCATCAAAAGGATCAGATGTTGTGGCACACCCATTTCCTTTAAAACCAGCCATAGCTTTTCGTGAGCCACAGAGTCAAAAGCTTTGCTGTAATCTATCAAATACAAGCTGATTTTCTTCTGAAATTCTCTCGTATGCTCCAGTAACCAACGAAGATTTGCAATATAATCTCTAGTGCCTTTCTTTTCTGAATCCAACTTGAACATCAGGCATTTTTTGTTCCATATATGGTAACAGTCTTTGTTATAAGATTTTGAGCATCACTTTACTTGCATGAGAAATTAATGCGATGGTCCGATAGTTGCTGCAATCTTTGATGTCTCCTTTCTTGGGAATTGGAATGTAAATTGATCATTTTCAGTCTGTGGGCCATTGTTTTGTTTTCCATATTTGTTGGCATATTCTTGTCAAGATTTTGATGGACTCCATTTCTGTGGCTTGGAATAGCTCTATTGATATCCCATCTGCTCTTGGTGATTTGTTTCTCCCAATTGCTCTCAGTGCAGCTTTCACTTCACTGGCGGAGGATCTTTTGTGGCAGGAGTAGGGCAGTTTGATCAGGATAGGCAGAGTTAATTAGGAAGCACCCTGAGATGTCTGGCATTAAAGGGTCTGTGTGTCTAAAATAGATGATCCCGTACCTTGAGACTGGGTGTGCTGTGAAGGAGCATCCTTGGGGCTGAGCAGCATCTTTTGAACCTGGTAGGAGTCTTGTGGCACATCAGAGAAGTGGGATGAAACTTCACACCTTTGGGCACATATGGCTGTGCAAGCGGCGATAAGCAAGGCCAGTGGAAGTGCTGGCTAAGTTTGGAGCCATGGTGGAGCTGCCCAAAATGCATAGCAGGCAGATGCCAAGCAGAGCCCACCTTCAAAGTTGTCAGCTTATTGGAACGAGCAGTGACATAGATTAGCCATTAAATTAATTTAAATGATCATTTAAATCAAAACTAGTCTAACCCACATTCTGCTGTCTTGTGTCATTGGGTGGGGGGGGCTGCCAGGGCAAAAAGGAAGATCAAAAGAAACAAATTGGCAGAAAGAAAAAGTGAACTGAAACAAGAATTGAGAAAGATAAAAACTAAGAGATATTACATGCGTATGTGAAAGGTAAGCAGCAGCAAGTCATTTTTGATGATAAATAGCTTGTTTAAACCTTTTAAAACTCAAGCCACCCATTGCATTGACTTCCCTTTGGCTAAGATTCTAGATTTCTGTATTTTTAAAATGTACAAGGATGTCATTCTCCAATCCTCTGTAATTTTTTTATTAGCCTTGAGTATCTTTGTAGTGACATTTAAATCAATTTGCATCCATTAGAATTTGAAATTCATCTGTTCTCTAGGCTCTTAGCCTTTCTTGCAGGGACGTAGCATTGTACCTTGCATTTCAATAGATGAATGCACATCAGATACAATTAAACATAATGGGGTCTGAAGGCATCATGTATTTGAGTTAATCTGTATTGCTATACAGTAAAAGGCTATTAGAGACGATGGACATGTTCAGTAGCCAAGATGAATTTTGTCTGGAAAAGGTATGGGATTTCCCCTCCATAATTTCAACTTAACATATTGGTTAATAGTAAATTTGAAGGCAGAAATCTGTCATTAAGCAACATGGATGATAAAATAATTTTAAAATAAGATCTTCACCGAGCAAAACTCCTTAAGAAGAAGAAGAAGAGTTGGTTTTCATATGCTGACTTTCTCTACCATTTAAGGGAGACTCAAACCGGCTTACAATCACCTCTTCTTCTCCCCACTACAGACACCCTGTGAGGTAGAAGAGGCTGAGACAGCTGTGACTAGCCCAAGGTCACCCAGCTGGCTTTGTGTGTAGGAGTGGGGAAACAAATCCAGTTCACCAGATTAGCCTCCGCTGCTCATGTGGAGGAGTGGGGAACCAAACCTGGTTCTCCAGATCAGACTCCACTGCTCCAATGTTACCCAAAATGCTCTTTCAATGGGGAAATTAGCTGAGCAATCGGAAACTACAATATTTATATAGCGGGAATCAACCTATGTATACCACAGCCGGTAATCTGTGACCTTTGGAATAACGACAGAGGCAAAAGGATTCCAAATTAAGAGAGTTTATGTATTCAAGCATTCAGTGGTGCAACACAAACATACATTCAAAAGAGCCTAGGAATAAAAGGTGGTAGGAAGAGACTTTTGCCATGTGGCAGGCAGATGAGGGGGTATACTGCACCTTTCTTGTAGAGGAGTTGTCCGTCCTGAATTCCATGCGGCTAAAGGAGGGGGAAGGGGTATGGATTTCTGTGGCTTAACCAGCAGGCCGGAAAGCTGGGTGGTCTGGTCTTGCTACCCAGCCTGGCATAGTGGCAGTCAGTATGGAAGGGGAAGGCTAAAAAGGGATCGTATGGACTTTCAGGACTCAGTTATACTCTTTTTTGGGAGGGGGAGGGTGATTGTATTACCTTCCTGGTTCCCAAGCTAAAACAAAAGGCTTAACAACCGGCTGAGAGGTGGTGTGGTGACAATTTGGACATCTATTCTGATTCCAGTGGCTTGTGCAACCCCAGAAGAAACCAGGAGTCTCGCTGATTGGCTTTAACGATCTAAAACAATAGGCGCGATCTTGCTAACGTCCGGGGATCGTTATCTCAATGTCTCTGAATGGCTTTGCTTAACCAGTGTCCGATGATGCAAGGGGGGGGGTGTTGGTGCAGGCTACATGCCTGGGCATCTCCCCTGACATGGCTTCTGCTGGAACAGAGATGCACAGGAAATGGAGTCCCTCTGGCTCACTGGAGAGGTTGACCTTGCCTCTGTTTCTCAGCTGCCGGCGGCTCAGGATACACAGGAGCGGCCGTGTCAGTTTCACTGACATGCAAAAGCCTTCCCCGTAGCGTTTAGGGGCTAGGCGTGCAGCTGGAACAGTGGTGGCTCGCATCTGTTTGGGTTGCCATGACCAGTCCTGGAGACTGGCACCCGTGGGGCTTACACCAACCACCGCTCTTAATCACTATACCATGTTGGCTCTCCATAATCTTTTGATTTAAAGATTCACCCTGTACAATACTGCATTGCAGCTTTTTCATACCATGGCTCATATCCTAGAAGGTGGTCTTGTGTGCAGGTACTGCATCCACCGCACCTCACTGCTGCTACCCCATTCACACAGGGCTTTAATGGGGCTATTTGAATAGGTAGTTATGCTGACCAACCGAGGGAGCTGCAACAAAGACTTTAGTAAGTAAAAGAAACTGGAAATGCAGCTTTGTACCCAGAGATCAGAGGACTACGAGAGGAGTTAACAGTTGTTAACAGTTTATTTCAGAATTGCTGTAATAAAGCCTACGTTCATGAAGCTGGGCCGCTGTTATCTTTGAACAATCCACTGAAATATGGTGTCAGAAGTTAAAGTACTTTTTTTGAACACACACACACAAAACCTCAAGCCCTACAGCTGTCAAGAGGCACCAGCCACTCAGAGGAACAATCCATGGCAGCTCAGCTAATTCCAGCCCCTGGGACTACAGACATGAAAGGTGATGTTTTCAATACCTGGATGTTTTTTAAGGTACAGTGAAAGAATTTTGAAATTGCTACAAGATTATATGGCAATGACAAGAAAGTCAAGCTTGCAAGTTTATTGTCTGTAATGGGGAGGGAATGTTACTTAACTTCAGCAGCATCTAGATGTACCAGCAGCAAACTGGGAAGATCCCTCCAAATTATTAGATGCATGACAAAAGAAGAAGAGATGGTTTTTATATGCCGATTTTCTCTACCACTTAAGGAAGAATCAACCTGGCTTACAATCGCCTTCCCTTCCCCACCCCACAACAGACACCCTGTGAGGTAGGAGGGGATGAGAGAGCTCTGAGAGAGCTGTGACTAGCCCAAGGTCACCCAGCTGACTTCATGTGTAGGAGTGGGGAAACCAACCTGGTTCACCAGATTAGCGTCCACTGCTCTTGTGGAGGAGTGGGGAATCAAAGCTGGTTCTCCAGATTAGAGTCCACTGCTCCAAACTACCACGCTTAACCACTATACCACGCTGGCTCTCTGGCAGTCTTTATCAGAACTTGAGATGATTTCCAAACAAAACAGCATGTTGGCAAAAGAGCCACATGAACCCTTTGGGGGAAAGACAGGATACAAATAATTTACAACAATAGTAGTAATGCCAGACATTTTGAAGAAAAAAATTCAAAGACACTACTGTAAAATGCTGTCTATGAAGCTGCAACATCCTGAAGCTCCAATGGGTACAGAATATACCAGAAAGTTTACAGTAGCATGGATAAACATAGCTTCCAGCCCTGAATCCCCTCTTCATTGGTATCTAAAATCTGTAAACTGATTTGAATTTAAGCATCTAAATAGGAATTAAAAATTTTATGGGCTGTTGTTTTATAACAGGTGGGCTATGGATGATATACAGAAAGCATAAGAATGAAGCCTGTGTTTTATCTGCACATTTATCCAGTTGCCAAGACTAAGATGACAACCCTGAGAGCTTTATAGGTATTTAATGAACCAAATTACTCAAACTGATGGCCCACTCAGCCCAATATCATTTTTGCAATGGTGGCTAGTTCTCAGTCTCTTCAGAGAAGTGTTTTAACAGCACATGGGATCAGCAAACACTCTCAGCCTCTATCAACGACTTCCAGCTTTTAAAAGCGAAGGTTTAGGGACACCCTCTTGAAGTGATATACACAGAGTGCCATAATTAATAGCTATTGATTTTACCCTGAAATACACTTGGGAAAGTTCCAGTCCATAATCCTAAATCTTTATAGACAATGCGCCTCATTGTGCAGCATGGAAGTGTTTGGGCTGTGCAATATGGGTACCATTACAAGTTTAACACTGGATTTGTCAAGATAGCTGACATTGCCCTGCACACATCTGTAATTGGAATCTTGCACTTACTAAAAGTGGTTCCATGCAGCCACTCAGGGACAATATGTTTGTTCAAGCATTTTTTTTAAAGGAAAAGGGAAAATCATTACATGATTCAACACTTTCCCCTACCAACTACTGCAAAGCCACAACAGAGAAAATCACAAGAGATTGCATCTATCTTTCTTATGGGATGAGAACTCCAAATGTTTACAGGCACACTATCCCATATTAAACTATTCCTTTCCACATTTTTAAATACGGATAAAGCACAAAGGACCAAATCTCATATAATAGCAATATATAAAATATCTAGATGTTTGGTTGGTGGAATATTTCAAGAGATCAGGTGAGTGAAATCAACCCAAAGTCAGAGAAATAGAAAAGTAAGACTGATAACTGGGCAAAAATAATAGTGTATCTGACAAGACTGTATTTAAATTATTATCATAACACACATAAATGTCCCAGCTAATATTTTAAAATTGTGGCAAAACTAAATTATGAAATGGATCTGGATAAAAAACTAACCAGATTAGCAGCTGATATAGCTTACAGATCCATGAAAGGAACAGGATGATTACTTACTAATATTAATGATCCCCCCACTTAGGGAGGACCTTCTAGCATTGACCAGACCCCAGGCCTTTTCCATCATGGCTCCAGCTCTGTGGAATAGACTGAATATATACTGAACAGACTTCAGTGAGATTCTGAATAGGCCTGCTTAGGGCTGTTGTTTAGGTTGGCATATCATGCTATTTCAGAACATCTAAAATATTATAGTTTAATTTTTTCTTAAATTGGGATGTTTATCTCAGCTTGAAGGGCTGTGAAAAAATAATGAGTCTATTCCCTGGTAAAAAGGTATAGCAGCATGAGAATATGATCCCTAGAAGTGAGAAAAATTCATTATAAAACAACGTACTGTATTTGACAGAGGCTAGTGACATTTGGATTCCTTTTGCTTATCAACTTTATTAATAGGTACACCAACTTTAAATTATAATACTAAAAAAAAATGTGTACACCTATAATTGAACCACCCACCCATACATAGTTAGTTTTAAAAAACTGTTCCTTGGATGAGTCATTTTACCAAGCTCTTACTGGAATTGATTTTCAATTCAAATTACCTCCACTGGGGTCATCCAGTCAGCCAAAGATGGTACAGCCATTATCTTTCTGCATTCTCAGTTCTGGAATACTTCTTTCTCAATTTGTGTGAATGGAAATTAGCATTTTATTGCTTTTGTAAGAGGACATTTAAATCAAATAAGCACTTTAATACAAGAAAAAACCAAAAGCTGCCAAATAAATGAAGAGCTAACTGAAGACAATTAAAATACTTTCTTGGTTATAGAAGCAACTCCAAAGGCACGGCTCAGGATTTCCTGCTCTGTCACATGGATGCTTAGAGATGACAGCAGTTATCTACAGGGATCATTTAGCTTACATTGTCAAAAGAGCTGAACAAGCAGGTGTAGCACCATAAAGGCAGCCAAGCCCCCAGTGGGATGGGGAATTCTCTTCCCCCAGCTCCTGTTGCCCACCAAAGCTTCAAGAGGCAGTGGGAGGGAACAAAGGCTGCATTGCATGCAACACTACATTACTTCTGGTAAAAACTCAGAACTGGCATAAGATAGCTCAAGGAATCACCAGAAACTCTATGGTTTTACCATAGAACGTCTGGTAATCCCTACAGCTACCTGTTGTCACTTTCAGGTTTTTACCAGAAGTGGTATAAACATGCTTTCAACACTGCCCCCTACCATGTCCCTACCCCCAACCCTCCCGCTGGTTGCCAGGCTCGGCCTGGCAGCCCTACCTGTCATCAAACATCAAGAGATGGTCACAGTGCAGGTAAGCAAAGCCACTACTCAAGGCAATCTTCAGTTTGACAGCAGGTTTTCATAAGGGGGTGGGTTATTTGGAACCAGCCGAAGTTTCAACCAAGGCAGCTCTTCTGAAGGAGAAAGCTGTTTAGTAGCCTATTTTATATCAGAATAATCTTTATTTTTAGTGTTTTCCCCTAACTGAATTTTCTTCCTATGTCTGAAGAATTCAGATGACAGAAAAGAGAACTAGTACTAAAGAGATATGCTCTTTTTATGCCATTAAAGGTTTTTGACTTTGACTTTTGTACTAAAGAGCTAAGATTATGTTTTGTTGAAGTGCCTTAGCAGTTGAGTCTAAATCACTGCCACATTCATGCTGGAAAATAATTTTTCATCTTGGTCCGAAAATCAGAATGACCCATCAGGCATAGGGAACTGCACTTTTTTCTTGTATGGGCTTGCTTGCTCAAAGCGTACATTTACTAATTTATTCCTTCCCCTCCATGGGCATTTGGCATTGTGTACCTTCTTTTCTTTTCCTCTTTCCTTCGAACATCACCTGTATAATGCAGTTCAGTTTGTTAGGAATATTTAACCATGAAAGATCCTGCCCAAGGCAGCAGGTTAAGTTAGATAATCTAACCAAATGCTCTCCATCTCTATTTATTACTTTTCTTAGGCAATAAAATTATAGGCACACAAAATTATCAGGATAGCACAGCTATTGTGTGCCTTTGCATGGGGAAGAAAGACTTTTGTGCTTTGTATTTGTTACACAAAGACTGTTTTTTATTCCAAAATATGTGGTGGGCTTGTGTTCTTGGAATCAAGTCCTAGGCTCAGTATGAGAGAAGTCAAAATGATTGACTGATCAGTGTCACACCAGTTTTACAGACCTTAGAGTAACATCCCACTCATATCCATCGTCACTCATTTCAGGATGCCTGAAAGCAACATTCTGCTAGGTTAGATGAAGCAGAGATAGAAATGCCATGAGAATATTGAAAACATTTCAATTCCTTCTTATTTATTAACCTTGCCACACAGATGCCATTGAAGTGAAAAGATAAGGTGGAATAAGAGATAGTAAAATAATAACTCCAAACTAATTACAAGGGTCTACTCTGTCACCCTCAGGGTATTTAATCTGCTCCTTAGCTTATAATAAATGTCCATATGGTGTGTCAGTACATTTACAGCTGAAGGGGGAACCGCTTACTTATAAATTTAAAAAATAGCATAACCAGGGCTTCTCTTTGAAGTATATATCATTGTTTGCACATGTGCTGTTCTCCCATATCACTTCAATTACAGTGTAATCCTAAACACATTTACTCAAAAATAAGTCCCACAGAGGTCAATTGTACTTACCTCCCAATAGGATCAAAGTCTTTCTGCCCCATCCTATCACTTTTGTGTTTGAAGTACATTTTATGTGATCAGAGTCCATATTCTCTCTCTTTTCTTACTACCAAGCCAGTTCTTTTGGTATTTTTGGGATATTTACTTTTTTTTTAAGGTAGATGTTTGCACAAAGAGATTTGTGCCCTTACATATACCACTTGCTCAGGTGGGTGATCTAAATTCTAAATCAGAAAGCCATTGGCACAACACAGTAGTGGCCAATAACTTGGATATCAATACTGCTGATCAATACTGCTGATTTAAAGCTCTGAAAGTTAATACGGAAAGCCACAACATCAGATGAGATGTTTTCAGACATATAAGCCACTGGTTCTTGTAGGTCCGTGTTGGCGAACCTATGGCACGCGTGCCACTTCCGGCATGCGTAGCCATCTTTGCCGGCACGCGTGGGTGAGCTCCAAAAGGCCTCCTGGGTCGTCTGTGCCCCTCCCTCTCTCAGCTGAGCTCCGCCCCCCACCGTGTGTGCGTCGGCGGGTCAGCTTCCTGCCTCGCACGCACGCGGCTGGCTTCTTCCTCTTCCCCCCCTCTTGCCCCGCAACAGCTGATAGGGGGCGGGGAGGCCAGCAGCAATGAGGCGGGGCCTCCTCCTCTAGGCTCCAGAAGCAGCTCCTCCTCACCGCCTTCCTCCTCCTTGTCCCCCTCAGGCGGCTCCCAGCAGTCCAGCTCCAGGCTGCCGCCGCCATCGTCCTCCTCCTTAGGCGCCTCTCCCCCGGCCGTTTTCACCTTCCTCCTCCTGGCGCTCGTGGAGGGCCAGGCGGCCCCTCAACAGCCGCGCATCCGCCAGAGAAAGGCCTGCCATCTCCCGCCGTCCTCCCCCTCTCCCTTGTTCGTGCTCGTCCCTGACTCCTGCGGTAAGCTTGTGGGGTAGCCGGAGCCACCCTCGAGTCCTCCGGCTTGGGCGTGGCTGCGTGGCCTCTGCCTTCTCCCTCCCCGCCCCCTAAGGTCGCCCGCAGGCTGGCGGGGTCGCAAGTGTTGGCACGCTCGCCCTCGCTCTCGCCGCCCCCTCCTCCCCTGCCCCCGACAGCAGGTGCCCAATGCCGCCGCGCTGGGGCCCAACGTCTCCGCCATCCCGCGCCGTCGCCTCGCCACCTCCCCAGAGCTGCAGGTAAGGGTGGGGAGAACTTCGGGTGTGCATCCTGGAGCAAGTCCTGGGTGGGGCTTGAGGCCTGACCCAGGACACTTCCTTCCTTCCTTACATCCTTTCTTCCCCAGTTCCTTCCTTCTCTTTCCTTTTCCAGTTCCTTCCTACTTTCCTTCCTCTTTCTCTCTTTCTCTCTTTCTCTCTCTCTTTCTCTGTCCCTCCCCCCTTTCTTTCTTCCTTCCTTCCCCAATTCCTTCATTCTCTTTCCTCTCCCAGTTCCTTCCTTTCTCCATCCCTCCCCCTTCCCCTACTAGGGCTGCCAACCTCCAGGTGGTGGCTGGAGACCTGGCAACCCTAGCAATAATGTCCAGTATTCAGGTTAAATTGTTGTGTTGGCACTTGGCGATAAATAAGTGGGTTTTGGGTTGTAGTTTGGGCACTCGGTCTCTAAAAGGTTCACCATCACTGTTGTAGGTTATCCGGGCTGTGTAACCGTGGTCTTGGTATTTTCTTTCCTGACGTTTCGCCAGCAGCTGTGGCAGGCATCTTCAGAGGAGTAACACTGAAGGACAGTGTCTCTGTTTGAGCATATTGTGATTCCACCACCTCCACTCAGATGAAGGAAATGTATCTTGTTATATTCTGACCCAAACTTAGGAAGATAAGGAATCGAGAAACCCTTTATTAGCATAAGTTTGAATATGGCACATGAGAGGTTGAATTGTTAACACAGAACTGTGTTATTTTTCTCCTTTGGGAGAAAAGATCAAGTCAGGTTGTTAGGGAGGTTTCAGGTTAAAACTTGGCAGGTGAAAAGGCAACAGGAAGGACATACAACTATATACAATAGATAGTTTGTTATAAGAATGCAGCTGTTCTGTTTTATCGACAGGTGTTTGTAACTGTTGAGAGAGAGATCACTTGGCAGTCGCTCCTTAGAGGAACAGCCATAAGCTTCTTTGATACAAAATATCTAAGAAGCAGGACCAATACACACAGGTTCCAGTTTTCTTTCTTTAAACCTTGATAGGAATCACCCCCTTTTCCTTGGAGCTATTTCCCTCAGGGAGGGACTACTGGATTCACTTCTCTCACTCAGGATCCTTCTCGGTCCTACACAACTCCCTTCCTTCTCTGGCGGCCAGCCCCTAACTGCCACTTTCAACTGTCAGCCTCCAACTGTCACTCCCAACTGTCAACAGTATAATTGTTTTTGGACCCCCATCAATCAAGGTTCCCAAACCAGAACAACACATCAGCAGTTCTGTGGTCCATCACAAAGCATATGAATAACTGGGATAACTGGGGTTTTTTAAATTAAACACACAGAGAGGGAGAATACTGCATTGTAAGTGGACCAAGACCAATCATACAGGGAGGTGATTTCAACCCCATCTAGCAAAGGCTGAAACCCTAATCAACATCATCACCCTCGTGTCAGGTTTTAGCTTCAGTTCGTTCAATCTCATTGCACCCATCACTGATTCCAGGCTCCAGATAAGCACAGCGACAGTCTCCTTAGTATCAGATGAAAAAGAAGCTGAGCTGTAGGTCATCCGTTTTTTTGCTGACACCTTCCCTCACACTTCCTGCTGTTTCCCACAGATGAAAGATTTCGTAGGAGAAAAGACAGAGCTCTCTGAAACCTCACATTTTGATGGCTGATGGGAATAACAGCAACACCTTCTGGACCCTATCCTCCAGGAAGAACCAGAACCACCATAACATAATTCACAGTGGGTCGCCGTGTTAGTCTGCCTGCAGTAGTGGAAAAGGGCAAGAGTCCAGTAGCACCTTAAAGACTTACAAACATATACACCTGGACAAAAAAGACCGGACTTTAAAAATAATAGAAGTGATGGAAAAACAAAAACTCACAGCAAGAATAAAATAAAAAGGAAGCATGCCGTTTATGGGTGATAGAGAGAAACGGAGGGTTAAACAGGGATTTAAATGATGACTAGTGAACTTTGTAATTATTAATCTAATCCTTTTACTTTAAGAACGGTTTTGATATAAAATCTGTTACTATATATGAAATCAGTAATAAACACGTATTAACTGTATTGAATTAAATAATTTAGAATTAATTTAGTAATCAAGTTAGATGTATTTTTTTGGATTAGAATTTCTATACAAAAGAATGGATAAATTTATAGCAAGATGGAGGAAGATGAGGGGGAAGTCTTTTATTTGAATATCTTTTTATTATTATATGATTATGCTTTTCGACGACGCTGTTAAAGTTTTCTTTTGTATTGTCTATGAAATGAATGTGTTGTTGAAAAGTTCCTGTCAGTAAAATATTGTGAAAATAATACAATTTTATGGGGGGGAAAAAGACTTACAAAAATATTTTCTGGTAGGGTATGAGCTTTCGTGAGCCACAGCTCACTTCTTCAGATATATATATATCTCATCTGAAGTTGTGAGCTGTGGCTCACGAAAGCTCATACCCTACCAGAAAATATTTTTGTTAGTCTTTAAGGTGCTACTGGACTCTTGCCCTTTTCTGCCACCATAACATAGTATCTATCATCTGTAAGCATTTTTTTTTAAGTTAAAATGCTTTAACACTAGGTGTGCTTGTAAGCATTACTTCCCTGGTATTCTTACTGAACTCACACAGGTGCTTCGTTTATTTTATTCCTTACTTTCCCCCTCTCCACTTTGTCTCTGGGGCTATAGTAGGTTATTGGTGTGACTCTCTTGTGCTCACAGAGAACTCAAGAGAGCAAAACCTAAAGCAAGATGCTCACCAGGAACAACCCCAGTTCTGTAGCTGTTCAGAGAAAACTCCAATACAAAACTTTATATAAAGAAGTTTGCTAACCAATGCCAAACAACTACTTGGATGCTCCATGGTAAGAGACAATTATTTTATGCCCTTGTTGCAAGCCACATTTGTATTCAGTTTTTGATTAGTTAGCCCTGCCAGTGAATATACTCATAATGAGACCGTGCCATTTACTTAACACAGTTTTATTCCTTTCTCAAAACTGTCATTAAAATGCCAACAACAATAAAGTGCTCTTGACAGCACCATCAATCAAAACAAGTGTTTTGTTTTTAACATTAATTTTATGGCAACAAGCTGAGGGCAAATCTATCACATTTATCATTTGTTTAAAAAACTTTGATCAGATGGCCTGTTGACTTGGTATAAAAGAGTCCTGAGATGAGGAAGTACAACTTATCACTTCACCAGTCCATTTTCTGTGCTTCCTACTGTATGACCTTCTACAAAGAACTCTATTTCTGTGCAATTCTGATAAACTGTATTTACATTTCATTTATTACAGTCATTTGACCAGCAATATAAAAATACAGCGGTGCATACCATAAGCCTTACCAACAAAAGCAAGGCAGATTTAAGGACAAACCAAATAACACTATTAGAATAAAATATGACCATTAATAAAATAAATGTTAAAAATTACTGCTGGGATTTTCAAGCCCTACATATTAACATGCAGTATCTAGCAACATATCTCGAGATCTGGGGATTATTGCCTGCTAACAGGTGGTCCAATTTGATTTTGTCAGATTCTCTCGAGAATTTCTTTAGCAAAGGATCAATCATTTTACTCCTAACTTCCTTGGAAAAAGTACACCGTAAAATCATATGTTCGATCGTTCCCAGCTCTTGAAGCAAGCATGGGCACTTTCTTTCTATGAAAGGGATCTTCTTGAATTTGCTTTTGAGTACCGCAGAGGGGAGTGCTGCACACAAGGCAAGGGTGAGAGCTCTCCTAATGTTATTGGATTCCAATATAGCCAAATAGGCCGCTGGAGCGATCACATATTTGGCACTCAGAGGGCATATAAAATCTGGTGTTCTAGCGATATTGGCTTGACGCTCAGTATCCTTGATCCTCTGCCTGATCAGTAGAGTTGCCAACTGCCAGGTAGTAGCAGGAGATCTCCTGCTAATTCAACTGATCTCCAGCCGATAGAGATCGGATCACCTGGAGAAAAATGGCCGCTTTGGCAATTGAACTCTATGGCATTGAAGCGCCTCCCCAAACCTCGTCCTCCTCAGGCTCTGCCCCAAAAATCTCCTACCGGTGGCGAAGAGGGACCTGGCAACCCTACTGATCAGCTGTTTTGCTTGAACCAGCCCACTGCTTAGAAGGGTTTGGGAGGATAGGCCTAAATTCCTGACATAATTTAAAACAGCCCCTAGCCACTTTGATTGGTTAAACCGTATTCTGCATAAGGGTGATAAAAACATACCTACCCTGCTGGGATGTTGTAAGAATAGAATGTGTGTCAGGCTTCTCATACGTTTCAGAGAAAGAAACTCCCAGAGACCCCCTTATCATTAGAACTGCAATGAGGCCTACCTCCCATCGGCTTCCTTTCTGTCCCAGCAACCCGGTATGCCATAATGGCGTATGGGACCAAAGCTAACAGGGAATAGCAGGGCAGTGCTCTACCAAGGTGAACTAAAGTTTCCAGGGCTCTGTGTAGAGCTTTTGGATGCTGTTAAGGCAGAGATGGGTTGTTTGCATTCCTCCGGCCTCAAGGTGAAGTTGGAAAACAATAGGGAGTAAATGAGTCTCCCTGACATCCTTAATGAAGCACTCCAAGCAGACATCTGGGACTGATAGCACAACGCCTTAATCCCATTAGCAGTCAGAGTCCATTCATAGAACTCTGACCGGTCCTTTTAATTAGCTAATTTACCCTTCTGATTGGCAATGGGAGATTTGATGGGCTGTGCAGATGTTTTAAAATGTTGATTTGGCAGCAGTGAGGGAAGTGTAGAATTTCAATTTATTTGATTTAGTCATTCACAAGATATATAAAGAATATGGGAGCACCAAAAGTATTACAGCTTTAATTAATACTTTAGTTATCTATATAAGCCAGTAGAGAGAAGTATATCCTAACAAAGGTTTATTTATGCTAAGACTTTTGTGCAAGTGTAAATTACATCATTGACTGGTACGAAAAGGTACAGAAAAACAACGTGAGCTCATGGGGGCGTGTATATCACGAGACTATACAGACTGCATCATGATATTTGAGGAGACAAAGGGCTCGAAATTGTATAAAAACTGAGATGAGAGGCGGGACATTTTTGGAAGAGTCCTATTTTCCAGTCATGAGGCTCTTTCCTTGCTAGCAAAATAAATATCCTCTCGCTTCCAAAAAGACCTGAGTTGTTTCCATTCCTTGGTTGAATCTGGCCAGAGAGTGGAGTGGGGTGTTTTTTGGGTTTTTTTTGCATCCTACAGCAGCTGCCTCCATGGCACAAGGATCTTCACTGTGCAACTGACAGTAAGCTGTGGCAGCCGTTTTGTGACTGGCTCCACCTCCTGCAGCAGCTGTTTGGTGGCAGCCGTTTGGCGGCTGCGCCCACCACAGTATGTCAGAAATCCAAGGTCCCGCAGCTCAAAAAAGTTGGGGATCCCTGGTCTAAATGAATAAACATCTCATCACAGTGATACAGCAGCTCTTTGCCAATCTCCCTTTGATTATTAAATGACTGCAAGTTGAACAATCATTACCAAAGCACAATTCTCTTTGAAGGATTATTTTGAAAGAAAAATCTTCCACACTATGACAGCTACTATCTAAACACTCCCAGGTGCCAACAAAAAGCACCTCAGAGAAGCTGTTGCACGTGGTGAAATGAATCTTCACGCTACAAGTAACCAAGGTAAAATGTCTTTGGACAGAAAAATGTTTAATTTGCACTCCGTTGATGTCCAGGAGTGAATCACTTCAGCAAAAAAAGCAGGTGTTAAACTTGATTTACTGGCAAGGAATCTTCTGGCTGGGGAAGAAACGCCATGGAAATTGTAATGGATGGGTTATCTGAGAAATAATAGGATCTTCCAGAGCAACAGAGCACAGTGGGCCCAGAAAATGAAAGGCAATGGAAAATTCAGGAAGAAGGATATGATCGGATAGTGGTTTAAAAAACTATCGGGGGAAGAAGAGAAGAGACTTCATGGGGACTGCTGGAAGAACAATAACTAGATTTCGGTAACCAAGCTTACGTGTCTCTTTGTATCATTAGATACAAGTTAGATGTAGTATGAAAGGGATATCTTTATTACAATGTTCATATTTTACTTTGCTCAGAATGCTATAGATGTGGATCTTTGACAATACTGGGTTTTGTTTTCTAGTCAGGACCTGCCTAGTAAAAAAAAAATCATTTAATCCAGTCACTATGATTGCGGTCTTTTGCAAACCCCCAAGTTTTGGGTCATGCTACCAGGGCAAAATTAAGGCAGATAGAAATATAACCCTCTCCTGGTTATTTAAATAACAATTGGGTCTACATCAGAGTAACGAGAGATAGACAAGAATTTCCTGAGGGAATTAATTTTTAAGAGGCCTTGAGAGGCTTCAATTGGTGGGAATTTAAACCTTCAGACCTCTGTGTCCTTGTTGTGGCGGAAGTGGTTAAATTGTTTGCTCATTGAGTGTGAGAATAGTAAAGCTGGGAGGAAGGAGGCATCTTCAGTGGGGTGGGGTTGTGACCTTGGCCATCACGATAAAACGGGGAAGCCTTCAGAGACTACTTTACTACTCTGGATCCCCAACTGTTTATTACTCATCAGTCCAGAGGGTCCACTGATGCGAAAAAACAGCTGGCTGAATGGCAGCAGGTTAGAGTGTGGCTGAAAAGTCTCAGTTCACATTTGGAACATTGCACACAGGCCAAAATCCAGCAATCCATCATTGGAAGTCTTGTGCCGGCAGATTTGATTTTGCCATGTCTCTGTCCCCTAGCAGTGCCAAAATAAGAACATAAGAAAGGCCCTGCTGGATCAGACCAAGGCCCATCAAGTCCAGCAGTCTGTTCACACAGTGGCCAACCAGGTGCCTCTAGGAAGCCCCCAAACAAGACGACTGCAGCACCACCATCCTGCCTGTGTTCCACCGCACCCAATAAAATAGGCATGCTCCTCTGATCCTGGAGAGAATAGGTATGCAGCATGACTAGTATCCATTCTAACTAACAGCCATGAATACCCCTCTCCTCCATGAATATGTCTACTCCCCTCTTAAAGCCCTCCAAGCTGGCAGCCATCACCACATTTTGGGGCAGGGAGTTCCACAATTTAACTATGCGTTGTGTGAAAAAATACTTCCTTTTATCTGTTTTGAATCTCTCGCCCTCCAGCTTTAGCAGATGACCCCATGTTCTAGTATTATGGGAGAGGGAGAAAAACTTCTCCCTGTCCACTCTCTCCAAACCATGCATAATTTTATAGACCTCTATCATGTCCTTCTACAGAAGGAAAGATGATTTCCAGGGTTGCAGGACCCATGTCAACTAACAGCCACATGGGTTGGGGAACTGGGATGCCCATCTGTCCTCATCACAGAGCAGCACTTGTGGAAGAGAAGGAAAGGGTGATTTCATCCCTTTCTCCCTCTTCTCTGCCCTTTCTCCCTCAACCCACATACCTGTTAGTCTGAGTGGGTCCCTCAGTTCTAGGAATCATCTTTCTTGGGATCACAAGGACTGCAGAGGGGAAGAAACATGGGTAATAGCTATGCTTCTTCCACTGATAACTGCACTGGATGGAGCCCATAGCCCTTTTGGTTCCTGGCACTTTGATCCAAAATATCTCTCTACTGGTAAAATTTTATTTTAAATTTATTTAAGTTATGCTCCTGTGCCAAATTGTTCAACTGCCCAGAGTTATAACAAAAGACCAATAATATCTCTGTGATAATTTAGTGCATGAGACCTGATAATTTAGTGCTTGATTTCTAAGGCTGTGAAAAATTCCAAAAGCAACCAGGTTACTCTGTTGTAGCAAAAGAGCAACAGACTCCAGTGACACCGCTAAAAGACCCACAGTTCAGTGAGACCCCCCATGGTTTTTATATGTTCTGTTCTCACATCTCTAAAGCATTTTTGGTAACATCTCACAGGACTGGGAAAGAGTTCCATCTGGGATCCACTAAGTCAAAGACAGTACTGAGCTGGACAGACCAATGTCTCTCGTAGGTTATCCGGGCTGTGTAACTGTGGTCTTGGTATTTTCTTTCCTGACGTTTCGCCAGCAGCTGTGGCAGGCATCTTCAGAGGAGTAACACTGAAGGACAGTGTCAGAGAGACCCTGTCCTTCAGTGTTACTCCTCTGAAGATGCCGGCCACAGCTGCTGGCGAAACGTCAGGAAAGAAAATACCAAGACCACGGTTACACAGCCCGGATAACCTACGAGAACCAATGAACTCTGACCGTGAAAGCCTTCGACAATATTTAGACCAATGTCTGATTCGTTATAAGGCAGATTCATATGTTCAATGACGATGAGCTTTTTGTGACACCAGCATTTATTAGTTAAAAGTGTAAAATGGTCAATTATAAACATAATAAGGGACTACATAGGTGATATAAGGCCATTAGCAGAAGGTTTTTTAAGACAATGTAAATGAAGAGAACAGCAGAGATTAGTTCCAATAAAGAATATATACCAATAGTATATGCCAGTAAAGCACGGGTGGGGAATGTCAGGCCTGGGGGCCGTTTAAGGCCCGCAAAATCATTTGGTCTGGCCCTTCATGGGTCCTGGCAGATCACTAGCTCAGAAGGATCTAAGACTGGCGATTAGCCCCCTCCCACAGACAGGAATAGCCTCTATTCAAGGCGGATGTGAGTTTGTTTTGCCGAGAAAAGGAACCTTCTTTCCCCCTTGCAGAAGAGTCGTTAGCTATGGAGCTGCTAGGACCACCCAAGAAACTGTGTCAACCCTTTCCCACCTGGGTTATGGAGAAACATATTGGTCAGCTAATTTTTAAGTTGATAATGTTGTATGGCCCTCAAATGATGTTATAAATATTCAAATGGCCCTTGGCTGAAAAAAGGTTCCCCACCCCTGCAGTAAAGAAAAGAATATATTCCAAAAAGTGATCATTCAACAAGTACTTTTGAAAACCTTTACCATTGCTAACATATATCGGACATTGAACGAAGGTTTTCTTTCCATGCATACTGTTCTGGCTAATGCCGTAAAAATAAATTCATTCTTTCATTCATTCCATGCAAACATATTTTCAGCTCTAATACTGTAACGCAGTTGTAGATCACTAACCAATTCTCTTTTCAAAATGACTGTATCCTCCAGTAAATTTATCAGATAGACAGAGCAGAATATATCTACAGGTACGTGTGACACCATTTCTGATGAACAGTAAGGTGTGTAAATATATCTCACACTTCCAGATACACACCGCGCTGTGCACAGCGTGTTTTTAAGCATGATTTATTTGGATCAGGAGACCTAACCGGCGGTTCCCTAACAGCTGCAGCAAAGATGTTCCTTCTCAGTTTCATTTACCTGGAGGCAAACACAGCTGGATGGCAGTGCAAGTACTCAAAGAACTATCCTGAGAATATGGCTGCAGAAATAGCTGGAAGGCTTGAAAAATAAAAGGAAAAAAATGAGAAGAAGTAGTACATTAAAAAAAATTACAGTGGATTTTTTTTCTCTGATAGGACTGAACATCAAGCAAGACTGACTGTACTACAACCAGAGACCACAAGCCAAGGCAGAGCTAAGCACCATTAATATCATTAATTTCAATTAATTTAAATGTGCATAAATTGGGCTGGATTGTGACCAGACTATCCTACATCTTCAATTTCCATAAATACTTGTCTAAGGCTGCCATGGGATTTACTCAATTGGATTATTTTTAACTGCAATTTATAAACCATGCTTAATTCAAGTGTGTGGCAAAAGTGTATAATTTAATAATTAGATCCCTTAGCATAACACTCAAATAGAGCATGCTTCTTTGTTTGGAACCCACCCTTCACCTTCGGCGCCTCCGCTTAATAGCAGAAGAATAGTTCTTGCCATCACTGGAGAGAAATGTATCTACAAAACAAGTGCAGGGGAGAAGTCCTATACAATGAAATTAATTACCTAACCATTCAAATTATGGTCAACTGATGACTTCACTTTTCAGTGCTGCAATTTAATGTAAAGTTATTATCAGAATCGTCATTGCCTCTGGCTTGATAATTATACAGACCAATATCAACAGGGAAGCTTGCCTCTTATTTCCTTTGGCATAGATTTTTCTTGCTTATGAAAACATTCTGTTTACAGACTTTCAAAAGGCCATATTACACAGTTGCTTAATTTAGTGCATTGTTTTGGGCAATTCCAACTTTTTATTAAGATTAAAAAACCACTGCATAAAACTTAGTTTCCATTTATATCTTCTAGATGCCAGTTTAGACTTTTTCCCGCTTTATTCTCCGCCTGACATATCAAGGACTGTTCCACTGGTGAAATATACTTTGCCATATAATCTTAAAGTAGCCAAAATGACAAGTGAGCTACTGAGCATGTTCGAAGGATGGCTATTAAGCTGCTATCTTTTAAAGTTGTCAAGTACTCCACAGATTGAAACTGATGGCTGCCAAACAGCTGTTTAATGTGGAAGTCTATGGTCTATGCAGTCAGTGCTGGCTCACTTACCATTCTCATTTGAAATTTTGGAACCTAATTGGATGGCAGTACCAATGCATTTGGAAAGTGCCATGCAGAATAGTAACAAATGGTAGTCATCCCCTACTTCCTCTGGAAGAACAAAATTATTTTGCAGGCGTTACACCATCACAGCTCTATTCAACATGGATAAGACTTTTTAAAAAATCGCACCATTCCACAGCAAATAAAGTCAAGTTGATTTTAGCAAACATGAGACTCACAATAATCAGGTGTGGGAAGGGGAAGTGATGATTGGTTTTGGTGCAATAGTAACATGTCCCAAGGCTGAACCTTTCTGCAAAGCAAATTTGGATTAAATACCAGGAGACACGGGAAGTAAGAATGGACGGGCAATTAAACAAGTTGTTAGAGGAAGCTGCAGTAATTGAAATTCAGTGAGTAATTTGTTAGCAGGCGCTGAAATGATAACGGCGAAAAATTGGAAATGCACTTTAAAAAAAACCATCAGTGGAGAAATGGCATGGGAAGATTTGGGATGTTTTGTAAATTAAATTCTTTGGTTAAGGCAAGATCGTGCAGCGATAGAGCGATGATTAATTTCTGACTGTTTGGAAAAGATTTATAATACACTGAAATGGGAAGTAGCTATGGCATAACATATGTGCATAGATAATGTCAATGTTGTGAAGCATAGTATTTCCCTATCATGGGTTCACTGAAAATGCCTATTATATATTGTTATTTCAATTGTACGCTACCATTATTGTTGTACATTTTATAATTTAAAATAAATGTTTTAAAAGGTAGAATCTCCTATCTAGAAAGCTCCTGAAAGAAGGCTGGGGGAACTTATATTAGTGATAGTGAGAGCCCAGGGAATCCAGGGTAAACAAAAGGACATTCTGTGTCCTTTCCAAGTCCACTACAGAAAATGTTGTGGGGTAGAGTCAAAAGCCTGGATGTACTTGTGTATGTGCAAAGAGGTCTAAGGACAAATATCCACATACGTCACATGCACATGCCAGCACAATATGACATTTTGCACACACGTATGTTAACCCATCTTTCTTTGAAATAAAACTACAAATAAATAAATTCACAGAACTTTAAAAAGTAGTTTTTAAAAAGTTATTCCACTTACCGGTACACATTAGAAGTGCAATCCTGTGTAGAGTTACCCGAGTTGAAGCTCACTGAAATCAATGGTCTTTGACTGGAGTAACTGTGCACAGGGTTGCACTGTAAAAAGAAAAAGTTGATTATTTTCTGCCCTTCTACCACTAGAAAAGGGAGTAATTTTTGCCAATTCTCCCCTTCCACAGCAGACCCCCCTACCATCTCCCACAATCTTCCAGGGGGCTCACTGATCCCTGAAGGCATTATTTTGGGGCAGGGGAATGGCAGGCTCTGGCAGAACAAAGGAGGCAGGAAAGTTCACTTCTGCAAGCACCACTTCATTGACACTGGCATTAATGCTATCTAAATTACTTGATATTTTAAAAGATTTTCTAAAAATTGACTGGACGTTTTGCTATTTTTTGAAGTGTTTTAAGATAATCCCTGAAACCCTGACAAGGTAGGGGTAATGCTGATTGGGAAGGTCAAGGCCCTGGACAGGGGCTTTCCCACTTTGGGTGGGGTGCAATTGTTTCTAGCTGACTCATTTAAGAGCGCTGGGGTGATTCTGCATCTAGCTTTATTGTTGGAGAAGCAAGTATCTGCAAAAAGGGTGTTCTACCAACTCCACTCAGCTTGGAAGATGGCCCCCAGCTGTACAGATTCATGCTATGGTTATCTCAAGGCAAGATTACTGTAAAGCACTCTACAGGGGTCTGCCCTTAAAGACAACTCAGAAACCACAGTTGGTTTCTATTCGATGCTAAGCAAAATCTACATATCATTCCCACTCTGGGACATTCCATTGGTAACCAATCAGGTATCTTTCTCACTTCAAGGTTTTAACTGTCTCTTCCAAAGCCCTTCTTGGTATGGGACCCAGGTACCCGCAAGACTGTCTCTCGTGCCATGATCCACTGCAACAGCTCTGCACATCTGAGCAAAGCCTTCCAAAGGTGCCACTCTGCAAACAGGTAAAACCGGCAACTGCCTATTCCCAGACAATCTCTGTGGTGGCTCTCACATTATGGAGCCATCTGCGTAAAGCTATTAGGAAAGTCCCCATACTGCGCTGAACAAAAATGTTCAGGAGGGCATTCTTGTGGAGGAGTAAAGCGATGTAATGGATCGCCTTGGGAGGTTATCTCGATTAGGGATACCGAGTTCCCCCCCCACCCCCAGTTCTTCCATCCCAGCTCCAGAGCATTAAGTTGTTTTACTAGGAATCTTTGCAGTTAGATTTAAATATTGTTATAATTCAATTGTTAGATTTTGATTGACTTAATAGTTCTATCGCATGTGTAATCCACCTTGGGTCCCAGTAAGAAAAGTGGACTATAAATGAAAATAAATCAGAAGACCAGTACCACTGCTAAGAAGGCCCTGTTCCTGAAGACGGTATTAGGAGAACGAATAGGCAGTGCCCCTTCTGAATACTGGAGATAGCTGGCAAGTTCATACACACAGGGACTCTGAGATGAGATCTTGAAGGTGATGGGACCTAGAATACGTGCACACTGTCTTAATCATGTTTACTCAGAAGTCAGTTCAAATTCAACAGGCCTTTCTCACCTGTAAGTTTGCTGAAGAAAGCAATGTAAGTGATTTATAGGATAAAACAGAGCCATGTACCAATTTAATCAGATATTTGATTTTAAAATGGTTTATCTCTTCCTCTCAAAGGTGCAATCCTAAGGATGTCTACTCAGAATCTTACCCAAGTCTATTCTATAGGGACCTTGGAGAGTTCCGCAGAGCTGTAAAACAGAGGTATTCCGCCAGGCCTATGGCTGAGGCCAGCTACGGTTCCCTTATATATAAATGCTGACCTCCCCTAACCTCCACTGCTTTTACTTTGTACCCTATATCCAACTTGGGATCTTATCCATCTGCTCACTTGGATGTAGCTTTATGTTAACACCTCAGAGGCGCCTTAGATAATTTAGATAATTTAGGACATTTCTGTTTTGTATGACTGTTTTATAGGGCTATTTTATTATAATAATAATTCATTATTAGGTCTATGACCGCAGCCTTTGACCAAGGGAGGAGGAAAGGAAGGGAGGAGAAGACGAGGGAGGATAGGAAGCATTATAGTAAACATGATAAGGATAATACAATCTTACGTTAACACTGCTAAAAATTAGGCATCAGCCCAATAAGTAAAAATCCTAACTAAAATAAACTGGGGGCGGAGCGAACTGACTAAAAATTGGCAGAGGTAGGTGTTGAGAGTTCTTTCTTCTTAAGAGCAGCCACTCTGGCCAAAAAGCGGGCAACATTCGATGTGGATGCACCATTAGTTGAGTCGCCAAGCAAAAAAGGCAACACCCAGGCATGTAGAGGGAGGTTCAAGCTGGTGAGGATTGGAGCAATAAGAGCATCTCTATCTTGAGACCAGCAAGGACAGCGGAGTATCAGATGGTCCAACGTTTCAATTTCGCCCATTTTACATGGGCAGAGACGGTCTGGAAAAGGTATCCCAGTATATCTGCCCAACATGACCATGGATGGAAAGGCATTTAAACGAGCTAAAAGGATAGGGCTATTTTAAATATTGTTTTAAGGTTTTTAAGGTTTTTATTTGTTTAATTGGGATGTTATACCACTTTGTAAGCTGCTCTGAGCCCGGCCTTGGAGAGGAAGAACAGAGTAGAAAATTGAAATAATAAATTAATTAAAATTATTCCCTGGAAAGTATTTTTGGGATAGCACTGCTAAGTCTCATGTTCAGCCCATGCAGCCAATTTGTACAATGAAGTCCAGACAGCAGGAGGGTATATAATGTCTATTGCCTGCCTCTATAGTGACCTGGTGTGGCATAGTGGTAACAAATACAAACTTAGAGCAGAAAGTCCCACTTTCAGATTTCAGGTCAATCATGGACACATGGTTACAGAAGCTACTATCTCCAAGCAAAGCCCTCTTCCTGGTTATATGATGATGCAGCCTTCCATCCACTTCACCGTAACATTCTTTTGAGCACAGGAAGAGCGATATAAAGGTATTACAGCTCATTATCACTATAATTGGTGAAGCCATGATCCAGGGATCTCACAGCAAGAGCCATGAGCTTCAAATGATCCCACTAAAGGTCCAGAACACTGTAACATATGGAGTCAAACACAGCAATACTGCAAATGTTTCTAGAGCAAGACAGAATTCATGTATTATAATTGGTAAATTACAAAATGCCAAACAAGAATCCTACTACAGTCCACAATAGCCATGCAGATTAGCTTTGGATTTCACACATTAACAGATCACTTCAGGATACAATGGTTCCATATTAACATACCACACCCTCATTAGCACATTATCTTGATACTTAACAGGACAATGGTTAGCACATTACCTTTGATACTTTTTGCAGGACAATGATTCAGCTCAAACCCAACCCCTTTCTGACTATATATTACTCTTCCTACACCCTTGACACTGAGAGACACTGTCCTTCAGTGTTACTCCTCTGAAGATGCCTGCCACAGCTGCTGGCGAAACGTCAGGAAAGAAAATACCAAGACCACGGTCACACAGCCCGGATAACCTACAAGAACCAAAGAATCCTACTGATTGCACTGCATTTGCTGACATGTTGTTCTATCTTGTGCTAAGCTCATATATACAAAACCACCATGCCAGGTTCCAGTCTTTTTCACCTGGATCCTATTTATAAACAGAAGCTCTACTGCTATGCAAAATTAGGTTCTCAGTAAAACTTTATACCTCTCTGGCTAAATTCTAGCACAGAGGTAGGTACACCTAAGCCTACTGAAATCAATGTATGCAAGAGTACATAATGTTGTGCTGGACTACTGACAGATGTATAGTGCAGGCATGCAAATGCACTAGCTCCAATCAGTGTGGTATCAAAACAGATGTTATTGAAAGAATCTGCCAATGGACTCTGGACAGGTTTTTGTCAGTTATAGATGTCATCTGCTACTCTAACTGTGATTTTAAGGGATTCCTATGAATTAGCAATTAATGAAGAGCCAATGATACAATCGTCTCAATAGGCTTGATTTCAAAAGGCATTTTGTATCCTAAAATACAAAAGTGGAACAGGGAATAGTTTTACTCAGTGGTTCCTTGTGGAAACAAAATTCCTTGTAGGATACCACCATCTGGTGGATATATTGGAAACTGCCGCAGTTATTTTGTTAGATTGATAATATGTGTTTGTTTTGGTGCTTTTTTCATTTCTGATATTTTAATATTTGGAAATCTTAGTTAGTGAGATATGCCTGTTTGTGCTTTGCAGCAGACTTTGTAAGCCACCATGGGTTTCTATCTAGGGAGGGAAAAGGTGGAGATATTTGAAATAAAGATCACTTTGCAGATCCTGCCGATACACCAACCTATTCCACGTAGCCAATAATTGGCAAATGCCAGAATTATTCATTTTGTCAGAAGTTCCTGCATTCCAGTGTTACACTTTATTTTAAACTGTGCTTTTCAATCAACTGTTTATGGATTACATTATTATTCCTTTTCCTAGTTTTAACAGCCACCGACTAGCCATCAACCACTTCACACATTATTATGATTTTAAGTGCTACTTTTTATGATGTCTCATATCTGTCTCATTTCACCCCCCTCTGAACTTCTGATGACAGAGGAACATGAAGATCGGGTCTACCAAGACTAAAGTAATCTAAGCAGTCTGCTCTTGTCAATAACAACAATAAGTTGCAAACTTCCCTTGGAGTTTCCAAGAGTTTTTCAAAGGCACTCCCCACATGGAACATGTTACATTAATCACTCAGAAAGGCAAAGTATGTGTAACTATGGCCCCCAAAGGTCAGAGTTATTTTTGTAATTGTTAAGCTACTCTAAATATCTGGTATTGTGTAAGGGAGAAGGGAAAGGTTTTAAATAAATAAAATAAACATAAGCTCTCTGTTATCTAAGGAGCCCTGTGGTGCAGAGTGGTAAGCTGCAGTACTGCAGTCCAAGCTCTGCTCACAACCTGAGTTCGATCCCAACAGAAGTTGGTTTCAGGTAACCGGCTCAAGGTTGATGCAACCTTCCATCCTTCCGAGGTCGGTCAAATGAGGACCCAGCTTGCTGGGGGTAAAGGGAAGATGACTGGAGAAGGCACTGGCAAACCACCCCGTAAACAAAGTCTGCCTAGGAAACGTTGGGATGTGACGTCACCCCATGGGTCAGGAATGACCCGGTGCTTGCACAGGGGACCTTTACCTTTTTACTCTATTATCTGCACTATTATTCAAATACAGAGAAAGAATAATTCCAGACAAGTACATTAAGAAAAATAGAAAACGCCACTTTGCTGGATTCTCATGCAAGCACTTCAATGCTTTCTGAAGAGTCCAAGAGGTAAGAGTGGTTTATTTGTTGAAAACTATCGTTTGTGTAGTGGGTAAGCTTAGCTAGAGTGGCTCCAAAGGGACATACGAACTCTAGATCATCTGAACTCTTGTTTCTCCCTGTAGGAAAGTTGATAACATTCATTTTTATCCTTCAGACAAGATTAACACTTGACTAACTGTGAACGCTTATCAAGAAAGTTTGCTGGTGCACTCCAAATGCTTTGAAATGGTAAATCATACATCAATCTAAAACATGGATATGGTAGCGCTGACATTACAAGACTGTAATCCCCAGCATCTCCAGTTTAAAGGGACTAGGCAAGTAGGTGATATGAAAGACCTCCGCCTGAGACCCTGGAGAGTGCTGCCGGTCTGAGCAGACATTGACTTTGATGGACCAAGGGTCTGATTCAGTATAAGGCAGCTTCATGTGTTCCTGTGTTCACAAGTGGCACATCTGAAGCGAGCAGGAGCAGTGGCACCACAGACTTTCCTGGGAAAGGTAATTCCTTTAGCCATTTGTTGCAACTGCAACAGCCAGTGCAGTTCACAAATGGCCTATTAAAAAAAAAAACACCTTAGCAACTGCTGAGAAACAGCTAGGTGGCATTGCCATCAAAGGAAAATGGGGGAGGAGCGCAGCCAAAGAAAGGAAAAAATTAGGAGGATGGAGCCCGCTGCTGCGTTGGGCAAGAAGGTACACATACTGCTTTTCAGGCTCAGCTGCAGTTTCAGCCTTGCTCACTGTGGACTGCAGGTTGACTGGCTGGCTTGCTACATCCCACCTCTCCACCTTAGAAATAAGCATGAATTCAGTTGGGCATCAGGCAAGGAGGTGAAGGAAACAGCTGCCATAAGCCCATAGGAGCCCACCGCAACCCACTTCCACAGGCGTCCCAACCCATAAGTTGGGAAGTATTGACTTACAGTATACCAAAATGTTATTCTATCATAATTTTTCATTACTACAGCCCACTTATTCAGATGCAATGAATGGATCCTCAGCACACAACCATGTTACGAAAGAGGTATGAAAAACCAGTGGGGTCAAGGGGCCATGAAATACAAGTAAACAGGGTGAAAAGTAGTTATGTAAAATTCAAAAGTAATCCAGAAAAATATAGAGACCATAGTTATGCTAAATTAGAACACACCTGTAATGGGTGGGGAATGCCAAAGTTTCTTAAAATAGATAATTCGTATTGCGAGACAAAAAATCTCAGGTCCCTTGAGGGTGGGAAGTACTGTGAAATAATTCCATTTCACACTGGAGTCTTCCTTGAAGATACTGAAGGAGGGGGACCCACAAAGTTGGTGTATCAGTTTGTGTCAGAACTTCATCCCTGGGTTTGAGTGTCTGTTAGGCGGCAAGAAGCTGTTTTCATAAGGGGATGTTTATGAGAAAGGGTGGGTTGTAAAACAGGATTGCCAACCATCAGTGGGGCTTGGTGATCTCCCAGAAATATGACTGATCTTCAGATTACAGAGATCAGTTTCCTTGGAGAAAACGGCCGCTTTGGAGGGTGGACTCTATGGTACTTTACCTTACTGAGAAGCCTCTCTTCCCCACAGATTGCCCTCCCCTCCCCACCTCACACCCTGCCCTTCCCAGGCTCCACCCTAAAATCTCCAGGAATTTCCCAATAAAGATTTAGCATCCCTAGCTGTATATCATTGAGTAAGTGTTGGTCGGACTTGAATTTTGTGATCTTTCACTGTTTTAAGGCCATCAGAGTGGAAGTTTAGGCATTAAAATAGTTGCAGCTGCTACCCTCTAAGCTGGTGCAGCAGAACACAGGAAGGTCACTGGTAGGTTGAGCCAGAACCGAATAGTTTTTGTTTTGTCCCCATCCTCCTCTCTTGCAATGATAATAAAAACACTTAAGCGCTGCCATATTGGTCCTTAACATTTAACTGATCCCCATGCAGGTGCTATCCTAATGCAACCTCTCATTTTGCAACTATGTTCACAACAATGTAGTGATTGTTGTAATTTAGAGACACATCCTTATAGGAATATAGTAGAAGGGGGTTTCAAGAGTATCCCTGCTGGCTAGGAAGGAGGAGCTGCAGGTAGTAGGACTTAGAGAGCAGCCAGGGATGTTAGGAGAATACTGTGTTTGTTTGGCAACAAACTATTGCATTCATTTTTACTTTGGTGTGTCCCTCATATGATCGAACCCTACCTTATTACAAACAGCAGTGGGAATAACCAATGGAGGAAAGAAAGCCTGCCACGTGCCCACCTTCCTAAAATTCGCTACTTGACATACTAGTCAAACTGGTAAAGTTTAACAGACAGGATATGAATATTGGAGGTGTCAATTTGATCCAGAGCTCACCAAATACCCCTAGCTCAAGAACTCTGTTTCCTGTGTTGTAAAATAACACAGAACAGTCTTTGGCCACATGCAGAATTTGAAGACATTCCCTTACCCCCAAGCAGTCAACTACATACAGCTTGCCCAAACCGAATTAAAGCTTGCCGGTTCCAGAAAAAGACTTTTAAACCATTAGTGCCTTTGCTTTCAAGAGTTAGCGAAGGGGGCAGCCTGAGTTGGTGGGGCACTGCCTTATTTGCCCAGATGGACCAGCCTCCACTGCTTTAGAAATCAAAATGAGAATGATGCTCAGCATAATAAACCTAAACCCACACTCATTACAACTCACACTGTAACCAGCTTCTGTGACATGTTTCCAGGCAACTAACACAGGCAAACTTGCAGCGCTAATGATATACCAAACAGAACTTCTGAAAAGCCGCGAGCATTCACGTCAATTCATTTGACGCACTCTTGATTTCAGATACCAAATTACTACTTTTTATCTGATTTAGCTAATATCTGTATAGTATAGTGTGTCAGTACACTGATCAATCGGAATGCCTGTTCCAGTAGATTTCAAGCACATCCTTCTGCATCTTTTTCAACAGCACTTTTGGTTAAACATGCAGGAGAATAGGTGTATACATCTCACTATAAGTAGGATGCGGGCTACTCAAGTAATTTAGATTAGATGGACAGGAACTTGTATTATGAATATTTAATTTAGGCCTACTGCAAGTATTTCCTGCTCAAGATATATTTAGGACCTTTCTCCACCACATTCTTGATCTGGTTTAGCAGTAATTTGTTCTTTTCTGGGAAAGTACTTCTGAGAGTGGGGTTTAAAAGCATTCTCAATTGCTCAGTAAACTGCAATATTCAAGAGAGCCATGATGTGAGACATGTGGGGGGGTTTGGGGGGGAGATGGTGAAGGAAACCTTACCCAGACTTCCTCAAAAAGCACATTTGTCTTCTGATACTCTGAAGGTCAGAAGCGTATTTTTACACAAAATACACCACAGTACAGGCCATTGCCTCAAGTAGTAGAAGAAGAAGAGTTGGTTTTTAATATGCTGACTTTTTCTACCGTTTAAGGAGAATCAAACCGGCATACAAGTATTAACATCATAGAGAATGAATAAGCAAAAATTAAGAGTATAAATAAGCTATAGTCTACAATTAAGGGAAATTATTGTAATGCTATCAAAATTCTGTGTTCATCCAGAATTTGGTTTATTATTTGTACTAAATGGTATTGTTTTCTACTTTTATATGTATGTTATCATTGTTCATATGCTTACTGAAATGAAATAACTTTTTACAAGAAAAAAATAAGCTTTTCTACTAAACCCAACATATTAGCTGTAAAATTAGCTCAATGGAGGGAATAATATGGAAAGATACAAAAAGCTCTGTAACCTGTTCCTCATAATCATTAAGGGGCAGGTTTTATTTATAGCCTTTTTTCCCTTACAGCAGCATAGGCTTGATCCAGCCAGTGCTGCACAGTTTTATATTCAATTTTTTGCAAAGGAAAGCTACAGCATCACTGGGATTTCAAAGTACCGGTACTTTGCTGAGACAGGATCATGATGAAGGTTTTTGAACAATTAAGTCACCATAAGCCAGCTATGACTTGATGGCAAAAAAAAGGCGGGGAGCTGTGTAATGTGACAGTAAAAGTTTAAAACTTAGCCTCTCCAAAACTGCAATTCATAAGCTACCAAAAAAAAAAAAAGCCCTACACATGATGTAGTGTACAAAATAAAGTCTCCATGCCAGGCCTTGTCATAGACTGGTCTAAATTGTTAACAATTTGCAGGTAAGAGTTTCAGGCACTGACATTCTGATAGTTTCTCACAACGCTTAATGCATGGAAGGGCTGCTTGGCACATCACCTGCCATATTTTAAATTATTTTATATAGCAGCCACGTCATGATTTTTAAGGTAGTTGATCTTCCCCTTTTCAGAAGCAACTCAGACCAATCAATAAACTAGCTGAGCTGGCATACTTAAATTTTTACCTGAATTCTGACCTACTTCAATGGGGTGGGATTTGTTTGAATCACTGATTTCTAGTTTAGCTTGTTATTTATTAGGGTATTATCAACCTTAGTCCCCCTCACCCAAAGATCAAATATCATGTCACATTTTAACTTGGAACAAATGTTATTTGTACTACATGAATTCCAAATACTGGATTTTCTTTTTAACATGCATGTGACAATAGCATTTGCTTATTTTTTTTCAAGTCTCCCATTTATCTGTTTTATGTCACCAGAGAAGGATGATCTGTTGTCCTCCTTCACTGCTTAAAATGTATTTTTTATTAAATAAATTTTATTTTAAAAATCCAGAACAGTGTCTTAATATTTGATTTTAACTAGGATAAGGTTTTATATTTTTGGCTTGTTTGATTTTATTGTTTCGGTTGTGAGCTGCCTTGAGTAGGGTCTTTGAGGGAGCATGCATTCTCTAAATAAACATAAGGTATAATCTAGTGTGATTTGAAATATTTTTAACTGCTGTTTATTATAAAATTATAAATCTATAAATAAATCTAAATGTGTTTTTTTAAGTTTTAAGGGGTCTTTTGTTTTGCATTCCTAAATGGGTAGTATAAAATAGCACAACTTCAGTCCTATCAATATTCCACATTTTACTTTAATTATATGAAGACTGTTTTTTGTCTTGAACAAGGGTACTTCAGTCCCTAAGAAGAAAAAAGATTCCTTGCTGTTCTTTCCTATGAAGTATTATTTAATTAGGATTCCAGAACATGCTATTTTTGCACTACTTATCCAATGTTATTTGTAAGTAGCTCAAGCTAAAAGCTTTTTTACCACATCCTGTGATATGCTGCAGTGCCATTTGATCTTCGGTGTGGCATGCAGGGCCAAGATTTCCCACATTCTGTATTTAGAGGGTTCCTGCCTTGGCAACAGAAAGGACATCATTTCAGAGGAAAAGATACCCAGCAGGACCCGGAGATCTGCTCTACATTCAAAAACAGAGACTGCTTCCTGCCCTTTGAAAGGAAAATGGTATTAGGTAGAAGTAGTGGCAGAATAGGTGCCAGTACTACACTGTTACCTTAAAACCTCAAACTGGTTCTTGTGGCTGACTGGGCATTATGAGATGTCCATGGAAAAGACAAGTGTAGATTGTGTAAGCCTCTAGAGATCTGGAATCTTAAAGTACCAGTGGCCCACCAAGTGGCTCAGTAAGACACCAGGGTGGTACTCAAAGCAGGATTCCTACCTTCCCTGGCCCAGTGTCTTACAACCTGCAGTGCCGGCCTTGATCAGCACTGCCTCCTAGGCTACATTTTCTTTCCTGGTCAGAGATCAGCTAATTGGACTCAAAGAGCCAATGACAAAGCCCAATAAAGTCTGGACAGCCTTCAGCTAGTGAGGAACTGTCCTTGACTAAGTTTTGCACCTCTACACTGCCCTTCTGTGGACGTTGCACTAGTCACTCAAACCCCTTATCTGAAAACATTTCTCAGCCCTGCTTTTTACCTTTGACCCCACACCTACAACTTTTCAGATTCCCAACACATTCCCATGGAATGGTTCCAAAACCAATCTGACTTTTAAGACCAGATTATGACCATACAAATGGGCACTGATCTTTTATGGAAAAAAGATACTAGACTTTTTCTTTGTCTGGGTAAATTAAAGAAGTCTGCTACAAAATCTTAATACTCAAAGCCCATCATAACAACAGAGATATCTTTGTTCAGAAGGGCAATTGGTCATCAGGGAAATTGTTAGATAGAACTAATGATTAATTTCTTTTAAACTGGAATTTTTGCACACCATTTTTATCCTTCTGTTCATCAGAAAGGAAACAATTGCTAATTAATTGTACATGATTGTTCTGGCCAATTAACAAAAGATGCATCGTTGAAGTGCCAAAAAAATTCCTGCTAGATATTTGAAAATTAATTATGCATAGTAACAGCACAAAAGATTAATCCACTGATTAAGATCCTACAGGAAAAGTTGTGGAAGCCACCTCTATGAACATAAACGTACCACATAGGAACTGGCTTGAGTGGTTTCCTTGTAGCTGGTATGGCTAATGATAAAGTGCAGTGGTATCACGTCATGTTTCCCGATCCAGTTCAACATTAGCAGCCACACCCCTGCTCTGTGCCATCAGGACTTTCGCAATTTACAGTCAGCACCAGAATATTGTTACACAGATAGAACAATACACATACGTTTCTCTGAATTCCCTGCTTTCGTTTAAAAAAGTAAGTCACTAGCCCCTTTTGTTACCACTTCCCCTTATCTATCTGCAAGGGAAGAGGCTAGAGACTTACTTTAAAAAATGAAAGCTGGCTATTCAAGGAACCTGTTACACTGTTACAACGGTATATTGATTAGGGGTGTGTATTCGACTAAAGCCAAAATGAAAAAAACCTTTGCAGTATTTTTTTTTTGGGGGGGGGGGTTAATTGGTAAAAAAAATGGCCACAAAGGGAGCCAAAAAAGTGGATCCCAAACAATGCTTATTTATTTATTTATTTTTGCCTTATTCAGGGCCACTTTGGCCCTGCTGTCATTTTTCCCGAGCACAGAAGCTTGCCTTATACCAGAACTTGCTCTGCCCATCCTTTAATGGAAAATACCTCTAAAATAGGAGGTGGAAAGGGAAATAGCTTTCACCCATTCTACCTACTATGAATCACTGAGGATGTCTGCATAGCCAGAAGGACAAGAGTCAGGTCTGCTTGTCAAAACTTGGTCTCACTTCTCAATCTGTCACAATATCCAAGTCCCACAGACATCTAGAACAGCGATGGTGGAGAACTTGTACTAAATCTGATAGAGCTCATTGTAAGACCTATGAAGTGGTGATGACAGCAATGAAAGGTTACTCTCTACTACCGGTATTATAGCATCAGCTAGTTCACATTCACCCAAATTGTTCAAGGTAGCTCAGCATTTGTGCTGCCGAAAACTGAGCCTCTAATGTGCCAGAAACAAACTATTAGTTGTGATACTTTTGCCAAGTTTTTTGCTGATAAGACTATAAAGAATACATTCTGATCTGTATGTCAGTTATAACATAGGCACACTGGTGAAAGGCCTAATACACTGCCTGGGCTACTTATGGATCATTTGGGCCCAGTTTCCATGATGGATGTGGACAAGATCCTAGGATCTGTGAAGGCCACTACTTGTACCCTGGATCCTTGCCCATCCTTGCTGCTAAAATCACGTACCACATCAACAAACTCTTAGTATCTATTATAAATCAGTCATTAACTCATGGTACCTTCCCTCGGCCACTCAAAGAGGAAGTTATTCAGCCGCTACATAAGAAACCATCCCTACAGAAAAACGATGTGGCCAATTATCACCTAGTCTCTAATCTACCCTTTCTGGGCAAAGTGATTGAGAGAACAGTAGAGAACCAACTCCAAGTCTTCTTGGATAACTCATCTGCTCCAGGTTTCAGGCTAGGCTATGGGACAGAGACGGCTCGTCTAGCTTTACTTGATGACCTCCATCTGAGTGTAGACAAAGGCCAAGCCACTGTGTTGTTCTTATTGAATTTATCTGCAGCCTTTGATACAGTAGATCATGCCATCTTGTTGAGGCACCTGGAGGCAGAAGTAGGTATCAGGGGATGTGCATTGAACTGGTTCAAATCATTCCTCATGGACTGGACTCAAAGGGTTGCTATGGGAAACCAGTTGTCATCAGTGTGGGACCTATCCTGTGGAGTTTCACAGGGCGCTATTCCAAAAGACAAACATTTTCGTATTTATGTCATGATATACTCGACTGCCCTCCATATGTGGAACCTAGGGCTAAATTCCTTGCCGGGTTGGTTTCTGATTTAAATATTAACTCTAGTGTATAGAAATTAATATTTTTGTTAACAGGCTCTGATGGGTTTGTTTCCTATAAGACCTCCCTGTTTGCCTTGTCAGCAAAGAAAATAAGGTCCAACATAGCTGCTAAGAGTCAGTCTTGTGAGCTGATTTTAAATGGTTGATAGCTAAAAATTGCAATGAAATCCCGGCAAATCAATAAGAGCTAACATTATTTTGCATTCTAATAATTTAGCTAACATAGTTTTGCATTTTACTAATTCAGAATATTTTTCTGCTTTATGATGTATATTTCTAACTATTAGAGGTTATTGTTGACATGTTTGTAATGGCCTATGGCTACATGCAAATAAAATTCATTCACAGGGCGCAGTTCCATCCTCCATGCTTTTAAATATCTATGTAAAGCTCTTAGGACAAATCATTCATAGTTTGGGGGGGGGGTTGGTTGGTTGTCATCAATATGCTGACGATTCTCAGCTCTATATACCCTTATCCAAATTGCCTAATGATGCAGTAAAGATCCTGAATCGCTTCCTGGCTGCAGTGGTTAACTGGCTAAAGGTGAACAAATTGAAACTAAACCCTGAAAATACAGAAGTAATCCTGGTTGGGAAGGCAGAGGTCTTGAAGGATATTGTTCTCCCCACTTCTGACTGAGTCAGCAAGGATCAGTTGAACTCCATTAAAAGCCTTGGGGTCATACTGGATCCCCCTTTATTACTGGAGACGTTTTTTTCTTCATCTTTTCTTTAATTTCCTTAAAAAACAGGGGGGAAAGATTTTTTAAAAAAAGATATACACAAAGACAAAAATATAACAGTGGTGGCAGATCTGCACATAAGTTTCTATAAATGGTTTCCAAACAAGTCCATGCATAATTGCTGTCTATATGCCATGCATCCAAATATTGATAGAGTTCTAAGGTTTTCAGTCCACTGATTTACCGGAGATGGGGTTTTATCTTCCAGTGTTGTAACATGAGTCTTGATGCAAAAGCAGACAATGGCAAACCACCTCTGCACGTCTCCTGCTTTGAAAACCCTGTGGGGTCACCATAAGTCAGTTGTGACTTGATGTCAAAATACACAAGAATGAACAGTCTGCATTTGCTAGAATACTGAAGTAGACTCAGGAAATCAGTTTCATACCTCTGTCCATATATTGCAGTGCTATACAGTTCAGGTTGTAAAGGGTTCCATTCTTTTGGCACTGAGGATTGAAAGACACTTCGCACAATTAAAAAATATGATCATAATGTATAAAAATCTGTCCAGTGGAGTAGCTATATGAATCATATTAGAGTAGATCTTAACCATCTATGAACATAAGAAACTTGCAGAGCCGGTTCTTCCTCCCATTTCCTCTACTGGGCAGTCCCCTCTAGCCCTCCTGTACAATGTGGCATGGGGGCTACAGTTGAGATGGGGAAACTGCATGAAATTTTGTACTAGAAGAGAACTTGCTCCACTAGGAGGGAGAGCAATTTTACCCAGTTCTTCCTCCCTACCCACCCACCGTATGCCATGTGACACTTTTTCTATAAGAGCCCCCCACCCCCAAGCCGTAACACCAGCTTTTCAGTGAGAGCCAGCGTGGTGTAGTGGTTAATGGGACTGACTGGGACTTGGGAAACCACTCCTGCCATGGAAGCTTGCTGGGTCACTGGCAGACTTCAAGCAAGGAGCTGAACACTTGTCAGGAATGCTTTAGGCGATCCTGCATTGAACGGGGTTGGACTAGATGGCCTGTATGACCCCTTCCAAATCTATGATTATATGTGACCTTGGGCTAGTCACACACTCTCAGCCCTGACCCTGGCTAGTATTTGGATGGGAGACCTACAAGGAATACCAGGGTCAATCACCTCTGAATGTCTCTTGCCTTGAAAACCCTACAGGGTCGGCATAAGTCAGCTGTGATTTGACGGCAAAAAAAAAAAGATGGGGAACTGTGTAATGTGACAGAGTTTAAAACTTAGCCTCTCCAAAACTGAATGTCCCAGCAAACAAAAACAAAGCTATATACAAAATGTTGACTTACTTCAAAGTATACAGTCAATAAGCAATGTAGATGTAATTGATTATTTCATGAGAGCTTTACAAATATTTTAGGGAGAAAATAATTTTGGTAGCAGCAGTTGTAACAGATTGTGCAACTGAGAGCCAAAGAGGCAGTTCATATACCAAACAGAGATTTGGTAAGTGGTAGGAAGTGAAAGTTTGGGACTTGTGCCCCCTATTAGAGAGAGTGTAAAGTAGAATATACTCCATTCATGCAAATCATAAGCTTCCCAAAAAAATGACCACCACATGATATGGTGTACAAAATAAAGTCTGCATGCCAGGTCTTGTCATAGATTAGCCTAAATTGTTAACAATTTGCAGGTAAGAGTTTCAGGCACTGACATTCTGATAGTTTCTCATATCTCTTAAGGCATGTAAGGGCTGCTTGCACATCATTAAAAGCCTGCCAAAAACAACAACCATTAGACGGTAGTGCTAAACTATTGACATAAGGAGCGATATTTAACAGCTCTCCGGAAATGGATGTTCTGGAGACTCATGATGAACAAATCTCGCCTACGAGTAAGCTAAAATAGGGTTCTTTGGTTATGTTCTGAGCGAGAAAAAGAACAAGGAAGTGGTAGGCCCACTGCAGGGAGAGGAAAGTGAAATTTTAACAGATGGAGAGAGGGCAGAACTGCTCAATTTCTTCTTTGCCTGTCTTCTCTTGCAAGGGAAATGGTGCTCAACCTGGCAAAAAGAACATGGTGAGGGGATTTGCACCCTAGGATAGGCATAGGGGTGGTACATAGAAACCTAGTTTCTTTAAATGAAATTAAATCATCAGGGTCAGATGAATTGCATCCAAGGGTACTAAAGGTACTTACTGGTGTAATTTCTGAGTCTCTGCCCATTATTTTTGAGAATTCTTGGAAAACAGGTGAGGTGCCAGAAGATTGGAGGCAAGCAAATGTCCGCAGGGAGTTGGACCCTTGAGGTCCCCTCCAGCTCTGTGTTTCTTTGGTTCTACAGCAAACTATCATTTTCAAGATGACTGAGAACAAATTCTCTTCCATGGTAATCCTGGTGAAGGCTTTGGCCATTCAGAAGTTTATTAAACCATGCATCAACCCTACCCTTAATTATTGTATAGTAGTGGTATCATGTTGCATTTTTCTAGATGACATTTAAAATCCATTCTCAGAAAACACATTTCTACTATTTGATCAATATGTGCAATTTCTGGGAAATGGAGCAGCACTATCACAACACACTAGAACCATATGACTGTTCTTCATATTTTAATTATTTTATTTTGAAGCTGTGGTAAGCAGGAAAACAAAACCTCCTCTAAATTACCTGATTACTGGAGGGGACTATCATGTTAGCAAGAGCTTTTAATCATATCAGATTTCATATTGCACTACAAAAGGAAAAATGCATGGCAATATTTTGTCAAGCATTTAAGTCAACTTTGGAAAGTAGATACATTCCATCAATCTATGTGAAAATTGCTTCCTTCTCCCTGCCTCCATTCCTACCACACACAATCTGGTAAATGTTTTGCTGCTCTAGCCAGGCATAGTCAATATGAGCCAAATGTCTTCCGTATTGTTTACATATCCTGTTACTGAGCAGAGACCAAATTCCCATGCAAGGCATGGGTATTCTCACTTTACTGTGAGGCAACTCTACTAGAAACCATATCGTGGATTGGGTAGAACACCCACCAATTCCCCTCAAATTCTATGTCCTATCCAATGTTCTCAGCAACACTTCCTGCAGCTAACAGGAATACTGTTAGAAAGTGTCTATAAAAATGCAAAATATGCCCAAGTTTATGCAAGCACAGAAACATTCCAGGTCTGATTATGTCATATATATTCAAATGCAAACATATATTCAGAACAAACATCACACTATCAAATGAGAAATAGAAAGGCATGCAAAACCAGTCTAGAGAATGATGCATGTACACAAGTAGACAACTTATACAACTTTGCTAGAGTGGTCTCTTGTTCACAGACTTCAAGCGAAGGTTGGTTGTGAAATGCCTAAATGCCAGTCTTGAATATCTTTTAAATAAACGGTTAGCAGAAAATAAAAGGATTCAATATAAAACCAAATACTCCACAATCACAAGCATTTCATGTGATTTTTAAAGCACCCCCGCACACACAAAAACGCACAAAGAGCAAAGTGAAAAGACTTGCTTAAAAGATTATCAGATATTCCCAGACTAAAGTAAAGCTTATTTTTAAGACGAACCTTACCATGTAGTTCTGAGGGTGACCATACTTGGTACCTCCTTATCCTGCCTGTTAGGTAGTTTAGGCTGAGAGATGGTGACTGGCCCAGCGTCACCATTTCAATCTACCTCTCTCGCTTACCACTCTGTCAAGGTAACCCTACCTCAGATGACAAATGAACTGATGCATATAAAAATTTTCAAAATGTAAATAATCTAGCACTAGATAGGAAATTTCTCCATGAATGGGTGGCTATTTGACAATTTGGAAATCTGATCAAATTTCAAGAGATGATTTCATCCTGGATTGGCTAGTCTTGCATACTATTGGAAAAGACAGTACAGATTTGGGAGGTATTCCATTTTATCTCACAGGAGGTCACTCAAGTCACCCAATAGAACAAAAACTACTCAGTGGGAGAGTACTTATGTTACTTAAGTAGAGGTGGGCAGAGCCTTGAAATAAATTTGCAGTGATGCCATCATTTTGAAATCTTCTTGTGAGTCAGACATCAGCGCTCCATGCTGTTTAAAATACTTGCAGATCTATAAGACAGCAGTATCATTACAAATCCATCAAATGTTACACTGTTTGCCATGCCTGTCAACAACAAAAAAATGGGCACTGAAGGCACCTTTTAGATCTTCATATTCTGTGCCAAAGAGAATCCGCATTGAGCTTCACAGCTTTACTTCCATTCTTAGTTTTGGCAATATTTAGTTCTTAAGAGTTTACTGTGGATATAACCACTGTAGGTGCAAAATAGGGCAACATTTCTCTTTGCGTGTATATGGTATATGTCATCTCAATACTTTTATACTGGGCAATAGAAATATTAGTTCAAAGTATAGGTGATGAATATTCTACTTTGTTCTCAACACAAATATTAAATACTGTTTAATAGGAAGCATATCTAGTGATACTGTAGTTTACAGTTGCATGTTAAAATATTCAGAATTGACAGATTTTTAACAAAGGAAAGGCTCAGTAGAGCCACAAATATGGCACAATTTTTATTTTATAATAAAATTCCAGAATACACTTATGTTTTCAAACGTATAGAATATTCCTTAACAGTTTTGCAATATCTGATGAGATTTGTTTCAGTACCATTAGGCACTCATACAGTGTATCAATCACAAATGTAAAAAATGTATAAAGCTGAAATTTCACTATACCTACTGTGTCAGTGCAGATCAAATCAAAATCCTTGATCTTTGCAGGTATCATGACTTAATGTGTTTAAGAAGTTTAGAAACCATGATCAATTTTCATTCAGTCAATATGTTTCTGAGAAAAGCCTCAGGGAGGCAGAGCTTTTAACAACAGCTAAATTAATGTAACATTCTGATTGTTCAAAACAGCTTTTATCATACAGTAGTCAAATATTTCACCTCTGTATGCAACATGATTTGTAAAACATCCTTTCAGTTTGTATCTACTTCTTGCAGTACTGATCCCCCATTTCATTCTTTCAGGTTATGTTCTATTACACCTGTTAAATATGTTGAAGTTCCCATGAAATGATTCACAAGTAATCTATTCTCTCTATAGATGAACGAGAGTTAGTAAAATCTTAGGCCTAGTTTTCATTCATTGAACTGATTTAAATCGTTCTCCTATTTGAAACTGTATTTTTTCCAAAGTAAGCATGCATATATAGGATGCTATAAACAAATCCTAGAGGTTTTGTCCATTATCCACATGACTTTTGCACTGCCAAATTCTCTGTGATAAGGAACATATATTTTTTTAAAGATTGGCTGCACATACAAGAAAATGAAAATTTCACTTATCCGAAGGTTAACAGTTGCAATTATATACACCCTTATTTTGAAGCAAGTCTCACTGAAGTCAGACTTCCAAGTAAAAATACATTGCATCATGATGTGTTCAGAATATTCCAGAAGCGGGAAGTGGTAGTTACTGGAAGAAATTTTGTTCCATCATGAGAAGAAAAATATCCAAGCTGTATGGTTACTAGAGTCATAAAATAATATGTAGATTCATTACTTTGCAGTTGGAAAACTGAAGAGTTTCAGGATGGCAACCCGTGGAAGCTACTGCTAAGCCTTGCTAGCCCTCAGTGGAATAGGAAACCAACAGCAATAAATACATTAGTGTCATTTATAAATGTTTTACCTTAGAAATCAATAATTTATTTATGAATTTATTCTTTTACATTGAAAAATAGTCTTTGTCTACCTATCAAACATGCTGAATTATGATTAATATTTAACAAAAAAAGTTCTAACATGTTTGTATAAACTCAGATTTTAACCCAGGTGATTTAAGAAAAATAACTGTATCTGATTTTTTTTAATCTGATGTTTTATTTTGATGTACACCTTGGAAACATGATTCTCGATTAATCAAAGCCTTAATGTCCCAAGACCTTTTCTACTTCTAAGTGATTTGATGGCAACTGGGTAGGCAGGAGCAACATCTATTCCCCCTACATCTCCTGCCATTTATCATCTTACCAGACATCACAGCACTCTGAACCTAGAGGAGCAAATCTGTGACACAAGACCAACTATTCAAAAGCTGTATTTACTTCATCATCAACAGAAAAGTATATTGAATGAAAATTATCCTTATAAAAAGTGTATTTGATAGTGTACGCAGATGAATAGGGAACCCAAATAAATATCCAGGTGAACACACACAAGCATCGTGGGCATATTAGAATCACAGCGCATGTACCACTTTCATCCCTTAGAAATAACAGAATGAAGAAAGCTTTGAGACCTTCCCAATCAAGCAATGAGACTGAAAGGCCTCACACAAACATTAAAAAGAATTTTTGTGCCTTTATTGGAATGGTGAAATACACCAATTTTGATAATTGGAATATTTGGTTTAATTAGAAATGACACTACAGAACTGCAATACTGGTCCAACAGTCTTGTCTTTACTTTTTTTTTTTTTCAAAGCAAGAAATAGAATGAAAATGCACCGAGTAATCAGAAAGCACTAGCAGGCATCGGTTAATCCAAGATTCTAGCTCCTTAGTTCCAAAAGCCAAGTTGCACTGTGTGGAACCCACATTTAAGATTGGTCATAATTTGAAATTACTAAAGTCACATGATTAAGCTTCATGTGGGCATTACTTTTTTTTTTTTTAATTTACCTCAGGTTGGTCACTGGTATGTTTCTTGTCAAATATTACATTTCTTTCACTGATATTTTTCTCAACGTATAAAAAAGTATGAAATATAAACAAGCTCTCGCATTGTACACGTGTAAGAGTACAATCGAAGAATTATAGAGCTGACTATCTACACACCGTCAAATCCCATCAAATCTTGGATACTCCATTAATATACAAAATATCAGGCCACAGAAAGAACAAAAACCCACTTCTTTTGTTTCATTACGCACAGGTTCAAATATTCAATCTAAAGAAAAAAAACACTTTGAATCATTTTGGCTTCCCACTACATCTGCATGTTGAGACACTTATTAAAATATTCCTGTTTAATTGAGTTTGGTCTTTTTTTTTCTTATTTTCAAGTCATGTTTTGTTATCTTAATACCGGCCATCCAGACAAACAAGTATTGAGAAAGACCCTCCATCTCTCTGCCTCCCTAGATCCAACTCTTCAAAAGTCAGATTTAAGACATAACTCCAAACACTGGGTTGTGACGACAGATGCTAGGACCAATTTCTTCATAATCTTTTTTGGTGTGGCATACTTGGTAGAACTCAGGCTGGAAAAAAAAGATGAAAGGGAAAGTCAAAGATACAACTTTTTTTTAAAGGATAAACCTATCTCACATTAGGAAAATAGACAAATTCCACATTGCTAACAGAAAGGCTGCTGAAGTTCTTGCTTGAAGCAAGGTATTCCTAATGTCTGCCTTAAATATGAAGCTCCAGAGTCTTCTCTGGATCATATTGTATATCTGATACATTCCCATTCCCTCCACCTTAACAAATCCTACTTCCCACTCAAATGATAGAAAGCAATCACAGGACTTTTGCTTTGCTACCTCCCTTCTCCCTCCTCCTACTTTGCTTTGGACTGTATTTCAGCACTCCCAATGTGCATCCTTGGAGATATAATCCCCAGGGTACCAGAAACCTCTGTGTCAGAGACCCTGAAGTGCACATTTTGCAAGATGCACTGTGGATCCTGTCAAACTACCACTACAGAGTATTGGAGGGGGGAGGGCACCAGCTTGCTGTAACCACAAGGTAAGTGGTGATAGATTATGATGGGTAGCCATGTTAGTAGTAGAAAGAATCATAGAATCATAGAGTTTGAAGGGACCACCAGGGTCATCTAGTCCAACCCCCTGCATAATGCAGGAAATTCACAACCACCTCTCCCCACACCCTCAGTGACCCCCACTACATGCCCAGAAGATGACCAAGATGCATTCCCTCTCATCATCTACTTAAGGTTATAGAATCAGCATTGCTGACAGATGACCATCTAACCTCTTCTTAAAAACCTCCAGTAGGAGTCCAGTAGCACCCTAAAGACTAACAAAATTTGTGGCAGGGTAAGTGGTGGTAAAGTATGGCTGGGAGTAGTAGGGGATGGGGTGTTTCAGGAGTTGAAAAGATTGGAAAGCTCTTTGGAAAAACAAGTTTTTCCCCCCATTGAAACAACTAATTTATTTGGAAACTGATGAGCTTTTTTCAGAGTCAGACTGCAGAGTTCACCCATTTCTAACTCTAAAACATCAAACAGATTTGTGCTTTGCTTTATCTGATGAAAAACAGTAGCAACCCATAATATACAAATTAGAATATTTCCAGTTATATGTAAAACTATAACAGTAATTGAGAAAAATATTTCATTAGCTCTCCCCTGCCCATGCAAAGTGTTGACATTTCTAGAGTCAAAGTTAAACACTCACAGGTTCTACACATTTATAAAGTTAAATGTATTTATAAAGATTCTATAAAAGCACTCAGAGAAAAATGAAAGCACTTTTTACATTGCCACTGGATACCAAAAACATTAACATAATTATGGAAACAATAGCAGGGAGATCTGGATGGCCCAGGCTAGCCCGATCTCCTCAGATCTTGGAAGCTAAGCAGGGTCAGCCCTGGTTAGTATTTGGATGGGAGACCACCGAGGAATACCAGGGTTGCTGTGCAGAGGAAGGCACTGACAAACCACCTCTGATAGTCTCTTGCCATGAAAACCCCAAAAAGGGGTCGCCATAACTCGGCTGCGACTTGAAGGAACTTCACACACACACACACATAGACAGAACAGCTCCTTGCAGATTTCCTTTCCCTTTGATCAACTTACTGTGGAAGCCAACATTGATCCTCCAAACCAAACTGCGTATCTCTGCATATGATGTGTAATAACTTGTACATCAATAGGTTTGGGCTACGATGGAAAACAAAATCAGTACATAGTTTTGCTTAGTATACATGTCTCTAAATTTTAGGACAACCCATAAGCATATTCTACTAGCTCTAATGCACAAATAAGCATTAAATAACAGGTCCTCAATTTCAAAAATTATGAACGGCACCTTAAAAGCTACATCTAAAAAGGTTCCGATAAAAACATTATGGAACTACCCACTACATTACATCCAACATTGAATTTTTATGCTCCTTCAGAAGAGGCAATTTTAGCTGTATCAGACAATGTCTGCATATTTTAGAAGGCAACATGGTATGACTCATTTAGTATAGAACAGACAATGATGTTATCATCACAAGTAAAAATTCAAAACGTGTCAGACTAAATCTGGGAGAGCCACACTCTGCTATGAAACTCGCTAGGTGACGTTGGGGCAGCAATTCTCTCAGCCTACATTCACAGGGACATTGAGAGGATGAAATAAAGAACAAAGGACAACGTATGCCTCCTTAAATTCGTTGGAGGAAGGGCAGGATTAAAATATACTAAATACATAAAAATGAGCTCAAATTGGCCATTTGTTACCCAGTTCCAATAAATGTTCAAATCTGAACAGGCTTTCAAAATGAGCAAAAATGTGTCCCAGAAGCTCTAGCAAACTAGTTTCCTGGGGATTTTTCTCCTCCCCAAATGAAACTTTACTTTCAGTCCTAAAGAATGTTCAAATATTTGTTCTCCTCCCCCTACCTCCCCACCCCTAAACTGCTAATGCTAGAAAGGTAGTTGGAGGAACCTGAGGAGGTTTCTACAAGGGGGGGAGGGGGAGACTAGATGTTGGGAAACCTGGGAACAGTGGAGGATTAGCAGCTAGAGAAGCACTCCAGTTGGGCTTGTTCCTTCCAGGATGAAGGAGGCAGTTAGTTGAACCCATCACTGGCCTGTTCTGTAGACATCAGTCAATATCAAAACCAAAGTGGAGCCTACTGAGAACATTCAGTAAACAAACAAACAAACAAAAAAGAACTGAAAGTGTGGTGCTGAAATCAGGTGTCACAAAAGAAGGGGAGGTACATTTCGAAAGACTGAATTCTTCAATTAAAAGTATGTACAGCTCAAACTATTTCCTTTCACATTTTTATTCCACCTTTGTAAGCCAAGTTACAACACATTTGAGCTACTGCCTTCATGACACTGAATTCTAAGTTTAAAAGGTAAGTTACAAAGCAAATGTTTTGACAACAATTATCTATTTCTTATTTGTAGGAAAAAAGGAGTAGAAATCTATAGATACATTGATTTTTTTTTTAAAAAAGAGTTCTGCATAGCAGATTTAAATAGGCTCCCCTATTTATGCCTGCCCTGACCTGGATGGCCCAGGATAGCCTGATCCCGTCAGATCTCAGAAGCTAAGCAGGGTCAGCCCTGGTTAGTATTTGGATGGGAGACCACCAAGGAAGTCCAGGGTTGCTGTGCAGAGGAAGGCACTGGCAAACCACCTCTGTTAGTCTCTTGCCATGAAAACCCCAAAAGGGGTCGCCATAAGACGGCTGCGACTTGACGGCACTTCACACACACACATTTATGCCTACACAGGTGTTAGATGAGGTGGTTAGAGATACCGCTCAAAAAATTATGTGTGAAAGAGTTTATTAGTTCAAACTAATAAACAGGTGTCAAACCCAGAGCAACAAAGATGCTGACAGATCAAGTATGGAATGATGCTTTTAATTCACTTCATGTATTCACTGCCTTTCTCCCCATGGGGGACTCAAAGCCGCATAGATCATTCTCCTCTCCTCCATTTTAAAACAACTCTGTAATGTATGTTATGCTGAGTATTAATGGCCCTCAGTCATCCAGAAAGCTTCCATGGAAGAGCAACCATTCGAACCAGTGTCTCCCAGATTCTAGTCCAACACTCTTAACCACTACACCACACTGGAAATTGAAGGGACTGGCTGAAAGACAGAAGGCAACAAGCCTGAGAAAGCAGTAGAGAGGAGCAAACAGAATATTATAATTTCTCAAGATGTTTAGCATCTTTAATAGCTTGCAGTATCTGAAGAGTGTGATGATGATCTTGTTCATTACCACTGCAACCAGTGTAACCACCAACACACAGGTGTGCCCCTTCAACTACAGAAGTGAGACCTTCACCAACAAGTCACAGAGATATAAGAGAATACTCCAGGACCTCATAATGACATCTGCCTCCATTCTAAACAACTAATCCCCACACATCACAGCAATGTATTATCAAAGGAAACCAACCTTCAGTCTGCCACCACTCAGTTCCTCGCTGAGTTTCAGCCTGGCATCAACAGTCCTTTTTAAGTCTCGTTGTAAACGACGACCAAAATCCCTGAACATAGTTGAGCCTCCAGAGAGAACAATATTCTGAATTGAAATTGCACACACAAAGTTATAATCACTGAGGCAGCATGGAAGATTGAGAACTTAAAAACCCCGATGTAATCACTGCACCGTATTTACTCGAAAGGAAGATGACCCTGAATGTATGATGGCCCCCTAGGAAAAAAGCTATACCCCCCAAAATTATTGTTGCATGTAACTGTAACTTATATGCGAATATAAGACAACCCCCTCCTGTTTTTGATGGTATACATGAGGAAATACCTAGTCTTGCATAATGCCAGACTAATTTTTTCCCAGGTTTGCCATTAAATGAAGAGGGCATTGTCTTACATTCACATATGTTACAGTTATGACTAGCAATAATTCTTTTCGTTTTCATCTTCCTTTTGAATAAATACAGTAGTCACGAGAATAAAAAGAAACTGTCATTTGAAGTCATTTGGACTGACGATGCATGGACAGTCCAAATGATCCTAATAATTTACTTCATAAATAGAAATATTTACGTTTGAGAAGGTTTTTATTTTTCAATGAGTATCATGCTGAGAATCCAAATCAGCAAGGCCAGGTTACCAATTATCATGAATGTTTCAGGATCCAAGGTGGACTCCACAAACTCATAAACATAGCGCAGAACAAAATTAATCATCAGTGTCAAACTTTAAAGTGTACAACCATAAGGGCCTAAAGTATCACTTACAGATCGATGCGACCAAAACATGCACAAAGTTCCTCTGGCCTACTGAATGTCATCTCATCATTCTCTACCCTAAAACTTCTAAAATTGTTAAATTCACTTTAATATCTAGTTATGTTTAGATTTTTGCAAAAAATGCATTTAATTCTTTGAAATTCATTGCATATTATACCTGTTCTTTAACAAAAACACCCATTGTTGTGCTTTCAATGAAAAAATATATCCTTAGCAAGTAGAAGCAGATATGCCTAACCCAAATGCACCAGTACAGGGCACACTTTGTCCTAAAGCACCTACAACCATGAATACACATGCACAGAGTAACTTCACTACCTGTACTGACCTTATATAGTGGACGTCTAACATCAATAGGACAGTTCTGAATTACTTCGTCTACTACTTCTGAGATGGGCTGTGTGAAATCTGGGTTGGCAAACTAAAAACAAATAGAGAATGATTAAGCAACAAATTTTAATGCAGGAGTGTTACACACTAACAGTTTGCATTACCATAGCTAATACAGAATGTCAGCCTTTCCTTTGATCTATTAGAGTCAAACAACAGCCTAGAATTCTCTAGAAACAGAAGACAAAAGAGAGCCAATAATGCCAGATAAATGACTGACAGAAGTTAAGCTACAACAAACTTGATAAGAACACCACTCTTCATCCTGTTGTCTTCATCATTTTAGATTATATGACTAGGTTGATACCTGCACACATAGTATATGACTTATACTAACCAGTATTACAACAAGAACCTATTATACCAGATGTTTGAGTAATTGGGAATAGAATTTATAACATATACACATGCCAGGTTGGGTTTGAGCTGTTTGTATCTGTATTCATTAATGTATTTCTGTAAATGTGTGCAGGCTTAAGAAAGGGTTTTAATTAACCACTGATGAAGGCCCCATAGGCCGAAATGCGTTTGGTATGTGGTTACAGTTATCAACCTCAGGATATGCCATTGTGCTATTTTAATGCTTTTAAATAATTTTAAATTTTACATAGAGCTTCTAATAAATTATACTTTCAGTATTTATACATAGACTTATATATATTTTCTTTTCACCCAACCCTGGGTACCCAGCTTTTGTTTTTAGGTTGGGTTTTATTCCCCTCCTTTTTTTCGTCCAGAAGTTAAGCTACTACATACTTGGTAAGAACACCACTCTTCATCCTGTTGTTCTCATTATTTTAGATTATATGACCTTTGGGGCACATTGTATTGCGTGCTTCTTTAACTCTGTACGGTACCATTTATACCAATGATGCTGCACTCTATTATTACTATTTCAAAAAAATGAAAGGGGAGGGGGGAATCAAGGAAAAACCATGCACAGCCCTACGTAGTAAGGGTGTAATTGGCTTATCAGGTAATGAAAAAAGTCAAATGAATGTGTATCTTTCATTATTGTAATGAAAATTAAAAGGAAAAACTAACAATTCATGAATACTCTTAATATATTCATTCTGCCATCTGCTTTAAAGAGTTCGAGCAGAGTTCAGATCAAGGAAGAGAACATGAGATCATGAAGCTGCCAGGGCATTTTTAGTAGTGGCACCTCCCTTGTGGAACGCCTTTTCCTTTGAGGCTCTCCTGGTGCCTACATTGCTTTCTTTTGGGTGACTGGATGAAATGTTTCCATTTACCCAGGCTTTTAAATGAAAAGGTGGATTCTTCTTTAACACTATTTCAGCTGATTTAAAGTGTTTGTTATCTGTTTTTATGGTTTGTGTGTTAATGCTGGGCTGAGCCTTTTTTTTAAAAAATGTGGTCTTTTAATTAATATCTTTTAATGTTTTGTTTTTATTTTGGAAGCCATCTTGAGCAGGTTCCTGAAGAGGCAACCAAAAAAATTTCTAAATAAATAAAACAGGTTTTATTTTTTCCTGAGAGGTCTCTCTTTTCTTGAGGCGAGCTCTCTTAATTCTCTACAAAAAGCCTCTCTTACAGCCAGCACCTCTTTCCCGGAGCTAGTTCTGTTCTCTTTGATGCCATGCATATTTCTGAAGCTTTGCAAAATGCCTAGCTATCAGCTACTGTGTGGATGACCAATGTGAGAGAGTCATTTGCTATTCTTGCTAGCATGTAAGAGTGTTGCTACTTAACAGTCTGAGGTTTTCCTGCATTAACCCAAACCTGTAGTGTTACTAAAACTAACAGAGTACACAGATATGTAATAGTGAGTTTGTCCATCTATAATTACAACACACATACACATAGTTAAAAGTGATTTCCATCAACCATTCCAGAACTTGTTTTCTACCAAACATACCACTACCCTACACATCCCTGCCCCAGGATGTGATGATGCCTGCCAACTTGGAAGGCTTTTAGAGGGGAGTGGACATGTTCATGGAAAGGGGTATTCATGGCTCCTAGTAAAAATGGATTCTAGTCATAATGCATACCTATTCTCTCCAGGATCAGAGGAGCATGCCTATTATCTTAGGTGCTCTGGAACACAGGCAGGACAATGCTGCTGCAGTTGTCTTGTTTGTGGGCTTCCTAGAGGCACCTGGTTGGCTACTGTGTGAACAGACTGCTGGACTTGATGGACCTTGGTCTGATCCAGCATGGCCTTTCTTGTGTTCTTATGTACTCACTGTCTGAATAAGAATGTGTGGTTCTTTTGGTGTGCATGTGTGTGCGTGCACAATTGTGCCCACCACCCTGTGTCAGAATTCCAAAGGTGCCCAAAGTCTGAGGACACCTGTTTTTGGGCAAAGGGCCCAGACCCTCAATTCTAATTGAATTAAAAACAAAGATCCAGCTGTAAAAGTGTTCCTATCTGAACCAATAAGAAAATGAAAACAATGAATGAATGCAACAAAGGAGAAACAGATTTTTTAAACTAAAACACAAACCCCTCAAACTTGCTATATAGATACTGAAAATAGGAATTAAGGTGATTAAGTCATCTAATTGCTTCTTTCCCTTGCCAGCTTGCCTGCTACTGACTTGTACTGAACAGTTCAGTGGCCACCCACACATTTCAGATGCTAAGCACTGAATCACGAAGCTTTATTCAGGATGAAAAATGGCTAGAAGAAATACTGATTCCTACTCTATTTGCTACAAAACCCAGGCTGGTGGTATCCACTCTGAAGCTGGGAAAAATAATTATGCAAAAAACATCGTGTGGATCCAAATAATAAAAAAGAATCAGCAAGAGAGGATTAAATACAAGTAAACCTTTAGGAGGAAAATGCCTTAAGATATGCAAGCCATGTGCTGAAAAACAGAAATTCTTCAGTTGTGTATCTAATGTAATACAATTTAGACAACACAATGTAAAATTTAAAAATGGATTGTATCATTCACGTTAATTATACAAAAGACACTGAAATTTTGTCCCAAACATCAAAAAAGAAGCACTAAGTTTAAATGCAAAGCCACAGGCCAATATTATGAGACCCTAGACTGCCCCGTGGCGCAGAGTGTTAAGCTGCAGTACTGCAGTCAAAAGCTCTGCTCACGACCTGAGTTCGATCCCAACGGAAGTTGGTTTCAGGTAGCCGGCTCAAGGTTGACTCAGCCTTCCATCCTTCCAAGGTCGGTAAAATGAGTACCCAGCTTGCTTGGGGGTAAAGGGAAGATGACTGGGGAAGGCACTGGCAAACCACCCCGCAAACAAAGTCTGCCTTGGAAACGTCGGGATGTGACGTCACCCCATGGGTCAGGAATGACCCAGTGCTTGCACAGGGGACCTTTACCTTTAGACTTGAAAATAAGTTTCACTCCCTTCGTTGCTTCCTAAATGTCTCACCAAGTTCAGCACCAGAGTTTACCTCAGGATGAAAGAAGATCTCTGGCCCTAGAAATCTCTCATAGCCAACATCAATGGTAAATTCTTTCTTGGAGATTGCATTGATTCCAGTATACTGTTTAATCCACTTGGTGCCGTCTGTATCATATTTGTTAAATTCTTTTACTAAATCAGGGCAGACATAACTAAAACGCTCCTGAAAATTAAGTACAGTTAGGATAATTAGTACTCATTGCTAGTACATGCACATTTTTATGTACAATTAAGCAAAAAATAAAATCTTTAAAATTTTGACAGTTTAAGTTGTTTTAAGATTTTTCAGCTGGAAGCTTAACACAGAAGACACATCCCCAATTATACTTAAGCACTGCCACAGTAACATGTGTACAATCGCATACCTTCCGAATTTAGAATCTGTAACAATAGATTTGTTCTTAGGGAAAAAGTAAGGCAGCTAAAAATGCACAAAAACTCAAAGTATTTATGGCTTTAGATTATGCAGAAGCAATTAAGTTGCTTCTTGTAGTACTTCTCAGGGGAAAAGAAATTAGAAAAACGTTGGCAATTTGTTCCTTTTTAAAATTAACACCTTTGTCTCCCCTGGGTAAAACATGATCAAAGTCCATTGAATTGCAACATTTATACTAGCGCCTGTAAATATATGTGATATGAGGCTTTGAGATCTAGTGAAATGGGTATTTTTTACATCAAAGCAACCTATCACTGAAAAATACTCATTTTACTTTAAACACAAACAAACATGCATTGTATTTTTTCTTATCACCTTCACTGCTTTAGCAGTTTCCAATGATTGTTCAGGAGGGATTCCTACTTCTCGTTCTCTTAGCAACTGCTGAATAAAGTAAGTTATATCTCGTCCGGCAATTGGAATGTGTTTGATACAGCTGCCAATCACATAACCTTCAGCCTGGAAGTAAAAGAAAATGCCTTTCATAAACTTCAACAAAAAAAGCCATGGTCTCCAAAGCTGGCACTCACTGAATGAAGAAATACGTGAACATTTACAAGGTGTATAAAACTAGTACAGGCACCATATTGACCTCACTCTTAACTCTATCAGACATTCCCTTTTAATGTGAAGTTCTGTATTTGCAGAATAGAGAAGGGTGAATCATCAACACTCCATAATTTGCACATCAGCAGTTAACTAAAAAATTAGTTCCAGAGAAAGATGTAATGTGAAGAGACAGAGACAGCAAACGCCTTACACTGGCCCACTATTTTATCATCTCATCCTAAATTTAGTTTTTATTTATCTGCAATCCTAACAGACAGTTTAAATTGTGGTCTTTTGGGTGTTTTTTGTAGTTGTTGTTTTATTTATTTAGTTACGTTGTAAACCACTTTGCGTTCTGCAAGGTAGAAAGGCAGCTGATAAATGTTTTAAATAAATAAATAAAACCTTATTTAAAGAAGGTTTAAAAACCAAGCCAATTCCTGTCATCTCCCATAAGGAGTCGTATTTTGGCATTTTCATCTGCTCTTTTCGTTGCTGGTATTTCGAAGTAAGAGTAAACAGAACTTTAAGCCAAGGAATTATGGGAGCCAGCATACTTTAAGGACTGCCTATTCCCATAGGAACCTATCGGTCTACTCCAATCATCTTCAGAGGCCCTGCTTCAGGTGCCCCCATCATCTGAGGCTAGGTGGGTGGCAGCCCTTCCTGGCAATGGCTTTCTCAGTTGTGGTACTAAAACTCTGGAACTCCCTCCCATGGAGATTCGTCAGTCTCCCTCTATCATTGCTTTATGACAGCAGGTAAAGACTTTTTCTTCTGTGTTCCTTCTAACTCTCATTAACCCTCCCATCTGTCTATGTGTTTATAGGCTTGTGTGTGTTAAGTGCGGTCAAGTCGCTTCCGACTCATGGCGACCCTATGAATGAAAGTCCTCCAAAATGTCCTATCTTTGACAGCCTTGCTCAGATCTTGCAAATTGAAGGCTGTGGCTTCCTTTATTGACTCAATCCATCTCTTGTTGGGTCTTCCTCTTTTCCTGCTGCCCTCAACTTTTCCTAGCATGACTGTCTTTTCCAATGACTCTTGCCGTCTCATGACGTGACCAAAATATGATAGCCTCAGTTCAGTCATTTTAGCTTATTTAGTTTATAGGCTTATACACACACATATACATCTATATGTGTGTATAATTTGTATTTTAAAGGCTGTTTCACTATTTGAAATGTTTGCTCTCTTGGGGACCCTGAGTTTGGTGGAAAAGCACAGAAATGTTCTACATGAAATAAAGGAAAAAAGCCAAAGAACATTTTACTCTTAATAATGAGCCACTTCATAGGTATCAGGTAACTGAGAATCACAATCACTAAAGAGACTGTACCATATTAAAAGCAGAAGATATATCCCATGGGCCATTCAAGTTTTTAACTTAAAAATAATTCCAGTAATTCTCTTTGGTGTTGCTATCTGGATAACTGCTATTAACAAGTCCATAGATCGACCATTGCCTCAGTTTCTATGAAAACTGTTAAATGTCCCTCGATGTGTTGCTGGTGTTACCCTTCGCTCTGAGTTTGGCCAAATGTCTCTCAAAGCTAGGGCATGGTTGTTTGCTTTCGCACTACAACTTAAGATGTTTTTTAGCACTGAGGTACTTAGTTTCTCTGAAGCATGACTCATATAGATCCTCGTGGCAAAAAATCTTTGATAAGAAACTGTCACTGATGGGCATCTCATAGGATATGTTATTAGATCTTGGAAAAACAGAAGCTTTCGCTACAATAAAAAAGCATATAAAAGAGATTGATTATGATAGCACATCTTTTCGTGCTTGTCGCATTTGCTCATCTCAGTTTTTTGGAATACCACCACCACGTGGTTTGCCTGCTTATACATACTTTTTGACAATTCCTCACTTCTCTAGAGCCTTCTTTCTAGCTAGATTAAATGCTAACCCTTCAATAGTTATGCAAGGCAGAATTCTGAATTTACCTTACTCAGAAAGGACTTGTCCGTGCTCTTCTAGCTCCACTGACTCATAAGCTAATGTGCTCTTGGAATGCCGTTTCTATGAGGACCTTGGAGCACAATATCTCTCCTCTTTTAATACATAAATTCATTGCCTCTGTGTCTGATATAATGTCTTTTTTATTAAGTGACAGGGACCCCAAGGCTACACTGTAAGTGGCAAAATTTATCTCAGTCCTTATATCCCTCAAACATTAGATTCAAAAATAAGCTGCTCAAGATCAATGGATCAAGGAGCTTCTAAGGGATAAAGGAAAGGAAAACAGAGTATACACTAAGCACAGCATCAGAAGAGGCAACAATATAATGTACAATAATATGATCTGTTAAGCACAACATACCTCCATGTTTGGAACATGTATTATGTGGAGTTACTTGAAAGCTCAGCAGTTCAAATTCTTTTACAAAAAAAACTTCTGAGCAATAGCACAATTAAGACTATTCTGCCACATTTCACTTGAACATAGAAAACATGCCATAAAACTGCAATCACAACTAATATTATCAATTCAGTCAAAACAAGGGACACAAAAGGGGTTGCTTTAACCCATGCAGGGAGTGATAAAGACAGGTAATGAACAACACATTGTAATTGCATGTCTCAGAACAAGGAAATCATTACAAGATATTACAGTTTTCCTACAGCCCATCAACCTGACAGGCAGTGTCAAAGTTATTGGGGGAGTAGGGCTGTATTGTTCCTCTTCTATATCTAGTCTCTGTACATCCTGCAAGATGGCTGAGTTCTAGAGAAGTCAAACCACATGCGTGCTGCATCCACTGCTATCTTTCCCAGTCTCTTCCTCCCATGCCAATGATAAGGTTAAACAAAGAAAAGATTACACAGCCGTGGTAGAAGAAACCAGAGGGGACTTGGCCCACCAAGCTGATCTTCTGCCTAGTACAAAATAGCCTTCCTCTGTTCCAAACATTGGGTGGGGAAGATAAGAAATAGTCTGCCTTCAGCAGGAATTTTCCTTCCACCCTGCATTAATTTCTTTAACGTGCTAACAGCAGCATTACTTCTGTTGAGACAGAGCACATTTTAAAACTGAAGCAAATTTCTGTAAAAGACAAATCTATTTGTTCTCTAGAAATAGCACCATATAGTGTATCAAAATAACTTGAAACATACAAAGTTTTAAATCACAATATAGGCATCTGACATTAATTTTCATAATTATAAAATTTTAAAAGTCAGACCTAAGTGTAGTTTCCATTTTTACATATATTGTTTTTACTGCAGGGTAAAAGCTCACTAGGAATTGAATGAAATACAACCAACTAGACTATCCTTCCGATAGGGGCTATGTTTTAGAAATGGCACAGTTCCAGCTTAACAAACCAGCCTCATTATTAGCATATACTTACCACAGGAATGACATGAGTTACACCATCTCCACTATCTATGACCGTTCCAGTCAGCGTCCGCTCTCCCACTTGTCTTGATGTCCAAGACGCAGCTAAGGCAAGGACAGCCTTGCCAACAGAAACCATTTCAGCATTAGTGTTTTATCACAACCCCAAAAGCCTATTTTTCAAGCAACACTGACATGCGAAATAAAAGCTTTTAACTTAATTGAGGTGCATTACGCAACAGGAAGTTGCAAAGATCAGAAGTTGGATATAAAAGTGACACATATTCTGATAAAAACAGTACACTGAGCTCATATACTTCAGCTATGAAAAAATACATGTGGTCAAAACTGGAAGTTTACTACAAATATTTTTGTTTTATTGGGGCAGCTTCAGTGCATAAGAACCCAAGTGCACGGGTACTGCACTCCTGAAATCACACTAGTTTTAAACTAGCTGAGAACTGGAGGGCATTCTTATATTACAGAAGCCATGGCACCACCAGCTCAGAAGTCCCAGGGAACATGAAAAGAACTCAATTTCTGGGAGTACCAACACAGGCATGTCGAGAATCCCTCCCATGTGGCCTGAGACTTCTGACTTTTCTGACTGGACTGGACTCTACTTTTTGCTTTACCTGCACTGTGTGGGAGCGAAAAAGACTCTGAAGACCGAACTTCTCAGTGAATCATGCCAACTTACTGTACACTGTAAGTATATTCTGGGGAAAGATCCAAATATAGCCAATGAAAGAAAAGACTGCAATGGAGGCACATTAAGGGGGTTACCGCACTCAGCCTTCTAGGGCATTTTTTAAAGTTGGACAACGTTATATAATAAATCGTTTCCGATGTGTTCCCTACCGCACTCTTCTACTCCAGCACGGTATAGGATTTCTGAAACGTTGCATGGAAGGGGGGGCCGGAGGGCTTCTTGCCGGACTTGCGGGTCCTGCCGCCGCGCCAAGAGGCGCCCTGGAGAAGGGTGGCTGGCTGGGATCACAGGGGGGGGGCTTCTTGCCGGACTCCCGGGGCCCGCCGCCGCGACAAGAAGCGCCCCGGAGAAGGGAGGCTGGCTGGCTGGGCTGGGAGGGGGGGCGGGAGGGCTTCTCGCCGGACTCGCGGGTCATTAGTGACGTTACTTAAACGGAGCAAACCAATACACCACTTGTAAAGAGTTTTTGGATACCACGGCCAATAAACGGTTGGAAGACGTCTTCACAGCTGAAGGGGCCAAAGTAAGTGCGAACACCATTTTTTACAACAATTTCAAACTCTTAATAAATCAGTGGGAAAACACTGAAAGTGCGAACAGATTTTTTTACATTTCCAAACTCTTGAAACATCGCTGGGAATACCTAGTGCGGTAACGGCCTAAGTCTTCCTTGCTACGCTGTGTGTACCGGTAATAGATACCTTTCTGATTTGAATGTATGAGATAACTTGTTCATGCTGTAAGGTCTATTTCTCCCCAACATCTACCCTCCCTCCAAGAACATGGCAAACTGATTAAGATTACCATTACTAGGTTAGAGCAGTTTTGTTTATTGGGAGAAATGTCTAGTTTTTACAATGGATCACTCTAAATGCTCATGGTGACATCACTGTGGGGAATGAATCATCAGTGATCTTATGTCTAACAAACCCAAGTGTACCTTACATCACGGAGAATTAAGGGTTAGAGAAAGGCATAGAAGAATTACATTATGTCTCATTTTACTGTGGAGAATTGTGTTTTTAAGTTTGTCACACTCTAAACCAAGGGTAGCCAACAGGTAGCTCATGCACTTCTAACAGCTCTCCATGAATAAAGAGATATTTTGGCTAAAATAGCAGGCCATGGTTATTTTAGCCTTAATTAAAAGGATGAATATGTAATTGCAAGAGCAGCAAATGCGCACAAGTGTAGTTTTCTAATCTACTGAACTAGAATTCAGGAAAGCAGATCTGCAACCTTCATTGACAACATATTGTATTTTAAAACTACAATGTCTGGTGAGTCTGGTAATTTTACCACTCGTTTTATTTTGGCTTGCTGCTTTTTTGGAAGGGGTGGGGAGAGGAATTCTTGATGCTGCAACAAATTGTGATGTGAGAATGCAAACATGTGTCCTATCTATTCCCCATAAAGTTCTTAAAAGACTGGTGGAGACTGAGTGAAAGACTACATAGAAGGATATTATGTTTCCTGCATAGTCGACTTAAAGAGTATTACTTCAGATGCTTCCTTTAACTTAAACTAAATTATTTCTTACCTGAACAGCAATATAAAGTCCAGGAACATTGAAAGACTCAAACATGATTTCAGCAGTATATTCCCTGTTTTCTGGAGTATTGAGAGGAGGTTCAGTCTGTGAAACAGAAACATCTGCAGTCAGCTCAAAGTAACTATACCAAATATTCTGCCAAATGAAATACATCAACAAATAAACAGTTAAACTTGTCTGTAGTTGCTTCCAATAGTTCCCATGTTATTATACCTTAAACAAGAATAGGTATTCCAATTCTTTTCTAGGTATCTTTGATAATATAGTAAGACGAACATTTTGGAAAGAACTGCTAGCTTTCTACATCCCCAGGTGTTCACAACATAACACTTCACAGACTGTATACTTCCACGCCTCCCCAAAAAGGCTACTGTAAAATACAACACATGCTTATTCCACCCCATCTCTTCCTCCAAGCTAAGACATGCTATATGGGGAAAAAACAGCAGGAATACAGACATGAACGGAGATTGGCTAATGATGCAGGTGATGACTAGTGGGAAAAAGAGAATGCATATTTAATTACATTCTATCTGTAGGTACAGTATTTTAAAATACAGGTATATAATGGCTGAATTCAAGCATCACTACAAGCTGCCATTACATTCTGACTGGACACAGTTTGCTGCAATGTTCAAATGGGCCCCTTATTTTTCCCACTTATTTTCATGCATGCAGTGTGATGTAAAGCTTCCCCAGTTTGATCACGCTCCAATTCACTGATGTCAGAAGGCACATGCCTCAGGAAACTGAAGCTTGATCAAACCAGGACCACCCAACCTCCATGCACAAGAGGAGAAGGTAGAAAGAAAGAGCAGGCACAGCAACACTGTGTTTGTTTCCACAGTTTAACTGCAGCTTGCCACAACTTCTGAATACAGCCACGGTCTTACCACTAAGAGAATCCTAATTCTAAATTTATCTGATTTAAATTCCCCAAACACAAGATGATCCAGTGCCCAAAATAATGTAGAACTGAGCATGTTCATATGCATTTTCATAGTTTGGAAATATTTCTAGATGGGTGAATACTCAAGCTCAGACCACCAAAAGCTTCTTCCTGGCTCCTAAAGCACACACTGACCACAGATTTCTAAACTAAAAGTAAGGCAAATTTTAAAGTGATATCTTGAGGCTCATTTGCACTTGCAGGCGTCACCAAACAGAGCCAATATTTAAGGTGATTTTATACTACTATGAAATAGAGTGACCTGGATGACTACATTATATTTCCAGGTTGATTGAGAACCCTCCTTTTCCTCAGCCACAGTGTACTCAAGTAGTGCAAAGGGAATACAGTTTCCTAAAGTGCTAATTCCATATGGATCCAAGCTCTCTAGCTTTCTTAGACAAGCACTGTGAATAACTGCCACCAAATTAAGCTGAACAGTTAACTTTTCGCTGCTGAGCTCAAAACATGCTTCAGACCTCTCACTGATTTGATATCAGAAGTCTAAATTGCTTTAACGGCGCTTTTCAAGTCAGACACAGTGGTGGCACTTTAAATGGCACTTTCTATTATGGCCGCAAATTTCCCATCATACTGTTCTCCTCTTAAGTGAGTTGGCCCATCTCAAAGAAGCAGAGGTCTATTTCCTATGGCAGGCTGACAAAGGAAGGTGTAGCACAAGGATACAAATTACTGTTTCAACACTAGAGAAGACACACATTTAGGTTTCCACCGCAAATTTATAAGTTCTAACACAGGTTGACTGGAAGCTGGTGACAGCCTGAAGAAATCACACAACAGGTCCAACAAGTGGCTAGCTACAACTTCTACCCATTCATCCCAGACCAAAGTATGTCAGGTTAATTGTATAAATCAGCCCAAAGAAACGACAATGACTGAGGTTTAGTAGGTAAAGTGACAAACCTGTGCAGTGACTATACCATTTCAGACTACAGGTGTGATTTCAAAAGATCCCTGCTCTTAGAAGGATAGAGTGTCAGAAGTAATTACTATTCTCTGTGTTCATATTTTTTCCCATGTCTGAATATTTACCAGAACCAAACAGTTCAGTTCTGAAGTAGGTAGCCACACAAAGCAAAAATACTCGGAATGTCTTAAAGTTCATACGGAACAGACTATGCTTCAACGATCTCAGTATAAGAGTGGAAGAAACATGTAAGCATCAGTGACTAAGAACTGTATCTAAGCAACAACAGTTAATATAATTAAGACTATTTAAAACAAGGCTTCAAATACACGCCTGCTGCATCAGTGGAGAATTACTTAGCTAAAATGTAGTTGCCAGGACACCAATTTCCACTTTAAGGAGAGCTTTTGCAAACTGAGAGGGAAACAGAAGACTAAGGTATGCACAATTCAGAAGGTCCTTCACTTCAACATTTTAAAAAAAGCCATTTAAAGTTAGTAATTGACTACCCTGCATGCCCAAGTCATCATTTATGATTAGTTTCCTTTGAGTATAGTAAAGCTTAAAAAGCTTATTCTGCTATACCGACAGGATACTCTGTACTGTCAAAACTACAAAAAGAGATAATTTTTACTCACCAATAGAAAATAATGGTCTTCAGGTTCTGCCCTTAAATATTTGAAGATAACTTGTTCCATAAATCTCTCCATCAAGTCCCAGTCTTCAACTATTCCATGACGGATGGGCCACTGTTCAAATTGTCCAAATAATTAAATTAGGTTTTATAAGCTGTACGTCGTGTTATAGAGTCAGCTACGCATTATGTATTATTAAATAAATGGCAAGATAATATTGCCACAAGTTAACACAAAATAATTGTGAGTAGAATAAACACATTTATTTTTAAATGTTGCAATGCAGAATGTCTACTTTCTCCTATTTAATTGATGCAGCAGTTTAACACAGAATTTATTTGTTTTGGCACAAAACATCCTAGATAAAACAATGTTCCCCATTCCATTTACTGTATGCAGAGCTGTACATCTCAACTGAGTTATCAGCTTAGGGTTACCAGGATGCCTTGACAGATCAGACTACAAATCTAACATCCTTTTTCTAACACTGATGAGCCAGATGCCTCTGGGACATCACCGGTAGGGTATAAAGGAAACTCCATCTCTTCTGTGACTTGACATTGAAGATCAATTAATTTCCAATAAATAGGGATGTCTGAATAACAATGTCATCAAACAATGCAAGCTGAGCACAATTAACACAGCAAAAGACACTGAATCCCCAAAGAAGAAGACTTCTTACAAGAAGGGATGACTTGCAATAAAAGCTTACAGCACAACAAAGTGACTGAAGCTTAACTCACGTTTGAATCACATTAATGCTACACAGTTTTACTAGTTATGGAGATTTTATGAGATAATTTTATCATATTGCTCACTTGTGTTTCAGGTGTCAGAAAAAGTGAGCAAAACCAGCTCAACAAAAATATCATTTCAGTTATACCATTCATTGCAAGAGACCATGTAAAACTTGTGAAAAAACAGGTTCAAATTGCAACTTAGATCTCAAAGCTTATTGGACAAGACACTACCCATCAGGCTAAGCTCTCACAGGCTTGCTGCAAGGCTAAAATGTACTGAAGACCATGCCATAAGTCATGTTACAAGCAGAATAATACATAATAAATACAAATAATAAACTGTAATACATTTGTAATAAATACAATTTGAAGTAACAGCCAAGTAGTCTATGGCATTCATATAGCACATTTAATGTTATATACTGTATTCATTCTATATGAAGACTGAATGCATTTGTATATTGTTTTACAGACACCAACCCAAAAAAGGATGTTTGCTATTATGGTCTGGGATAAACGTAAAAGAATCCATGAGTAAACCACAGAATTTAGAGGTTTGTGTTTCAATTTTACATACCTTTGTTGCATATGTTGGTTTTTCTATTGCTTCATCCCCAATAAAGAAATCTAAATCATCCACACCTTTCATAACTCTTCTTTGTGCCTGATCGCCAACTTTGGCTGATTCCTTGATAGCAATACCTTTGATGAAGAAAAGATGGTTAAATTACAGAGAGACTTCTGCCCCAACCTTTAAAACATGTCTGAACTATGTTGCATGCAGTACTAATACTGGAGTAGGTAACTATTCCTATGATTAGAAAACATGTAATATTTCTAGAATGCATTTCAAAAACAATTTTCTCATTTAATCTCACTTAAGAACTTTTGTAACATGATATTATTAAAGCATTACAACATAATATTAGTACTTCAAGCTAAGTTCCAACTCAATTAATATTTGTACAGATGATTAAATACAATCACCAATATATTTTTCATTCAAACCAATCTGAGTGTACAGGCATGTAATTTTAGAATGCTAATTCATTTAAGTCTTCTTATATTGGTGCAGCATTTCAAAGGGCTCTTTTGGGTAATACTAAACCAGACCACTAAAAGCAAATGACCATAGTGTGATCTGTGGCACTGATGCAGAAAACATGGGGAAGGAAATTTTTCACTAATTGGGGGGGGGGGCAATTGTTACCAATTTCCCCTGTGTGCTATTCCGAGCAGTCCCCTGTCCTCCAGAAGCCCCATTTCAAGGGGAAGAGATTTTCTATGAAATTCAAGACCTGTTTTGAGGTGAGGTGATGAATGTATGTGTAAATCTACCCTACTACTCATTACAATAGACAGTCTTGTATGAGAAACACAGTAAAGAAGATGAACATAGAGAGGACAATAGATTATATTTGTGCAATTTAGCTGAGTGACAGAACTTTTTCTCTCCTGTCTCGATAGAGAGATACCACAGGTGAAGACAACTTAGCTACTGGTTAGCAGTAGAGGCAGATGGAAGAAAACTTTAAGTGTTTAGTGTATTGACTATGCACAACCAACAGAAATCCTCTACTCCACAAATACAACTTCTCTGTATTTGCTACAGAAAAACTTCCTATGCAACAGATTCTTGTTATTTTATCCCATTTCCATAGCTTCCCTTCTTTATATATGTGTTAATGACTACTAAGTGATTTTACTCTACACTTTTCTACACTGCTTACAAGTAACATATCTAAGATTTTTAAAAAGCATTTGTTTAAAAAAAAAAACACCTCTTTTATGTCAACTCTTTTGCAAATTAAATCTATTGCAATGTCACCCTTTCTACTTGTGCAGAGGCTGCCAGCTCCGCTTTTCTTTCTCTGGGACTCTGGGATATTTCCTTGCCACAAAGGAACATCCTTCCACTGCCTTACCTTCCTATTTTTTTCCTTGGGACCTTTGGAAGTTTTTCCTAAAGCCCTTACTCTCAACATGCGGATCATCAAAACAAGCAACGTACTCAACCTAGCTCAGCAGACTGAAGTCCTTCTCTATGTTCATTCATTTTCTTGAGGATCAAGCTGGATTTCTTCCAGGTAGACTGATTAGTCAAAATGTCAGAATAGTAATAGATCTTTTAGAATATGCAGAATCTGTCACTACTCCTATAGCAATGATATTTTTAGATGCAGAAAAAGCGTTTGATAATGGAAATTGGAAATTTATGAAAAAAATATTAGAGTATATGGGCTTGGGAAAAAATTTTAAGTCAGCTATTGGAAATATTTACACTTATCAATCAGCTAGATTGCTGATCCATGGTAATTTGACATCACAATTTGAAATCCAAAAAGGCACTAGACAAGGTTGCCCTCTTTCACCTTTATTGTTGATTTTAGTGTTAGAAGTTTTATTGAGAAAGATTAGAAATATTCCAGATTTAATAGGATGTCAATTTTTGAGAAATCATTTTAAGGTTAAAGCTTATGCTGATGATTTAGTTTATAGATTTAAAAAATTGGGAAAAAATACCCTTATCATTATGGGGTAGAATTTCGGTAATTAAAATTATGGTATTACCTAAAATGCTTTTTTTGTTTCGAAACTTACCAATTATAAAAGGGGCTCAAATATTTAAAATTTGGAAAAAAGATATTTTCAATTTTTTATGGGGCAAAGAAAGACATAGAATAGCATATAATAATTTAATTGAACTAAAAGAAACAGGAGGTTTGGGGTTACCAGATTTGAGAATGTATTATGAGGCATCTTGTTTTGTTTGGTTAAAGACCTGGATTTTGTTAGAGAATCCCAAAATATTGGAAATAGAAGGTTTTAATTTACGTTTTGGATGGCATGCATATTTGTGATATGATAAGGAAAAGGTAAACAAAGATTTTAATATTCACATTATTAGATTTGGTTTATTTCAAATTTGGAAAAAAAATAAAAGGTTTTTGGAAAATAAAACTCCGGGATGGATTAATCCAGTAGAAGCATTTATGAAGAGAGGAATACAATTAAATTTAGATATGGATGTATATAGAGAAATTATAGATTGTAATTAAGAAGTAGAGAAGAACTTAATATTAAAGACTGGTTTATGTATTATAAATTAAAAGAGATATTTAACAAAGATAAGCAAGTTGGATTTAATAAAAATAATTCCAAACTAGAAAATATAATAAAGGGAAATAAAGGATTGATAGGAAGGATATATATAGATTACTAATTGAAGTAAATTTAGAACAAGAAAGAATTAAACCAGTAATGGTGAAATGGATGAAGGAGTTATGATATAATATTGATTTGAACACATGGGAAAACTTATGGAAGAAAGAATTCAAATTTACAATAACCAATGAAATTAGAGAGAACTTATATAAAAAGTTTTATAGATGGTATATAACTCCCGTGATGATAAGCAAAATAAAAAAAAGGAGACATGGATTTATGCTGGAAATGTGGAAAGGAAAGTGGAACTTTTATGCATGCATGGTGGATATGTAAAAAAAATAAAAAAAATTGGAAAAAAGTAATAAGAGAAACTAATAATTTGATCAATACGAGAGTAAAAAGAAATCCTGCATTTTGTTTATTGGGGATTCCTCAAGAAAAATGGATAGAAATGATAGGGTCATTTGTCAATATAGTTTTGCTGCTGCAAGAATTATAGTAGCCAAAGTTTGGAAGCAAGTAAATAAACCTTCAATTAGTGACTGGAGAGAGAAATTATGGATGTATATGAGGATGGCCAAATTAACAGAATTCCTACACGGAAAAGATATGGAAGAATTTTAAAAAACATGGGCAAAGGCCGTCACATATTGGGATAAACTGGCAAAAATGGACTTTACTATTTTAGTTAATGAAGTATAGAAATAAGTTTAGCTTTTTTTATCTTACTGTCAATAGTGTAATCTTTAAACTGTTTAGACACTTCTCCGGAGGTCTGGTGACGGGTCACTTTTTATGGTGGGTGGTGGGTCAAAAGATATTTTGAATTTTGTAATTTTGCAATTTTGATTGTATTAGGCAGATTATATAATTGATACAATAATAAAAAGAAAATACAAAAGAGAATTTGTTTTGTTTTATGTGTTGTTATAAAAATTAAAAAAATATTTTAAAAAAATGACATCAGCTGTGCCACATCAGACCAATGGTTCACACAGTGGCCAACCAGGTATTACCAGAAGGCCTACAAGCTAGGCATGGAGGCCAAGGCAGCTCCCTGCTCCGCCCACCCCAGTGAAATTCAGAGGATTAATGAGTCAGAACACAGAACTTCTGTCTAGTCATTGTGGCTAGTAAGCCTCTGATGTACGTACACCATGTGACAAGTTAATTTTTGAGTGCCAGGACATGAAGAGCCAGGACAAAAAACAATTGTGGCCTGTCCTTGATCAGATTCCCACAAATTCAAGTATTATGGTATTTCCACCCACAGCAATTCTGTCAGTAACCCCGTTCCTTATAAGTCCTAATTTAAAGGACTCTATGCCCTCTCAAACATACAGAGCAAACCCACATCCAATGTACCCTTCCTGTATAGCTTTATGCGGGGATAGCCATAGCTGATTAAATAGCTTACAAATGACAGGATGCACCTGATGGTTTGCCAATTAGATAGCATTTTTGTCTTCATCAAGCCAGAGAAGAAAATATGAGGAAGAACAAGGAGTGCTACATGAATCTGCTAAAAATTGTGCAACCAGTGACAAGGGAAAAACACGCTGATTTATGTAACAATGTTTTCATTTTAGTAGAATTTAGGATTCAGAAGTCACAGAAAAGAAAAGCAGTATTTGTCAAACAAAGGTTTACTGCAGTTAAGTCCTATTTTAGGTTATAGTTTACTGAAAGAGATTACACTTACTGTAATTATTCATAAATATAGACTCAAGGACAGAAGACTAATAAAATGCTTTAATTTCATAAAGTAATATTACAATCCCCTGAACAGCAATTTCTTTCACACTGAAGCAAGTATGTTAATAACAGAGGGGGGGGGGGACTAACGGCAGCTGTAGGAGGGCTTAATTTTCAACAGACCTTTAAAAGCCTTCCCAGGAATAAACATACATTCCATGGGACATGTTAAAAGATTTAGCAAAGGAAGTCCTGCCATTTTTTTTGCCGTCAAGTCACAGCCGACTTATGGCAAGCCAGTAGGGTTTTCAAGGCAAAAGACATTCAGAGGTGGCTTGCCACTGCCTGCTTTTGAGTAGCATAGTGACCATGGACTTCCTTGGTGGTCTCCCATCCACATACTAACCAAGACCAACCATGCTTAGTTGCCGGGATCTGACAAGATCAGGCTAGCATGGGATATTCAGGTTAGGACAAGTCTTGCAATAATAAGCTGCATTTCAGATAGAGGAAACCGGACACAGGGCCCAAAGAGCCAGAGACCCATTTTAATCATCATCCTACAAACCAGCAATGGGCCTCAAGAAGCCAGCCAATGACAGAAACATGGAATCAAAATTCTTAATTAAATCAAGGATTTTACCCAAACAAGAACCAGCACTGCAATCTGGAATCTAGAAATGTATAAACTTAATTCCCAATATACACCTTCCTCTAAGACTCTTTTGATATATATAGATATAGATATAAATATAGATATAGCAGGTCAGTGAGAATTTAGCTGACTGTCCGTTTTCTAAATGCACATGATGCTTAGTTAATCCAATCTACCGTATATACTCGGGTATAAGCCGACCCGAGTATAAGCCGACCCCCCAAATTTGAGGCCATAAAAGGGAATTTCTTATTGACCCGCGTATAAGCCGAGGGTCAATAAGAAATTCCCTTTACCGGCAATGCTGCGCTCTAAAATGGCGGCCGCCATTTTAGAGCGCAGGGCCCCTGCCCCAGGTCGCCCTCCCGCCGGCCTCCGGGCCCTCCCAACCCACCCCGACCCCAGTGCCATCCAAGGGGGGGAGGGGGAAGAGCCCCTGAACCCCCTACTTACCTGAAGAGGCGGCGAATCGGCGGCGGCGGTGCGGCCTTCCTGGGCTGGCAGGAGGCCCCTGCCGGCCGGAGGAAGGCGCCCAGGAGCGTGGTCGGCGGCGGCACGGCCGGCGGGGGCCTCCTGCCTGCGCAGGCAGGCCACTCCCGGCCAGAGGGAGGCGGCCAGGCGCGCGGCCAGCAGCGCCGCGGCCGGCGGGGGCCTTCGCAAGGCCCCTCCCGGCCAGAGGGAGGCGGCCAGGCGCGCGGCCGGCGGGGGCCTTCGCAAGGCCCCTCCTGGCCAGAGGGAGGTGGCCAGGAGCGCGGCCGGCGGTGCCGCGGCCGGCGGTGGCCTTCACAAAGCCCCTCCCGGCCAGAGGGAGGCGGCCAGGCGCGCAGCCGGCTGCGCTGCGGCCGGCGGGGGCCTTTGCAAGGCCCCTCCCGGCCAGAGGGAGGCGGCCAGGCGCGCGGCCGGCGGGGGCCTCCTGCCTGCGCAGGCAGGCCCTTCCCAGCCAGAGGGAGGCGGCCAGGCGCGCGGCCAGCGGCGATGTGGCCGGCGGGGGCCTCCTGCCTGCGCAGGCAGGCCCCTCCCGGCCAGAGGGAGGCGGCCAGGCGCGCGGCCGGCGGTGGCCTTCGCAAAGCCCCTCCCGGCCAGAGGGAGGCGGCCAGGCGCGCGGCCAGCGGCGCTGCGGCCGGCGGGGGCCTTCGCAAGGCCCCTCCCGGCCAGAGGGAGGCGGCCAGGCGCGCGGCCGGCGGGTGCCTCCTGCCTGCGCAGGCAGGCCCTTCCCGGCCAGAGGGAGGCGGCCAGGCGCGCGGCCAGCGGCGACGTGGCCGGCGGGGGCCTCCTGCCTGCGCAGGCAGGCCCCTCCCGGCCAGAGGAAGGCGCCTGGGCCCGGCGGCGGCGGTGATGGAGGTAAGTTCCCCCCTCCCTCCTCCCTCCTCCCCCCTCTACCATACTGACCCGCATATAAGCCAAGTTCGGCTTTTTCAGCCCTTTTTTTTGGCTGAAAAACTCGGCTTATACGCGAGTATATACGGTAATCTATCACCTAAAACCAACACATGGGAAAGGTTAACCGAAAAGATTTCCCAGACCAACTTAATTGAGTTCTCCAGTCTAATCAGGGTGACTTCACCCACATGAGGCAGGCTTTAATGAAAAGTAAAATAAAATACTGAATAGAAAGTTAAATCAGAAGTCTTCAGAAGCTTGTTGAAGAATCACTTGAAAACCAGATAAAAGCCTTTATCAGGCATTAGGAATACCAAGTTACCAAATTAGATAAGAAACCACTTAATAGAACTGGATAAAAGTAACCTATCCCCACTATTCATTTCAAACCCCTTAAATGATAACAAAAAAGGCTTTAAAATACTTAAAATGGATTTCTTTTGCTGTTCAAGTACTAGATTAATGTTATTTTAAAGCCATATTGAACGCTTGCACTTGTGCGTCCCTTGCAAGTAATTCCCTGTATTGTAGGATTGAACCACAAAACCCATATTATTAAAATGGGTTTTAAAATCCAACCTGACCCCGCATATAGCAAGTTATCAATGCAAACCTAACTAATAAACACTACCTGAACATGTGAATATACAAATAATTCAAATGTTTTCTCATGAATTTTAAATAGCTCCCACATTAAAAGTATCATATACTTCCTGATTTCAACATACTCATACATTAATTTTACAACCATGGCCTACATCAGATGATGCAGCTTGCCAAGATATATTCTTAAGTACAACTTCAATTTACTCAGGACAAAAAGAAAAAAAACTTACATGAAGGAATGATGAACTGTGGTTCTGTATTACCAGCATATCCCAGTTTGGTATACCTGTAAAAGAACAATATGAACAGGTTACATAACAGTGGATGTTTTGTAAGCTTTTAGTGCAGTTGATCAGGCTGAACAGATTCCACCTAGTACCAACACATGGAAAAGGTTAAGAGAAAACAGATTTCCCAGTGATTTTTCATTTAAAACCAGCTTGCCTGTTCAGCTGGGAGAAGTTTAAAAATGCAACACATTTTACTTTCTCCCACCATCTCACTCTGGGTTTTTGTGTTCCTAATATGTTAAGTAAGGAATTAAATGTTATCTTCCCAAAGTACTGTATTACCGCTTAATAACTTTAAAACCAAGGATTTCAAGGTTGTAGTCTACCTTTAGACTATTCCATTGCTTTTCTCTAACAGTACTACATATCATGGCCGAAAGACTCTTGAAGTACTTTTAATTCAAGTTTTAATGTACATCTTCCAGAATGTATCAGATTTACATGGTGCATGCTTCCTTATCCTGTAACCCTTACTCTGGTAGACTGACTGAAGTTCACAAACAAACCTGAATGAACTCTAATCCAAGTTTAATGTATTTAAAGCCAATAGAGGTATATTAACTGTCAGGCTTAAATTCTATTGAATTACGGCCACATGTTCAAGCATAAGTGGTTAGCATACTACAGCTAGCCAATATTCAGAATCCAGTTTATTAGCTGTGTGCACATTTAATGCCTTTTTGTAAATATAAAATGTTTATTCAGCTCCAATTTATCTTTGAATTGGATTCACTACAATCCTCTTCTGTACATTAAATCTGCTTTGTTGCTAAATTTCTCACTTTTACTATAGCTTCTCTACTGAATGCTCTCTTTTCTCACATCCGTTATGTCTCCTTCTCAAAGGCAAACTTTTAAATGACTCCTCACATTTTCATGAATCCAATTTACTCTCACCATCTGGCTATCAATTAAATATACGTTGCGCCTGTATATCTGCATCTTCTTTCCCCTTTCCCACCTTAGGTTCTTTGAATTCTTTTAGGATGCAAATCACAAGCAGGGAACTATTTAAGCTTCTGTACACCTTGTGCTGTGTTTTTATTGTCACCCGGCAATGCTATGCAAGCAGGACACTTTATTGCTGTTTATTTTGTTAACCACTTGATTTTAGGAGTGACTTAAGACCACAAACACTGCTCTGTACTATCAAGAGAATAGTAAAAAGATGCTACGAAATCTCATTCATAGTAGCAGTACCCAAATATATAAAAACCAATTGGCTTATGCTTAACTCCACATAGGATCATGCTTGTATGACTTCAGTATATTTTGCTCTGGCTCATGATCACGTTTTTAATGCTACAAATAACTTACTTTAGGAATAGCTCAGTAACATTAATGAGTCACTTCAGGAGTAAGCAGTGAGACCACTCTTTATTACTAGCATATCTGTCATTGGTATTACTGTGATATTACAAAGCAGCACTATATTCGCAATGGATCTGGAAGCCAACGTATTAACATTGCTGTTCTGAACTCTGTACTGTATTGCTGCATTCATAATTATGCGGCACTAAAAATGTTTAGCAGTATAGAAGTCTCCGTGAGTCACAACAACAAATGGGCAGGAAGAACTTCTATTGACATAGAAGGAGTGGAAAAGCACACACTTCAAGTCTATCAGGCATACATATAGCTAGAGAACCACACCTATTTAAACTGGTTTTCTTCATTCAACAAGGTCAACGAGGGGAACTAATTATTTGGAGGCCTATGTGCCAATAAAAAAACCTCTGGAAACTGACTCAACATGAGCTACTGGAACCTCAGGACTATATATAATATTTTAACGGACTATGGCTGTAGTGTACTGCAATGACCATTCACTTTTACTGCATTGTCTTCTACCTCTGTGATACTACTTACTACATCACATAGTATATTTTAAGCAGCTTGTTTTTCACATTATCTCCTATTTCTATAATCCTGGTCCTATTATTGTTAATTGGATCCCTTATTCTGCATGAGTGCATTTTTTTTATTCTATAATCTGTTTTCTGTATCAGTAGAATAGCAGTACCTTATTGAACAAAACAAGTACCTTATGGAATGAAAAGAGAGAACTAATTATGGATTTTATAATGTGGATATTATGCCATCAAAAGTTTCACACTTACCTCCAATACCAAGACTTGTGAAACTGTTATATATATACACACACCTTCCTTCCAGGCATCCCAGGACCCAAGGCTAGTAAAACCCAATGCAAGCACCCAATGTCTCTTGCCAACCCTGAAATGCGATTCCCAGCTGCTCTTATTCTCCATGAGGTACCACATCCATATTGTCAAGGCACACATGAGTCCACAATAATGATGGGTACAAAAGCAGCTTGGGTGGGGGTGGATGTGAGGGGGAAAGGACCGTTCAGGCTTTGTGATATGCAAGTGCAGCATTATATGTAGTTCGGTCCAAGAGCTTTCCAGATCAAACCTCATGTTCTACCTACCCCCTTTAATCGAAGTACAGACTACTGATGTCATCCTCCTGCCACTTTGCTTTTACTCTCTTCTCCTATTTAGGATTATCTGATACTATTTATCCCTGTCCTCAGGCAACCTGGATAAACACTGACAATGCATAAACAATCTATCTCTTGGGCACATGTTTCCCCTGAGATTTGCAGAAAGGTGAAGCTAGAGATTAAACTGACAATCTCAGATGCCAAGATTCCCCAGAATCATAGCCTGTGTGTTCTCAGACTAACAAAAAGAGTTTTATTCCCTTTTTCCTGTTTCTAGGGAGGTTCAGAAATGTAGCTGGGAGCAGGATGCTGTCTTCAAGACTTGTGCCAGCTTCAAATAGGTACTACGTATCAGAAATGCTAAACTTTGGAAATGCCAGCTAAATAAATTTAAGTTAGCAACAACTAGGATTGAATCATAGAATCAAAAAAGTTGGAAGGGGCCTAACAGCTATCCGAATCCAAACCCCTGCACCATGCAGGATGACTTAAAGCATGGGTGTCAAGCATAAGACCTGCGGGCTGCATAAGGCCCCTTGAGGGCTCTTATCCAGCCCGCAAGCCAGCCGAGGAATCCACCCATTATTATGAGTCCTGTTCTCCACTATCAGCTGAGCTGGAATAGTGCCCAACCGGCCAATAAACAACAGCCCTTCAAATAGTTAAAAAGAGTAATCATATCCCACACACATACCCTCTTCTTCTCCAGGCTGAACATTCCCAAGTCCCACAGCCTTTCTTCATAAATCTTAATCTCCAAATGCCTAATCATCCTTGTTGCTCTCCTCTGTACCCACTCTAAAGTTTCTACGTCTCACCTATAAAAAACCCTGCAGAATCAGCCACAATGCTCCAAATGGTGTCTGACTAGTGCAGTATATAGTGTTACTATCGCATCTTGTGCCCTAGATGCTATGCTTCTGTTGATACACTCTAAGATCGAATTTGCCTTCTTTGTTACCGCATCAATGCCTACTCATACTCAATTTGCAGTCCACCCAAACCCCAAGATCCCGTTCACATATGCTACTACCAAGAAGAGTATCCCCCATCCGGTATGTGTGAATAACACTTTTACTACTCAGGTGTAAAACCTTACATTTATCTCTATTAAACTGCATCTAGTTCACATCTGCCCATTTTTTCCAACGTGTCTAAGAGTCTGATTGTATTTTATCTCTGTCATTCACAGTGTTCGCTATCCTACCTAATTTGGTGTCATCTGCAAATTTAATTAACAGTCCCTCCACACCTTCATCTACATTGTTGATAAAATTATTTTTAGCACATTAAAAAGCAGATAGAGAGAAATCATTGGTACTACACAAAATAAAACCTGTAAACATGTACCCCAACAGAGACTGTGGTATGCCTAACATTAAAAACAGATTTAAGAACATGTACCTTTTTTTGTGACAGTTTAACAAGCTCAAGGAAAATTATCTTTACTTCCTTTGAGGCACCAAATCGCACAAGCATATTCACTTTAAGGAAGTTTTAACCCGCTTGTAAACCAAATTAGCTACTTACTTACCTATGTGGTCTTGTGCATCCACACACAACCAAGTGATTCTGCAAAATTCTCAGACAACTACACAGAACTCTGCAAACTCTCAGAAGACAATGAAGGCTTTGTTCAGACATGACACCAACCCACAGTTTAATTACACTAACTAGCACTATTAGCATGTTCATCCAAAAAGAAACCATTTCAGTAACTATGGTTAACTACTCCAAACCAGAATCTGAAACTATTGTTTGAAGATGATATATTAACCATAGCCTTTACTTTGGTTCCATCAGATGTACAACTTCTTGTTCCCGAGCATCGCTGGCTCCAGAAATGCCTCAGCAGAGCTAAGGCAATGAAACCAACATCTGTCAAGGCATACTATGATTTCAGTGATTTTTCAATGTATCTGAACCAAGCGGCTGAACACAAATGGCTTAAGCAAAGTAAAAAACAATTATTATATAGCTTGCCAGCAGAATGAAATGAGCATGAGATTTTATGACAATGCACCAACTTACTGATGGATCCCTTACGGGTGAAGCTCTGCTCTACCTCTTTCCTTCCTTTTGGAGTCAGACAAGCGTTACCTACACTCTGGAGTAGCTAGAGCTACAGCTGTTGCTACGCAATAAAGATTAGGGAAGGGGAAAGCCTATACACAATTTATAACAGAGAGAAGTCATTACTAAAAATGCAAGAAGTAAAGGAAGGGCTGGAGGATAAAACAGTGTAGGGAAGGTGTAGGGAAGGGGCTAAATTTTACAGGAGTTTAAATCCAGCAGTGCTGCAGAAGAATGAATCTCAGCACAAGTGGTCTGGTGTTCAGAAGTATTTTGGGGAAAGGAAGAAAGTAGATCCAGTTTACCAGAAGGGTGGCAAATGGAAGCATCTCTCTGAAGTGCATAAGCAATATTGGACAGAGAGAAAAGGGGGGCTTGTGTGTGAGGCTAACCAGACAGAAAGTTGTAAGTAAAGAAGGGTGTTTGGATACACAGTCTGTGGGAGCAGAGAGGTTCAAGGCTGTTGTTGTCCACTGATCCTAAATGATAAACTGTCTGGAAGAGAGAGGATGGAAAAGAATGGTCATTCAGGGGACACTAAGCCTTCAACTGAGCAGAAAGACACACACAGAAGAGATTAGGGAAACAGGAGAGGTAAGGAATACCAAAAAAAAAAAAGGGAAGCAGTTTCTTGAACGGCAAGGAGGCAGAATGGAGAACAACTGGTCTGCTGGTAGAAAAGGGTTCTGCAGGCCTAACCAGTTCCCTCTCAGGAGCAAAAGGGACAGAAGACTACAGGATTCAGGAGTGGTCACAGGCACCATTCTATAAATACAAGGGTAAAGACAACAGCTAATTGCTCCCATTTTCATTACAGCACTATAGTGGTCTATAAACTTAAGACAATAACCCCCAATATGGTGCCCACCAATACATTTCCCAGCATCTGTTTGCTTCTTCGACAAAGCAGCTCTTCCCCAAAGCAAGAGCCCATCCTGGCTTTCTTCCACCTCACTGAAGTAATAGGCACTTCTGAAGTACCTAGAAGGTATGCATGGAACACCCATTCAGAAACAGTTGCCTTTATTATAGGATGGCTTACACCTCTCAACATCCTGTGATTGCGCCCCCGCCCAGCATCCCATGCAGCTATTTTGTGATTGTCCCCATAGTAGCCATTTTGTGGTGACACCCACATCTCATTCTCAAAATGCCAGAAGTGCCCACAGCCTCAACAAGTTTGGGAAGCCCTTCCTTAAAATATTCTTGGACTATCTCTGCGGTTTTAATCCCGTTCCAAGAAAAATTAGCAAAAGGCAACACACTACTTCTGTACAGCTGTTTTATGATACAGCTTGGACAAGATTATAATCACTCCCCCATTTCCCATGACTGGGCTGTGAGAAAAAGAAGCACTAATGGTGTATCAGTGCAACCTTCATGGTATTATGGTTAGAGTGCTGGAATAAGACTGGAAATCCCCACTCAGCCATGAAGCTCACTAAGTAGGGTTGACAGCTTCAGGTTGGGAAATACCTGGACATTTTAGGGGTGGAGCCTGAGGAAGGCAGGATTTGGGGAGGGGACAGACTTCAATGGGGTGTAATGCCACAGAGCTCACCTTCCAAAGCGGGCATTTTCTCCAAGTGAACTGATCTCTGTTGCCTGCAGATGAACTGTAAAGCAGGAGATCTCCAGCCACCTCCTGGAGGTTGGCAGCCCTATCACCGAGTGATCTCATGCAAGTCAGTCTAACTTAACTAACAAGGTTGTTGTGAGGATAAAGTCCAGGAGGGGAGAGAACCCTGTATGCAATTTAAGTTCCTCGGAGGAAGGGCAGAGTAAAATTGTAACAGGTAAGACTGACAGGAACTACCCTTTGTTGCATTAGTTTATATATCATTCTAAATGCAATTTATATTCCTGATGTATGGAAATTTAATGTTACAGCAACAGGTTGGAAGACTTGAATACAAAAAAAAAAACTCATCGAGCAATAAGTTTCCTTCTGTTTCTAAAGTCATTCATAACATTAGCTATGTGTAGTATGAGGAACATGTTTTGCATGCATATTGAGAAATGAAAAATTTAGGCCAGAGTACTACACATAGCTGGGTGGAGATGACACTGGACTCATTCTGAGAAAATGTGCATTGTATTCAGGTTATTTGTGTGACAGCAGGTTATTTGTGTGACAGCAGTACATTTAATAAAGGAGTAGAGATCGGGCAATAAGCTAGCACACTAAAGGAAAAATAAGTAGAAGACCATTCAAGATTAACAGACTTCTTAGTAGCTCATGCAGGAAGTGATCCAATTGCACACAAACAAATCATGAAAATTGGAAAAAAATTGCTAAGATGTACTTCCAGTAAAAAGTCTAGGATCAAGTTGTACAACTCAGCAGTTCTAAAAATATTCGTAGCTACTTTAAGAAGTGCCAGAGACTGAGTCAAGAAAATAAATAAGATTATTGGCAGATGCTCTGGCCACTCAGTACTGGATATTATCCGTTCTACTAGTAGCATTTCAGATTTAGAATGAGAATTTAAACTTTAAGCAGAGAAATTTCACATTAATGTAACAAGCTCTAGAATGCCAGCAATTCATAGTAAACAAAACAAAAAACAAAACAAAAACTCCAAGAAAGTGAAGATATTTCTTTACATTTGGACAACAAAAAACATGCAACACAAGTGCACAAAAATCTGATAAACTAATCACACCTACCCTACCAATGATTTTTACTTAGAAATTACTTAGCAAGCTTAGTTTTGCAATGTAACAGTCGTACACTTCATGCACAGCAAAATATGCATCATCTGCGAATCAAACAAGAGGCTCACTCAACTTCAGTCACTTTGGAGTAGCAATTTTCATTATATAAAGTGATCTCACCATTTCACTAAAACATCATACATAGAATTATATAACCCCTAGATAGTTTCCAAAGAGAGACTGTGTTCTAACGAACACATTCGTAATTAAAAAATCCACTTCAAACAAGCAAGATATCTATAGGACAGGATTTACCACAGAAATTAATATTTCCCCCCAAAGTAAAGTGAGGGGAATCTTGATAGGAAAATAATTAAATCAGCTAGTAATTCCTGTTGACCCATATGCTAGATTTCTAAAGTTCAAAAACCAACCAGGTTGTGACTGCTGGGAAAATTTAATCTTAAAATAAACCTACTATTCCTTGTTCAGTAGGGAACTAACCCATTAAACAGATAATTAGATAGCAGCTATTTTCTAATATAAAAGTGATTAAAATGGTGAAGAGAACAAAAGAATAACATGAGCTTTCCCAACATATGCTAGTATAGTAGCAAAAGCACCATCAAATGAAAAAATATTGTGATTAGCTATCACACATTTGTTGTTTAACTATTGCTAGAATAATAATTTTTCACATAAGGATGTGCTTCTCAACCACACAATATTGAAGCTTGGGTAGCCCCTAAAAATCTTTAAAAGTTAACGTTTACCCTAAAGGCATTTATACTGGAGGCCATATCACATGACTGAGCTACAGACCATGAATACATAAAACTACAAGTCTCAAATCTGTGAATGGAGACGGTCTACTGCACCACACAGATTGCTTTGTTTCAAATACTTAAATCAACAAACCTTATTGGTTCCTCAAACACATTTTATCCAGGACCTGCACTTATGATTTGGTATTTTCTTTGATCAGAAAACAAAAGATGTACAAAACTGCCAAGTTTTTCATCGGCTTCACTCTATCCCACCCCCAGGCATCACAAAAATAAGGCTGTCCAAGACACAGCAGAAATCCACAGGGTGTTATATAGAACAACGCCAATGCAGAAGACTTAAGTAACCATGAGTTAGCACCTTGAAAGAAAGACAGGAATAAACACACACAAACCTAGCAACATCTACCTAGCAAACAGTTATCTTTTCCTGAAACATTGTGACCAGAGACCAAAAATCTCTGCAATACATGTGCAATATGGGGGGGGGGGGTACAGTACACACTATATCTGCATTCACGCAATTCAGAAACTTGCATTTTACTTCAAAAGTCTTATAAGTGCCTTTAACAACTTCATGGCAGCACATTAAAATAGTAGTTGGTTGGTTTCTGGGAGCAGTGTTTTACCCATTCTGAGCTCCCTGAAAGAACAGAATACCGTACATAGAAGTATTATTCTTTCAGATTTAAGCAAGAAGGGAAAAAAATCACCTGAGCATCACTCCTGGGACATTTACTGTGTCTAGCCCTTGACCCTGATTTTTCACATTAAGCTGCCTCTTATGTTTCTGCTCATGTTTATCAATTCCATATTCTTACCTAAAATTTGAGGTTTTTAAAATTATAGGCATCTGGCTCAGTGACCAAGAGTCCAAAAGTTACACACACAACCTGGCAGGAAATACAAACGTTTGTTATGCCTCAGCCCTAATACAAAGAATGCTACAGTCTGACTTCTTGCGCATGAAAAGATATAAACAATTTACTCATATTACCTTAAGTATACTGTCCACCAACTGTCCTCAGCTGGGCTCCTTAGGGTCTGCACCCAAGTGTGTCCCCCATTACACAACAGCCTTGGTACTGATGAAGAGCAACAGGAGATGCTTGGTGTCCAAGACCACCCGGCATAGGGCTCCACCCTTCACTTAGCATGGGTTCTTGCTTACGGGATTGTTTCTAAATGTTTCCTGTTTCATCTTCAGTAAGACATTTATTTTTGGTCCCAATTTTTTGCCTAGCTAGATCTATCATAGCTTCAGCCTTTCTCTTTTCTTAACTGCTCTCCCAACATGGACATTCCCTTAGCTTCTTGATCCCTATTCTTGTTATGCCACCTCCTTTGTACACTGGGTGGCATGTATTCTTAGCATGTAACCTTCAGCTTGTGCTGGATTCAGAAACGCTCACCCTGCTTGTTAGCACCAATAGTTCCCCACCATACATACCATTTGTACAGGGAACAGACTTGTACAGGGGAGGGGCTGTGGCTCAGTGGTAAAGCATCTGCTTGACATGCAGAAAGTCCCAGGTTCAATCCACAACATCTGTAGTTAAAGGGACTAGGTAAGTAGGTGATGTGAAAGACCTCTACCTGAGACCCTAGAGACCCGATGCCAGTCTGAGTAGACAATTTTGACTTTGATGGACCGAGGGTCTGATTCAGTATAAGGCAGCTTCATGTGTTCCTCACAGGCACCAAGACCCTTTCTTACTTAATGAAACATGCTGGTACTGTTAATCCTTATGCTCCCTCTTACGACTGACAGAAGACATTATTATTTTCTCAGCACATTATTATTTTCTCAGCCATTATTATTTTCTCAGCACCACTCAAGCAGGGACCCAAGAGGGGAGGGGAAATTCCACCCTTTATTCAACCCTGTTTCCTCCTACAGCTTATTTCTGTCTCTCCCCCACTGCCTTACTCCACCTCACCTGCCAGCCCTCCTCCCCTTCCCCGCAGCCACTCTCATTCCTGCCTTGCCCTCCCGCTCACAGGACCACCAATGCCTCTCCAGTAGCAGCCCCTCTGTCACCCTCCCCACAACCTCCACCATCTTTACACTCACTGCCTCACTTGTCAGCAGAAGCGGTTCCTTCTCTGGACTGTCTGCCTGACGCGCCCAGTAGTGGCACATCTGTGCAGTTCCTACTGCCTTTGCATGTTTATGAGGTTGCTAAGCAACCCTCAAAATGGTAGCCAAGATCTAATGATGGAATATTTCAAGCTCTGTTTCTCCCCCTGTAAGGTGAGGTTTTAAAACTTAAAAAATTCCCTCACCTTTTTTCCTTTCATTTTCAGAATTGGCCAAGCTGGGGGCTGTCCCAAGTTTGCAGAAAAATCCCCCTATCTGAATATGCCCTTCTTTAGCATTCTGTTCAAAATCAGATATGATTGATATTTAGCATATAGATAACTCTGAGTGAAGAACTGAATTGTTTTGTCTTTTCTTTCCTTACAACACTACCTGACAATATATGGCTAGTCAAATCACAATCTTTGTCAGATCAGTCAACTAGTAATTATTTCTTGTCTTGCTAAACTCTAGCTTACAGTCTGAGCTGTTGAAGTTCTCAGTAGAGCACAAGAATACTTGCAAAATGCAATACATATGAATTACACCTTGCCTACAAAAATAATTTAATTCTGTCAGTTATGCAACTTGCAAAACATGCAGCAACAACCACAAAACCTTAAAGGGATGGTACACCTTTAATTTTCCATAATTTATTTTTGATGATGGAACATCTATCTGGCCAATATACCGTATATACTCGGGTATAAGCCGACCCGAGTATAAGCCGACCCCCCAAATTTGAGGCCAGAAAAGGGAATTTCTTATTGACCCGCGTATAAGCCGAGGGTCAATAAGAAATTCCCTTTACCGGCAATGCTGCGCTCTAAAATGGCGGCTGCCATTTTAGAGCGCAGGGCCCTGCCCCAGGTCGCCCTCCCGCCGGCCTCCCAGGCCCTCCCGCCCCACCCCACCCCACCCCCAGTGCCATTCAAGGGGGGAGGGGGAAGAGCCCCTTACCTGGAAAGGCGGCGAAGCGGTGGCGGCGGCGGCGGTGCGGCCTTCCTGGGCTGGCAGGAGGCCCCCACCGGCCGGAGGAAGGCGCCCAGGCGCGTGGGCGGCGGCGCAGCCGGCGGGGGCCTCCTGCCTGGGCGGGAAGGTCCCTGCCGGCCAGCCGAAGCGCCCAGGCGCGCGGGCGGCGGCGTGGCCGGCGGGGGCCTCCTGCCTGGGCGGGAAGGCCCCCCCCCCCGGCCGGAGGAACGCGCGCAGGCGGCCGGCGGGGGCCTCCTGCCTGGGCAGGAAGGCCCCTGCCGGTCGGAGGAAGGCGCCTGGGCCCGGCGGCGGCGGTGATGGAGGTAAGTTCCCCCCTCCCTCCTCCCTCCTCCCGTCTCCTACCGTATTGACCCGCGTATAAGCCGAGTTCGGCTTTTTCAGCCCTTTTTTTGGGCTGAAAAACTCGGCTTATACGCAAGTATATACGGTATGCTTCCAGTTTTTGCATTTGTGTTTTCCCCTTTATTTAAGGTTGAGCAAGTACTTAAACTTCTGTGGGGGGTTTAAAAAAAGGAACTGGAACTGTTTGAACTGCCATTTGGCGGTAGTGTTGAAACTGAATGAAGAAACTGATACTTAAAAGTTGCAGACAAAAAATCCTTTGTTAGTCTATAAAAAGGAACTGGTCTAGAGGAAACTCTAGGCTAACAGCTCACACGCCAGCCCAGTCAGTCCAGTAATTATTGGCGCAGCAGATATTAGGTTCTTAACTTTTTTTAATACCTTGTAACTTGCAAAGGGGGTTGCCTATATAATGGGTGTCATGTTGGTCCAACCTATTACACTTGCCTCTACTTGCCCCTACTCTCTACCTGATGCAGGCCCCGCCTGTCAGAAATAGGTGTAAAGGCTTGGGGGGAAAGGACCTGGTTTGTTTCCGATTCTTTCCTCGACGATTTTTTTAAAAATTTCCAATGGGAAATTTCGGGGCACACTAAAAAGCATTCTTATAAAACATTCTCTTTTGGACTAAGTGAAATGATTTCTGAGGCAAGGTTTTATTCACAGAATGTACAATGCAAAGATTTTTACCCAAGAGAATCTATAACATTAGATAATGACAATTCCTATGAACATTTCTACAGTTTAAAATACACTTTCAAGCGTGTATTTGTATGATAATCCAATGTAGAATAATCCAATGACTATATTATGACTACTGAACCATGAACCGTATCTGTCCAATAACACTTTTTCTGAACTCTAAATTTTTTGTCTCTATTTGAAACATTTTTTAAACTACATTAAGAAAAAATGAATATACATGCATTAAGGTGGTGCAAGGTTGCAGCACCCTCTCAAGTACTGGATAAAAACATAAGAACATAAGAAAAGTCCTGCTGGATCAGACCAAGGCCCATCAAGTCCAGCAGTCTGTTCACACAGTGGCCAGCCAGGATGCATTTCCAATCTTGCTTGTAGAAAATGAAAGCAGACAATTTTAAATGTAAATTATTAATGATGAATTTTATGTTGTTAAAGCAGTAAAACAGTCACAGTACGTATTGCATATATTTCAATTTTCTCCATCATTTGAAAACTTCCAGAAATTTTATAACTCTACTCAGAACCTCATAAGCCAATATTGACCTACTGGCAAAGGACCTTGCAAGTTGGACAGCCAACTCACTCTAAAGAGTAACTCAGGCATACATTGAACAGATAATGCCATCAAAAAGCATCACCAAAGCATATGAAGGTAATGGAGAAGAAAGCAAGTGATGGAAGGAAGGTGGAACTGCTCAACTGGAATGTTTGTCAACATTCTCAGTTTGTCATATTTGCTATAACAAAGCTTACACATAATCAGAGACTGATCAGCCTGCTGATCTCCCTCTCCCATAATACTAGAACGCGAGGTCATCTGCTGAAGCTGGAGGGTGACAGATTCAAAACAGATAAAAGGAACTATTTTTTCACACAACGTATAGTTAAATTGTGGAACTCCCTGCCCCAGGATGTGGTGATGGCTGCCAACTTGGAAGGCTTTAAGAGGGGAGTGGACATATTCATGGAGGAAAGGGGCATTCATGGCTCTTAGTTAAAATGGATTCTAGTCATGCTGCATACCTACTCTCTCTAGTATCAGAGGAGCATGCCTATTATATTAGGTGCTGTGGAACACAGGCAGGATGGTGCTGCTGCAGTCATCTTGTTTGTGGCTTCCTAGAGGCACCTGGTTGGCCACTGTGTGAACAGACTGCTGGACTTGATGGGCCTTGGTCTGATCCAGTAGGGCCTTTCTTATGTTCTTATGTTCATAGTATTCAAATAAGAAGCAAAAAAACAAACAAGCAAAAATGATGAGTTTACACCCAGCGTAAGATTTTAGACTAAATACACAAGAAGAGACAAGTAGAGACAGGAATGAACGCAAACACGTTCTTAGGCTTTGTTTCAGCTTGTGTTATCCCTACAGTACAGAAGTGGGTTTTCAGAAGGGATACAGAGGAAGAGAAAGAGAGAGCAATGACATTATGAAGGTGTGCCAGAAAGAGTTCTAAGCATAAAGGACAGCAAGGGAGAAATTAACAATGCAGGAGACATTTCAGCAGAGGGTGAAAGAGGTACAAGCCTGAAGATCACAGGCAGAAAGACCCATGCTAGAGAAGAAAGAGAATGAAGTCAGTGTAGGGATCTGAGGAAGAATGCTGCAGGGTTGGAGCAATGAGAATGGTGGAGTATACGTTTGTAAATTTAGAGAAGAACATTGGACCAAAGGCCAGGAGAAGGCTACAGGAGTCAAGGAAGGAAGTCCATAAAGTTTGCTGATCTGTAGCTTTGCTGCAGCAAACTTCATTACAATTAAAAGACCTCCCATGTAAGTCCAGTTGTCTAGTATCCCACTGACAACAGCACACCACATCTATTCATATCTTATTGTGTGACGAATTTAACACTGTTTTCTGATAGCCTTTTGTCACAAGGCAATCCACAAGAGGTATACTAAATGAAACAAAAATGAAACAGAAGATATGGAAATAAAAATAGCAATATTAGCATACAGACGTAGTAACTATTTGGAACACATGCCTTTGTATAATGTCGTCCTCAACATTAACATCACACAAAATTCATTTGAATCATAGTAGACTATATTTTCAATTCTTCCAATTCCAATTTAGTTTCTATATACACTAACGGAAAAGAGGATCTACAGTAGTATTAAATCTCCTTGATAGTGGAGACCATTTTATCATGATAAAATGACACTCTGCCCCATATCTAAAGATATTAGGGCTTCACTAATGATGGTATCAAAGCTGTTTATAGCCACAGAAAATAAGATAAAAATTTGTATACATGTCGCCCACTACATTCCAATTATAAGAAAAGCACATTTTCTCTACCACCACTAGACATCTGAGATACAAATTCGGCCTCAAAATAACAGCAGACACTGAGAAGCTAAAATACACCTGGAATGGAAATGTGGACAGTAGGCATTTTCCCATAACATTCTTAAAGGTGTCTCCAACTGGGTGTGTGAGACAGCATAGCACCAGAAACAAATATGAAAACAGGGCATACCACATAACACCACATGTATAGTATGTCAACATCTCTTTCAAAAAATATCAGAGACATAACTATTTGCATTCAAGTAACTAGAGGCTGGCATGCTAGTCAATTACTGGTCAATTTACCAACCCTAATTTGAACACCATCATAAAAAAAATTCTTTAAAAAAATCATTATGATTTTATTTGTTCACAATAGCACCGATGAGAGCTAGTTCTGCTGCAGCAGCTAGTTACAAATCTGACAGCATATCAAAGTTTCTCTAACTACCACCTATTATAACTGAAAGCATCTCTAAGTGTGCTACCTACTTAGCTCCACTTCCTATAAAAACCGACTTTTAAAAATAATTTACCTCAGGCAAAATTTAAAGCTGGAAGCTGTCCTTGGTGTATCAGAATAAAAACCTCAAGCAACTACTGTCCAGCCATTCAGTTACAGAAACCTTATTTGCACCAGATAACCAGCGTGATACTGTGAAATACTATTTCAATTTAGACTAGGACAGAGGTCTCCAACATGGTGCCCATGGGTGACATGGCACCCACCAAGTGTTTTTAAGAAGTGTGCAGGGCCAGGTAGGGCTTTTGCCCAGTAAGGCTTGTGATTGGCTGTGCGGTTTTTAAAAAAATGTGTTGGCAGCTGCCACCACAGCACAAAAACCTGCACTGTGTCACTGAAGTTAAGCTGCAGCAATCATTTTGTGGCTGGCTCCACCTCCTGCAGCAGCCATTTTGTTGCTGCACCCACCATGCTATGTCAGGATTCCAAATGTGCCCATAGGTGCAAAAATGTTGGGGACCCCAGGACTAGGAGATGGGGGTTTAAACCTCCCATCAGCCACAAAGCCCACTAGGTGGCGAGGGGCTCCTGGGGAGAAAATTATAGCTACTGGTCATTATCAAAGAACTCTTTAAATGAGCCTAAATTCATTTCTCCATATGCCCTTGCTGGTATTTGAGGTTTTTATTCACACCTTTGTGTGTTGAGTATTAATTAACCTTGGGACTATTAAGTCAAAATGCAGAATAGATATACTTTAACTAAACAATATTACAGCTAGGAGTTACATCTCTCTTCTGTTTCTGTTTTATCTTATAAATCAGGGGTGGGGAACCTCCAGCCCGCGGGCCGGATCCGGCCCGCGAGATCATTTTACCCAGCCCGTGGCCCGCCTGCCGAGGCCGGGAGCTCCAGGGAGATAGCTGTTGCTAGCCAGGCCCTCCTCTTGGCACTTCAGTTTTGCTGGCAGGCGGGAGCGCAGGCGCACAAAACTCAAGACGGGGGTGTTTCTCTCAAGTCTCCCCGCTTCCTGTTCCCTGCTTCCTGTTCCTAGAGAGAGAGACAAAACATGTGCCTGGCCAGGCTGGTTCTCTCGGCAGCCCAACTGCCTGAAGGTGCTGGGGCGCCCGAACCTCGCGCTGCCATCTCCCCCCTTGCCGGCCTGCCACTGGCCACGCCCCTCCACCGGTTCAGTGGGCTCCTATGCGGCCCTCCCCTCACTCTTCCCCAAGGCCGACAGGTAAAGCGGGCTCTCTGGCCATGCTGTCCCAGATCCGATCCTTCCTCCCCCGCCAAACTCGCCTGTGACCTGTGCGGCAGGGCGATCCCCCGTGAGCAACCCCACTCTGTGTCCTGAATTTGCTGGGGCACCCGAAGCCCATGCCGCCACCTCCCCCCTCGCCGGCTTGCGCACTGGCTGCGCCACGGCCTGAATTTGCTGGGGCGCCCGAAGCGCCTGCCGCAGCCGCCTCCCCCCTCACCGGCTTGCATGCTGGCTGCACCACGGCCTGTATTTGCTTGTGCACCCGAAGCGCCTGCCGCCGTCTCCCCCATTGCTGGCCTGCACGCTGGCCGCGCCGTGGCTTGAACCCTTGGCCACAACCTTGCTGGGGCACCCGAAACTCATGATGCCATCTCCCTCCTTCCCCCCCTCCCTGACCCAATGGAAAAACCTTTGGACTGGACACTGTGTGCATATTGAAACGGTCTCAATCTTAGGCTGCAGCCACATTGGAACTTCATATGGATTGTTTCATTGCAGTACAAACCTTGTATAGGACATTTAGATTTGCACATTTAGGATGTTAGTGTATGGTTATTGGATTTGTATGCATGTATATCTTTTGATATGAGAAGGTCTGCATTGTGGCCATTCTATGTTTAATTAAATTAATATTTAATTAATTAAATATAGTGCGCTAATTTTTAAGTTTTGTGATAATTTTGTGCGGCCCCCAAATGATGTTATAAATATCGAAATGGCCCTTGGCTGAAAAAAGGTTCCCCACCCCTGTTATAAATAGTTTCAAATGGTAACCATGTTGGTCTGCAGTAGAACAGCTAGATTCCAGTAGCACCTTAGAGACCAACATAATTTTCAGAGTATAAACTTTTGAGAGTTAAAGGTATTTGATGAAGGGAGTTTGACTCTCAAAAGCTTGTGCTCCAAAAATGTTATTGGCCTCTAAGGTGCTACTGGACTCGAATCTAGCTATCTTATAAATACTATATCCCTCTTTATCATGACACACTCTCCCTCTGATGTTCTAAAATTCTGTAAAGGGTTATCAGTTTCAGTTACTTTCTCCTTCCCCTTTTAAAGTTCATATGACTTGCCAACTTCACCATAATTGTAACCACCCACACATTTTGAAACAATACTTCTATCTATAGAACTTCAGAACATTTCCAATGGCAAGCAATTATAACTCCCGCAACCATCAAGTTGTTACCTGAAAATATTTTTTAAAAACTAAAACTACAGATCTGAACCTGAAAGAAAGAGTTCAATTACTCTGAGAGGTTTCACATATTATAGAGAAACGGGAATGGGGAAAGAAAGTAACGTATCTAACAACCTCAGACAAATGTACAAAATCCAGACTGTACAGCTTAGCATCTCTCCCAAAGCAGAGACGGGTGAGGTTCCAACACTGAATGCTACCAGAGTAGTGTGAAAAGATATATCATGAGTGATTTGTACATTCCTTCTGTGGTTCGATATAATGTTCAACAGTACCTAAAGTTGCTATATTAGATCCCTTAAGAGCTACATTTGATAAAACAACCATCCTCAGGATGACGATTTATTCTGAGATATTGCACAGAAGCAACAGTTCTTATTTAAAGAGGGCAAAATATAATAGAGAATCTGCCCCTGCAGGATGAATAACAGAAAAGGCCCTGGTAATTATTCATAGGTATGCCATTTGAATACCACCAAAGAATGGCTTGAATACCAAGGAAAAAAAGGTGGAGGAGGCTTAGACATTGCCTACATCCAAGTAGCTAAAGAGTGAAATTCTGAAATTCTGCAGAACCTGTCCTTCCTTTCTTCAAACTAATTGGCACTACTCAACTCAGCTACAGTTTTCATAGGTAGAGGTTGCCAGGGGAGGAAAGGCAGAAAAGCTGAAGTGGGGGAGGGGGAGATAAAGAGAGAAGAAAGCAGGAAAGAGGGGCAGGCTATGGGGCCTTTCAGGGAAGGGAAGGAGAAGATAGTGGGAGAGGGAAAATCTGATGCCCCCTACAAGTCCTTGCAGATTCCTTCCTGTAGATTTAAGATTTTGCTGCAAAACCTGGTTTGTAGAAAGATGTCTTCTCTTTTCATTGTTCCAATCTCCTTTTACTATGCCAATAAAGGTGTCTGAATCTGTTCCAATCTCCAGATTTAAGTATCCACAGTTAGGGGCCACACTGAGAATCAAGATATATCAATGTATGTATAAAATATGAGACTATCTACAAAATGTCTATACGATCTACACAGAACACAGCAATGGTCAGTTTAACTTAACATCATGCACTACAAAAGCATCCAAATGTTTCCAAACTGCATTAACATGAGTACTCCAATAACAAAAGGTAGTATAAACTAGAATACACATTGATAACAAAACATGTAGCAACAAAGAGTTCAGCCGAGGGTCAGCTATTACTAGAGAGAAGAACAACACTGAATAGTAGCACAAAATTCAGCACTGCCACCAATGTAATTAAAACTCACTCAAATAGTTCTAATTATACAATGTAGCTCTCAGAATTGTTGGCTCACCATAAAATTCTAACATCTTTTTTTTAATTTCCCACTGTGGAAGTGATTATTAATGGATTTCAGAAAATATACAAGTCCTTTTTAGACATTATAGACACACGTACAAGGAGCCTACTAACCTCACATAATGGGAGCATGTGCAACAGCTTTAGGACTCATGATTGACATGTGAATTTTTCAGGGGGTCACATTTATGCTTGGTAAAAATGTGTGCAGCTCTTGTTCACACAACATGGCAACCATTGTACTGGGAGGACCACTAGTAACTCATGCTCTCATTCAGCATATGATAGCCTCCCCAGATGCACGATTTAACATCTGGAAAGGACTACAGTGAAGTAGTAACTTAATCTGTCCAACATTTTCATAGGTGTTTTTACATATAGTGTGCAGTCCTTGGGTATCTCAGATTAAAAAATAGAACGTCTTGGTTAAGTGGCAAACAAATACAACTGAACTTTATACTTACCGTGTTTTCAAGTTAAGTGAAGGAAAACCTCTGCTTTTCGGAATAAATATACTCCCATTCTCCAGCCATAAAGTAACTACTACACATCATGTGTTGAGAACATATGCTATTCTTTGTACCCGGAATTATATTCTCTTGAAGTATTTGCCAAGTCATACTATATATTAGCAAGGGACATTCCCAAGGTAGCTTCCACAAAGTAACTCAAGGTTACCCCATAGAAAACTAACACAGCCAAAAATCAGAATAGTTCTTGCAATATCTTCACATGAAAACTGTTATAAACTAAAACTGTCCACCTTGCACAGTATCATCCCAAGAGAAGTAACAAATCCAATCAAATGGCTAAACTTAAAACATCAGAATGCCTGAACATCAATGGCTTCTCAACCATTTAGTATAAATTTTACTTCAATGATGTTTAACAAAACTCAGTATAGAATTTATGAGAAACATAAACTCAAATCAAAATAAAATGTAATAAGATAATTTATGATAAAACAGAAAATAAAGAGTATGATCAACCAACCTAAATATGGTATTCTAACTCTGCAATCCTGAAGGAGGGGGAGAATGCTCTTAAGAGCTGGTGTGACCCCTACACCGGCATTCGTGACACTTGTGCCATGCAAACTAGCACGGACGCCAGTGTAGGGCCACTTATGGCGGCCCTCTGGACTGCAGCGGCAGCACGGCCCTCGATCACTGTGCCGGCATTCTCTCGGCGCAAGTCCTCATGCTGGCGTTCCTGGGAGTGGAGCTGTTGTTAGGCAGGTTCCTAACCCTGTTCGTGCTGGGAACGCTCCCTAACACAATGGCGCTGCTGCACCACCATTTTTGGTGGCACAGCATCACTGTTTGCAATGGGGCCTTTCCTCCCATTTTAAGGTATTTTTTGTTTTTAAACCCCCTTCCCCCCCCCCGCAACTGGTAAACCTCTGTGGAGGCGCCGCAGAGGGACCGTCCCCGGCCACTGCAGTTCCCAGGATTGATCTGTAAGTAACTGAAGTTATTCAAATGTTTCGGATACCAGAATATGCACATAAATGTATATGCTACTTAAATGTCTACATCATATTTGGCATAATTTACCAAGCAGAGATGGTATCAAATGTATTATACCAATGAAGTCATGGCTAAATTGGCTTCATTCCAATATCACACTAAATCATGGCTAAGGACACTGAAGTATCATTCAATATAGGACTCAACAAATTCCAGGTGCCAGAGTCACCATGGCACCTACAAATTTCATAATGGCACCTAGTATTTCCAGCACTGATTTTATTATAGCACTTCTCCAACTACTTTTTCCATTGTTGAAAAAGGGAAGAAAGGAACCATTTGGCTGTGATCATGGGACCTGTTAAGGACAAAAGCCACGTGGAACAGGAGCTGTTAATAAGGAGGGGAATTGGCTGAGATAGAACAAAAAAGATGACTGGATCTAACCAAAGCTTATTTATCATTTTGCATGACTGTTCTCTTGCATGACATAAAAACAGTTGTGCATGATATTATTGTCCATGCTTATTTATACATAAACACACCATCCAAAGGTAGTGGATAAATACTTTTCTTAACAAGCTGCTTTTTATACTGGCTTCAATATTCAAATGAGTTGAGGTTTTAAAGCAATAATGGGATTACAAGAAATTGAGGTGAAGTTAGGCTAGGATTAGAGGTTATCACCGCAACAAAAAGCTGACAACCAGGGTTATCCTTACATTTATTTCTGTACTAAAACACCTTCTAGTAACTTTATTAAAGTATGACCAAAACACAAAGAGGTTAGAATTAGGTTTTACATCTGAATTTTTTTTTAAAAAAATTGGCAATTCAAACAAAATCCTGAAAGCTGAAAAATTAGTCTGCTCCTTGGAGCTAAAGAAAATTTGTCAAGGCACAGTTTAACATGTTGTTCAATATTTCAAAACATGGTTTGTAATCAGGAAGCAAATCAAAAGCCATAGTTTGAAGCGATGTTACAAACCATGAATTATGCTAACTATGGTTTAAAACTGAAACTGAATGGAAAAACTATAGTTTTGGCCAGTGCTCCAGCTCCAAGAACTCTTGCACCATGGTGGATGGGAACAATAAATAGCTTTCATACAAAAGCAACCAAGAAGCTTCAGACTATGATCTGCTTGTACATTTGGAAGCTCAAACCATACTTTGGTATGATGGTTGAATTGAACCTTTTTCACATTCTGGAAAATCAAGTCAACAGGACACTAAATTTCCCCTTTAATTGCTACTGTGCCACATTTTAAGGCTTTAACTCTGCAAGAAACTTGCAGGCCTAGCTGAAATGATTCATATGATTTAATGTAGTACAGCACTAGTGTTTGCAGTGATAAATATGTAAGGAGGGTAGGTGTGCCCCTGAACACTCAGGAGGATATGCAAGGAAGGATATGCACCACATTTGTACCTTCCTGTCCACTGCATACTTGGAGATGCACTTTTAGTTACTGACTGCAGCAAACCCTCATGTAGCTGCACTGCTGCATGAAGAGTAAATCGATGCAAACATGAGTCATCTTTAATAGAAATGGGAGTTGTCAGTACACAAAATCTTTGAAGCTGGGCCCCAAATTTGCAGAGCATTAATATAAGTAGTATTTTCGGCAATATGGTTTTTAGATCACATCAGTTCTTAAAACTCCAGTTATCCCTTTTTCAGCAGTCCTAAGTATTGGTACTACAAACAATCTCTGCCCACAGTGCAGATGGATGCAAGATGGCACACTACAGATCACACTAGCCAAATCTACACAATACCTCAGGCATACCTTGGACCACCACAAATTACACATACGCAAGAAGCCAGCTCCCCAAACACAACAATCCCTCCTCCAAAAAAGCTAAGATTTTTGGCCACAGTACATAATATGCTTCCACTGATTAGCATTCAGAAGTCCCTTTTTTCAGGTTTCAGATTTAGCCAAGCCTCAACCTTTTATCCTAAAAGTCTAGATTTTAAGAAGATGTTAATACATAAAGCATTTTGAAATTATCTAAAACACACACAGCCCCTGGTAAAATAATGCTATGGGCAAAGAAGCATGTATGCAGGAACTGAATGGAAGACCCCATAGAAGAATCTAGGATGAAGTCTTATGCTTCACCTCTAGAATCTCATATTGAGAGTCAAGACTCTTGAGAAGGGTACTGTTAATTATAAAACATATTCACATACAAGTTTAACTTTACAACTGAAAAATGAAATAAAGAGGCCTCTTAGGCAAGATGAAGGCTTCTGGAAGAAAATTTTCAAAGCAGGGAACTTGACCTATGTGTGACCTAAATATTTGCTTTAAAAAACTATTTTAGGTTCACATGACTGGGCATGCCTAAGTAAGTGTAACAGAAGGAAATAAAGACAGAAGTAATTTAATAAAAAATGCCAGATAACTCTCCCACCATCACTACCTCATTTTATATACTCGGTTTCATTTAGATGAACTGCCCTGAGGTTATGATTTTTCCTCGCGAAAGCATGTTTTTAATTTTAAAATTAAAAGGCAAGCTCACCATTCACACAAAGTTTTATATACATCCTTTTGTTTAACAGATATCAAAAGTCGTAGTGTATACAATGTTACAATTTCTGTAACATTTCTACAACCTGTGAATATACATACTAAAATATCACAAAAATCATCTGGATAAGCATGATGGACACCACCAATCAACAAAAGGACTTGCCTTGCACCCAGTTCTTAGAGAACCGACATGAATGATACAAAGTATTCATTGCAGGAAGTCTTAGCTTCCCTACAGTTGTACCTTTTAAAGCTTTGTGTTCACTGAACACCATGAAGAATCTCTGCAAAACTCTTCTCTACAGGCATACATTTAGCCAATAAACATTGCTATTTTCTCTCTTATCACCAACCAAAAATTGCTAAATATGAAAAGCTGTTTCTAAAAAAATTTGGTTCAGGTATGACACCGAAAACTGCCTTATAAGGTATAAAAGCACGAAAGGAGGAAGAGCCTTTGACAAAACTAAGGAAGTTCCTCTGCGCTTGCTCAACAGAGGGGGAGTTTTTTTTTTTTTTTGCTCCCACACAGAGAAGCAATGATGAATAAATGACACAAATGGAAAAATCATGGCATTGCAGTTAAACCACCCTTTTGAAATATACCGCTTCATCAAATGAACAAGCCCAGCTTTAAAATACATTAACTAACCTTCTTCTTTTAAAAATACATATTGGGTGTACCCTGATCTTGGTGACTATACTTAATCTAAGCAAATAGCTCATGAAAGTGAGTGCAGGGTTTCCCCCCTCCCCTTTCAAAAACTGAATAGGAAAAGCTACTTCCTGACAGGGCAGCATCTGATGAAAACGAATGAACTAGGGGGGGTTAGAATGATAAAACCTTAAGACAAGAGAAAACTGGTTTGTTTTTTTTTAGTGCGGGTGCCCTTTTCAGAGGATACCCTGTTGCCCACGTGAAGCCGAAAAGGAAGCAGAGGGACACATTCGGTTTCCACGCCCATTAAACAACGAATAAAATCATGGCAAGCGCAACCCCGATTGCTCTATAATGGAAAGACAATTTGAAAAAGCAATAAAAAAATTATATATATATCATGGAAAGACGGGGGGGAGAGAAAGATCTTCACAGGAGCTGGCGCCACAGAGGTGTTCCAGAACCAATCCCACATATTTAAAATACGAAGGTGAGGAAACTGTAAGGGTGTGACAACCCCCCCTTCCCTCCCACAAAGCCACATTTCTGAAGGCGGGCGGGGAAAAGATAAGACCAGCAGGTTGGGTTCACCGCCCTTCCTGTCAAACATCATCCAGGGGAAGGGGGGGAACACCCCACCCCCACGCACACCTTCCCCTAATCTCTTGCAAGTTGAAAAGCTAATGTTGCAATCAGTGCAGAGAGGGAGTGGGAGGCTATGCAATGGGGGGTGAGGAGGAGGAAAGGGGGTGGGAGGATATGCAATGGGGATGAGGAGGAGGAGGAAAGGGGGGTGGGAGGCTATGCAATGGGGGTGAGGAAGAGGAAAGGGGGTGGGAGGTTATGCAATGGGGGTGAGGAGGAGGAGGAGGAAAGGGGGGTGGGAGGCTATGCAATGGGGGTGAGGAGGAGGAAAGGGGGTGGGAGGATATGCAATGGGGGTGAGGAAGAGGAAAGGGGGGTGGGAGGATATGCAATGGGGTGAGGAGGAGGAGGAAAGGGGGTGGGAGGATATGCAATGGGGGTGAGGAGGAGGAGGAAAGGGGGGTGGGAGGCTATGCAATGGGGGTGAGGAAGAGGAAAGGGGGGTGGGAGGATATGCAATGGGGTGAGGAGGAGGAGGAGGAAAGGGGGTGGGAGGATATGCAATGGGGGTGAGGAGGAGGAGGAAAGGGGGGTGGGAGGATATGCAATGGGGGTGAGCAGGAGGAGGAAAGGGGGGTAGGAGGCTATGCAATGGGAGGTGAGGAAGAGGAGGAGGAAAGGGGGTGGGAGGATATGCAATGGGGGTGAGGAAGAGGAGGAGGAAAGGGGGTGGGAGGCTATGCAATGGGGGGTGAGGAAGAGGAAAGGGGGTGGGAGGCTATGCAATGGGGGTGAGGAGGAGGAAAGGGGGGTGGGAGGCTATGCAATGGGGGGTGAGGAAGAGGAAAGGGGGTGGGAGGATATGCAATGGGGGTGAGGAGGAGGAAAGGGGGGTGGGAGGCTATGCAATGGGGGGTGAGGAAGAGGAAAGGGGGTGGGAGGCTATGCAATGGGGGTGAGGAAGAGGAAAGGGGGTGGGAGGATATGCAATGGGGGGTGAGGAAGAGGAAAGGGGGTGGGAGGATATGCAATGGGGGAAAGGAAGAGGAGGAGGAAGAGGAAAAGGGGGGGAAGAAAGCACTTGGGTACCGAGAGGTTGGAAACAGGCGGAAACGCAACACCCAGTCTGTTTCTTTGCCAGGAGGGTGGTCCAAGCAACCCACCCGCCCGCCTTCATCCCCCCCCTCCCAAAGGAAAAAGAAAAGGTCTGCAGCTTGGCCGCTTCGCTTCCCTTTCCCCGCCCTCCCCATTCGCCTCCGCTGCCTGGAAGCCAACTGTCAGCAACGGCACCAACCGCCAAGAGCAACCGCCGCTGGCTGGCTGGCTGCCTCCCTCCCTCCATTCATCCCCCACGCGCTCTCTCTCTCTCTCTCTCTCTCTCTCTCTCTCTCTCTCGCTCACCCCGTGCCACAGTCCACCACGCAGGCCGGGAGCCGCCCTGCCATCCTCCTCGGGTCGAGACGGCGCTGGGGAAGACGGTGCGGAGGGGCCCCCCTTCAGGCTCGCCCGGCTCCTTCCACTGTGTCTCTGTGAGGGGGGGGGAGGAAGAGCCGAAGCCACCCACTTCCGCAAAGGAGCCAGCCAGTCACTCCCTGCCCCGGCCTCTTGCCTCCCTCCCCCCCCCCGACTCGCTCACACACGCACAGCCCCGGCGAGAGAGCGAGCCCAAGATGGCCGCGCCCGCCCCGCCCAGCCTGCCTGCCCGCCTGCCGGAGCGCGGGGGAGGAAGGGCGGGCGGGCGCGTCAACCCGAAGCATACGGCGACGCGCGCGGTTCAGGGAGCGGGTGGCTGCGAAGAAGTGGCTCGGGCGGGCTTTTTCGGGATTGGGCTTTTTTTCCCCCCTCCCTTGCTTGAACACACAGGAACCCGTGCAGCTGCCTTCTGCTGAATCAGGCCCTTGGTCCATCAAAGTCAGTATGGTCCACTCTGACCGGCAGCGGCTCTCCAGGGTCTCAGGCAGAGGTCTTTCCCATCACCTATTTGCCTAGCCCCTTTAACTAGAGAGGCCGGGGATTGAACCTGGCACCTTCTGCATGCCAAGCAGACGCTCTGCCACTGAGCTATGGCCCTTCCCCGGCTGCAGCACTTCCCAGGGTTCAAATCCCCACTCTTCTATGAAGCTCACAGGGAACACAGGAACACATGCAGCTGCCTTATACTGAACCAGACCCTTGGTCCATCAAAGTCAGTATGGTCTACTCCACTGGTTCCCAACCAGGGGTCCGTGGACCCCCAGGGGTCCGCGAGAACTAAGTTAAGGTCCGCGAAACAAAGTTATAAACCCATAATAAATATTTTCAATTAAAAGTTCTCTATTTTAAAAATATATATTCAAATATTACTCTAAGTTTAATGTTTAACTAATAGTTACGATTAAAGTTTATTTTCAAATTCTCTGAATTTTTATTTTGAACCTTGGGGTCCCTGCACCAAACAAAAAAGTCCTAGTGGTCCCTGGTCAAAAAAAGGTTGGGAACCACTGGTCTACTCAGACCGGCAGCAGCTCTCCAGGGTCTCAGGCAGGGGTCTTTCCCATCACCTACTTGCTAGTCTCTTTAACTGGAGATGCTGGGGATTGAACCTGGGACCTTCTGCATGCCGAGCAGATGCTCTGCCACTGAGCCACGGCCCCTCCCCAATGCCTGACCCATTAAACTTAACCAGTTCGCCATTCTCAATACACCTTCCTTGAAGTATCTAAACTGAAACTGTTTGTTTCGGCCTGCCCTCAATCCGGTAGCTTCTGCCTAGTCCCTAGCAAAAATTCCCCTCCTTTCATAGCCTCCCCCATCAGTCCCCTCTGTAAGAGTAGGAATTTAGCCAATGGGGCTCTCCTGTCTGCACTGCCCTTCTGTGACACTACAGCTGCCTAGCCAATCACTGATTACTATTACAGAGGCCTGTAATTGCTATTAAATTACTATTACAGAGGTCTTTCACATCACCTGCTTGCCTGGTCCCTTGGACTGGAGATGCCGGGGATTGAACCGGGGACCTTCTGCGTGCCAAGCAGAGGCTCTACCACTGAGCCACGGCCCCTCCCTGAACACACATGAAACTGCCTTCTACTGAATCAGACCCTTGGTCCATCGAAGTCACTATTGTCTACTCAGACCGGCAGCGGCTCTCCAGGGTCTCAGGCAGGGGTCTTTCACATCACCTGCTTGCCTGGTCCCTTGAACTGGACAGGCCGGGGATTGAACCTGGGACCTTCTGCATGTCAAGCAGATGCTCTACCACTGAACCACGGCCCCTCCCCTATTTTTTATATTAAAAATAAATAAATATCCTTTAAAGAGGGAGCCTCTTATAGCATGTTCAGATACCCTCTGCTTCAACGCCCCCTAATTTTAAAACAGCTTCCCTCTCTGAAGAATTCCACCTTCTTTTATTACATACGTGTGTGTGTGTGTGAGTGTGTTAAGTGCGGTCAAGTCGCTTCCGACTCATGGTGACCCTATGAATCAATGTCCTCCAAAATGTCCTATCTTTGACAGCCTGGCTCACTGCTCAGATCTTGCAAATTGAGGGCTGTGGCTTCCTTTATTGAGTCAATCCCTCTCTTGTCGGGTCTTCCTCTTTTCCCGCTGCCCTCAACTTTTCCTAGCATGACTGTCTTTTCCGGTGACTCTTGTCTTCTCATAATGTGACCCTGGCAATACGTTAAAAATGTTAATGACCTTTTAGTAGCTTGAAAATATAATAGAAGTTCCAATACTACTACTGCACGCAACTAAAATTTTAATTGTGCCTTTTTTCCACTTAAGTATTTTTTTAATTATTTATTTCTTATAAAAATTAAATGATAGCCTTGTTAGAAAAATGAAGTCAGCTCTAAACGTGGCCTTTTAAGGGTTCCCAGAAACCGTCAGGACCCTAAACAGACAAGAGGCACACCTTAGTTGTTTGGAAGCAATATCCTTTATTGCAATAACAGGGAGCAGAAAGGGCAGTCCTCTTAGCTCACCTTACCCTGTTCCCAGGGTCTCCTTATATCCCTCTCACCAGCCGCAACCCACTTCCCTCTCCAGCTCCCATTGGTTGTGGGTGGGCCCCCTTTGTCTCCTGGCAACCAATATTTTTAGACCCAGTCCACCACTGCTCTTATAGCATGCTCAGATACCCTCTGCTTCAACGCCCCTTAATTTTAGGACAGCTTCCCTCTCTTAAGAATTCCACCTTCTTTGATTTCATTGTACTGGTCACTTCATCGCACATACCCAAGTACCTTCCAGGCATGTAAGTCTCCCATCTCCACCTGGCAGGGCTCTTCTAAGTTCATGAGCTGTTATATCCAGCAGAAATTCAATTGACTCTTGTCACAGTGGAAGGAAAGCTTCACCGGCTGACTGCTAGGAAGGCATTCAAGGTACAAGAGTTCTGGCACAAAAGAAAGTTGGGGGATCCCCTCAAGACAATTTAACATTTGAGGGCTGGGTATAAAGAACATATGAGGGTGAAGGGGTGGGGACATACACCTACCTATTTAGTCTGAATTTTCATATTATTTATACATGGGGGAAAGTGTATATGCCACAAAGCTGTTCAGTTGTCAGGACTAATTTTGGGATATGTTCGGCCAGTGGTTCTCAAACTTTAGCAACCTGAGTACATCCCCATTTTCATTCATATTTTTGAGTGCACCCCCCCAGCCTTTTCTCCTTCATATCACAGGGCCTCATAGGGCAGCTGATAATATGGGGCCACAGCTCAAAAGGCCCAACCCTTGATTAGATGGATTTTGAAAAGAGGCATCACAAAACTTCCTTTTTTGGTTAATGTCAGGAGAGTAGTTATGTTGGTCTACAGTAGAAGAGGAAGATTCCAGTCCAGTAGCACCTTAAAGTGCTTCTTCCTTTCAGCTTTCTTCATTATCCAATTTTCACACATCCTTAAACTTAAGAATCTTTTCTAGCTCTTTCATGGATGCCCTTCCCAGTTTCAGTCGCCTTCTGATTTCTTGGTTGCAGTCTCCTTATGGTTAATGATGGAGCCAAAAAATAGAAAGTCTCAAACAATTTCAATTTCCTCATTGCCAACCTTTAAATTGAGTAATTCTCCAGTAGTCATTGCTTTTGTCTTGATCTTCAGCTGTAGTCCTGCTTTGGACTTTCTGCTTTAACTTTCACCAGTAGTTTTTCTGCCAGTAATGTGGTATCATCGGCATATGTCAAATTGTTAATGTTCCTCCCCCAATTTTCACTCCATTCCATCAAAATCTAATCTATCTTTCTTTATGACATGTTCTGCATACAGATTGAATAGATAGATGAAATACATCGTCTGACCCCTTTTCCAATTCTGTTTCTCCATATTCTCCATAACAGTAGCCTCTTGTCCAGAGTACAGGTTGCATATCAAAACAATAAGATGCTGTGGCACACCTGTTTCCTTTCAAACCAGTCATAGCTTTTCATGATCTAATGTCAAAAGCTTTGTTGTAATCTATGAATCACAAGCTGATTTTCTTCTGAATTTCTCTCGTATGCTCCAGTAACCAACATAAATTTGCACTATGATCTCTAGTGCCTCTTGCTTTCCTGAATCCAGCTTGAACATCAGGGATTTATTGTTCCATATATGGTAACAGTCTTTGTTGTAAGATTTTGAGCCTCACTTTACTCACATGAGAAGTTAATGCGATGGTCCAATAGTTGCTGCAGTCTTTGGCATTTTCTTTTTTGGAAGTGGAGTATAAACTGACTGTTTCCAGTCTGAGGGCTGTTGTTTTGTTTTCCATATTTGTTGGCATATTCTTGTCAAAATTATGATTGGCTCAGTTTTTGTGGCTTGGAAAAGCTCTATTGATATCCTATCTGCTCCTGGTGGTTTGTTTCTCTCAATTGATCTCAGTGCAGCTTTCACTTCATTTTCTAAAACTGTAGGTTCTTCTTCAAAATATTCTTCTTGGAAGGAATCTGTTATCCTTTCGTCTCTTCTGTATATGTATTATTCCCATATTTTCTTTATTTTGTCCTGTTCAGTTAATGTATTTCCACTTTGATCATTTAGCATGCCTAATTGTGCTTTAAATTTAAAGTTGTTGTAATATTGTCTTGATTGTAAAGGCCTATGGCCATGCCCAGTACACATGACTGGCTGACTGACAGTGTAAGCATATCATAAACATAGGAAGAAATTATATTTGCATATAGAACAATTTAAAAAATATGGACAATGGATGGTTGACCAGGCTGATTTATGCGGGCAGGTGACTCAGTGGAAATAGTATTGAATCCAACGAGTGTTACTTGACAATACATTTTCCTATATTAGAACCAGGAATAGCTGAACTTCACAGTTTTCATACTATCTCAAATATCTGAACTTTTCATACTATCTCAACTAATATCGTGGCTTGTCAAAATATCTTTCAGTTTTGTCAACTGTCTCTTAGGAATACCATCCTTTATTTCATTGTGTGTCCCATTTCATAAAGTCTTCTTTCACTCTCCAAGTTTATCAAGAGTCCTCAGATTTTAAGTGACCAAGAATGGGAACAGATTTTCACAAAGGGATTAGATTTTACAATTAGTATGCAAATGAGAGAAAATCTAATAAAGATGGTATATATGTGGTATATAACCCCACTTAGACCAAGTAAATTCCATAAATCAGAAAACAACAGCTGTTGGTACTGTGATAGAAAACAAGCAGATTTTATACACATGTGGAAATGTGAGAGAGCTATATCATTTTGGTCTGAAATAGTGAAATGTCTAACGGTTGGAATGGAGGCTGATATTCCATGTAAACCCGAGATATTCTTGTTAAATCTGGTACCTAATCTAGCTAAAGATCAACTTTGTATGGTGTTACATATGATAACTGTGGCTAGAACAATCTTTGCCAGTCACTGGAAACAAAAATCAACTCCAAAGATAGAGGAATGGCTGGTTAAAGTTAAAGAAATATATGTTTTAATTAAGCTAACAGCATATCAGAAAAACAGAGATACAATAAGATTGGATGCGGTATGGTCACATACAATAAGTAAAATAGAGAATTTCATAAATAAGGGCGGGAAAGAGGAATGCATTGCGCTCAGTCAGAATGTAATGATGAATATGAAGACATAGAAATAAGCTGTAGCATGGGAGACTTGATCTTATTTTATTATATACACACACACACACACACAATATATATATATATATATATATATATATATATATATTGTATTTTAAATTACAAAGGCTGTCAGTAATTCTGCTTTTTTTAGTTGTTGTTATTGTCATTGGTTTTTTTCTAATAAAATTAATAAATAAATTAACAAAAAGACTCCTCAGATTTTCTTTGCTGGTATGAACTCGGCCCCATTGAACAGCTGTTGCCGCTCACTTGCACATACCTCATACTCAGTGATAGGCCCACTGGACTTCTTTCCCTTATCTTCTTCTGGGAATCCTTGCCTACTGCCTGGCTGTTTCTTGCCCTCTTTTGGAATTAGGTTATTAAAATAATCATTTCTCTGCAGCCTCTCTCCAAAAAAAAAAAGAAAAAAAGATGTGAACCAAGATGACACTAGGAAAGTCCCTGTTGCTGATTCTGTAGGCAAATTCTGCCTCTAAAAATGCAACCAGCCAGGGATGTCTAAATCATAGGCCAGTCTTGAAAGTCACTTGCATAGTGTGTTCTGGGTGTGTCTGTGTTTAACATCTGGAACTGACAAGACACATCCACCACTTTATTCTACAATATGTTCAAGAAAAAGCTCGCAATGTAAGGATACAGTTATTTGGCTTACCCACATACAAAGCTGCTGAAATATCGTAATATATAGAACACATGCCCCTGAGTATTTTCAAATTTCATTTTTGCCACTAAGAAGTGACAACAAAGGGCACACAGAAATTACTTGCTATATTTGTATGCCTCTTCATAGAATAGGATTCCCCTCCCCCTACCATCTATTCTGTAACTCTCTGAAAACGTTCAGGCAACAAAGAAAAACATATTGGATGTTTTCCATAAACTACATTAGTGTAAGTACTCCTGAAGGCAGGGTGGAGAGAGATGATCACTAATAGCATTAGCATTAAGAAATGGTGTTCCCATTGACAACAAATAATCCATATGAAATTGTATTTCTCTTTTCTTCTGAAGTCATGAGTGTTGTGTATTAGTTAGAAATGTATTAGTTGTTATAATGTATTAGTTGTTATAAAATTCTGTCAGATACTATATCCATTCTTTTTCTAAGGAGAAAAGACCCTTCAACGAAACACTACCATGTGATTTCTTAAGCGGGATTTGTATTTATAGGGTAGTAGTAGGAGAGCACTTTGTATAAAGGAAACAAATTTGTAGTTTAGATGTCTGTAAAACTTTAGGCAGTTTATATACACAGAAACATCTTGTATACAGCATTGTTTATTGAATGTGTTGTACTGTTATTATTGTGCATTTCATTGTTCTTGTTTTATTGCTTTGTTTATATTGTACTGGCCTGTTTGCATCACCAATATTTTTAATTCTCAACTTGACCAAATCTGTGAATACTTAAATGCAGAGATTGGCACCAACCTGAAAATGCCCCCCAGGTTTGTAGAAAAATAAAATCTAAAAAAAAAAAACATGGGAGGGGTAAAACCTCCCCAAAATAATAGAAGCCACACCTGTAGCTTTACGAAATGATTGCCACAGTGGCTGTTGCTAGACATCCACACAGCCCAGTGTGTCTCCTTAAAGACTAACAAGATTTTATTCCAGCATAAACGTGAATGCATTTCATCTTGAGGGAGTAGTCCATGAAAGCTTATGCTGGACTTTGTCCTGATTCCCCATCCCCTCTCCCGTATGATAAATTAGATGCTTTGGCTGTAAGAAGAGGAACTCAGGGATTGATAAAAATGGTTTGTTTGATTGGAATGGCCTTTCTTTCTTCTCTGTCTGGCCGTGGCTTCCCTGGTTGAAAGTTGTTTGCAGTCTGTTGCTGTGTGTTTCTGATTGCCCTGCTGCTGGCTGGGTTTGCAAGGCCAGGGAACTCAAACACTTGCCTCTTGTCCTTTAGCTAGAGATGGGTATGTGCTGGCAGAGGGGAGGCTGTTTTAAGAAAAGTCCACACAAGTCTTGTTGCTTTCAGAAAGAAAAGTCTTTTATTGTTGAAGAACTCTGTACTGTGGTAGGAAAGACAAGACAGCTACTCCAACTGGCTTTCTGTTTAGAAGATGGAGAGAGATGCAGAGAGCTCAGATTTCTTGCTTGGAGGTTGGAGTGAGAATAAAGCACCTGAGAGAGATCAAAGAGACAGCAGCAGAACAGAAGGGAAGGATACGGAAGGATCTTACCTCTCCTGCTCCTCTGATAGTACTGGTGAGCTTGGTGCAAAGAGATGTTGTGTGCTGTCCTTCACTTCCAACATGCCCTGTTGGGCTACAGGTATCTGTTGCTGCTGAATGTTGGAGGTGTTTGACAAAAGAAGCCCTGTGAACAGCTAGCACCATGGCTATGCACTATATTATAGGAGCTAGTAGGAACTGCTTACAGAATCAGTCATGGTTCCCATGAATGACGAATATATGTAACACTGTAAATGCTGGGTTGCTGGACAGTTTCTAGTGATGCTGCAGAAATATTTATTACTATGCTTCTGCTGTTTCACTTCCCCCCCCCCCATACTTTTTACTTTGGGTGTTCATAAGGTCACATCTGCTTTACGCCTGGTTAGCCCTCATGTAACAGAGGCCAACAGCCAACATACAGGAACAATACAACAGGTTTGCCTGTGTTTCAGCAGGTTATATTTAATCCAAAGCACAGCCTTCCATGAGATCTCAGATGAAAATGTTCTAACTTGTGTTCAAAGCCACAGCACATGTTGAAAAGGAAACGGCCATTTATCGTATTTACCTTATGTTTATGCAATAACATTGTCAACTAGCATCTTCCCGTGACCTAGCCTTTCAAAAGGTTCCTACTGAAAGATCAGATAGTAACCAGAGGACTAAGCCGCCATTACAGCGTGTCTCAGAGCTAGAGCACTAAAAGAAGGAAACAGAGCCTGGACTGCTTGCTTCAGTTTCACAAACAGTTTAATACAGTCACATAGGTGGCTCCTGCTCAAGAGTATTCAGTCTAAAGTGCATTGGGGCTAGTCTTATGGTTCTTCGGATGTTGGCCAGCATGTCTAATAATTAACAAAAGGTGTGTATTCCCCTCAGATTTATGAGGCATGCATGATATTGTACCCTGTAATATTCCTGTAACATAAAAAAGGCAAGGTGACAGGTCTACATTGTTTAGTTGAAAAACAAAGTATAACTACATGCAAGATTTTGATTGTGCAGCAACCATTATGTATGGCAAGTGACCCGTCTTTATAACATCCCAGAAGTGAGAGCTACAGGCATTTATAAAGCACAGAGAAGGAAAAAAGGTGTTGCCTTGTGCCTGTCCCTCAGATTTCCTGTTTTTTTTAATATATCCTACTCATAACAGGGATAGTTTAGTTTAGAATGTGTATCAAATATCTTTAGTTACACCATGTAAATATCAACATTACAAAAGTCAGAGCTATAAGGAGTCATATCTGACTTCGTTGGTTTTTCCTGGGAAAAATAATGCTAACACTCAAGCTTGAAAAATGCAGTTCAGTCCTATGGTAAGTTTCTCCAGTCTAAGCACCTTGATCTCAAAGGTTTAGAGCAGGGTAACTCTGCACAGATTTGTGCAGTAAGGAAGAAAGTGCTACTTATGGTGGCCAAGGTAGAGTTCTGGAAGCGTTCAGGGATGACAAATGTCCTGCTGTACTTCATAATATGGTCAAAAGGGACAGTTGTATGTCATCCAATTAGTAAATCAGAACTCAAGCTACAGTGTCAGAAAGCAAGCATCGTAATAGCAGAAACCACAGATCTGGAGTTGTGATCTGGCCATGATTATCCATGCTGTGATAAAATTCAAGTTAGATTACTGTAATGTGCTCTACATGGGGCTGCCTCTTGCTGAAGCCCTGCTCTGTGTGCCTCCACCATCAGGCGTGTGGCAGGTGGTAACTTTTTGGTGGAGACACCTCACCTATGGAATGGCCTCCTCCTGGAGGCTTACCTAGCACCTATGCTACTCTCCTTTAGCACCAGGCTCAATGTTTCTGTTTATACAGACTTTTAATTAAAGGTTTGAACTTTTTAACACTATTTTAGCAAATGAAATGTTAAACAGAGTTACGCAGTTCTAAGGCCACTTAAATCAATGGTGATAGAATTGTGTGACTATTTATTTATTATTCCCACTTATCATGCCCTCCTGAACTGCAATTTTTATACATTACCCTGTTCGAAGTTTATTGAGGCCCTCTTATCGAGAATGGGACCTGACAGGGTAGGAGAAAGGACTGAGATGCTCCTACAAGGGGATAATCCAATCACTCTTCAGGTTGCAAAATTTTGCATGGCAGCAATGAAAATTGGACGCCATAAAACAGCCTCTTAGCGCACTTGACAGATGTGTCCCAGCTGTAATTTTCTTTTTAAGTGTTATAAGACTCGGACTGTAATTCTTTGTAAGAATTTATTAGCCCATGTTTTCTGTTTTATCTTGTTTTATCTGGCTAACAGCCATAAATAAATTATCTACCGTATCTACCGTATCTATCTATCTATCTATCTATCTATCTATCTATCTATCTATCTATCTATCTATCTATCTATCTATCTATCCATCTATCTATCTATCTATCTATCTCCACTTATTATCTCGCTCTCCCTGGTCAAAAACGGGCTCAGAGTGGCTGCCTTGGATTGCACTCTGCCTTGGATTGCACTGAGAACAATCCTAAAAAAGTCCCCTTGGAATCCTACTCAGGTCTGTAAAGTGTGGCTTACTCCAGGAAAGTGTTTTTAGGATTGCACTGTAAGAACACATGGTGGGGGCCACAGATCAAAAGAAAGTTTATACCTGCAACCTAGTCACTGCCCTGACCATTGCTGTCCCACTGCACCTCCACATACTTTGCCCTCTGAGCCTTAAGAATGGTAGGTTCCCAAGGTGGACGGTTGATGGTGAGGAACCCAGGCTCCATTCGGGTACCAGCTGGAGCAGGGGATGCTGGCACTGAGCTGTGGCACAGCCCAGCTGGAGCAGCTGCTCTTTTCCAGCTTCAATGACCTCTGTTTCCAGCACCAGCAGACTGCACACCCTGGCCAGGCTCCTGTGGTCACTGAGCAGGACACAGCCTTGGGGGTGAAGGCAAGCCCAGAGCTGGCACAGCAGCAGCTGCCACCGCCGCTTGTGCCCACATCATCCAAGGATTTGGCAACCAGCTTCCAGGAGCAGTTTTTGCCCTTCTCACACAGGGTGAGCACCTGCCCCTTGGTTGGCCCTGGTGGGTGGACAGCGGGGGGCGGGGAGTGATTCTGGGGCCCCATCCTGAACTAAGACCACCTCTGCCCACTGCGAATGTCTGATCCTCCCTCATGCTGCTCCTGGGGATTCCCCAGAAGAACCATTTGGACTGCAGTGAGAGGGAGGAGGCAAAAAAAAGTCTTATTCCGCTCACATAATTCCTTCTATCAGCAGTAATTTTAACCAAACCACTGGTAGGAAATGATGAACTGTTAAAAAATAGAAATATGCTGAATAATATTTTGTGGTTGCAGTTTCTGTGTGTGTGACAAACACACAGAGTTATATCAAGGATACATAAGACTTACCCTTGCTGCCATCCCTATCAGCTCTCTTGTGGAACAGAAGCACTCGTGTCTCATGGTCAACTGCTACCATGCTTGGACTGACTACCCAATAAAAGTAAGGTTATGCTGAGAAGAAAAACACATTTGATAGGCCTTTTGATTTAGCTTCTGACATATGAAGCTCCACATCCCCTTTAAGCAAAGGGATCTGTGTGTTTCATATGCCTTTCATATTGACATAGTTTCTGACATTAACCAGCAGACATGCTGGTTATTGAAACCATGCAATCAGTTATTTCTTTATTTGCTACAGATGTATGCTGCTCTTCCAGTGCATGGCTTTTTAAGTTCACAATAATTTATGGATTAATGCTTTTGAGTGCAATCTGGCACACAGTTTTGCATATGTAAATCCTTTTTTTTTTTGCATCAGAAAGGAGATAATCACTTTACTACTAGTAGTACTACCTGGATTAAGCAAAATATGGATTGCGAGTGATAGAATTATTCCAGAATTTAAATCTATCAGTCATTGAAGACATTGAGAAACTCATTTGGAACAACCATGTTTAACGAAGTAAAACACTTGTTTTTAAAATTATACACACTGTTGAGGAAACTTCTAAAAGGTAGTAAATCATTAACAAAAGATAAATACAATCAGATTCTGACTGTGTGGGTCTGAAGAAATGCTGTAAATAGTTTTATCTCGACTCAGGTCTGTCAATAGTAATTCCAATTCCTAAATGTAGTGCTTTTACTTTCATACTGCCACCCTGTGATTGCTCACAGCAAACACACTCACCATTGCCGAGTATCAGGTGTTCTGCTAGTTGCTTCACCCTCTGCTGTATGGAAGTAGATGTCTTACCTTTACAAAAAATCAAGATGAAAATCTTTGTCCACACTGGGAACAGATGTCTTCTAGTAATACATGTTTAGGGTTTAGTTAAGGGCAGAAAGTCAACACTTTATTTTGTGGCAATTTCTCTGGAAAAATACTGCTGAAGATTTGGCACAGAAATTTAATTTAATTATTAATTTAAACTGGGGGCCCACTTAAGATTTGGGGAGTAGGGCAAAGAGACGGTTGTAAGGGGGCGTCTGAAGTTTAAAAGGTGGAAGCCCTGCATTGGCTACGTTCAAGGCGAAATAGTAACGAAGCAAATTTTAAGAGTTTCTGTTGGAATTATTTTTGTATTTGTTAAAATAATTATAGGGAAGTTACTAACATTTGCCCTCCCCCACCCCTTTTAAGCAAAAAGGTGTGTCTTTCATATGGGTTTTATGTAGATACTGATCCATACTGATTTTTTTTCCAATGGTTACTCATAGTGAGGTAGCAGTAACCTAGTAGAACAAATGAGCTGGCCAGAGATATAGCTGCTCCTGAAGAATGGTCACATGTAGTCTAAAACTTGGGTGTAGTTCTCACCAAGTCGATAAGCTTTGTTGGGACAACAATCTCCAGAAACTCTTATGGCTAGAGCATCCCGCACAATGCTGGAACTTCTGGGGTAAACCTAGAAATGGCAGTATCATTCCAGGAGTGCGCTCACGCAGGGGGATCGCTCTCCCCTTCCTGCTTCCACCCGCTGACCTTAGCCCACGCGGAGGCAAGTAATGGCAGGCAGACCGCCTCCGAATGTCTCTTGCCTTGGAAACCCTACGGGATCACCACAAGTCAGCTGTGACTTGAGGCACTTTCCACCACCACCAAGGTTTTTGTAATGCAATAGCGCCATGCAGGTAGCTGGCCTTGAAGATGTGGGCAGTTACAGCCAGTGGCACGCAGAGGAAGAGTTATTGTGCTGCTGGGCTTGTCCTGACGGCTTCCACAAGCACACCTCCCACTGGTTCTTACTAAGAACTAACACTATAATGAAATAAAAAGGGTAAGCTTTCATTTTCACAGTGGCGTTCTTGACTTCATGGAATATTTGACTGTGGTCAAATAATAGCCAGATGGTTGACTGGTGTGCTGGTGCTAAGCACAGCTTGCCATTACACAGCTGCTATGTACAGAGCATATATGTGGGCTTCCTCTGTAGTCAACGCACAGTTTGTATTGAGATTGGCAGGGCCGGTGATAATGGAGAACTTGGAAATGACAGCTGTTAAGAATTGCCCTCACTCTGACTTCCCTATGCAGCTTCTGTGCACTAGAATTCAGACGGAGACTCAATCCACTGAATTAGCTCCCACCAGCTCCAGAGGCCAGGTAAAAGCAGTCCCATGAGCTTACCTCCTGGATTGGATGCATTCAGATGTCACTTATAGCCAGCATTCAGGCAGGAGGTGTACAAATCCATATTGCTGCTCTTACACATATTTTAGCCCTCCACTTTTCCTTCTTGAACAGAGAATTCCAGTTAGAAAGTTAATTCTGGCGACTTGTGGTTTACAAATGCAGGCTCACTCATTAACTGGAGCTAATGGTTTCCCCATTCCAAACCAGGATATAAACCAGGGTTTTTATCCAGGTTTAGAATACTGGTTTATATGAGAAAAATAATTCAGGTTAATGCAATGTATCTACATTTGTATGCCCTCCCTAGTGTCAACCACACAGTCTTCAGTATTGGGCAAAGGCGGTGCTATTTACCCATGAATCTGGTCTATTTTCCTGATTTGTATGTTGCTCCTTTTGCATCTGCTGGTTCTAATTGATTCTTTTTGTGTGTTTTTAATCATATATTTTGCTTAACAATTATAAGTCACCTTCCCATTTTGTTTTGACAGAAACTAGAATATAAATATTTAAAACAAACAAAACAAATCAAGCCTACAAAAGAAAAGTGTTTTTTTTATTATTCCTGCGAACAAATATTCCAGTTTAATATAAAATAGCAATAATTACTGCTTGATCTTCAAAATCGAGTCTTGTGGATTTTGTATTGGGGAGAAATACATCTGAACAAACAATTAATAAAGATCTAATTGTTAATGGAAGGTGGCTGCTGCTGGCAATGTACATTTTCATTTTCACTGTCATACTTTCCATGCTTAGAAAATAAGCAGGCCCTTTCTGATGATTACATTTGCAGGCCTTTGATGCAGGGCGGAAAAACTACCACATCTGCCCGGAGAGCCAATATATTTGTGGGTTTAAAAATGTTTAGGAGCCTCGTGGCGCAGAGTGGTAAGCTGCAGTATTGCAGTTCAAAGCTCTGCTCACAACCTGAGTTCGATCCTGACGGAAGTTGGTTTCAGGTAGCTGGCTCAGGGTTGACTCAGCCTTCCGTCCTTCCAAGGTCGGTAAAATGAGGATCCAGCTTGCTGAGGGTAAAGGGAAGATGACTGAGGAAGGCACTGGCAAACCACCCCGTAAACAAAGTCTGCCTAGGAAACCTCGGGATCTGACGTCACCCCATGGGTCAGGAATGACCCGGTGCTTGCACAGGGGACCTTTACCTTTTTTTTTAATAAAAATGTTTGGCAGGGATTTCACTTCATAACTGATTAGAAGCTTCCTATATTTCATCAAAATTATATGCTGGTGCATCTCAAAAACTTGATACTTGGGGGTGCAGGGTCTCCTCCCCTCCCCGGATTAAAATTGGAGGAACATTTTATTTCATACTTATTATATATAAATATATTTTCCTTGTCAGCTCCTAGAACAATTTAGAGAGAGATCCTCCCTCCAACAGCAAGGTTTATGAAACTCGGTCTTTGACTTTGCTAAGGATTCCCAAGCAATGCTGGTGCCTCCAGCGTTATCCCTTTTCAAGGTTTCTCTGACCATGACCATGACAGAAGAGCCAGATCAACAATAGAGATTTCTTGCTCCAAGAGGCAAAAGAGTGGTTGCTCAGGTTTTCAAAGCACAATTCAGCTTCTCTTGCAGCTGAGTTTGGGAATAAATGTTCTATGCCATTGTATTATGCTTGTCTCTGGCTGGCTATTACTTGGCAAAATATGTTTTTCAGCTTTTCACCTATTCATATTTATAGGCAGTATGAAACATTCTATGGTTGAAAGGTGCAATCATTTAACAATATAAAATTAGATTATAAAACTGATTCAAGTAATCCATATGACCTCAACAGGAACAAGATGACAAATGAGTGCCTATTTTTTTCAACAACTACCGTAATCAAAATCTGAACAGAGGATGCCCCGCTTGTTAACCTTAGAGGGGAAACTAATCCAGATGAAATTACTTCAAACCTTTGAATCTGAACTTTCAAAGACACACTGGGCCTTATTTCTGGTGGAATTGCAGTGTCCGTGGCTGTGCGTACTTTCAGTTTCCAGTTTTTCGATACTGTTAACATTAACATTTCTCTAGGTTGGTAAGAAGAAGCAGAGAAAGGGGAATATTGTGACTCAGCAAATATGTGCTCTGTAAGCATGCCCTCCAACCAAAATACTAAATGTGTGTTCATACAGTATAGAACTGAGCTTTTGTAAGAATAAAAATACAAATAAGTAGAAATTGGGCTATTAGCTCCAATGAGATACTTATATCAATGCAGAAAAAGATTCAAAATCTTAGGGGTCACAAAGTGGAAAAAAGCAGATCACATTGTTGCACTTTTCTACAACCTTAATCTTAAATTGGCCTCTGGTGACTCATACACTCCCTAAATGTAATTTTTTGTACATGCAGTTTATACTGTTATGATGTTGGGGTCATTTTTACCCCAAATACATATAAATTGTAACATAGATGAAATATAACATATGGCCAAAAATGTTTTAGTTTTCTCCCCATATTCTATTCCTGTACTGCAAAAGAAAACTATGTAATAAAGGCTTGATTTCCCCCCTTGGCAATTTTATAGTTACTGTTTTAAATAGGATTGTCCTTCCTACCATCGATAATGCACAGCTTTCACTGAAAAAGCCTGTTAAGATCTTAGGAGTCTTGCTGGATCCTGGTCTCATGTTGAAGAAACAAGTGAATATGACAGCAAAAAAAATTTTTTTTTCTGGTTGGCCACCTATATGGAGGCATCTGATCCAAAACAGTGAACTATGCATTATAACTAGGGTTGCCAGGTCCCTCTTCGCCACCGGTGGGAGGTTTTTTGAGGGGAGCCTGAGGAGGGTGGGGTTTGGGGAGGAGAAGGACTTCAATGCCATAGAGTCCAATTCCCAAAGCGGCCATTTTCTCCAGGTGAACGGATCTCTGTCGGCTGGAAATCAGTTGTAATAGCAGGAGATATCCAGCCAGTACCTGGAGGTTGGCAACTCTAGTTATAACCTCAAGGATAGATTACTGTAACACACTCTACATGTGGCTGCTCTTGAAGAGGATCCAGAAACTGCAGCTGGTGCAAAATGCAGCAGCCTATTGCTCTGGCCTCAAGAGTCAGGACTTAACCTGAAGACTACAACTTGGCCTAACATGCAAGGGTTGAGGCCCTGTGAACCAAGTCATCCAAAACAGATCCTTTCTTTGCCCTCAGCTTAAATAGGCTGAAGAAAAGCAGCCCCAGCTGTTCTGGAAGCCATTTCTGGAACTCTCCTGTTGTTGGGGTCTTAATTGGGCCAGGATCCTACAGAGAACTTAATCTAGTCTCATACCACAGCTGCAGCAACGGGTTGCTGACCTCCTACTTTGCCTCCTCTCAGCTACTTCAGCACAAGCCCACTGCCTCTGCTCCTCCTGCTAGGTAGAGGTGGATCCTGGTGGGCTCATTGTCCAGATCCTGGGCTAGAACTTAGCTTCCCCAGAATCAGGGGAGATTGATGGAAGTTCTGATGGAAGAGCCTCAACTGCAGGCTCCTCAGGGGCAGCCTCTGGAACAGAGAGGTTAGTCTTCTACCATGCTGGGGGTTTTCTGAGTTCCCTGCTCTCCCCCAGGCCATGTTTCTTGCTCCCCAGACTTCTCCTCCAAGACGTCTGAGTCCAGAGCCAGCTCAGTGGGGGACATAACAGTTGTAAAGCTAGCTGGAGGGACAAAATCACTCCTATTATGAGGTCCCTTCACCAGCTCCCAATTAGTTTCCAGGTTCAATTTAAGGTACTGGTGCTCCCTTTTTAAGCCCTTTATGACCTGGAGCTGACATACCTGAAGGACCACCACTTCTTGCATATTCTTCCCAACAAGGTCTACTGTCAGTACCTCTCTTGTCTAAGGTACTCTCGGCAACAATCTAGACTTAGTCCTTCTAAGTGGCTACCCGTGCCTCCAGAACAGTCTCTTGGAAGAGGTCAGCAGGCTTCTACCCCTCCTGGCGAGGTTGCAAAACAGAGCTATTCTGGAGAGCCTTTGAGGCAATTTGAGATCCTAAACAAAGGTGGAACATCCTGCCAGTGGGGGCATAAAGTGTTTTTAAATTGTTTTTATATAGGTTGTATTCATATGTGTTTTATCAGATTGTTTTTATATTGTTGTTACCTGCTTTGGGTCCTGAGATGCTTAGGAGAAGGTGGGCATATAAATATTTTAAAGAAATGAAGTACATTTTTATTTGGTCCAGGTTTAAGAATTCTCACAGTGCATAATTAAAGATCTACTTTGCACCAGTCCTTATTTCATGTTACAGTTCTGCTCAACTCAGTATGAAGAAACTGACTACTCTTTTAATGAAAAGAGACATAAGTTGGGAAATCCACCTCATAAGAAATATGTCTTTCTGCAGTTGAACGGAACACTTCAAAAGATATTTTAGTGTGGATGAGACATAAAATTATACTGTGCAATTATACAGAGAAAAGAAGTTCAACAGGAGCAAATATGCAATCTGAATCCCATGATTTCCCTAAGTTTCAGAAGAGACAATAGCTCTTTTAAAACCCAACAGGATTATTACCATATTGGCCCATTTCCTTTAGATACCTTAACAACCACATTTTAAATGCATCATCCGGGAGAGGGGGGAAATTTGGCACTGGAGCTAGAATATCCTACTGTTTGCATCTCAAACAGAAATTATTTTCAGACAGATGTCAGCCAGCCAGCATTCCTCTTGCCTGAATGACAGTGCTATCCTTTGAAACCAATGGACTTAGACTGGAGTAATTCTGCATAGAATTCCACAGTGAGAACCCTTCCAATATCAACATCTGGGAAATGTCAGCTTTTACATCCGACTTGGAAAGCTCTATGCCTCTCAGTCCAATCATCCCCAAACCTTTGTCTCTCTTTTTCTCACCAAGAAATATTATTTGCTCTCACTCAGACTCTGAAGAGTAAGAGTGGTTGCTCCCACACTAACCAGGGTACTCAAGCTGAAACTTGGACAACAATAAGGATGGTAGGCGAGCAGCAACTACCTGGGAGGGGACGTGGCTCAGTGATAGAGCCTCTTCTTGGCATTCAGAAGGTCCCAGGTTCAATCCCTGGCATCTCTAGTTAAAGAGACCAGGCAAGTAGGTGATGCAAAAGACCTCTGCCTGAGACCCTGGAGAGCCACTGCTGGTCTGAGTGGACAATACTGACTTCGATGGACCAAGGGTCTGATTTAGTATAAGGCAGCTTCATGTATATAAGGAGAATCCGGGGTGGGGGGTAGTTTATTCTGATTGATTTATTCTACATTCAGCTTGCTGCACTTCTTAACACATCCTAGTATGTTGCGAAGCTCTCCTCCAACAATACCAAGCCAACACAAATGTTGTTGGGCCAGGACTATGAAAGGAAGATCAGCCTCATTTTCTACACATCTCTGCTAGCACCAGCACACAGTTCCCTATTTTACTAGGCCCTCTGTACCGAAAATTCATTCCTGAGCTGTTAAGACTATTTCCAAACACTCCATAATATCACTGCAGCTTAGCCAATGGCTGAGGGAGCTCTTTCAATAAAATGAAACTAGAGCACTACCTAGCAGTGCCCTGACCTGGATGGCTTGGACTGGCCTAATCTCATCAGATCTTGGAAGCTAAGCAAGGTTGGCCCTGGTGAGTACTTGGATCAAAGACCACCATAAAGTCCAGGGTTGCTATGCAGAGGCAGGCAGTGGCAAACCAAGTCTGTTTGTCTCTTGCCTTGTAAACCCTACTGGGCCATTATAGGTCAACTGTGACTTGACTGCACGTTCCACCACCACCTAGCATCACTAACCTACAGACAGGCATCACAGCTCATTCCGCTATTGTCCTTTTTTGGCAAATCTGCAATCTATCATATTTTTATGGCTTAGAAAAAAGCTATTGCTAGTGATCGCCTAACAATAGGTTAGAGACCTGCTAAGGATTCGAGCACTGCCTCCCACGTCACCCATGCAAAGGTCATGTGGCTATGGCAGAAAAAAGCTGAAGCTAAATCCAAACAAGATTATGCTAGTTGGGAAGGGATGGAGGGGATTTAGCATTTTCAGAGCATGCTGGGGTGGTGGGTGTTCATAGCAGTTGGTGTAATGGCCAGGAGCATCTTCTATCAGCTGCATCTGGTTTGCCATCTGTCTCATTTCTTAAACTCAGTCAGGCCACACGAACCCATGCTTTTGTATCCTCATGGTTGGACTATTGTAATGTCGGGCTTCCCCCGGAGACAGCTCAGAAGCTTCAGCTGGTCCAGGAAGCAGCGGCAGAATTATTGTCATGAGCTCACCCATGAGAACATATTGTGCCTATCTTAAAATAGCTACATTGGCTGCCAGTTTGCTGCTCATTTCTATCTAGGGTTATGACATTTAAAGTTATGACATCTAGTTATGACATTTAAAGCCCTTTATAATGAACGCCCAAATAGTTAAAGGACCGTCTTCTCCCATATATCCCTGGGCACCAAATATGGCCCTCAGACTGCCACCTCCTGGTTGTTCCCCCACTTAAGGTAGCCTATGTGGGATCACCTGGAGCAGGGGTGTCAAACTCATTTGGACTTATCACCTTTCTTTTCCAAATCTATAAAACGTTTCATATACGGCGCCAGGGACTCGGGGGCAGGCAGTGGGGTTGCCAACTCCAGCTTGGGTAATTCCTAGATATTTAGGGGTGGTGCCTGGGGAGGGTGGTGTTTGGGGAGGGGAGCTCAGTGGAGTTGTGATACCCTAGAGACTATCACCTAAAGCTGCCATTCTCTTCAGAGGAACTATGTAAACTGGAGATTATTTGTAATTCTGGGAGAGTTCCAGCCCCCACCCCCGCTGAGGTTGGCAACCCTACCAGGCAGTTGTAACCAGCATATTCAAAACTACAGCAGGACTTCAGAAAACCATGCCTGTAGCTTTATATCCTACCAAAGTACATAGTCTTCATAATTTCAATGTTCAATTTTTAACATACAGTCCATATTTAATTCAATGTTTGCTATCTGTAATATAAACAATAGTAAATATATAATTGCATCCCGGCAATACTGAGCAGTGTGCCTAGTGCAATAATGATCAATCTAGGGACTCAGTGCGCTGCTGTTCGGTGAATGGTGGTGGGAATTAAATCATTAGCCATGATCCCAGAGTAAATCTACAGATAAAGCTGCCCACAGTATAGCTACATGATTCACAGGACAAACTTAAACAGAGCTTCGCTCTTCCAACTCCACTGAAGTCAACTCTGTTTAGGATTACATTTTTACTGTGCTCTCCTGATTTCCTTTGACTCAGCCTTAACCCGAGTAAGACTTTCAGACATCTCCTTGCCATGAGAATAACTGGATCAATTAATCACTCTTGATGCACAGGTTTAAGAGAATTACCCATCTTCAAAGTAGGCAGCTGTCCATTTACCTTTGGACAAGTCACTATTCTGGGGCCTGAGCTTCCATTCTATGAGGCAAAAATCAACTGGGGCACTCCTCAAACTCTTTTTGGGTACAAGAATGACATATGCCTCCAATTTTCATCCAGAAAATTTGTGTGTCAGCTATCAGACGTTTGGGAAACACAAATCTAAGCAATAGATCAGGGGACTGTGAGTCATAGACCCTGTGCCTGATGTTGCTATTTGCTAGTGGCACAGCCTTGGTTACTCAAATATGCTAGTGTTCAATGACTCAATTTTCCCTTTTCAGAGGAAAAAGCTCTTGTAGCAAAGTTTTACCAAAATCCATGCAATTTGCTTTGTGTCAGCTTATTTGGTGTGGCTTTGACATTTCTCAGACAATATTTTAGTTGGAATTTTCAAACCACACACTCCAGATCCGATAAAGTCAGTGGTACTAACTACTACATAGAAAGTGGTTGCATGTCTACTTTAAAAGCATCTACTTCTCTGTTGAAAGTACCTCAGCATAAACTAGGAAGGCTCTTGCTTACTTAAATGTATGCAATTTAGTCTTTCAAAAGATTACAGGAATTTTACTACACTGTGTGCTTGCTTACTATTTAAATACTTTGCAGCCACAAATGCTTGCAAACTTAAAGCAACAACGGCATTCTGGTGACACCTGTTAAATCTGACTTTATTAGAAAATTTTGTACTATATCGCACAGACCCACCCCACCCACATAAATGGTTCCACTAGTACTTACAAGATCAATGTGTTAGGGGCCACAATGCACTTGTGGCACCATTTGAGGTACACTCCAGACTCTCATTACAGTGCATGAATTCAGAAAACCAGTTTACTATGTGATAAATCTGGAGAAGTTAGTTTGCTTCTTTAATGTATGTTAAATCTGCTGCAGTACAGATGTGGTTGCTTTTGAATTATTCTGTTGTTTCATTGCTCCATTCCTGACTCATACTGTTCCTTAGGAGTGAAGACATTTGTCCTATCTATCCCTCAAAGCGCTGTTGCAGCATTTTAACATCACTTCTTGTTTCTTTGTGTACATAAATTGATGGTTGGAGGGGAGATTAAAGCAAGCTCCTCCCATGTGTATAATCAAAGTGTCTATGCTCATTTTCTACACATATTTTTCACTCAACTGTCTCTCTCCCTCTGCGAAATGGTATCTCCATTGTGTGTGTTAAGTGCCGTCAAGTCGCTTCCGACTCAAGGCGACCCTATGAATGAAAGTCCTCCCAAATGTCCTATCCTTGACAGCCTTATCTTGCAAATTGAGGGCTGTGGCTTCCTTTATTGAGTCAGTCCATTGCTTGTTGGGTCTTCCTCTTTTCCTGCTGCCTTCAACTTTTCCTGCCATGACTGTCTTTTCCGGTGACTCTTGTCGTCTCATGATGTGACCAAAATAAGATAGCCTCAGTTTAGTCATTTTAGCTTCTAGGGTCAGTTCAGGCTTGATTTGATCTATAACCCACTGATTTGTTTTTTTTGGGGGGGGGGCAGTCTTCTCCAACACCACATTTCAAAGGAATCTATTTTCTTCCTATCAGCTTTCTTCACTGTCCAGCTTTCACACCCATACATAGTAATAGGAAATACGATGGCATGAACTAATCTAGTCTTGGTGGCCAGCGACACATCCTTACACTTCAAAATCTTTTCTAGCTTCTTCATGGCTGCCCTTCCCAGTCTCAATCTCCTTCTGATTTCTTGGCTGCAGTCTCCCTTTTGGTTGATGGTGGAGCCAAGGAATAGAAAGTCTTCACCAATTTCAATTTCCTCATTGTCAACCTTAAAGTTGTGTAATTCTCCTGTAGTCATTACTTTTGTTTTCTTGATGTTCCGCTGTAGTCCTGCTTTGGCACTTTCTCTTTTAACTTTCAGCAGTAGTCGTTTCAAATCTTCACTATTTTCTGCCAATAATGTAGTGTCATCGACATATCTCCATTATGTGCATGTAATGAAATGGAAAAGAAATAATTTCCCCAAAGCCTCATTTTACGAATAAAAATCAAACTTAAAATCAGCTTTCCCAAACACTGTTTTGCTGCAATGTTTTGGAAAAGACTGGGCTTCCACAGAAAAGTGATTCCATGTGGAAAAGACTGAAGCCATTAGCCACAGATTACAGATAACCATCCAATCCTGCAGGTAATGTTGGGAACCTTACCATGTAAAAAATACCCCCCGCGCGCATTTTTATAATACTAAATTGGTTATGGGAAGGTAAGTGGCTATCTCATCTATGGCTACAAATAATTAAGCATGATCTCACAAACTATTGCTTTGCACTGTCACTGACAAAATATAAACCTCCCATCTTGGACTATTACAGTGCCACCCTACGCAGAGTTACACCCATCTAAGTATATGGACTTCAACTGACTTAAAAGAATCGAACTCTGCCTAGGAGAGCACTGTTAATGAGAAATACCGAAATGTTTAATACGGTCCCAGACCAACAATAAAAACTTTTACATAATAGAAACAGTAGCTATATATATCAATACATCAATGAATATATAATGAGAAATTTGCCTTAGAAAGAAACAGCCAGATAGCAGCCTTCGCTCCAAGTTATAGTTCAATCGTAATCATGCTTAATCAGAAAAAAAAATACACGAACACCTATGCTGGGATATCATCCTAAATAAAATTAAGGATATTAGCCTTTAGTCCAGTTATATTTATTAAGGTCACAGTGTATGGATCGAGAGCACGCAAAAAGTCTGTTAGATCAGCTCACCTAGGAATTCAGTGCATGCTAGCATGACTTCCATAATGGAAGAAAGGTGGGCTATATATAAAATTAATAATAAAAATATTGAGAAGTCTCCCACCACGTTCCACAAAATTTATTCCCAATATACCCACACAACTGCAGCCATAAGCTTATTTATATCCCCCCCCCATTTTAGTACAATAAAAATGGCGAGTTTAACATTTCTATCAGCAGTGCGAGCAACATTCTTGCTGGCTTTTTTTCATTATAGCGTTTAAACCAAGGAAAAGTTTTAATAGGCCTGATACAGGCAATAGAATGGCTTGATATGGTCCATAATATCCTGGTAAATGATTTTAATGGGGGGGGGGGTTGTTTTTAATGTTTTATTTCAATGTGTAGTAGTAGATGTTATGGTGATGTTGGATCAATACAGCTGTGGGTTGAATCTTATTTTATTCTATTATTCTTTTATTATTTTATTCTTTTTTACTTTGGGCGTAGTTGGATGGCCAAGGTCCGTGACCACAACATGAATAAATTTGACCGCTTGAGCTTTTCTACCAAACGCAGAATCCACAGGCGCCGTCACCTTCTCCTCCCCGTGACTCATCAGAAAACCCTCACCCATGACTCAGCTCCCCGCTACGCCTCCCCCCCCCCTCCATCCACCTCTCCGATGACGACTCTCTCCGGCTGCGCTGGAAGAACAGGCACCGCGCGTGCGCGAGAAAGAGGAGCGGGCGGCAGGCGGAACGAGAGCCGAGCGAATCGAGGGCCCCCCCCTGGGCGGGTGGATCGCCTCGGCGCTCGATTCACCCCCTGCGGGCGGGCGAGCCGAGTCAGCTGTGACGGCGGCGGCGGAGCGGTCGGGGCGGCCACCATTTTTGAGGCTGGCGCGGGGTCGTTAGGCCGGACGCAGGTACTTCTTTCCGCCTTGCTCGCGCTATGAAGGGGCTGGGACTATTTTCTGACGGGCCGCGTGGAGCCGGCGCTTGGGCTGCCTCCGCGGTTCCCTGTCAACCGCCCGAGCGCGCCGCCGTCCTCCTCTTCCCGCCGCTGCGCCAGGTAGTCGCCCCTGTCCCCTGGGGAGGTGGAGGAAGGAGGGACGGAGAGAAGGAAGGGTCAGTGGTAGAAAGTGGCCGTTATGCCCCCCCTCCTCCTCATGGGAAAGGTTTTTTTTTAATTATTATTATTTTATTTTTCTTATTCTTATTCTTATTATATATTGAAACTTGTATAAAAAGAAATAGTAATAATAATAATTTCTTATTCTACATACATTGTTTGTATAACGACCTTCTCTCATTCCCTCCCCTCCCCCCCCCCAACCCCGCTCTTCCTCCTCATAACTTTTAGTCTCTTGACCCCAGCCACGGGCACAAAGTCTGGATCTTCCACCGAATGTCTTTTCTTCCTTCTGCTGATATCCACTCTTAAGTAGGTACTGGCGCTTTCCCTGCTCTCGTCTTCCCACGAAGTCTTCTGGCGCATCATCTCGACGATATCCGACTGTATAAATTCAAACAAATAGTTGTGCCAGATTTCTATAGTCCATTTGCTTTTATCCTTCCAGCCCAGAGCTGTTCCTGCTTTGCTTGCTAATAACGTCGCCTCGAATATGGCCCGGTCCCTCTTGTGTACCTCCAAGTTCCCTGTTGTGCTCATTAACATTAGCTTAAAATCTATGGTTCAGGATCTTATGGGAAAGGTTAGTAACAATCTCTTCTTGCGATGTGTGTCAATAAACTTATAGCCGCGTTGTTTGTTATGAAGGGGGGGCACGTGCCGTCCGCCGTCGTGCGCGGGGTCAGTCGGGTCGGCAGGTCAACTCGGAGACTGGCCACTTAGGCCATTTGCTTTTCTTTCCAAATTTCAAATACCTTTATTGGCATCGTGCAAATCCGCAGTATATAAAAAGGATAAAAGTTAGAGTAAAATAAAATTAAACCGTTCCTTAATGTAGTAGAAAAGGAGCAAGAGTCCAGTAGCACCTTAAAGACTAACAAAAATATTTTCTGGTAGGGTATGAGCTTTCGTGAGCCACAGCTCACGAAGTTAGTTTGTTAGTCTTTAAGGTGCTACTGGACTCTTGCCCTTTTCTACTACATTAAGGAATGGTGTACTTTAATTTTATTTTACTCTAACTTTTATCCTTTTTATATACTGCAGATTGGCACTATGCCAATAAAGGTATTTGAAATTTGAAAAGATAATTTGAGAAGACTAACAAAAATATTTTCTGGTAGGGTATGAGCTTTCGTGAGCCACAGCTCACGAATTGAGCTGTGGCTCACGAAAGCTCATACCCTACCAGAAAATATTTTTGTTAGTCTTTAAGGTGCTACTGGACTCTTGCCCTTTTCTACTACTGCAGACAGACTAACACGGCTACCCACTGTGAACATTTCTTAATATTGTGATTCGAGTGCCGACTAGATTCCCGCCGGTTGACTACTGTTGTCAAAAGTTTTGCCACGTTTTTGGTTATCTCAGGATCCTTATCAGCTAATAGTTCGTAAAGTATTTTCGTGTTCACTTAGGCTGTTTGGGCACGGGAGGTTTCGCCTTGGATTTGCCCCTCTCGAGATGCACGCCCTCCCCCCCTCGTCTGAAGTCTCAAAACTCTGTATGGGGGGCTTATTGTTTATTGACATAGTGCAAATCTGCAGTATATAAAAAGGATAAAAGTTAGAGTAAAATAAAGTTAAAGTAAACCATTCCTTAATGTTGTGATTCAACTGCCGACTAGATTCCCGCCGGTTGACTACTGTCGTCAAAAGTTTTGCCACGTTTTTGGTGATCTCAAGATCCTTATCAGCTAATAGTTTGTAAAGTATTTTCGTGTTCACTTAGGCCGTTTGTGCACGGGAGGTTTCGCCCCTCTTGAGATGCACGTTTCCCCCCATCTGAAGTCTCAAAACTCTGCATGGGGGGGCTTATTGTTGAGTTTTGAGAATTTGGATGGGGGGAAACGTGCATCTCGAGAAGGGCAAATCCAAGGCGAAACCTCCCGTGCATAAATGGCCTTAGCCTTTAGCTTGCCACAAGACTCTGGTTACTCTTTTCCTGCAATAGACGGATGCCATTTACGCACGGGAGGTTTTGCCTTGGGTTGGCCGCTCTCTAGATGCACGGTTTCCCCTATCCGGATTCTCAAAACTCTGCATGGGGGGCTGATGGTTGAGTTTTGAGAATTCGGATGGTGGAAATTGTTCATCCAGAGAGCGCCCAACCCAAGGCGAAACCTCCCGTGCATAAATGGCCCTTGTTTTAAATCCTCCTTTACTTCCTTCTTGCAACGGAGTGAGAGGGAGGAGAAGGAAGCCACGTTCTCTTTCGCCATGTGAGGTATACTAAATGGCTCGATTCTCCTGTTCTTGCCTGTGTCTGTATTTATTATTTTTTTGTACCATTTATACTCCTGCCTTTCTTCACTACCTCCCCCGTGTGTTAGTTTCAAGATCCTATTTTTTAAAATCCCACCTTTCTTTTGATCCTCGGATCTCCTTCTAACTCGGTTTCCAAAAGTGTAAAAGGATGTCTGACTTCTTTCATAGCTTTTCACCCTAACAGTAATAAAGAGGATTTGTTTTGCACCCAGTTTGTTTCTTTTACACACTGCTACCTTTGAGTCACATAGTTACTCTGCTGTCTTCCCAAGGAGCTCAGCATCCGTTTTATCCTAACAACCCTGTGAGGTAGGTTAGGTTGAGAGAGTGTGGCTGTGACAGTGAGTTATGTGGGATAGCTGTGTGTGTGTGTAAAAAGAGTGGCTGTATATTTGAAGGCTTGGATCAAGCTGCATACTTATGGTTTTATGTCCATGTGCTAGTTTTGTGTGTCATGTTTTCTCCAAGACAGCATTTTTAAGTATAATGAATAGTACAATAATATTTTGTGTTTCAGTCATGTTGTGAAATGAGGTGCAAGAGGCTATCTGATACACTCTTTTTTCCAGTATGAAGTCCAGTCCTAGCACATACTTCTGATGTCTGTCTCTTCATCCCCAGTGCTGCCATATTCCTTTCCCTAGATTTAACAGCCACTGGCTACCCATCAACCACAATCACACTTTTAAAAGGGGAGATGAAATTTAATTTTTCCTTGATCAGTATGAAGAGATGCTGATGCTGAAGTACCATGACAGAGCATGTCTTGAAATCAAAAGACTACAGCTGCAGTTATGTACTTACTTGGGAATAAATTGTGATGAATTGTCTTTGACTTCTTTCTAAATGGTACAGCATAACGATCTGAAGGTCTGGGTTGTCTGTTCATCCCTACACACACTTTTTTGTTTTGTTTTTCCAATGTGAAATTGAAGATTTGGGGAAACATCGCAAAAAACCTCCTATGAAGTATTTTCTGGTATTTACTGTACAACACTCAAATCCAGGATGCACTTGTTTCACTTAGAGAGTGTTACCATCTTCATTAGAGGCGAATAACAGGGCAGCCTTTGCTTGCCTGCCTTTAGTAGTTCTGATCTAGTCTGGAGATACTAGAAGATGGGAATCTGCTGTTTTCCCTGTGATCAGTCTTTTCACGCCTGTCCTCATACAGGCACCCAGTGAAGTGAAAACAAGCTGCTTCTTGTCTTGCCTTGGTGGAAGATAAAGTTAGTAGGTGAGGCAGAAGCTGCAAAGGCCTGTTGTGGTTAAGCAAAGCCTCAGAGGAGAAAGTTTTTGCCATCTGAAACTAAGATGCATGTGCTTAGGTAACGTCGGATGTGGCAATTCACAGTGCATGCTCTCTGCCTAATATTGAGCAACTAAAAAATTTATACTTTTACATTTTATAAATATGCTGAGTAGCCCAGCTTTCTATTCTGAGGCATGAATGGTGCAATTTTTGTTCTTAAAGCAGTAAAATAAGTTTAGTTTTGATAAAAGTAAATACTGTAAATACTCTCGTCAAAATTTAATCCCTTCCCTGCAATACACCTGAGGAAAAGAGAATAGGTCTCCCCCACCCTCACCCCGGTGGCTTCATAGTATCTGGAAAATGTACATCTGTGTTAATACATATTTGCTTAAAACTTTATAGATTGTCTTTCAGTCACAATGGTTCTTAAGGTGATCTGTAAAAAAAAAGGTGACGGCGACAAGAGTGGTATATGCAGCAAAACAGAAAGCAGAGAAACACGCAAATTTAGAGAAATGGATTAATAATGATAAACTAAAAGAATACGCAACTATGGTAAAACTGATATCTTTTATACATAATAGGCCAATCTCAGAATCTTGGGGGAAATCGAATTTAGCTAGAATATAACTAGAAATTTAGAACAGAACTGAATTAAATTTAGATAAAACGAGAGAGATTTAGGCAATAAGTAATAAATGGGTTAATAGATATGGAAGAATATGTGGTAAACAGAGCAACGTAATTCAATGAAGCTGACGGTAGAATTGTAATTTTGAATAGCAAGCTTTTCATACATTGTTATGTTGAGCTAATGTTTTAGTATTTTTATGTTTGCTTGTTAAAAATAAATATTTAAAAAGGGAACAAGCTGCATTAACAAGAAAGGTGATCTGCAAAAACAACAAATTAAAAACAATTCACATTTTAAGGCAGAAAATCAATTGATAGGGTTAGGTTCCACAAAGAATAAAGCTAGAGCAGATCCAGCAAAATCAGGTTGGGCAGCCCATTCCTGAATGGGGGTGGGCAAGCTTCTTAGGAGGAGGCTTGACCCCACTCCGGCGTAGGTGTCACCTTTTCATGGAATAAGGTGGTATCTATCTACACCAGTGCAGGTGCATACATACCAGTGTCTGGGAGCCACTGGCTCCCGCCGCCAGCACAGCCATGCTGTCAGGGCTTTCTCACAAGGGAGAAAGGGAAAGCCCGCACTGGTGTAGGGGGGACGTTCCTGGGGGTGGAGCTGCCTTTGGGCAGCTTCCTAACCCCGTTCGCCCCAGGAACACACTCTTGAGCTGCAGTGGGGCTGCCACACCTTTTTTTGGTAGTGCAGCCTCATTTTGTTCAATTGGGCATTTCCCCCTTTTTAATTATTTTTATTTTTAAAATCTCTCTATTTTCGTCTCCGCAGTGGCCGGGAAGCCTCTGAGAAGGCAGTACCGCTCCAGCACTCCCGGCTGCCACGGAAGTCCCCCCCCCCCTTTAGGACTGCACTCTTAATGTGCCTTGTCTCACCTCGAGTGTTAGACTAGGATCTGGGATACCCAGATTCAAATCGCTACTCTACTATGGAAGCTTGGTGAGTGACCTTGGGCCAGTAATACACACTCAGCCTAACCTACCTCACAGAGTTGTTGTGAGGATAAAATAGATGAGAGGAGAACAATGTAAGTTACTTTGGCTCCCTGTTGAGGAGAAACATGGGGTATAGACGAAATAAAGTAAGCGTAAGAGCCTATCCACCCTTTCAGTCAAGTTCTGTATGTTTTTAAAAATACTAAAACTACTCACTTTATCACTCCAGCACTTATTGAGGTGGTACAGTTAATTCCTGGAATCTAACAAAAATGGGTGTCTTCTGTTTGTATTCTGGAGTTGTTTCATTTTTTGGTTAGGAATGAAAAAAGGACATGGTTCCTGGTACACATGTCGACATTGGTAATCAGATTCTGGGTATTTAAATTATGTTCAGGATTAGATTTTCTAATTGGGCATGTTCTTCACTGTGATTATGTCACAACAGGCACTGTTGTTCTGTTTTACTTTATTTTGTATGTACCCTTGCCAATAATATGCTAAATACGTCTTTTGTATTAGAAATGCTAATCAACAAAATATTTTGGAGCTATTTGTGAAGTATTTTAATTGAGTATGTATTGTGAAACTTCTAGCATTTAGAGTCTAGATTGTTTGCTCCTTTAGTGAGACATAAGGAGACTTGAAGACGTAAGGCTGTGACATTTTCTTACTTGTATGAGTGGTTTAATTCTCTAAATGGACATTAATGTAGCTAGCACTAAAATACTTACAAAGGTTGTGTTGGTTCCTTCGGCTGTCCTCACCATTAAAGATTAGGATGTACACAAAGGCTGCATGTGTCATAATGATCCTCATGTTACCAACACCTATTCCTATCATTTGCATATTTCCCTTGAGTGTGTTGAGGTGTGAAAAAAGAAACCCTCCCACTCCAACCCTAATTCCTTTCCATTGACCATTCTTCCTAGAAGTGGGAATCAAAAACTTCCTTTCAGAGGAGCAGCCCAATTTCCAGGGTGGGGGAGGTAGTACTTAAAGCTTTTAAATGGCTGGATATCTAAATCCTGTGCACATTTCCTGCGGAGCTTGGAAAGAGATGGGTGAAAGATCAAGTCAAATGAACTTTCAAGATTTACACTAATGTAAGTCAAGGCCAGGAAAAGTATACCTAGGGTCGTGTTAGGATTTGTTTATTTTGGAACTGTTTACAAACACTATCGGTGTGAGTATGTTCTCTCTGTCTGTTCCCCTTTCATCCTTGGATTCTCCGGGCATTCTGTTTGCATTCTTTCTCCCGTATTTCAAATCGTTCTTCCCCTGAAGCTTCAAGTTGATGAATGCCTGATTGCTCAATGAAAATCCCAACCAGTAATTCAAGATTGGTGTGTGTGTGTGCACTCATGTAAGGTGTATGAATGTCAAAAGGTAGAATGGTGATGGCAGCTACCCTGTGAGTGGCACCTGCTGTAGCAGGTAATAGCAGGGGAAGGTTGAGAAGGGAAGGGGTATATTTCAGTGGCAAATTCTATGCCGTCCTAAAGAAGTCTCCACATATCTGGGAACCCTGAAAAAGCCAACTTCTCTATCATTTCATCATATGATGGACATAGAGTTAATACATTTGTGCAAAACCACCTGTGGTTGTGGTGCTTTTGAATGCATCACTTAAAAGAAAGGGTAGCATGAGCTGGCATCCAGTGCTTTTCTTGGATGGTCAGCCATTCAGATCAGTCACCTGGTGACTATAAAAGGTAGGCCAGCCTCTGACCTTCAGGTCGTCACTAGCATGGCAAAACCTATCCTCCCTGCCCTGGATATAATTTGTTAATTTTTAACACTTTATTTGCAGCCCATTTATGAAGGGGGGGTCAGTTAGGCAGCGGCCGGGAGCGATACAGCCACACTGCCTACTCAGAGGTTTCCCAGTCACCGAAAATAAATTGAAAACATTTTTAAAATTAAAAAAAGAAAATGCCCCCATTGACTGCAACGAGACCGCAACACCAAAAAAGGTGGTATAGCAACGCTGCAGCGCAAGGGGGCATTTCCGGGGCAAAAGGGGTTAGGAAGCTGCCTAAATGTAGCTCTGCCTCCGGGAACGCCTCCCAGGACACCGGTGCGGGGACTTGAGCCGCTGGAACACTGCCGGGAGTGCCTGCGCCCCAGCCCTGTGCTGCTGCATGGCATCTTGGTGGCAGCAAGGATTCCACCAGTGATGGCATAAGTGCCCCTTATCCTGGGTTAAATGGGCACTTATGCTGGCAGTGGTTATGCCAGCTCCTAAGGTGCTTTGCCCCGCCCCCTTTTTCTGGATTGCAGCCTTATAGTCTGCCTTTCTTACTGGGACTCAAAGCAGATTACACAGAGTGAGTCAATACAATCCACAGGATGGGACACACAATAAACAATTAAATAGGATTTGAATTGTAGAACCAACCAGAAATCTAAAAAACAGAATTGAAGCAAAAGCACAAGTGTTAACATGACACATTAAATGATACAAGATTACATAGTAGGATCCAATTTACAGCAAACTATAGACCACAGTCCCTAATAATTTGTCCAAGTAACTTTGTGAATCATTTTGTACAGTGCTACCCTGTTGCCTGCGTAGAAAAGACCTCCTGAATAATTAAGTTTTGCTAAGTTTGCAGAAAGCCAGGAGAGTAAGTGCCTTCCTGACCTACTCAGACAGACCATTCCACAAAGGAGAAGGCACGTATATGGGCAGTTGTTGGTTTTGTCTGTTTGCAGTGTGAGATTAATTTGTCACTGAGGGAGCCAGTGTGGTGTATGTTACCGAAACTGCTCTTTGATTGGGGAACTTAGCATGAGCAGCGGCACTAATTTATTTATATAGCGGAATCACCCAATGTATACCACAGTTGTTTTCAGTGAATCTCAGAATAACGACAGACGAAGGATTTCCAGATTAAAAGTGTTTATATAGATTCATTCATTCAGTGTTGCAAGTACATACATACAAGAAACTAAGAATAAAATGAGGTAGGATTAGAGACGCTTCTCAAGGAGAGGATATTGTTGATTGGGTGATACGTTACCGATCTAGAAGTGGAGATGTCCAAAATCTGTGGCATATAGGTACAAAATGAAATATAGCGGGGAATGGGAGAGGGATGTATCAGAGACTTGAGCCAGCCAAGTCACCGGAGAGGAGGGGTGTGTGTGAAGCTCTGCAAAACTCAACACACACGATATAAGCAAGGAGAGGTAGGGCAGAACCAAGAAAAAGAACTTTTTTGCTCTGTCAGGGAGGGCAAAATATACCCTTCTCTGGGGTGGGTGGGTGGGGTTGAGATTCCCCAGATGGCTCCTATCTACAACAAAAGGGATCAAAGACTTCGGTTGCAGAGATTGGACAAAGTGACAATTTGTAAACTAAGCTGGCACCAGTGATTTACATGTCTCCGGGATGTCTTGACTCGATCTTCTCATGTTCAACAGTACCTCAGGAAGGTGTGACTCTTTACACTCCAGGGATGCAGGAGAGGAGTATTGATGCAGATTGCGGCGGATGTTTTTCTCTGAGGATACTGGGGAGGGGACTGCAGGAGAGAGTGACGTGATGCTCTCGCTCCGTTGGAATGGCTTCCCTTTGGATCAGGAGATAGGATCATGGCTTCCCTTTGGCTGGTTCTGCAGGGGGTGATCCGATCTCTTGTCCTGGACAGCCTGTAACGCAGGGAGCGCTAGCCCAGAGCGGCGGGCTATTAACGCTTAGACAGTACAGTGAGTCTTTGAAGTGGTTGCCAAGACCAGGGCAGGAGGTCAGGCAGCGCATTTGGCAACATGTAGTGGTTAAAAGTGTAGGACTAGGAATCACAGGTTCGAATCCCCACTCTGCCATGGAAACTTGCTGGGTGACCTTGGGCCAGTCACACGCTCTCAGCCTCGACCCTGGTAAATATTTGGATGGGAGACCCCCAAGGAATACCAGGGGCATGATGTGGAGGCAGGCAAAGGCAAACCATCTCTGAACATCTCTTACCTTGAAAACCCTGCAGGGTTGTCATAGGTCAGCTGTGACTTGATGGCAAAAAGGGGAGGTCAACAGAAATTGTTAGAGTTCACCATGATGGAGTCAACCACAGTCATTTTTTGTTGCATGCTCTATAGTATCTTAAGGGAAGGTCTAATTGGCCTAGTTATTAATTTGCCTAGTAATGTTTTAGATTAGGTGTCACAGCTGATGGGTGATGTGGCTTATGGTGAGGGGAGGGAATAGGGTTTAATGATATGTACTCTGAAACATTACTTAGGAGAAGAGAGGTTTGCCTAAATCTCTTCTTTATGACTGATAAACCCCAGGACATTGCAGAAGGTTCCTGGGTACCCTCCTGTAATCACCCCTCTCTTGTTCTGGTATAGAGTTTGTTCCAGAAACTTTTCTCCATCAATGCAAGGGAAAGGGAAGCAGATTTTTCCCAGTTTCCCCGCCTTACTGTAGGGACATATGCCATGTGGAAGCATTCCCCAACATTTAGCGCTTACTTAGGACGTGCAGAGAGCTCCGGAGAGGAGAAGAGAGGGAAGAACTCGCTGAACTTTTTACACTTGGTAGAATCCAACCCATACTTGACCTAATTGGGAGAACTGTTAATTATAAACTGTTATAATATTTCAACTAGAGATTAGAGTTCTAGCAGTTGTTGTTACAATTACATTTTGAACCTTGCATATCTGCATATCTTTTCATCAGAAAAGTGATGATACACTGTTAAAATTAAGGTTACTTTGTCAATAGAAAAACTTCTGTTTTTCAGACTACCTACAAAAGTTAAACTGGAAAAATCCCATTTAGCTAATCAATGTGATGGCACCTAGCACTTAGAAACTTTTTTCCCGTCTTTGTATGGCGTTTGACTTCCGTTTAATGAAGAAGATGATAAAAGTTCTTCATTCTGGGTATGAAATTTTGGTTTGCTATAGGATGAGAAAAGAAATCCCTGTGAAGCAATATACAGTGTCTTATCTGCCAGTGGCAAGTGTACCTTTAAGAGCTTTGCGATTGCAGCATTGTTCAACCAGTTGCCATGGTGGTGACTTGATTGTGTCAACCTGTTCTCCCCCCACCATCAGTGCTGCGTAACATGGACCCTTATTAGAGTTCTTTGTATTTTGAAGGTTGTAAGCCAAATTGACCAGTGTTTCATACCAAGTTATATATTCTTAATAACAGAACAGTAAAAGCTTTGTTATTCAGCACTTGATTATCCAGAATGCTCAGTTAATTGGCATCATCCAGAGGGCAAGCTGCTCCCCCTCAGTCACCGTGCCCCTGTGTTTTCAGATGCTCCTTTTCTCCACTTCTGCCTCTCCATCAAGCCATTGCTATATTCTGACAGCTTGCACTGCCAATGGATGTCTTGCTCGAATGCTACCTTTCCTCTCAGCCTGCCTTGAGGTGTTGAAAGCCAGCACTGTCAAAGGGGTCTTGGGCAGCTGGCCTGCTTCCTGCTACATAGGATGGCTCTGTGGTTCAGGGGGAAAGGGTACTGCCAGGTGTGAGGCTGCCGCCACGGTATTCCCAGTGGGCTGGGGTTTGGTCACTGTGGATTACTCTGGGTAGGGGGTAGGGCAGAACAATAAGCTTGAGCATCTAGCACATCTGAGCAACTGGGAAGCCTCATTCCCCATGAGTGCTGCATGACAAACCTTTTACTGCATTAAGATTTCAGTTTTGTCAATTTGTAAAATGGAGTTTTAAATGTTTTGCATTTGTATGAAAACTGGTATCTTTTCTGAATTTTTAAAGGAATTGACATTAGCTGTAACAAACAGTTCCTTATGTATGATAAAAATACCAAATAATTGTGTTTTGTTATGTTTTATTATGTTATGAGAATAGAACTTTTTATTAATACATTTTATTTTTATTAAAGAATAAAACTTATGTATAACATGTAGTGGAGCGGGGGGGCGGGGCGGAGAACGGGTTAGATCCTAGATCTCACAACTAGAATACCTTGTAGAAGTGGATCTTCCTGGCCTTGCCTTTCCCCTTATGCCTCCCTTCCCCCTCCAATCCCCCCTTCTGACTGAACAAAATCAAGAGATTATCCTCCTGAATAAAATGCCATGTAGTGTGCTTTCCACTAACACAAGAGATGGGATCAACTTTTGCCCACTTTTGTTGTTTTGCAGGCAGGCATGCTGCATGGCATTTCATTCAGATGCTTCCCTTGACCAAAATCAGAGCATGTTTGGAGAGGTAGGAGCTGCTGGCAAATGGGCACAGGAAGAAAAATCTGCTTCATGAGTGCCTTTGGTACATGGGGTAGGGATGGTGGAATAGGAGCCAAGCCAGTATAATCTCTGATAAGCAGGCAGAAATAAGTGCCATTGTGTACATTGAAATTACCTTGAAGTCTTTGCACATTTGAGCTGTAATTCAAAGAGACAACCTACTTGGAAGAGAAGTAACAGCCTGTCTGTTCACTAGTGTGAATGTTAAATTATGTACCAGTTGTGTACCTAAATTATCTCGTGTACATTCCTGTTGCTACTCTAGACTGGAGCCTTGGACCGAGTACAAATTGTGGTTGTATAACTGAAACTATCCCACATGTCTGAACATGAACACATGAGACTGAGTCATACGTTGGTCCATAGAAGTAGTCATGTCTACTTGTTTGTCAGCACTTCTCCAGGATCTTGGATGGAGGTCTTTCACTTTACCTAGTGCCTGATCCTTTTAACTGGAGATGCCTGGCATTGAACCCAGGGCCTTTTGTGTGCGGTGCATGCCAATGAGCAGTGGCTTCTTGGAATAATATAAAAAAATTTCCTTAAATTATGACATTTTGGCTAGAATAATCTTGTAATGAAAAGGTGATAACAGTGACCATATCACTGTTATGCAACAGAGTTGCTAAAGATCAATTTCTTTTTGAATTTTTGCAGAAAATGCCCAAACCTGTGGCTAAAAAAAATGTTCCATGAGATAAGTCTATGATACTAATGAAATCCAAAGGTAAGGATATCTGTATTATGCCATAACTTTTTTCAAGAATGTGTATTTACACTACAATATTTTATTAAGGGTTTAACAGTGCTGTATAATATGATTATTCAGTTAGGAAAAACAGAGGAAGTTCTGTTTGGCCGTTAAAAGTTATAATCAGACTTTGTCATGAATATCTGATTAATCAATATTCTGATATTATCAGAAATATTCTGATTAATCAATGTAACAATAGTAGCAACAGATATTAAATTAATAACAGCAGATAGAAGTAGTAGGTATTTAGTAGATAATAATAACAGTAGATACTATTCAGTTGATGACAGCGAATTGAGAAGCGAGGTCTCCAATTAATAGCTGCAAATGTTCACTCAATAGCAGCTAGTCAGTGGTACCTGCAAGTGTTAGTAACAGCTGGTATCAATCTACTAACAGTACATACTCAGGTAATAGCAGCAAATTTCTAAGCTATATCAGTAGCCGGTAAGCAGTTGTCCCGTCAAAGAACTAGTAAGCATTAATCTGATATCTAAAACTGAATTTGCATCTATATCTAATCTGATATCTAAAACTGAATATCTAAAACTGAAGTTGTCCCGTCAAAGAATTAGTAAGCATTAATCTGATATCTAAAACTGAATTTGCATCAGCTGATGTTCAGTCAGCAGCTGTATACAGTTAAAGCATGCTGTGTATGACTGAAGGTGAGCAGCAAAGATGACCTGTCAGGCAGTAGGTGGTCATCAGTTGATAAAATATCCCTGTTCCTCCAGTACTGAACAGCTGCACTCAGCATGGCTGCCAAGGCTACCATATCTTTCCAGATGTTTCCCTCCTCTGCTTTTGACTGTAAACATTCTTCTACAGAGAGGCCTTTCTTGGCTCTGCAGGTGTTGGATTGTCTGACGCAGGAGCTGAAGACCCAGTTCTTTCCACATTCTCATGCCTCTTTTTCCTGTTTTATAGCTTTCTTGGGTCACATGACTATTTTGTTATGTTACAGTAGTATGTTTTCACACAAGGTATTATGAATATTCCACTCATTGTCTAAGGAGACTGAGTCTTGCCATGTTAAATCCCCAAATGCACCTCATGGCAAAAAAAAATGCACCCACTCCAGTGAACGTCTTATGAAAATTCTTTTTAATTTTAATGGTCCTATGGTAGTCTGTGGCCCTGACATGTTGTGTGCTGGTGGTTTTCTTTATCATGCTAGATCTGCATGTCTATGCTGTTAACCTTGCTGGGGGTCAAATTCTGGAAATGATGAATAATTTGATTTCAAAATAGGTGGGGATGTTTATGTTGAAGCTAGCAGCAAAGTTAGAAACATATGTAGATTTCATCACCTTCATTTTTCAGGGGACAGCCTTCGTCTTAATGTGATGGCATGAAGCATATCCAACTCCAGTTTTTACATTTAACATTAGAAAGGTTACAGAACAGGTAGGCCTACAGTTTGGTCTATAATTTAGATTGCTTGCAACTTCATTAAAAGTGTGTGTATATTTAAAAAAGACTGTCTGGGTGTCAAGTTCAGCTGTTGTGAGTGAGAGTGCAGTCCCTCAAAAATTGGTTTGAGCTGCGGTCCTGTTCGCAGTTAAACTGCTTAAATCCCATTAATGTAGTTTCTTCAGCCTTGTGTATAGGATTTCAGCACTGGTATTCTGCTTTAGTGAGATGCAAAACACTTCTGATCGAATTGTACACTTTCATGATAGGTGCTACTTTGGGTTACTGTCAGTAGGTTGGATCCCAAAGAGTATTTGTGCTATTGGAGTATTTGTGCTATTAGTGCTGCCTCCCATAGCAGACATTTAACTGTCCCCCAGGAATGGGACGGGGGGCGGGGGCAGTTTGTGCTGCAGTGGAAGATAGGAAGGAGAGGAACTCATGCTGTATAGATAGAAACCACCAGTGTATCCAAGCTAACTATTCGGTTATTTCATTGTTCAATTGCATCAGTTTGTGTTTTTGTTTAATTTATCATATTAGTATAACCTTTTTTCTAAAAAGTTCTAATAAATGTTTTAAATAGCTGATAATTACTTCACTATACAGTTGACGTTCTACACTGTATTTGCTATTGCAATGGCATATAATCTTGTAATTTTGGTCCGCACCATCAGTGCTAACTCACTACAGATAAATATACGTAACCAATGAAAATGTTAACTTGACTACTGTAGAAATAGCTATGTTACTGTTGGCATAGTTTTGAATATCTTTATTGAATAAGGAAAGATCTTTTCAGGTTATGCAGATTAGTTGTGCAGATTAGCTGTTAGTTTAAAATTTAGTGTCTTTCTGATGTTTGAATGACTGCTCCATCCTGTAGAAATACAGTAATTCAAAAACTAATTTGTACTGATATTGTACAATAGGTTACAAATGGTGTGGGTTTTTATCATGAACCGGATGAGCTCACAAAGCAGTTCTCCCACACAGCGTAGACGAATGGCTCTTGGAATTGTCATTCTTCTTCTCGTTGATGTGATATGGGTTGCTTCTTCTGAACTTACAGCAGTAAGTATTATTTTGTTGTACGGTAGTGCGTGACTTTAATGTATCATTACTGCATAATAATGGGTAACAGTAAATGCCCTCTCAACAAACGTGTGTGCATTAGCTTGCATGCTGGAACCCGGTGGGCTGGTACTAGATAAATAGTTGTTCATACTTGACAAGCTGCATTTCTTACTCATCTGCCTTTCCTGACGTTGATGTGAATTATAATTAAATACAATTAAACGTTACAGTTCTGTTTCATAATGTCAGCAATACAGTACAGTTTTAAAATAGCAAAGCCTAACAGGTGAAGTTTTGACGGTTTACAATGCAATCCGAAGGACACTTTCCTGGGAGTAGGCCCATTGAGTAGGATTCTGAGTAGACTTGATTAGGATGGCACTGGTAGTTGGCTTGCATTATTTAGGGTAGAATTTCTTAATATGGAGGAAGGAGACATGTTAGAGAAACTAAGGCCCAAGGATTTCTGTGTGAAAGTGTGCAGAAAGCTATGAGTGTACAGAGTGTGTTTGGTTCTAGCTTGATGTAAATACATGGTGGGCTTGAGTTAGCATGTCTCTACTTAGGCAGACTTGCTGGGTTAAATGTTTGAAAGAAGATTTAGCAGTTAACTTGCATACTAAATGGAGCTGAAAGAAAGCACTTTCTGCCACCACACCAGCCTGTTTTTTCAGAGTGCAAAACTGGGTTCAGAGATACCAAAGTTCTTCACTAATTCTGATGAAAGATAGTCTTATCAATGGCAAGTTCCATAATATCAACTAGACCATCAACCTTGCCAGTTGGTATAACCTCATCTTGTCTGGATGAAGTTTCACCTGTTGTCCACAACAGAAGGTCAGTAGCCTTGAACCGAGGAGGGTACTTCTCAATGCTTAGTGAAAGAAACATATACCTGGGTGTCATCAGTGTACTCAAAGCGCTGGACAACCTTGTTCGGTGGTCCTGTATAGTAGCATGGCTGATAACACACAACACTATAGAACATTATTGATTGACTCTCATGCTGGGGAAGAAAGGTGTTCCGACTTGCCCTTCCCCAGCCAGGAGCTAGAGGGTTGGACCTCCACTCCACCTCAGGAAGTTCTCAGCTTCTGTCCACACCCACTTCCTTGGAACAGAATAGTTGAAGGGGCTAGTAGCTACTACCGCCATATTCTACCATAAGTTTCATATTAGAACATAATAGAGCCGTGTTCTGGCTCACTTGTAGCTCTCTTGTTCTATTCTTTGTGTATCAGGTCTTGGAGTGAGTGCGAGCTAGTGATTCAAGAATGTGACATTTGTATGCAAAACTTATGTGCACTTTCCCTTTGCAGCGTGCTTTGTTTCTGTAAGTTTATGAATTATTAGCTGCTGGCTGTAATTTTGTGGTACTAAAGAGCTAAGTAGTAAAGCCATACTAGTTACAGGATATGCATTAATTTTATCAGTGATGGTTATTCCCCTCCCCCTTTCTTCACAGTACGTCTTTCAAAACTACAATAAACCATTTTTCAGTACATTTGCAAAAACATCCATGTTTGTTCTTTACCTCTTGGGATTTATTGTTTGGAAACCATGGAGGCAGCAGTGCACGCGTGGGTTTCGTGGCAGACATGCAGCTTTTGTAAGTTTCTTTCAGTTTAATAATTTTCACAGCATTGTGGCTTCTGCAAATTACACAAAATCAAGGCATATGTTTGGAGGAGAAAGCCCACATAAACCAACATAAGCTAAACATCCAGATGTTCAGTTAATGAAATAATGCTTTCATTAGTGTAACATTTCAAAGTGAATCACTGCATAAACAGAAGTGGTAATTGCAGCAGTAATGCTTCTTAGTGGAATTGAAATGGAATAAATGATATACAATTTAATCTGTGCCTAGAATCAGTACTTGGACATGTGGTTTTTCTTTTTTGTTATGTTCTTCCTCCTTTGAAGTATTTTTTATTGGCCTATTAAAAAGATATGTTGGGAAATGCCTCTTTGAGAATATTTTTCTTAAGTCACTCTACAGTCATTTTTTTAAAAAATCTATTGTTAAAATGTCATAATGTTAGATTCTTTCTCAAACCTCGTGTTGTACTTTTCATATCTTAACTAGGAAAAGCCACTGGGGTAGTGCCTTGAGCTGGATAGCCCAGGCTAGCTTGATCTCATCAGATCTCAGAAGCTAAGCAGGGTTGGCTCTGGTTAGTATTTGGATGGGCGACCCCATGGTTATGGCGTAGAGGCAGGCAATAGCAAACCACCTCTGAATGTCTCTTGCCTTGAAAATTCCACCAGGGGTCGCTGTAAGTCAGATGTGACTTGATGTCCAAAAAAAAAATGAAATGTGAGCTAATTTACACTTTAATAAAATTACTTTATATTGTTTGAAGGAAAAATCCTGTAATAAAAACAAAAGGTATCACAATAGCCTTACCAAACTATGACTAGGATCTCAGAAACCCAGGTTCGAATACCCATTCTGCCATGGAAGCTTGCTGGGTGACCTTGGGCCAGTCACACACTCTCAGCCTCAATCCTGGCACATATTTGGATGGAAGACCTCCAAGGAATACGAGGGGCACGGCAAACCTCCTCTGAACGTCTCTTGCCTTGAAAAACCTACAAGGTCACCATAAGTCAGATATGACGTGACAACATCAACAAAAGTTCATAACCGGCTAGAGTGCCCTGTCACTTCCATATTATTTTTTTATTAATGTAATGGAGTACTTAAATTATTATTTTTGTTCTTAAATTCAGCTTTATTTGGTTGACAAATTAGGTATATTTGTGCTTGGCTGTCTGTGAGACTGCTATTCGATCGAGGCTGGTATACAGCTTACTCCAGAAAGAAGGATAATTGGATGATGGAGGTAGCAGGCAACCTTTCAGAAGCTCCCTTTCATATATGAGTTGAGCTACCTAAATGTTTGTCCCACCACTTTTTGGAATCGAGTGTTGTTATTGTGGCCAGACATGGGAGCAGGGGAATGCAAGAAGAGCCCTGCTGGATCAGACTAGTGGTACATCAGCATCTTGTTTCACACAGGGGCTAGCCAATTGCCCTGGAGGTTGGTATTCATGTCTTAAGTTGAAAAACTATTCATGGCCTTAGATGTCCACTAGTATTAACAGGCTTTCAGTTTTCAGTCTGCATGCAGGTAGAATTGTCATAGTTCAATTTTAAATAATAAATCTCTGATTAGTTTGCAGATGCTGAAGGTTATTTTGCTGCCTGTACAACTGATAATGCTGTAAATAGCTCTTTGGTAAGGTCTCTAACTTTGACATGGTTTCAATGTTCTGTGTGGCAATGAAACTTTTGTTCATTTCTGTTATGAGTTTTAAGACATACTAACTAAAAGTACAAGTCTGAATAAGACATATAATAATAGTTTGAATAAGAACTGGGTTGTGAAATAAAAATTGGTACATTTTATGAGCAAAATTTTTTCCAGTTCAGTAAGATGTATTATACTTTGTCATGGAAAATACTGAAGGTATGTTAGCATTTTTTAATATAAAGAACTTTGTGAATTATATATGTAATTATTTATATATATAATTTTAGTTATTGAAATAATTAAGGTGGCTCAGTATGATATACAAAGCAACAGCCAATTAAACCAAACCTTCAAGTAAAAATAATAGTTACTACTTTTATCCTCATCATATTACAATCCAGATTAGTTATTGGCGAAACTCCAGTCTAAACAGGACAGTCTCGCATCGTTTCCAAAAACAGGCTAGTGTAGAAACCTCTACACATCTTCACAGGACAGCTTTCCATAAAGTTGGTTCTACCTCCAAGAATGGGTAGGCCTGAGCAGTGGACAAATAAACACTGGGAGAGCTCATCCATAATAAACAAGGCTGTCTATGACCTCCATAGTCTTCTGTTAGAATGAATGCATCCATTTTAGAATCACCAGTGGAAGGCACTATGGAGCTCAGTTGAACAGCATATCTGTGCCATATTCTTATGTTGATCTAACTTGGGTGAAGCTGTAGCCTAGCAGTGCAAATGCTACATTGCTTGTCACTTTTTTATTAAGGTGTGTCTGTTGTGGAAATAGAAAAGCTTGTCGAGATAGTATTTCTTAGCCTTTTCTGTTATTTCTCAATATCTAATTCATTAATCTAGTCAACATCAATACATCTAATTCTCAATGTGGCCCATTTGTGGATACCTAAAGACAGAAATTGGAGCCGTGGACAGGCAACACAGATCTTTATACAAATCTGAGGAAAGGCCCAGGTTTTCAGAAAAATCGGAAATCTAAAAAAAGGGGGGATTAAAACTCACCAAAATGATAGAAACAGCACCTATAGGTATGAAAAATGAAATTCCTCAATGGCCGTTGCTAGGCAACCACAACACTGCCAGCTTTCCAGCCTTGGTTTCTGTCCATGAAAGGGAGGGGAGGGGGCAGGGCCATTTTCAAGGCTTTTTTGGCCTTGCAGGCTGCCCCTGTTGCTTTTCTCCCTGCTCTGGGATAAGGACTCATCATGGCCAGGCACGGCAGTAGCCACCGGGCAGCTCACTACCATATTATTTGTGCAACTCACTCATGCCCAGTGATCACCACCTGATGACTTATTACTATTCAACAGCAGTCACTGTATGAAAGTGAGTGTGGTATAGTTATAATAGTGTCAGACTAGGATCGGGGAGACTCAGGTTCAAATCCCCACTGCCATGAATAGGTGACCTTGAGTCAGTCACTCATTCTTAGCATAATCTGCTTGACAGGGTGCAGTGGAACTAAAATATTTTTGGCAGGAAAATCCCAACACAGTCCATTGCCACTGTCCTCGCAGTGGTAGTATGTATTGATTTTTGGATTAACTGAGGACTGTCTCCTGCACCATATTTCCCCTTTACTATACCAAGCACTGCTGAGAAAGAGGCCAAAGAAATGTTTATTTCCTGGCCTGCTGGTGCTTGGCACTATTTACCACTAGTCACCCCTGAGGTAAATTGCGTTGGAGCTTCTGCGACACACACTTTGCCCTTCTTCAGTAAATCCCGATTTAACCCTGACTGCACTAAATTCACCATGAAGGAAACACATTTTTTAAACAACAAGAAAACGGTTCATTTTACAGAAACAAGAAAGTAAACTCTGAATGTTCAGGACCAACTTTATACAAATGTAAGTTACTGAGGCCCTGACGCAGATAGTCCAGGCTAGTCTGATCTAGTCAGATCTCAGAACCTAAGCAGGGTCAGCCCTGGCTGATATTTGGATGGGAGACCTCCAAGGAATACCAGGGTTGTGATGTGGAGTCAGGCGATGGCAAACCACCTCTGAATGACTCTTGCTTTGAAAATCCCACCGGGGTCACCATAAGTCAGATGTGACTTGATGGCAAAAAAATTAGTTACTGAGAGACAGAAGAACAATAAACTCTGTTTGGGGTCCCCATTGGGGGAAAGGCAGTGTATAAATGAATTAAATAAATAATAAATAAAGCTGCAGACTACAGGTCAGGGAAGATTTGTGGGTGGGAAGAAGAGAAGGAAGCGGGGAGAGGTTGTGGGGGCTGCCAGGAGGTGGGAAAGAGGAAATAGTGTGGAGAAGGGGAATCGGGGAAATGAAGTGACCCTCCCAAGTCCTTTCTGGTTCCCTGCTTGTTAATATTATTGTTGCATGGAAATTTCTGTGCAATAGCATTTTCAGCCAGAACAATGCTTTCATCACATTATCTTAAATCTTTAAAAGTTCTATGAATCCTAAATCTATTTAACAAAGTAGACTTTTCACCTGGGGTCAAGCCACTCTTGGTGTTATTTGCAAAATAAATATTTAACACTTGAACATCCATGGAATTACGTCATTTGGTTGTGTGTATCAGTAGCTGTAAGAGATTGCCATTCATTATTTCAATTAAAAATATTCTAGGATTCAAGGATGCCCATGCATAAATTTCTGTACATTTGGCAAAATGTGAATAATGTCTTCTTTCTGCAGCTCTTTGCACAGTCCTCAATACTATGTCTGCCCCGGCATCAGAGAATAGCTCAGCCGTCATGACTGGCATTTATAAATGCACAGGGGTACCAGTGTGAGAAGATGAAATGCAAAATACCCCAGTGCACCCATGGAAACAATTTGACAGTCCTTTGAGTCCTAGATTATGTGGGTGGCCAAAGGTGCTGATGGTCACCAGTCTTTCCCCTGGGGTTAAGGGACCCACATGAAGTAACGGACATACAGGTTGAAAGGCTGTGATGGGTAGGAGACGAGGGCAGAATCGCACCCTTCTGACTTTTCTGTGAGCACAGCTGATGAAAGAAGAGGGAAGGGGAGATTTCACTCCCTGTGCCAGGGCCAAAATGAGCTCAGGCCTAGTGCAAATGAGCTGAAAGGGTATCAGTAGGGTTGCCAACCTGGAGATCTCCCTCTATTACAACTGATCTCCAGGCGACAGAGATTAGTTCCCCTGGAGAAAATGGCTGCTTTGACAATTGGAATCTATGGCATTGCAGTCTCTCCCTTCTCCAAACCCTGTCCTCATACTCCCCCCCACCAAATTTCCAAGTATTTCCCAACCTGGAGCTGGAACCCCTGGGTATCAGGCCTCTGCTCAGTCCTGCTGGGTCATAATGGATTTCTTCCCCATAGGTGAGGGTGGAAGGCAGAGAGAAAGACAGAGAGAAATAAGTTCTCTCTTAATATGTTTATTAAGCTCACACCAAGGAAATCCAAACATATCCTCACTGTAGTCCATTTAGATACCCCTCCATACATACCTAAGCTTGCTTTAGATGCAGCTGACACGATTTGAATTGGAGAATCCTGATAGGTGGTAAAGGAGATTCTGGCCCTTCCTTGCCCTTTGCTGAGTTTTATACACCTGTGTGTCTCAGGCCTCGCATAGTTTATGCCCTCTTCCTTTCTAGGAATGGGGTGGGAGTCAGCCAGATCCAGGTGGGTGGGACATCACCTATCTTGGGAAGAACGCCTTCGGTTTGAGACAGCCTGGTGAAAACTTCTCATTTCCTTCTTATGAGAAGGTTGCAGTCAGCTGATTCTGGACTCTTGGTGGGTCCTGATCCAGGGACGTCTTCAGTATCTTGGCCAGAGGTTACCTAGCACAATAGCCAAGATATCACTGTAGATGGGCTGCAGTGGTAGAGGCAGTCATACACACAATGTCCCTTTGAGTTCTCTTCTGCGTTTTCTCGCAGGTATCTTCTGCGTTTGTAAATTGTATTCACTGCAAACAATGGCACAGACTCATCTGCTTGTTGTAGCTTGCCTTCACACGGCCTCCATAGTGGACACAATCACTCCAGATCCACACAATCATGCCTTCAGCCTGTATATGTACGTAAGTGCCGTCAAGTCACAACTAACATATGGTGACTCAAGGAAATTGAGAAGTTGAGGTGGTTTACCACTGCCTTCCCTTGCAGAGTCTTCCATGGTGGTCTCCAACACAACTACCAACCCTGCTTAGCTTCCAAGATCTGATAAGAAGAAGAGTTGGTTTTTATATGCCGATTTCCTCTGCCTTTTAAGGAGAATCAAAATGGCTTGCAATCTCCTTCCCTTCCTCTCCCAACAGATACCTTGTGAGATAGGTGGGGCTGAGAGAGCTCTAACAGAACTGTGACTAGCCCAAGGTCACCCAGCTGGCTCCATGTGGAGGAGTGGGGAAACCAACCCAGTTCACCAGATTAGAGTCCGCTGCTCCTGTGGAGGAGAGGGGAATAAAACCCGGTTCTCCAGATTAGAGTCCACCACTGTTAACCACTGCACCACGCTGGCTTTACCATGCTGCCTTCTCGCCTGCCTTCAGCCTAGCATTCCATAAAACAAGATCAGCAGCTAATAATAAGAAACAGATAAATTCAGTTACTCTAGGTGCAGGGTTGCATTGCGTTTTGGTTAGAATTAGGCATAAATTTAAGCATGGCCAATAAAAAATACAGTCAGGAAGCCATAAGGTTAGAACTCCTAGTTTCTCACACCTGCTCCCCACTCCAGCCTCCTAATTCAGATGTTTGTTCCTTCATGTGGGTCCCAACGTTTGAGTCAGAAGGCTGCAGTGGGGAGGAGGAGGGGGGTGAAATCTTTCCCTCTTTTCTCTTCATCAGCTGTGCTCATACAAGAGGCAGGAGGAAGCGATTCTGCCCTCTTCCCTACCACTGCTGAATTCACATGGTTCTTGTGACCCCAGGAATAAATTTTTCCAGGGTTGGAAATGGCTGCTATGGGGAAGGGAAACCCAGGTAGTCCTCATGAGGTCCTAGCATTGGATACAACTCTGTATTTCTGTGCTTGGAAAGTGAGCTTTAAAGTAGTATGTGTGGTTAAAATAGATTATATCCCCATGGAAACAAAGAAATCGCTTCAATTTCTAACTACTGGGTGATTTATTGTTATCAAGCTTTTCTTAATAGATTTATCATAAGATAGCAAGTTTAGTAAATTTTTGCTTTTGTCAATTGGGAGCTTTTTATGCTGCCTTTCAGAGTGAACCATTATACGTGCCTGTAAAGTTTCATGACTTGCCAAATGAAAAAAACAGCAGTAGCAGTGACGATACTGAAAAAAGTAAGTACATTCTGCAAAACTTCAACGTACACATTTTGTTTAATACTGAAAATGAGAGAGCTCGCGGGTGCTAGCTTTTTATTGTACTCAATAGCTTAGACTTTTGGGCTTATGCCCAAAAATATGATCGTGCTTATGCAAAGTAAAGCATTCACAGTTTTAAAATGTAGATGATATATTCATGAATAAAGTAATAGCTCCTAGCGAGAGAATCGAAATATTAAAATACACGTTCAGATGACATCCACGTTTGGACTATCAAAGCAGGGAGCACATTATTTTGATCTATATCAGTTTGACAAAAGGTTCATATGAATTTTGTAAAGTTCAGTGAATTTCTATGGGGAAGAGCTTGTTACATCTTTAGAAATCTTACTGTACAAAAATAAAAATTATCATGAAAAATAGTAATATAATAGTCTTTTACTCGTTTGAGGAGTGTGGTTGTTGAAAAGTACCTTGTCTGTCTGTTGTATGTTTCAAGAGATTTTTTCTGCTCTCCTAGGTTTTTTTTCCTGTGAGTGTTCTATGAGGGGTCCCCAATGTTTTTCAGCTTGTGGATACCTTTGAATTCTGACACAGCATGGTGGGCACAGCTACAAAATGGCTGCCAAAAAATGGCTGCCACAGGAGGTGGCGCCAACTACAAAACAGCCGCTGTAGATTATCTTCAGGCACACAGTGAAGATCCTTTTGCTGCGGTGGCAGCTGCTGCCAAAGCAACATTTTTAAAAAATCTGCACAGCCAGTCAGAAGCCCCACATGGCTACACCCACTTTCTAAGAACACTTGGCAGGCACCAGGAAAGGTGCCAGTGAGTGCCATAGCACCCATGGGCACCATCTTGGGGGACCCCTGTTTTATAACATTACAGAAATTCATCTTTGTCCCCACCTACTGTATTGCTGCTACAAACCTTTTGAGTTTGTTTCAATAGAGTATTGAAAGTTCATAGATTCTGTAGAGTTCCTTTTATGTATGAGTATTTGCATTTGAGGAGTAGAAGTTGAGCATTGTAGGGTACTTGCTGTAATTGCTATAACTGCTGTTTTTTTTTAGGAATCAAGCACCTAGAATCTGAAATAATAAACAAGTTGTAAACTGCTGTCAAAATCTGTTAACTGATGACTTATATAAGCCTTCTTTTGGTTTAGCCACCAGATGGTGTAGTATCCATACCTAAGTTAGCTCAGAGCTTTTTAAAAGCAAGAATGTAATATCATTTTTTCCCCTTCTGAGTACCAAATTTATTATAGAGAAGCAGCTGAACTTAAAGCCAGGAAGTATGGTGTGTTTCCTGAGTACAGGGAATGCATTCAATATGGAAAAATTTAAATTGGAATTTCTTAAGAAACAGAAAATGAAAGATGCATCAAACATATCCATGTTTCTGATACTAGCAGACTTTTGCTAGCATTAATAGATACTAGTTGTACAAGCTAGTGAAATATGAGTACACACTCTGAAATGACATTTGGACAATGGAAGTAATGACTGCTGTAGACATTATTTTTCTTTTTCCATTTAACGCATATAACACATCACTTCTCTTTTTTTCTTCCCCTAAAGCTCCCAAAAAGCCTCGTGTAAGATTTAGTAATATAATGGAGATTCGACAACTCCCATCAAGTCATGCATTGGAAGCAAAACTATCGCGTATGTCTTATCCAACAGTTAAGGATCAGGAATCTATATTAAAAGCTGTAGGGAAGCTTACTGCATGCCAAGTAGCCAAAATCAGCTTTTTCTTTTGCTTTGTGGTAGGTCTCCTATTCTTTATTGAATATTGTTTTAAATAAACAATACTGAAAATAATGTAATTTTTGAAGTTATTCTTTGTATGTTGTAAAAATTCAACGTATTAGCCCGACATTCTTTAAAATACAGTACAAGAAAACTTTTTAGTGGTGAAACGATATACTTTTTGAATTTTAAAACTCGTCTCAGAAACTGGTAACTTCTATGGATGTTCACCAATGAATCGTATGAAAACATATTAATTGATTAAAGTTTAAATAAACATGCATGTTAGCTAATTCTCAGCCTTTTGAGATAATTAATGGAAAGTGGCCCTGACCTGGATAGCCCAGGCTAGCCTGACCTCGTCAGATCTCAGAAGCTAAGCAGGGTTGACCCTGGCAAGTATTTGGATGGGAGACCTTCAGGGAATACCAGGGTCGCAATGCAGAGGCAGGCAACGACAAACCGCCTCTGAACTTCTCTTGCCTTGAAAAACCCACTAGGGGTCGCCGTAAGTCATATGTGACTTGATGGCAAAAAAAAAAGAAAAGAAAGAAATGTGAGCAACTTTATACTTCAAACAATTACAAAGTGTTTTTTTTTTTAAGGAAAAATCCTTTAATACCTTCCCGCCTACAGTAATGTATGACTGTAGCCTTAACAAACATATGTGCTTAATTCTCCTTAAGAAAAATTTATCCACAATGATTGGTGGTGGCCAGTTTCAGTCAGACAGATTAAAGCTTGCAACTATGAGCTGTCAGCTAGATGAAGTAAAAGTGAGAATGTAAGATGCAGTAGATCTTTTACAGTGCTAAAAAGTTTAAATGTTATGTGTTCCATAAGACATAGGCGTAAGAGTATAGTGTATTTATTAGTACAACAGTAACAAAATTCCACTTTTGTTATCTACACTTCCATGGCTAGGATCTGAAGTAGAAATGGAAGTCATTCTGCTTATCCTTATACCTGTGAGCTTGAGTATTACATCCTATACCATTCCAGGAGTCCCCCCATCCTCCAGAGTAGCTTTTGATGGGACGTAAGAGGGTGCAGCAAGGAGAGAAAGGAAAGGCTATTAAGTGACTGGAACCAAGATATATGTAGAAAGAGGGAGGAAGCCGGAGACACAGATATATATGGCTTGACCCAGAGAATATTGAGTAGTGGTTGGATTGGATTTTTATATGGGTGTATATTTAAATAGACCTTGCATATATATAAATTCCACTAAGGACTAGAGAGTATTGGTTCTTGTAGGTTATCCGGGCTGTGTAACCGTGGTCTTGGAATTTTCTTTCCTGACGTTTCGCCAGCAACTGTGGCAGGCATCTTCAGAGTAGTAACACTGAAGGACAGTGTCTCTCAGTGTCAAGGGTGTAGAAAGAGTAATATATAGTCAGAAAGGGGTTGGGTTTGAGCTGAGTATTGTCCTGCAAAAGTATTGTCCTGTAAGTATCAAGATAATGTGCTAATGAGGGTATGGTATGTTAATATGGAACCATTGTATCCTGAAGTGATCTGTTAATGTGTGTAATCCAAAACTAATCTGTATGGCTATTGTTGAATGTTGTCTTTGTCTGGAGGTTTTTCAGGGCAGGAAGCCAAGCCTTATTCATTCTTAAACTCTCCTCTTTTCTGTTAAAGTTGTGCTGATGTTTGTGAATTTCAATGGCTTCTCTGTGCAATCTGACAAAATAGTTGGTAGAATTGTCCAGTCTTTCAGTGTCTTGGAATAAGACCCTGTGTCCTGTTTGTGTCAGTCCATGTTCAGCCACTGCTGATTTCTCAGGTTGGCCAAGTCTGCAGTATCTTTCATCTTCTTTTATCCTTATCCACCTGAAGAAACTTCCATCTTAGCTAAGGGAGGAAACTTTGCAGTCACTCCCACCCAAATTCCAGTGGAAGACATCATTGCAAATGTAGAATCTGCCATTCGTAATCTACCTGAAGAAGATGCTGAGGAAATAAGAGGAGAGACAGCAAGAATTCTACGAAAAGCAAAGCCCCCTGCTAGCAATATAACACGCAAGGAGAGAAACGCCATCAAGACCCTCAATGCAGATCCAGAAATCATTATTCTACCAGCTGACAAAGGCAATGCCACAGTGATCATGAAAACAGAAGAATACAAAAAGAAGATTGAGGAACTTCTGGACCCTGCCACATACAAAAAACTAAAACGAGATCCAACTTGCAAAATTACCAGGAAAACTAGCATTCTGATCAAGAATTCCACTCTTCATCCCGACACACACAGAAAACTATGCAAGACTGAAGCACAACCACCACGATTATATGGACTACCTAAAATTCATAAGGATTCCGTTCCACTCCGACCCATCGTGAGTGCCATTGGTTCCCCAACATATGAATTAGCTAAATATTTGACCACCCTCCTACAGGACCACATTGGAAAAACCACTTCTTACATCAAAGATTCAACTCACTTCATCAACAAAATCAGTCCGTTAAGACTCAATCCAAAGGATATATTAATCAGTTTTGATGTTGTATCCCTCTTTACCAAGGTTCCAGTTAAAGACACAATCTCATTGATTAACCAGATTTTTCCAGAAGATATAACAGCCTTATTTCACCATTGTTTGACAACAAGTTATTTCCTATGGGATCAAGAATTTTATGAACAGATTGATGGAGTAGCTATGGGAAGTCCACTCAGTCCAGTAATAGCAAACTTTTACATGGAATATTTTGAAAAGACAGCATTAGAATCAGCACCTTACAAACCTACAGTCTGGTTCAGGTTCGTAGATGATACATTTACCATTTGGAGCCATGGTGAAGAAAAATTAATGGACTTTCTAAACCATCTTAATAATATCCATCCAAACATTCAGTTTACCATGGAAAAGGAAATTGAGGGTAAACTCCCATTTCTTGATACCCTTGTCATCCGTAAATCAAACCTTCAGTTAGGTCACAAGGTCTACCGGAAACCAACTCACACAGATCGCTACTTACACAAAAACTCCAACCACCACCCCCGACAGAAAAGAGGAATAATCAAAACATTAATGGACCGTGCAAGACGGATCTGTGAACCACAGTTTCTCAAGGAAGAAACTAACCATCTAAATCACGCACTGCTAGCAAACGGCTACTCCAAGAATGAAATCAGAAGGGCCATTGAACCAAACAAAAATCAGAAAACTCAAGAAAAACAGTCTCCCATAGGAAAGGTATTCTTGCCATTTATTAAAGGAGTCACTGATAGGATGGAGAAACTTTTGAAAAAACATAACCTACAAACAGTGTTTAAACCCACCAAGAAAATACAACAAATGCTACGATCAGCAAAAGACAAAAGAGACCCCCTCACCTCTGCAGGAGTATATCGTATACCTTGCAGCTGTGGAGAAGTTTACATCGGGACCACAAAACGCAGCATACAAACAAGGATAAAAGAACATGAAAGATACTGCAGACTTGGCCAACCTGAGAAATCAGCAGTGGCTGAACATGGACTGACACAAACAGGACACAGGGTCTTATTCCAAGACACTGAAAGACTGGACAATTCTACCAACTATTTTGTCAGATTGCACAGAGAAGCCATTGAAATTCACAAACATCAGCACAACTTTAACAGAAAAGAGGAGAGTTTAAGAATGAATAAGGCTTGGCTTCCTGCCCTGAAAAACCTCCAGACAAAGACAACATTCAACAATAGCCATACAGATTAGTTTTGGATTACACACATTAACAGATCACTTCAGGATACAATGGTTCCATATTAACATACCATACCCTCATTAGCACATTATCTTGATACTTACAGGACAATACTTTTGCAGGACAATACTCAGCTCAAACCCAACCCCTTTCTGACTATATATTACTCTTTCTACACCCTTGACACTGAGAGACACTGTCCTTCAGTGTTACTACTCTGAAGATGCCTGCCACAGTTGCTGGCGAAACGTCAGGAAAGAAAATTCCAAGACCACGGTTACACAGCCCGGATAACCTACAAGAACCAATGAACTCTGACCGTGAAAGCCTTCGACAATAACTAGAGAGTATATTTGCAGATTTAACTAATAGTCTTTGCTTAACTTCTCTCATGTTTATCTGCTGATCTCATAAAGGTTCCATTCAGATAATGTATCTAGCAGCATCCATTGAGTAATTATAGAACTACCCTATAGTCAACAAGGTTACTATAACCAATACAATTACATATGATATGAGGAATGTTGTCTTTTTTCCGTTTCTGTGATATTCAAGTTTCCAACAATTCCAGTGTGTTACCAGTTTATATGGTATAGTAATCTATCAAATGTTTCAAACTAAAGAGAAATAAATAAAAGTATAGATCCTTAATATAAAGGAAAATAGTCATATATAAGACTTACTGAAATCAATGGCACAACTCCTTTGTTACTAAATAGTGCATTTCAGCGGGACAGGCAGAGCAATCCTGAAGGGGGGTGGAAAGGCTTCTGGAGGCTGCATGACCCTAGCACCAGCGTAGATGTCACGGGGTATGAAAGCGGGCATCTTCACTGGCAGAGGCCCATTTATACTGGTGAGCGCTGCAGCAGTGCCGTGCTTGGGTGACCAGAGCAGCCGCTGCTGCCCCGTTTCACCGAACTCCAAAGAAGGCATTCTTTTGCCCCGGGAATTCCCCCTTTTGCAGGCCCGAACTTGCGCCTGCAAAAACCATGGTGCAGCCCCATGTAACAGGGTTTCAGGGGAAAATACATTTTCCCCTTCTGCGCCGGGCCACCAAGCTGCTCAGGAGGTGGCATGGTAGCACTGTTCCCAAGCCCTGCCATAAGTACCCTCCCTTAGGATTGTGCTCTTAAGCATAAATAACTTGTTCATAATTTGGTGGCTTGTAGTTTGAATCCAGCAATATTTCAGGCCAATTAAGATGACTGTGACTGTGATGGTGAAAACAGCAATAACAAAAAAAGGTGCTTCAGAAAGTAACAAAATGACGGTTTGGTCTAGATGTATATAAAAATTACTGTTTCCAAAGCATCCTTGTAACTTTTATACCAGCAGCAACATGTTTGCACATTAATTATCCAACTTTTAAAAAATATATATTGTTTTTTAATTGTGCTTTTAATATATTTAATATTTTTTCTTTTCTGATCTAATATAAATGGAATATAGATTTTTTATCATGTTACTGTTATGGCTTCAGCTATTACATTAACAATTATTGTTTAATCTCCCAGTGGTTCCTGGCAAACTTCTCTTATCAAGAAGCACTGTCAGACACCCAAGTGGCTATAGTTAACATTCTGTCTTCAACTTCTGGTAAGAACAAATTATGCAGTCAGACTACTGACAAAATTAAACTTCTTATTGCAGTTGCTAAAATTGTTAAATTATGTTTAAGAAGCATAGTTCTTAAAAGAAGTAATTGCATAGCAATATGCGAAACTTGTGTATTATCTAATGTCGCTTCAAACACGGTAGTTGATAAAGTCGGTTCATGTTTTCAATTGCCAGTCAGTAAATGATGAGAAATACAGTATGCACAGATGAGGCAAAGTTGGGGGTCCTTGGGGGTCCAAGGAGTAGAGCTGACATTAGACAAAATGAGTACAATAGGCTATATAAATATATGTAAATACATCGGCATTAAAACATACAAGTAAAAGCTTTAAAACTAAACCCAATTTAAACATAGATGGTGGCCTAACTCAGTAACTGGCTCCTATAAAATGTCCTCACCAAGGAGGTTGGCCAGAGATGGAAATCAGAAAAATTAAAAATTGAGTGCCACACCACAAATTGTGTCCTTCTGTGTCTGTCATGTGTTCCCTCTCCCCCTCTTATTCAGGCTGTATTGGGTTTTGAGTACCTATCAAGAGCAGGACCTGCCCTATATTTGCTTCACCTCCAAAAATTCACCTTAGTATTACTGTTTAAAATGCTGAATACAGTGGAATATCAGTCATACTCTCAACAGAATGTTTTATTGAGCCAGTGTTTGCACAATATGTAGTGGGAACAAAGTGAGAACAAAGGATGGCCATAATACATCATCCATAGCATGCACAAATATAAATATTGTAGGTATTAAGGATTAAATATTTACTAGAGAGAGCACCTTGAACATTAAAACATTTTAGGTTGGATCCAAAATTCTGTGTAATTCCCCATCCTACTACAGCTCATACTGTCCTTCAGAATACTACCCCCAAGAACAGCGCTGGGTGGAGTGGGGGAATCTACATGTGGAGAGGATCATCAACTAACATTGCCCACGTCTCCACTGGCAGACTCAAATGTGGTTTGAATTGAACCCTGTGTTAATAAGCAAGTCAAGAGTTCAAAACATAGCGGTTTCTCATTTTAAAAATACGTTTGAGATACACAACATAAACACTCGTTGTTTAAATGACCTGAAACAATTCTGTTTGTTTTGTTTTTGTTTTTCATATTGAATGTGTTTATATTTTACTAATATTAGTAACTAGGTACTTTTTTTAGATCTTATAGTTGATTGGAATAATCTCATAACTTTTTTTCATTGTATAATGTGCTAGCATGTTCCTGCTTGTATTCACTGTTAAAATAGAATCTTTTCTCCACTCTTCTCTCAGGACTTTTTACCTTAATCCTAGCTGCAGTGTTTCCAAGTAACAGTGGAGACAGGTTTACCCTTTCAAAATTGTTAGCTGTCATTTTAAGGTAGGAATATAGACTCCTTAATCTCCAATTTTCTTCTCTACCACAGACAAGAGTTGTCTTATATTCCTTTAGATAGCTGGATTTAATAGTGAAGGCTTTGTCACTATTTTTAGATTCTGCAGATCATGTGTAACTGCAGGGAAAATACGTTTGTAGGAACTCTGTTCAAGTGTTACTGCTGTTTTGACAGCTGCTGTGCCTGTTACTGCCCACTGTTCCTCTAGTCTAACAACCCCGGATTAGATTTGTGACAAAACCCTACTCTGAAGAACTTGCTGGTGTTAATGTGGAAAGTGAACTTACCGTATATACTCGGGTATAAGCCGACCCGAGTATAAGCCGACCCCCCCAAATTTGAGGCCAGAAAAGGGAATTTCTTATTGACCCGCGTATAAGCCGAGGGTCAATAAGAAATTCCCTTTACCGGCAATGCTGCGCTCTAAAATGGCGGCTGCCATTTTAGAGCGCAGGGATGATGTCGCCCCTGCCTCAGGTCGCCCTCCCGCCGGCCTCCCGGGCCCTCCCGACCCACCCCAACCCCAGTGCCATCCAAGGGGGGGAGGGGGAAGATCCCCTGAACCCCCTACTCACCGGGAGACGCGGCGAATCGGCGGCGGCGGCGGAGCGGCCTTCCTGTGCCTGCAGGAGGCCCCCCCAGGCTGCTGCCGGCCGCTGGGAGCGGCCCGGGCGCGGCAGCGGCGGAGGCGCGGCCTGGAGGGGCCTCTCTCCGGCCCTAGAAGGCTGCTGCCTGCCGCTGGGAGCGGCCCGGGCGCGGCAGCGGCGGAGGCGCGGCCTGGAGGGGCCTCTCTCCGGCCCTGGAAGGCTGCTGCCGTCCGGGGAAAGGTGCGCGGGCCCGGCGGCGGTGACGGCGGTAAGTTCCCCCCTCCCCCCTCTACCGTATTGACCCGCGTATAAGCCGAGGCCGGCTTTTTCAGCCCTTTTTTTGGGCTGAAAAACTCGGCTTATACGCGAGTATATATGGTACTGAATCTGATGATCGTAAGAAAAATTTGCTGTGGAGCAATTATGGACTGTCAGCTACTCCACCCCCAACATACTGAAATCTGGGCACCTGAGTGGCTTGTTGTGATCTTTATGTATTAAAGCTGTGGAGACCAAATGCTATATTAGCCTTATTTTGTGTGTGTGTGCACTTCACTTCTAATACATCACAGCTAAAGATGCAAGACTTGAACTGCGAGTGTTCAAGATGTATACTTCCTTACCAAAAGAACTTCTATGTTCCTCACTTATTTATAAATGTAGATGAGTTTACCGAAAAGGTACCAAGCCCAAACACTGTGTATCTTATTGCTTATGAACAGCTCTGTATGGATAAGTTTCTCTCCCTCTCCCCTCACACTCAGTAGTGGTTAGTTTTTATTCCTTTTCTTTTTCTCTTTTGTGTCCAATTGAGTGGCAAAGAAAAGCAAATTTTTTTAAATGTGGAAAGATTTTTTTCTTATTTTGATTTGAAGATGTTTCTATTCGATGTTTGTGATTTTTTCATAATTATCAGTTCTCTTCATCTGAGTTTTATATTTAAGCACCTCTTTAAGAAACCCCTATTTACCTTGGTTTGCTTTCCACTATTGCTTGTATTTACCTTGGATTATAAACACTTATACACGGTGTGTGTTTTGTTTTCCTTTTGGCACTTAACAGATAATCCATTTAAATGACTTACTCTTTCAAAATGTAGTTAATTCTAGTAGTTTAATTTATTAACCGATTTGGTGAAATGCAGAGGAGATGGTGCGTTAAAACCACATAGGTGCATTAAAACCACATAGATATGTGATTTTATATAATTAACTGCTCCTAAGTGGTTTTTCCATGTGGAAATCCTCTCTAATCCTACTTTATTTCTTTCAAATAGCATTGGAGGTGTTGTTCTTGTGAATCTTTCTGGATCTGATAAATCTGCTGGAATAGGTATGTTTAACAAAAATCCAATACTATGAATACATTTGGTAGATCCTGTTGTATATATTTTAGTAATTCCATCACAACACATTTAATTTTATGTTAGTATATTTACAGCGCACTCCTGACTTCTGAGGACAAAAGTTCTCAGGAGGCCAGGAAGGGGCTGCGCTGGCTTTGGGGCCCTCCACGCCGGCGTCCGGGCTACTTATGCTGCTGTAAGTGGCCCCAACGCCGATGGGGAGAGCCGGACGCCTGTCTCTGGGCACTCCCGCAGCAGCGCCGCCACGGGACGCCGATGGGGCCTTCTGCCAGCATCGCACCAGCATAAAGTCCCGTGCCAGCATTCTGGGGGACGTTCTGGCGTTCCAGGGGGCGGGGCTGCCAGTAGGTAGCTCCTGTCCCTTTTCGCCCTGTTACTCTGGCGCCGAGAACGGTGTTGCTGTGCCTGCTTTTTAGCAGGCGCAGCATCGCTGTTCTCTATGGGGTGAAAAGCCCCATTTAAATAGAAAAAAGCCGGAAAAAGGCTTTTTTCAAGCTTTTGGCAGCTGGCGAACTGCTTAGGAGGAGCTGTGGCAGTGCCTCTGCAACGCTGCCCCTGCACACCAAAAGCTCAGGAATGCACTGTTAGTGTACAATCCTATGCATATTTACTTAGAAGTCTTACTATGTTCAGCTGAGTTTACTCCCAGATAAATGTGCATAAGATTGCAACTTTAGTGTGTGTGAAGTATAGTCACACTACAGTAACATTTATGGAAGTTCGACATATTTTCAAACTGCTAACAAATGGATTAGGGGCATTGACTTTTCATGAAAACAGCTTCCTTTACACAATAATGGCATGTATAATCAAGTATAAATATTAATCTGAACAATATTTAAAACCCTACGAGTTGTACAAGTATGGCTTAATAGTATTTAAGTTTTTTTAAAAAAGAATCTGATTCATAACAAAGTAATGTTCCTTTAATGAAATGAGGGATGCTTGGTTTTTCCCTTCCACTCTACAGGTTCCCTGTGGTCTCTCATAGGAGCTATGCTCTATGCAATCTACATAGTTATGATCAAACGAAAAGTAGACAGAGAAGACAAACTTGATATACCAATGTTTTTTGGTAAGAGCAGAATTTAAACGGGGATTTCTTGGGAACAAGGTTACTGCTTACGTTTGAAGATTTGCAAAAATGGTTTAATATATCTGAAATGTACACATAGCTATAGGCAAAGAACAACCGTAGCTTTTCAGTTTTCAGTTTAGACTTGCTGCTATAACATAACAAAGCTTGGTTCTACATAAAGACGTCTCAGGAGTCTTTCTTTCCGTACTCTCTTTCTGTTCGTATGTGAACTGTAGTCTGTACACACTTGAGATACTTTGGTGAGGGAATCACAGTGGTTTGATACTGTGTCTAAACTCTAAATGGAGTCTACATCATGGCTCTCCCCATACAGTTACCTTTTTCTGGGCCTCCACCCCACTTTAAAAAACCTGTGCCCCTTCTAGATATCATTGGGGGAAATTAAAATAGTACTAAGTGTGTCCATTGTCCAGACTTCTTTCACAGATCGTTTTAATGAAGTTACTAGATTAGCAATGGTAGTATAGAAACCTCTTGGGGAGACAAGATGCCTATATTCACTAGAGACTCCCTGGCTTCTGTTACAGCATTAAAGATCACTTGTACTCACTTTTTTGGGGTTATTGCAACGTTGTAAACGTTGTAATCTCTGTTGAGGCATCTTTTTAAATATCTGATGGAAACACATTTTTGTCACTCTTCAATTAATGATTACCTTTCCTTGGAACTATTCTACCTGAGCTTGGTGAAGTACCTAGTCCTAGGTTATAGAAATCTGGATTGGATATTACTGTTTCATTCTGTGGATGTTCTTCTGCAAGGACCCTTCTGCAGATGTAAGACACTCTTGCATTACCACGAGAGCATGTTACACCAGTGCAGGGGGTCCTTGGTGTAGAGGAAAAATGCAAACATCAGTGAGAACTATGCATTTTAAGAATATGACCCAGTTTTCATTTCTGAAACTAGTTCCCAGTTGTACAAAGATTAACAGTTATAAATACACTAAATCAGGTAGCGCAGTTTAATAAAAATAAGCACACAGTAAACTGTTGTTTGCTCTAGTAACACTTTCTGTTATGAATTTTTGCAGGTTTTGTTGGTTTGTTTAATTTACTGCTGCTCTGGCCAGGTTTCTTCCTATTTCATTATACTGGATTTGAGGCCTTTGAATTTCCCAGCAAACTTGTGCTTACATGCATTGTTATCAATGGCCTTATTGGAACTGTTCTGTCTGAATTTCTTTGGTTATGGTATGTGCATTTAACAGCTATTAGAAATCAATGTTTTGATTTAATGGATGCGTAAATAAGACTATTTTTATATAGCATTGCAAAAATTGTCTCAGCATATCTTCATCACCATTATCATCATGAGTTAATTATTAAAGAGATTAAGGTTAGTAGAGGGTTAGTGGTTAAAGTGTCAGACTAGAATCTGGGAAACCCAGGTTCAAATCCATACTCTGCCATAGAACTTGCTGGGTGACCTTGGGACACACTCCCAGCCTCGACCCTGACAAGTATTTGGATGGGAGACCTCCAAGGAATACCAGTGGCATCATGTGAAAGCAAGCAATGGCAAACCACCTCTGAATGTCTCTTGCTTTGAAAATCTCACCAGGGGTCACCTTAAGTCAGCTGTTCTTGATGGCAAAAAAAAGTTGGTTTATTGGGTATATTATTTGCTACTTGCTTGTTGTATATGGTGGTTGTTGTGGGTTTATTTCTCCAGAACTTCTTGTAGCTGATAGAGTGAAATATGAGAGCTCCTCTTCCACTATAGCACTGTGCTTTGTTAAAGCTAGAACAGTAGTGTGGTATCTGCAACATATGACTGTTGCTCAGAAGGCTGGAACACAGCCATGGGTGAAACCTGCACATGATAAGTGTTACAGTGGCTGCATATACAGTTCTGTTGTCAGTACTTTGGCTCTATGTACAATTCTGTTATCAGTGCCAGTCTTTGGCTGCTCCTAGTAGCTGGTGAAAGAGGATAGCTGTCGGTAATAGTGATACAAGAAGCAGGGAAGGCATGAGATCTTCCTAGAAAAGTAATGAAAACACAGTGTGTACACAGCTTTGAATCAGAGCCATCCAATTTATACATTGCTATGAAAATGATTTTGCCCTGACCTGAGTAGCCCAGTCTAGCCTGATTTCCTCAGATCTCAGAAGCTAAGCAGGGTCGGTTCTGTCTAGTACTTGGTTGGGAGACCACCAAGGAATACCAGGGTCACTATGCAGAAGAAGGCAATGGCAAACCACCTCTATTAGCCTTGAAAACCCTACTGGATTGCCATAAATCATATGTGACTTGATGGCAAAAAAAAATAATGAAAAGTTTCTTTGGTCATCTGTGGCCCTCGGGCTGCAGGCTCCTAATTGTTCCCCTGCTTAGGGTAGCCAGTCTGCCATCAATTAGATCATGCGCTTTCCCCAGCATAGTTCCTACTTTATGGAATGGACTTCCTAAGAAGGTGTTGGGAATGCAGCCTACAAAGGTGCTTAGGAGGTGCGGCAAGGCTGATCTATTTTTTAGAACTTTTAATGGGATACTTTTAAGGGCGGGGGTTATATTGTGTTCAATATTATTTGAATTTGTAAGCAAAATTGAGCTATGGGTAAGGCGGGGTATAAATATTTAAATAAATAAATATTCTGATACATTATCTAAGGACTGGTCTTGTGACTACTTTCTTATGGGCTGGAAATGATTTTATAGAGTCCTATTGCAAGTGTTTAGCTTTTCAAGATCAAGATCCCAGAGTAACTGTTCCCATCTCAGACATTCTAAGGACTAATTAACATATTCATGTTTATATCACTTCACTTAAATAGTGCACAATTGATGACTTTAAGCTAAGTAGGTGAACTGTTTCCAGTATCAGTTCCTTATGATGACATCAGGTAATACAATTTAACAGGATGCTATGTGCAGTGGCTCCCATGAACATACAAGTCATCCTTTATTATGATCACTGAGTAATGAATGTGCATTAATGAACCACTATACAACAAGTACATATACAGAGGCGTAGTGTGCTGAGAACCAGAGATTAGTTTGGAAGTCTGTTGTGAGCAGGAGGGATAGTATTTACAGAACTGAAGTATACATGTTAACACTAGTTAGGTAAAAGGTAAAGGTAGTCCCCTGCGCAAGCACCGGGTCATTACTGACCCATGGGGTGACATCACACCCTGACATTTCCCAGGCAGACTATGTTTAGGGGGTGGTTTGCCATTGCCTTTCCCAGTCATCTACACTTTACCCCCAGCAGCAAGCTGGGTAACACTAGTTAGAATCCTGTTATTCCATAGTGGGCAGTCTCAAACTGGTGAGTCCAAATGTGAAAAATTAGAATAAATTTGGAAGTCATGAGATCTTTATTGAGCTTAATCATTGTAGCTTTTTTGTTTTCTGATCTTGTTACATGCTTCAAATGATGTCCATAGTTAAAGGCCAAAATTCACATGTCATTGAGTATCAGTGATTCGATTGGATTACCCAACATTTGATGTAACATTTGATGTAATGTCAAAAAACAGTGCAGGGAGCAAGGCTGGAAGGAAGAATTTAACTTTTCACCCCATGTCTTTTCCCTGGTAAGGGGAGAAAATAAGTGTAAGATGGGATGTCTTTCCCTACTGGAACTAAAAGCTACCCATGGTGCCAGTTTTGGTTAGGGAAACAGGGTAGAAGGTGGATGTTAATACCCCCTTTCCCCAGTGCCACAGTTGGAGTCTATAATGGAGGTCCCTTGTGCTTGCTTTTTGAGACTAAAGTGCATTTTGTGGGAGACAGTTATGGATCCCTTTCATCATGTAATGTTTGGTCATAAATAATGTTAGGAATATTTTAAGTAAATAAAAAGTAACTATTAGTTTCATAATTGCATTGGACTGAAGAAATAACTTTAGAATCCTCAACAAGCCTACAAATACTGTTTACACTAAGGATAATGTGTTGACTGTTAAAGCTTTTTAAATTTATATTTTACTATTTTCTTAGGGGCTGCTTTCTTACCTCATCATTGATAGGCACACTTGCCCTGAGCCTTACAATACCTCTGTCCATAATAGCTGACATGTGCAAGCAAAAGGTAATGTACACTTAATTGATAACAATTGTGCTCACCACTGGTGTCCTAACAGATAATTCATGGACAATTTCACAAGACAAGGAGAAAGTATTATAGCTGTGATAAGGGGCAAGTTGTATTTAATTATAGAAAATTACCTTTGTTTCTTGTCTTTCTTGAATGCTTTTATCAGTGAAAGACCACATATTCCTCATGGTGAGGTAGCAGGGAATGATCATGACAGAAAGCATAGTAGAAGTTATAAACAATGAAGAGAAAATGTCCTGTGCGTAGTCCTTCCCCTCACTGTGCAATGCCTGCATGTGAACTTATCCTCTCAAAAGCTGTGCCCCCCTGTGTCCAGTTAAAACGATTGCAGCATAATCCCTGAGCACTGTGGGGAATGATTGATCTGTGTACACCTCCCCCCCATCCAACCTGCTTTCTCTACTCAGGCAAGGAGTACAATCTCAGAAAGATATGAAGTATGTGCACAGATCTATTCTGCAACTGCCCTGCTAAATCTCTTGTTTCTCACATAAGACGGATCTTTCTACAAACCTGAAAAGAGCCCCAGGTTTGCAGAAAAATATGAAATCTTAAAAAAAAATACATTGGAGGTTTAAAAAAACCCAAAAATGATAAAACGAGCTCCTGTAGCTTTAAGCAATGGATTCCCTCAGTGGCTGTTGCTAGGCAACCATAGCATTCCAGGTTTGGAGTTTTTGTGAGTAAAAGGCAGAGGAAGGGCCCTTTCCAGGCTTTTTTTGGCCTTTGAAGGAGGATTCATTGGGGTCAGTCCTGATTGGGTTAACAGCTCCACGTTGGGAAATTCCAGGATTTTTTGTGGTAGAGTCTGAGGAGGGCAGGGGTTGGGGAGGGTTAGAGGCCTCAGCCAAAGAAATGACTGCTTTAGAGGGTGGACTCTGCGGCATTATACATGCTGAGGTAGCTTCCCATCCAAAACCTCACCCTCCAAGTGTTCCAGGAGCTTCCCAACCTGGAGCTGGCAATCCTAAGGGGGAATTGATCTCTGTAGTTGGCAGATCTGTTGTGATTCCAGATTCATGGCTCCACCTGAAGGTTGGCAACCCGAGAAGGAAGCAGGAAAAGGGGAGAGGCTATGGGGGCTTTCAGGGAAGGAAAAAGAAAATAGTGGGGGAGGGGGGAATGAGATGCTTTCCACAAGTCCTTGCTGTTTCCCATGGGCTCTGAGCCAGATGATGTATATATCAGGAATTGTGGTGAAAAGAGTACCTAAAATCCTGTTTCCAAGGTCTCCAGAATGGCTTACAAGGCTTGATGTTTTATACAGAGCTCTGTAATACTGATTTGTTTTTAAGTGGCAACAGAATAGGTGATAAAGCAGGCTCGGTTCTGATTTTTTTTGGGGGGAAAGGGAAGTAAATATTTCTGTTAACATGGCCTTGAACTGTTATATACCTGTTACTCCATGTCTTACAGAGCAATCCACAAGGGAGGTGAAAAGGAATAAGAGCCAGTGTGACCCCTGCACCGACATTAGTGCCACTTGCACCAGCTAAACTGGCGCTAACGTCGGCTCCGGGGAGCAGCATGAGGCTTGGGTGCTGATGCAGCCTCACCAGCAGCATTTCCCAGGTGCAAGGGCACACACCGGCGCCACAGGGGCATTCACCCCGAAAATGCCCCACTTTGCAGACGTCAACTTGCGCCTGCAAAATTGGTGGTGCAGCCACGTGAAACCTTATGGAGCAGTTTCATGGGGTTTTCTACAAAATAGCCTTTTTGGCTTGCTGCGCCTGGCAGCAAGCTGCTCAGGAGGCAACCACACACACCCCACTGAGGATTGCGCTGTTGGTTACATAAACTGTCATGTCCCCTACAAAGGACTGTTTATGCTTTGTGATATAATTCCTAGTTTCCTAAGTGCCTTCATTGCTCAAATCTTCACATGACTACAATAAGAAGTAGTGCTACTGTGGGTACAGTTATCACAAAGCTATAGTGATAGTTTTTTTTAAAAAAAAATCAAAACTACCTTCAAACATGGCTTAAAATTCTTTCTAGTAGAGGAGTTTGTTTTACTTAATTGTTTCTAAGAATCAGGGATCATAGGGCTCCGTGAGTAGTCTTGTAAATTATATTACTGTGTAACTGTTTCAGGGACTCTGTAGGACAACTTTAGATATCTCTGAAATTATATGATGAATACGGTGTACAATAAGATATATTATACCTTTCACAGTGGGTGTTAATCCTTCTTGATATTCATTTTTAATGCTGGTAGAATTAGTCCTTATTGTGACACTTCCATTTTGAAGTGAGATGTTTCAGATATAGTGTGAGAGTAGCATTCAGTTCAGCTATCAGTCTGAACAATAGCAATAGCATTAGATTGATGTCAAAGGAACTCACACAATTCAGACCCTAAAATTAAATAATTCACACTTTCCTCCTCTGTATCCACAGCAGAAATACTTCTGATCCTTAGTATGTTTTTTCCCTTTTCATTTAATCTATGCTGCCCCCAGCCTTGAGATCCAGGAACCAAAAAATAATTGTTTTGCATTGGAAGAGCCATGCGTACCTGGCCAAGATGAAGCACAACCAAAGTAGCTTTAAATAATTTTGGTGGTTAATGTTGAACTGAGAGGGTGAGCAAAACCATGGCAAGAGAGAGATTGTGTCACTCTTCCACAGTGCTTGTTGTTTTCTAATTGATGCATTTACAAAAATTTAGACTTTATAAACATATAGGATATATTAACATGAAACCTTCTGCCTTTTATTGCTCCAGATTCTTTGTTAATAGTGGTCTTTGCTAAGATCCTTTTCTAACTCATCAACATCACTTTTTTAAAAATAGAGTAACTGGTTAATGTTCCATTTTTTGTTGCATAATTCTAGAGGTGTGCATTGGATAAAGCTGGATTCCCACCCGCTCAATACCTTTTCATTATTTGGGGGGTTTTTTATACTAAAAAAAATGGTGGCGATAAAAGGGAGCCGAAAAGTGGATCCCAAATAATGCCGAGCAAGGCCAGCGTTCAGTTCTGTGCCAATATTTTTCAGGTTTAATACACCCCAAAAAAGTTTATTGTCCAGGAGAAGCCAAAATATTTATTAGGCTTTTTTCAGATTTGTTCAAAAAAATTCCAGGTCTATTAAACCAGAACCCAAAAAATACTGAAAAAAGGTGCACAGCTCTACATAATTCTTATTAACTTATTTTTAAAAAATATTATAAGCAAGCATATAGTTACAAGTGAAGATCCGTGAGATTTTTGGGAGGGATCCCATCTGTTTATCTTGTTTCTCCTGCCCCCCCTGCTTTCTTTTCTGCCTGCCTACCCCTGCTGGCTCTTTCTCTGCCCTTTTCTCCACTCTTCCTACTTTTCTTACCTTTTCCTCCTCCTCCTGGGCTCGTCCAACAGTGGAATTTCTTTTGCCAACCCTACTGCTTCTCTGGTAACTGCCATACCTGGAGACGCTGCCTCCACTTGCCTGGCTCGCCCATCCTCACTGCCACCTCTGCACTTTCTCCCTGTCACTTCTACTGTTCTCCTCCTGACGTGCAGTGCCTTGCAGTTGTTCCTGCTGAGTTTGTTCATAGGCTTGCTAAGCAGCCCTCAATATTGCAGCCAAGACCACCCTCCATACATTTTTAAAATTTCCAAAAAGAGTTTATAATATCCAGCATTTATACTCTACTTCAGTGGTTCCTGATCTGGGGTTATGGAATTATTGTAAGGGACCCGTGAGTCCATATGTACACTGAACATTGTCATTTTTGTTCTTTTTGTCTATGTATTTTCTCATTCAGTGGATACTAATAGTACAGCTGTTATCATTGGGGTGTCCAACATTTTTGATGTTAAAAAGGGGCCTTCATACTTGAAAAGGTTGGGAACCACTTCCCTACTGTAAGATTCCATACAGTTGGGAAATATTTACATCTGAAATTTGGAGAGGCCAAAAGTAGACTCCTTTAAAATGTGGTGTTGGAGGAGAGTGTTACGGATACCATGGACTGCCAAAAAAAAACCAAATCAGTGGGTTATAGATCAAATCAAGCCTGAACTGACCCTAGAAGCTAAAAGACTAAACTGAGGCTATCGTATTTTGGTCACATTATGAGAAGGCAAGAGTCACTAGAAAAGACAATCCTGCTAGGAAAAGTTGAGGGCAGCAGGAAAAGAGGAAGACCCAACAAGAGATGAATTGACTCAATAAAGGAAGCCACAGCCCTCAATTTGCAAGACCTGAGCAAGGCTGTCAAAGGACATTTTGGAGGCCATTGATTCATTGGGTCGCCATGAGTCGGAGGCGACTTGACGGCACTTAACACACACACACAAATTGTGATAGAGGCAAAAACAGCAATTCATTTCAGGACACCACAAATTATAATATTTCTTAACTATTCAGGAGATCTGGAATAAGACATATAATTTATGCACAAAAAATCAATAGCTATAGGTAATACTACCTTTCAGCATCCAGCAATTAAAAAAGTGTATGAGTGACTTGATTTTGTGTGTGTCCTTCTTAACATATCTGAATCTATGCTTTCTTGCTTTTGGGAATATTCTTGAGTGTTTGACTTCGCAATTTAGATTTTACACAAGAGTTTCCAAATAAATCTCTGCTAAAAAAGAAGAGAGCATAGACCTTGTACTAGCCTGATTTCTTTTTCTGTACAAATATTTTTTTCTGCTTATAGATAGATATGTGGTAGAGTACTGATAATTATCCTGGATGGTGTGCAGTAAGTCCAGTCCACCTATGTTCTAGTCTGCTTTTGCTGCAGATGAAACAATGCAGTGATCTATTTTTAACCAAAATATTATTCTTGTTCTAATTTCAGGTTACATTTTCTTGGTTATTTTTTGCAGGGGCAATCCCTGTATTTTTTTCTTTTTTCATTGCAACTCTTCTGTGTCACTACAACAACTGGGATCCTGTGATGGTGGGAATCAGAAGAGTTTTTGTATTTTTCTGTAGGAAGCACCGTATTCAGAGGTAGGATAACCTCTTTGCAGTTGTCCCCCCTCCCATGTCCTCACCTTTGAAATTAATAATCTTAAATTATAACTCAAGTATCTCAGGTTTTGTACAAGACCTCATGTTGTCTGAAACATTTTAATTAGAAATCTTAAGACTTCTTGCATTTTGATTATCCGTCTCAGACAAAAGCTTGACTCTCCCATTTTCTCTTGTCTTTTCAACAATGTGCTAATTCAGATGTGTAGGTAAATGTTGTCTTCTTCAGGTTATTCTGGATAGTGCTAGTTTTAGTCAATATCTTAGACTTTGGGATAGAGAATGAAGAAGGGCAGAATTATTCTGAACTCTTAAAGCATTGAAGGACTCAAGATGGTTTCCATTCTGCCACCACAGAATTGTAGGGCATGTTGATGGAGCTCTTCTGTGTGGATTTAACAAAATAATTTCACAATTTTGTATCATTTTGTAGAACACCAGAAGAAAGTGAACAATGCGAAAGTCTCATTGCAATGCACAGTGTTTCTCAAGAAGATGGAGACAATGGCTGTTCTTAGGCAACAGGTTTGTATAATAGTGAAATGTTTATATATATAAAAAGTCATAAAAGGAAAAATAGATTTGGATATCAGAATATAGTGATTTTAATTGCCTGCATGTCTATTGAACTTGATAGCTGACTTATAGATGTTGAAGTCCATTACTTATGAAAAACCACTTCAGAGGGTCTATCTGAGCATAATCGTCGATCAACTTAGTCCCATTTTAACATGTTTAAAGATTCATTATTAATTTTGAGAAGGATCCTTTTAGTAATCTAAGTTATAAAAGTAAACAGTTGCCCTATTTATAGATAACTATTTCTAGGTGTGACTTTTGGTAACCTTCAGCCCATTCCTGAGGGGGAGGGCTGAGCCGGTAGCTGGAGGCAGTGCCACCGCACCACCTATAAAGAATGATTCAACACCCACCCACCCCGGAAGCCAGAAAGCTGCCCTTACTTTCCAGCACCGTGGATCTGCTCTATAGCGTTCTATGGGGCTACACCACCTAAAAAGGTGGCATAACTGAAAGTAAGGGCAAAGGGGGTGTTCCTGGCCTGAAGGGGGTTAGGAAGCTGCCTAAAGGCAGCTCCACCCCTGGAATGCCCCGGGAACGCCCCCTGGGACGACAGCGCATGGATGTAAACCGTCAGGACACCATTGGAAGTCTGAGCTGGCATCTCAGGGCCGTGCTGCCACAGCAGCGCAGAGAGGCAGACATGACCACCCCAACACTGGCATGAGCTCTTGCTTGCCTCCTAGGACCTTTCGACCTCAACGCTCAGGAATGGACTGATTGGCTTGCTCAGATATTGCTGCACAAGTATCCTGAGCAACGCCCCCCCCCCCCAAAAAAAACCTTTTCCAGTAGTGTTCCTTTCTATTTCCTTAATACACTAAAATTATAAGCAAGCTGCCATATGTTCATGCCCTGAAAACTTTTCTTATTATTTTTCAGTAACGTGATTAGAAAATGTACATTATAAAGTCAAAAGACTGCAGATTGTAATTTGGTACTACTATTAATTTTCTTTTTCATTTCTTCGTAATGTAGGATGAAATGATAGCTCAGCGAAGAGACAATCTTCTGGAAAGTCCCCGTGGAATCATTTTCCAGTGCCTCTTTTGAATCTTTAAATGTTTCAGTTCATGTGAAACTTAAAAATACATTTCTTCCCAACCCCTCTCAATTTCCAATCTTGAATCAGTTTGATTATAGAATGACTTTACTACAGGAAATTCCACTCCTTTTAAGAAACCAGCCTGCCTTATAGAACTGTTGGTGACATTACTTGACATAATCAAGAAAGTGAATGCTGTACATGTGATTTTTTTTTCAGCTTTCATATGTTAAAATGCTGGACAATATTTTTACAAATACTTTTCAGATTCCTTAATGTCTGTGAATCATAACTTTGTATAAGCTTTCAAATAGAAAAAAAAAACTAAAACACACGAGAAGCCTGTAATAGGTACGAGTAACCATTTTCGGGTGTATAATCTCTACTTGAATAATAGAAAAGGATGGAAATTATTGTAATTATTTGGATACATTCACTGCAGAAGTTATTATGGTTTTCCAACATTACACATACCCTATCTACATGAGCGACCTTGTAATAGTTGGGTGCCTTGTGCTTCAATATGTATTGGGTCTGAATAAAGTTAAAATGTTATTGTAAAAAGTTAACATCAAAGGTGGTGCAAACATTAGATTCAAAGTTAGTTGACACCGAGACCCTTCTAAAATGTGCCAAATTATTCCACATGCAAAACTGTAAAGACTGAATGCTTTCAGTTCAAGTAACAATGCTGGAGAAGGAAATTCAGCTTCTACACTGGAATGTATGGGCCGTGAGCCAAGTTAACGCCTGACAAGCAGGTCCGTGATTGTTTCTCCAGCCTCTTTATTCTTTTTATGGAATTAGCTGCAAGGAGCTGAAATCAGAAGCGGAAGACCATCATGGGTTTCTTTTAACCCATTTCTTGCCTGCAATTTGTCTGCTCCAAATCCCCAACATCAGCTTTCATGTGCACTGTTTCCCCACTTGCTGACGGGGGAGAATGGGCACACTGTTTGATTTTTATTTCAAGTCAGGTTCCAAATGGTGGTTGTGCCCATGATTTGTAGTTTGGGCTCTGTGACCCAGAGGTTTGCCTGTACAGTTCTTTGTGGGCAAGAAAGGTTTTGGTGCATATTTCCACTTCCTGCCCCCCCCAAAGGCCCTCTAGTTTCCAGGATATCTGATAAGAAGGAAATTTTTTAAGCAGTTTGCTGTGCAAGGGGTGCAGTTTGAAAGGGTTTGAGGAGGAATCTAAAGACCTCCTTCTCATGAGCAAGACCTTGCATGTGCCCAAATAGTTATTGTGTAATATCTGGGAATGTTGATTAGTCAGACGTGGACAGTCATCATTCTAAAGGTCTGTATAGCAGTGGATGATGTAAATCACAGTAATAGACAAGGTTGTATGTGTGTGGAAATAACATACTGCCACCATTGAGGTGTTTTTAAAAATTCTGTTGATTCTATACTACACTACAGAATGTTTTCAAGTTACAGCTGACAATGAATTGTCATTCATATGAAGAGTACAGATCAAGTAAGGAAGGAGGCAAAGGTTTTAGAGAAAAGCCTGACAGAACGATTCTAGGCAGACTTACTCCAGTCTAAGCCCAATGAAATCAAGAGACTAGAATTGGTGTAACTCAGCATAAGTTTGCATTGTTAAATGTAAAATGTTGGCACTGCTGTGGATTTTTGGATTACATTTAGCACTAAACAGTAAAACAATCCTTAAAACATAAAGGTGACGTGCCTTCCAGGGCTAGAACCCAAGAGTGAATATGTACAAACCCTGTGTATGTGTAACATGCTGTCAAGTTGAAGCCAGTTTATGGCAACCCAGTAGGGTTTCCAAGGCAAGAGACTAACAGAAGTGGTTTGCCATTGCCTTCCTCTGCTTAGCGACCCTGGTATTCCTTGGTGGTCTCCCCTCCAAGTATTAAGGTAGGGTCTATAAACCCTACCATTTATTATACTTAAAATGGCATGTTCCTCAGCCACTAAAGTGATTCAAACTTCCCATTCTCTCCATTATAAAATGGCAATATAAACTTGTACATTCCTCTCTCTCCCTCTTAATGGAGAAAGTTCTAATTGAGCCTGATGATGTCAATGCAAAGAAAAAAAACTTGACATTTCAATGACTACAATAAGTACCTTGACTAGGTTTTTTCCCCTCTTTGTCATCCAGAATAATATTGTTCAATATTATCATATCTATTCCCTGTTATGAATGGTAGTAATTAACCTGCCAAACTTTGTACATGTGAATTGTTTACAAAAGAAAATGCATAGCTGTCAGTCATTATATCTGTCACATGAACAACATGGTGGCCTCTTTTCCATTTGATTACTTGCTTGATTTGCTACAGCACGTATCTTTGACCTTGCATTAAGTTCTGCCCATTGGCAGGATAAAAGAATTTTCTCCCGTGAGAACATTCATCTTCATGAGAGAGCTGGGTTTGAACTGCTCTGAAACTGAGAAGCTATTATTGAGTCCATCAATGGACTCCATCAAAGACAATTATTCGCTGCATAAAAAGTTGCTGTTTTTATTGAAAGTGTATTGAATTAAAACATTCTCTAGAACAGTAATGTTAATGACAACCGTAGCTATATGCTTCATGTGGCCAACTCTGCTTTAGAAGCAACATTTCAATGTTTATAGGGAGAAAAATGCTAATTCTACAATCAGTCACTCTTTAGATAAAAAATATAGTATTCAGTTATAACTATAAGAAGGAACCTATCCTTGGTTTTACCTCACACTAAAACTGCATAATCTGTTTTTAAAAACTCTGATGGAAAAGTATTTTTAAAAATGCATAGCAATAAAATGATATGTTGACCTTTCAAATAAAGGTTTTATTTTGCTCAACATTCTTTGTATATCCAGTAATACCACTAAATGGTGGCCATTTTGGTAAAAAGTTCCATTATATTGAATTTGTTTAAATGTGCTCAGATAGATCAGCCTGTAAACTAAACAAAAACACTGAAATTACTATTCTTACTATTATTTAGCTGTTGGGAGTGGAATATAAAACTGAAATCACTGACATGTTGTAGATTTTTTTAATAATTACGTCAGTGTTTCAAAATGTACATTATTACAGTACGAATTACAGAGTATATGTTACAAATAGACACTGAATAAATGTGATTTTACACTTTTCTACACTAAATTGTCTTTTTGGAACAATAATAATTCTTCATGTCTACCCTATTACTTTTAAGAGAAATGTTAATCTTTAAAAAGTAGCTTTAAAATATTATGACCCATGTCATTATTTTTTCTGTGGAGGGAGGATACCCTGGTCTTTGTTGCTCTTCCCATTAAACTTCGGATGCAAGGCCAAAAAGAAATGCAAACTCAAAACCTTAGTATTGTTGAAGGCTTTCACGGTCAGAGTTCATTGGTTCTTGTAGGTTATCCGGGCTGTGTAACCGTGGTCTTGGAATTTTCTTTCCTGACGTTTCGCCAGCAACTGTGGCAGGCATCTTCAGAGTAGTAACACTGAAGGACAGTGTCTCTCAGTGTCAAGGGTGTAGGAAGAGTAATATATAGTCAGAAAGGGGTTGGGTTTGAGCTGAGTATTGTCCTGCAAAAGTATTGTCCTGTAAGTATCAAGATAATGTGCTAATGAGGGTATGGTATGTTAATATGGAACCATTGTATCCTGAAGTGATCTGTTAATGTGTGTAATCCAAAACTAATCTGTATGGCTATTGTTGAATGTTGTCTTTGTCTGGAGGTTTTTCAGGGCAGGAAGCCAAGCCTTATTCATTCTTAAACTCTCCTCTTTTCTGTTAAAGTTGTGCTGATGTTTATGAATTTCAATGGCTTCTCTGTGCAATCTGACAAAATAGTTGGTAGAATTGTCCAGTCTTTCAGTGTCTTGGAATAAGACCCTGTGTCCTGTTTGTGTCAGTCCATGTTCAGCCACTGCTGATTTCTCAGGTTGGCCAAGTCTGCAGTATCTTTCATGTTCTTTTATCCTTGTTTGTATGCTGCGTTTTGTGGTCCCGATGTAAACTTCTCCACAGCTGCAAGGTATACGATATACTCCTGCAGAGGTGAGGGGGTCTCTTTTGTCTTTTGCTGATCGTAGCATTTGTTGTATTTTCTTGGTGGGTTTAAACACTGTTTGTAGGTTATGTTTTTTCAAAAGTTTCTCCATCCTATCAGTGACTCCTTTAATAAATGGCAAGAATACCTTTCCTATGGGAGACTGTTTTTCTTGAGTTTTCTGATTTTTGTTTGGTTCAATGGCCCTTCTGATTTCGTTCTTGGAGTAGCCGTTTGCTAGCAGTGCGTGATTTAGATGGTTAGTTTCTTCCTTGAGAAACTGTGGTTCACAGATCCGTCTTGCACGGTCCATTAATGTTTTGATTATTCCTCTTTTCTGTCGGGGGTGGTGGTTGGAGTTTTTGTGTAAGTAGCGATCTGTGTGAGTTGGTTTCCGGTAGACCTTGTGACCTAACTGAAAGTTTGATTTACGGATGACAAGGGTATCAAGAAATGGGAGTTTACCCTCAATTTCCTTTTCCATGGTAAACTGAATGTTTGGATGGATATTATTAAGATGGTTTAGAAAGTCCATTAATTTTTCTTCACCATGGCTCCAAATGGTAAATGTATCATCTACGAACCTGAACCAGACTGTAGGTTTGTAAGGTGCTGATTCTAATGCTGTCTTTTCAAAATATTCCATGTAAAAGTTTGCTATTATCCAGTAATAGCAAACTTTTACATGGAATATTTTGAAAAGACAGCATTAGAATCAGCACCTTACAAACCTACAGTCTGGTTCAGGTTCGTAGATGATACATTTACCATTTGGAGCCATGGTGAAGAAAAATTAATGGACTTTCTAAACCATCTTAATAATATCCATCCAAACATTCAGTTTACCATGGAAAAGGAAATTGAGGGTAAACTCCCATTTCTTGATACCCTTGTCATCCGTAAATCAAACTTTCAGTTAGGTCACAAGGTCTACCGGAAACCAACTCACACAGATCGCTACTTACACAAAAACTCCAACCACCACCCCCGACAGAAAAGAGGAATAATCAAAACATTAATGGACCGTGCAAGACGGATCTGTGAACCACAGTTTCTCAAGGAAGAAACTAACCATCTAAATCACGCACTGCTAGCAAACGGCTACTCCAAGAATGAAATCAGAAGGGCCATTGAACCAAACAAAAATCAGAAAACTCAAGAAAAACAGTCTCCCATAGGAAAGGTATTCTTGCCATTTATTAAAGGAGTCACTGATAGGATGGAGAAACTTTTGAAAAAACATAACCTACAAACAGTGTTTAAACCCACCAAGAAAATACAACAAATGCTACGATCAGCAAAAGACAAAAGAGACCCCCTCACCTCTGCAGGAGTATATCGTATACCTTGCAGCTGTGGAGAAGTTTACATCGGGACCACAAAACGCAGCATACAAACAAGGATAAAAGAACATGAAAGATACTGCAGACTTGGCCAACCTGAGAAATCAGCAGTGGCTGAACATGGACTGACACAAACAGGACACAGGGTCTTATTCCAAGACACTGAAAGACTGGACAATTCTACCAACTATTTTGTCAGATTGCACAGAGAAGCCATTGAAATTCATAAACATCAGCACAACTTTAACAGAAAAGAGGAGAGTTTAAGAATGAATAAGGCTTGGCTTCCTGCCCTGAAAAACCTCCAGACAAAGACAACATTCAACAATAGCCATACAGATTAGTTTTGGATTACACACATTAACAGATCACTTCAGGATACAATGGTTCCATATTAACATACCATACCCTCATTAGCACATTATCTTGATACTTACAGGACAATACTTTTGCAGGACAATACTCAGCTCAAACCCAACCCCTTTCTGACTATATATTACTCTTCCTACACCCTTGACACTGAGAGACACTGTCCTTCAGTGTTACTACTCTGAAGATGCCTGCCACAGTTGCTGGCGAAACGTCAGGAAAGAAAATTCCAAGACCACGGTTACACAGCCCGGATAACCTACAAGAACCAATCAAAACCTTAGCTTTGCTGAGTACACTGCCTTCTTTTCCATTCATCTGCGTGGAGTGTAGAGTGTACAAACAGTTGTGTTTGTAGAGACCAAGGGCTTTTTTCCCTACCTGGAATAGAAGGATGTTTGCAAGTCCCAATAAGCTAAACTTATTGCAGAACGGCTAAGACTAGAATATACACTCCCAGTGGAAATTACCAATCAGAGCTAATTTCCATTGATTGCTGAGGTTAAAGCTGAAGAGAATGTGGTGGGAAGCTGTGGGTGAAAACGCATGGTCGCTTTCCCTGTTTCAGCCAGGATCGAACTCATGCATTTCGCCGAACATGTGTCCTATCCTGGCTGAATCCTGGCTGAAACAGGGAATAAAGGAGGCTAAAGCGACCATGCGTTTTCGCCCTGTGTTATATGAATTCCAAACCCTGAAGGATCCAATAATGTCTCTGTGCACCAAATGCACCCTTCTGGTTGCCATCTTTTGACTGTTTCTCCCCACTGTTCTTTTCTAAAGTGATCCCCACCTTGTGGAACCTGTTCCCTGAAGAGGTGAGGGAAGTACCATCTATAGAAGTGTTTAGGAGGTGAACGGCAGTTGTGTTTGTGATGGCTCTCAATGAGGTTTAAGCTGCAGGCATTTTGGCGGGAGGATGCAATGAAGTTTCATTGTATTCTGTATGCTTTTGATCTCAGTATAGTAAGCTGTCTTGAGCCAGATCGGAAAGGTGGGATATAAAATATTTTCATATATGTGTCAGAGATGACAGCAGGCCCTTGTGCTCTTAGCCTTCCCCTCCCCTTGGTTGTGTGGCAAAGGAAAGTTGCTAGGACACAGATGTCCTGTGGTAGAATAGGCCGCATCACTTCAAACTGCAGGTGGAGAATTGAACCCTTGTTCCTTACAATGTCAGCTGTGCCCCAGTCCCTCTCACCACCTGGACTATCTGAAAAGGGAAGTGGCACACACCTTACCCTATTGCCTTTAAGTCTAGCTGCTTCATCAGTGACTTGCTTCGTGGAGGAGCTTCCGGATATGTTGCAGACTCCTTTGCCCTGCCCTTGTCTTGGGGGCAAGTCTTCCTCAGAATGAAGATGAAAATCTTGGATACCCCAAGTTATAAAAGAATGGGGTTGCCCTTCACAATGTCTATGAAACTGCCTCTTATCTTAGAAAAGCAGTGCAATGGATGGGATCTTTTCAAAGAAGTTCCTTCAGATCAAAATTCCTGACAAAGGCCTGATTAAGTTATACTTTATGGCTGCCTCTGTGACAGACTCAAGATTGGATGCCCTACAGATCTCATCCAGAGTTGTGTCATCTAGCTTACAGGCATTCAGGCCAGTCCCCCTTAAGGGATAACTACTTATTACCTAAAGCAGGCATCCACTTCAGTAATGCTATTTGCATGTGGCTCCATCATAAGAAAAATATATGAGCACCTATCTGGAGTTATGCATTTTCTTTCTATAGGTGCTATAAAGTAGATATTGTGGTGGTGGCATCAGGAAGGAAAATAGTTAACTCTTTTCTCTGTAGATCTCTGTTTTTTCCCCCATTGATATCTGACCTGACCTGCGAACATCCCAATCTCTAGGCTGTCCTAGTGTGCTAGGTACTTCACATAAACGTTCATTCTTCTCATTGAATGTAGGAGACTTTCATACTCTGTAGTGGTTTTGCTGAAGAAAACCTGAGTTATCTCTGGAATAATGGATTTTCTTCTCTCTTTTTTTCTTCTGGGCTATATGCAAATCCAGTCAATTCTTGCAAAGTTTACCTGTCCTGACTCCTCTTCCTTTCCCCTCTTATCAATTTTGTAGTTGGTGGGGGGTTTGAAGTGTGTTTGTTATATGTGTGTGTGTGTAAAGTGCCGTCAAGTCGCAGCCGACTTATGGCGACCCCTTTGGGGTTTTCAGGGCAAGAGACTAACAGGTGGTTTGCCAGTGCCTTCCTCTGCACAGCAACCCTGGTATTCCTTGGTGGTCTCCCATCCAAATTCTAACCAGGGCTGACCCTGCTTAGCTTCTGAGATCTGATGAGATCAGGCTAGCCTGTGCCATCCAGGTCAAGGCGTGTTTGTTATATAGTGTAGTATTTTTCTTTAGCTGTATTGAGCCTAAATTTGGAGGCTTTTTTCCTATCCAGCTAGCATTTTTTTTTACCTTGTCTAGGATGTGGATGACAGGAGCAACCCAGTTCAGGGTATTTTACTCCACTGAGGAGGATGAATACTCATCATAAGTGCAATGTTTCCTTTTGTGTAAGACACTCAGTAAGATCAACTTAGGCCTGATTTACACATGCAGGAAAATGAGATATGGTATAAGGTGGTAGAATAAACTGCACCCCTTCAAACTGCGGGTGGAGAATTATAGAGGTTAACATTTTGGAATGTTTTTCTATGTTAAAAATTTCCCCACAAATAGAAACCAAGCATAACAAGTGCACAGAGAGTAGCAGAGCCTTTCCTTATGGTGTGTTAGCTTTCTGTTTGCATGGAGGTTTTTTTATATATATATGAAGGAGCATTCAGAACAGGAATCTCTCTCCTACTGTCTGAAGTAGTTCATTTCTACCACCTCAACACTTCACCTCTTTATACTCCGGCACATGTAAACCAGGTTTTACAGTAATCATGTGATAAACCAGTTTATATGTCCACATTGCAACCAGTGCTGTTTTCACGTGGATATTTTATTCCACCTTGGCTTCTTTACGGCAGCACTATTTTGAGGAGAGGGGCATCCATATGACAATATTCGATTTGTCCTGTTTCCTTATTTACCCTTATTTTGCTGTGATTGCTCCCAGATGGAGTTGCCAGGTCCCTCTTCGCCACCGGCGGGAGGTTTTTAGGGCGGAGCCCAAGGATGGTGGGGTTTGGGGAGGGGAGGGACTTCAATGCCATAGAGTCCAATTGCCAAAGTGGCCATTTTCTCCAAGTAAGCTGATATCTCTCAGCTGGAGATCAGTTGTAATAGCAGATCTCCGGCTATTACCTGGAGGTTGGCAACCCTACTCCCAAACCTGGTCTGAGATGGTCTTTTTGGAAACATCACAGTCAAAGCCCCTTCGAATGTCATGTGGGTGAGAAGTTGTGCATTTTTTTATGGTCCTGCCCACCTTGGTGCCATTTTCCTTACTTCAGTCCCTGCTGTGGCCATTTCCCGTGCAAGAGGGCTTTTTTCAGACTTTTAAAAAGAGGGTAATGGCTCTATTGCTATAATGTCCATTGCCACAATAGATTGTTGTCTAGCTGTTTTGGTCGCAGAGCTATAAGGGGAGAGGTACTGACTGCACATTTCTCCTTACATGTCTGTGAGCGAAAGGGCTACTTCCTTTTTTTAATAAAAGCTAGCAACTAATACATGGTTATAGCATTATTACAATGTTATAGAAATATTTCATTTAAAGCATTTATATGCTGCCTTGCTATCCAATTTCACTTCCTTGAATTCCAAATTACATCTGTCTTCATTTCAAGTTCCCAGTTCTTTATTTATTAATACTTCTGTGACTAAACTATATCATCTATGTTTTATTGCCCTTGGGCAATATGTTTTTTAAAAAACAGACGAGGTTTCTCCCATAATTTTTGACGGGAACAACAGAGAAATGAAGTCATGCTGCAAAATGCCGCATAGTTTCAATAAAAAGGGAGACCGCAAAAAGAGAAATCCGGTAGGCCAGTTTTTAGGCTGACATATTTCATAGTAATTCACAGTGGGTAGCCGTGTTAGTCTGTTTGCAGTAGTCAAAAAGGGCAAGAGTCCAGTAGCACCTTAAAGACTAACAAAAATATTTTCTGGTAGGGTATGAGCTTTCGTGAGCCACAGCTCACGAAGTTAGTTTGTTAGTCTTTAAGGTGCTACTGGACTCTTGCCCTTTTTGAATATTTCATAGTAGTCGTTTTTGCATGTTGAAGTGGATCCGACCAAAATGCAGCCTCTCATCTCCGTCCAAAATGCAGCCTCTCATCTCCATCAAGTATACGAACAGACCGTGCTAAGGTGGGAATTGGGGCTTTGATAGACGCTAAATAAATGACCCCGCAGCTTCAGGAGCTGGAGCGTCCTCTGCCTGTCTCCCAGTGGCGGTGGTGGCGGCAGCTTGCTTGGGAGTGAGTTGTTTGTTTTGTTTCCCCAACTAGATATATGATAATGAACTTCCTCCCTTGATTGTTTTCTCGTTTCCCATGATCCCTATAAATAACTTCCCAAGTCAGCTGTTTCACCTGTTCTGCTCCTCTGTGTCTTCTTTGCCTTGTTTTATTCATGCTTCCGGAACCCCTTGAGCCTGTCTGGAATATGACCTTGGTTGCAATACATGCCCTTATCTCTGGCTTTGCATTTTTGATTACGGCATTAGGCTTTTTCCAAGACGAGAACCTCAGCAGGTGGTATAATTTGTATGAGTAACAGCGCATGAGACAAAATGGGGGGGGTGGATTCCAGTATAGGTGGGTATGTGTTTAAGAGGTTTAGAAGATGACACAGAACATAGGTCAGCTGTGTTTTTAAGGGAACGGGAACAGTTTGTGTTAGTCGAAGGCTTTCACGGTCAGAGTTCATTGGCTTGTGTTAGGTTTGTGTTAGGTTTGAACTTAGCGCTGTTTTTGTGTTGGCACAGAAATGGTAAAAAAAATAGTAAGGCGGCAACTCTTTTATTTTTAAATGACCCAGCAAGTAGGTCATAAGACACAAGTATCAGGCATGAAAAATGCCCATCGGTAAAATAAAAATGGAGGGTGGGGGGGAACCAAAAGCCAGGTGGAACGTCAAGAACATCCCTTTTGGGGAGGCTAGTCAGGTCAGGATCTAGGAAGTCATCAAGCTGTCCATTTACCTCTGTTGCCAGCCTTTAGGCTCACCAGAAATGGAGGAGGAGGAGAATCCAATAAATAGGATTATTCTCCTAGAGATTAAGAAGACTATCCAAAGCATTGTGTCCTTTTTGTGGTTTTATAATTATAAAAGCATAAATATCTATAAAAATAAGTTGCAGGCTTTAAGGAACAAGCATGGATAAAAGTACAGCAGATTCTTTGGCATGATTTCAGTCTCTAGTTGATTCTACCTCCTCTTTTAAGCTAAAGGTTCATGAAAAATTTTCATGAAGCTTCACAGAACAACATGCTAGGATGTTGTGACCCCATCGGCACGAACAATTTCAGCAGGCAAGATTAGCTCCTTCAGACAGGGACAGGACAAATCCCCTCCCCCAAACTCCACAATCTGCATTTTTAGAATTGCTAAGCCAGGCTGTCACATACATTGGAAACTTTTAAGTCCTCAATAACCAGAGTCATCAGGACATCATGGATATTCTAAGGCGTCATACTATGGCCAACCATGACAGGAAACCCTAAAACATGCAAAAAACACAACTTCATTGTCTTTCATTGTGTGTGTGTGTGTGTGTTAAGTACCGTCAAGTCGCTTCCTACTCATGGCGACCCTATGAATGAAAGTCCTCCAAAATGCCCTATCTTTGACAGCCTTGCTCAGATCTTGCAAATTGAAGGCTGTGGCTTCCTTTATTGAGTCAATCCATCTCTTGTTGGGTCTTCCTCTTTACCTGCTGCCCTCAACTTTTCCTAGCATGTCTGTCTTTTCCAGTGCCTTTCATTGTACACACTGCAATAACATTTGGTGGGATTTTAGTGCACTGTAATGTTAGCTGTCTGAAATGCCATATTTCATTTGAAATGGGAACAGCGAAGTTGGGAGAGCACAGCATTTCTGCATTATTGGTAATATCTTGTGTGTCTTCACAACATGTCTTGAACTCTGCCTTATGATTGCCTTTTGTCCTTAAGCTCTCTCACGGTGCCTAGGCATGGCTTCTAATTAAATTTGCATTGTGGTACTATGAATGCTGCTATTGTGCAGAAGAGAGCTGAGGAATCCTTTTTGGCTGAAAGTTGCTACTAGCATCTTTATGGTAGTGAACTGAAACTAAGCTGGAATACTTCAAATATTCAAGGTAACAAAAGAAGAGATGGATTCTAATGTAGCACAGATTAAGGACTTTGCTTGGCTCATACTGATAGTTCTTGAAGTTGCTCGTTAAAATGTACATAGCATATCTCAAATCTATAAAGTCATATTCATGCCATTTAAATCCTAATGCACATTTATGAAAAATGTTATAACTTGCTATTCCAAGATAATAGACATTTTACCCCCTTATCTTATGAACTGGAAATAAATAGAATCAGTGTACCTAATGTGACTATTAGAATTGAGAATTACAGCTTTAAAACTCTAATACACAAAATAATGGCTAACTCTTGTGTTCAGCTGCATGCTATTAGAATCAATTCATACTTCGTATGGTTCGCATTTTTGCTGTGAGGGCACCAAAAGGCTTTCAATAAACACTGTAAAATGTGAAGGCAATAAACATCTCCCTAAGCATGCGTGGGAATACAACAGACATGTCATGTAGTTTAGATATATCTTCGCTTCACATGTTATGATGGTCATGATGGGAAACACCAGTATAAACAAAGCAAATGCATCTGCAGTATTACCTTGGTATCTGCTTCCAGTTCCATGGAAGTTAACAGGTCAAATTTGATCACCACTTTGAGGTCAGGAAGCGATTTTCCTCCAAGCCAGATTGGCCAAGGATCCTGGAGGGGTTTTCCTCTCCATCTTCTGGGCATGGAGGAGGGGTCACTGGCAGGGTTGCCAACCTCTGGGTACTAGCTGGAGATCTGCTATTACAACTGATCTCCAGCCAATGGAGATCAGTTCACCTGGAGAAAATGGCCACTTTGGCAATTGGACTCTATGGCATTGAAGACCCTCCCCTCCCCAAACCCTGCCCTCCTCAGGCTCCACCCCGAAAACCTCCCACCAGTTGCAAAGAGGGACCTGGCAACCCTAGTCACTGGGGTGGGGGTGGGGGGAGGTAGTTGTAAATTTCCTGCACTGTGCAAAGAGTTGGACTAGATGACCCTGGTGGTCCCTTCCAACTCTATGATTCTAGATCTAAGCATGGTTACCATGTCCCATATACCCTTTTGGAGGAGATGCAGTTGCCAGAAACAACAGGTCATTCCTGACCCATGGGGTGACGTCACATCCCAACGTTTTCCTAGGCAGACTTTGTTTGTGGGGTGGTTTGCCAGTGCCTTCCCCAGTCATCTTCCCTTTACCCCCAGCAAGCTGGGTACTCATTTTACCGACCTCGGAAGGATGGAAGGCTGAGTCAACCTCGAGCCGGCTACCTGAAACAGACTTCCGTCGGGATCGAACTCAGGTCGTGAGCACAGCTTGGACTGCAGTACTGCAGCTTACCACTCTGTGCCACGGATAGAGATGGGAAGGCCTGGGAAAAAATGGAAAAATTGGGGGGGAAACAGTTTTTCCCCGTTTTTTTCCCAAAGCTGTCCCCCCCCCACCCCCCCAAAAAACTGCCTTTGGAAAAACGGAAAAAAACCCTGGTTTTTCCCCAATGTTTCCATTTTTTCCCAGGCCTTCCCATCTCTAGCCACGGGGCTCCTATCTGCACTAGCCCACCTTAAACTTCACTGCAAAAAAAAAAAAAATTCTGACCATGTTTGTGTTACCCAAACTTGCAGGGGCTTTAAGGTGCAAAGCTTCCTTTACATGTGTATGGCCCAACATGTGCCACCTGGGCAATAAACTATGCCTGTGTATACCAGGGTCCCAGTTCAGGGCAGCACTTCCAAAGAACAAGGGACAAAATAGCTCTTAAATAAGAAAGATCTTTATTCCCATAAGATACTGAATGGAAAAAATGGAAGGGCAAGAATAGCAAAACGAGACAGTACAATATACAAATGCAAATTTTTACATAAGCATATTGGCCTATGAGCCGTTGTTTATTGGAGGAGGGTCTGCAAGAACTGGGGCTGGCTAGCAGTAAAGCAAGTTGTGGTGCTTTGGGAAAATAAAGGAGAGACAGCATGGCAAGAGTCCAGTCCAGGAGCAGGTGCTGAAAGGTTCCTGGGTTCAAAGGAGTAGAAAGCTCAGTGTTCTCAGCAAAAGATTATACCAAATGTGAGGCTGGAGAAGCAGTTTTAGATCCAGAAAACCAACTACATGGTGCATGGAGTGAGGTTTAATGGCTTGCTGTTTATGGCTTTTGTCGCAAAAACAGTAATTAAGAAGAAGTGAGGTCCAAGAGGGGATTTAGTAATTTCAGCAAAAGTAAGGAAGTAGGCCAACTGTGAGGTTGGGGTAAGGGGTAGGATCCAGAAACCAGCTAGAAAATGGAGCGGCTGGACTGCTCGTCTATAGGCAGATTTTAAATTTAAGGGAGTGAATGTTTTCAGGGGGAGAAGGAACTCCAAATGTGGGCATGGTATGCCATAAACGACATGCTGTGGAATGCCATATACTGCATGTAAGGTGGGGTGATGAGTTTACCTGCCCAGAGTAACAGCATAGGCTGGTTTAGCAAAGATGACTTGGGCTCCCGACTGAGTTATGTTGGGGAGCGGAAGGGGTCTGGCTAAGTTGGGAGGCTTGCTTATTGTCTCACAAGCTTGAGTCAGTTATTCATAGCCAGAGTGTGAGGGAGCTCTAGAGCCTTGAGACAAAAGGTCTTTTATCACAGTACTCCACAGAGCATCCCAGCAGGATACTTTTTAGAGTTTCCAGGGGAATTCTTGTCAATTTAAGCCCCCCCCCCACCAATTTAATATCAAGTTGGATATCCAAGCCTCTGGTAGTCTAGCCAGAAGATCTTTAGGTACTAACAACAGTAGCTGGTATAAGCTTGTTCAGGCATTTTAAAAGAAAGACTTGTTTTTAAAATATTTCTTTACAAACTCATGAGTACATGTCTGTACAATGCACTAATTACAGAGTCTGTACAATTACAGAGCTTGAAAAGGTGCAGAAAAGAGCAACCAAAATGATTAGGGGACTAGAGCAACTGTCCTATAGGAAGCGGTTAGGACGCTTAGGGCTGTTTAGCTTGGAAAGAAGGCGGCTAAGGGGAGACATCATAAGAACATAAGAAATAAGAAAGGCCCTGCTGGATCAGACCAAGGCCCATCAAGTCCAGCAGTCTGTTCACACAGTGGCCAACCAGGTGCCTCTAGGAAGCCACTAACAAGATGACTGCAGCAGCACCATCCTGCCTGTGTTCCACAGCACCTAATATAATAGGCATGCTCCTCTGATACTAGAGAGAATAGGTAAGCAGCATGACTAGTATCCATTCTAACTAACAGCCATGAATACCCCTCTCCTCCATGAATATGTCCACTCCCCTCTTAAAGCCCTCCAAGCTGGCAGCCATCTCCACATCCTGGGGCAGGGAGTTCCACAATTTAACTATGCGTTGTGTGAAAAAATACTTCCTTTTGTCTGTTTTGAATCTTTCACCCTCCAGCTTTAGCAGATGACCCCGTGTTCTAGTATTATGGGAGAGGGAGAAAAACTTATCCCTGTCCACTCTCTCCAAACCATGCTGTGGAACATGGGCAGGATGGTGCTGCTGCAGTCATCTTGTTTGTGGCTTCCTAGAGGCCCCTGGTTGGCCACTGTGTGAGCAGACTGCTGGACTTGATGGGCCTTGGTCTGATCCAGCAGGGCCTTTCTTATGTTCTCTCTCCTAGCGCATTCTTTCTCTCCAATAGTCCATGTTTCCTCCATGCTTCCCCCCTCTCTCCTCTATTCTGATCCCACTTCATATACACATTGCACTTAAGAAGCTTATCTCAATTTTTTTCGATGACATCCCACTGCAATCACTTGGCTCTCAGCAAAGAACTCATAGCCAAAAGGCTTCTTGGTGTCATTCAGGAATTAAAATTAAAATCTCAAGGTCACTGTCTTGTCTTCACAAGGCAAGAAATACCAGAAGCCACAAAACAGTCAAAGGTCACCAAACTGGTGTGTATCCACTGCAACCGGAGGTAATTATTTTCACCAATATTCCAACACTGAGTACTAGATTTTTGTCACATTAATATTTAATCGGATATTATTGTTGTTCAAATATTAACACAACCTATTCTAAGAACTTTCTACCATGAAATGTTTCTACCTACTGATGCTTCATTAGCGCTGACTCTTTATGTTTAATCTGTCAGGGTGGATGGTCTCATATAATATGATGAGTTTATCAATTAGGTCCAGCAGTATCATTTGAAAATTAATTGCTGCCACCTGCAGTTGCACTTAAACATTCAGCAGTATATGGGTTTTTATAGTCTATTTCATTCTATTAAGGTATATTTTACCTAGTCCATTATGATTTTGTAGATATGAAAGCATAATCCAATTCTCGGCTTGATACTGATATACTCTATTAATTTTAATCTTACATCATTTTACTGTATATTTTAATTGCATTAAATTAACAGTGCACTTGCACTGGTGGTCTGTAAAAAAAAAATTCATATCCAAGGTCAAATGGAAAGATTTGCATTCATGTTCTGTAAATTCTTTCCTTCGAGGTGATAAGCATACAGTAACTGCTACAGCTAAATCAAATGTCAGCCCATTTCTGAACTAAGGAGGAAGACATACCAATTGCTCATTCAAAAGCCAAGAAGCTCAACTTCTGAGAGTTTCAGTACCATCCAAAGCATGGCTACCCTTGTCAATGGGTTTAGAATTCAATGGCCTTCGTGTGCGAAGCTGCTTTAAGGCAGTGCCGAAAATCTATTCTATGATTTTCTTTTCTGTAAAAATTCAAATGAAGCATGCCATGGCCCAAAGTGGGTTCAAAAACTGTACAGCCACAGAAGTGATGCCTAATATGTGTATAACTTTGAACTCCTTTTCCTTGGTGAAACTAGCGCTTCAATTATTAATCACTGATGCAGAATACCACGGTTTATATAAATGCAAATGTATCAAAAGGTTGGCTTAACTATCTGTACAAGGGGGAAAAACACACACACCCTACATTTCCTTCTGATTTCCATTTGGTAATGAAGAGAAGAACAGGCTCATCATTATGTCCGGCAAATCAAACAGTTTTTCAAAATAAGGAAACAGCAGGGTGGATTTAGTAATTCCCAAGTAAATGTGACTGTCTCTTTAGGAAAAGCTCCAGCCCCTTCCCCCTTGCCGCCACAGGCCCTTCTTTTGTATATACACTTTGTTCTTTTGATATATACTTGAAATAAGAGATCTACTCTTAAAACAGTACTGACTTTAAAATGAGATTGCTTGGTGTGAACTTTTATGTACTTTCATAGTGACTTCAATTAAACAGGAAACACAGAACGTATTTAGTCTGCCATAAAAAAGAAGACATGATTACTTTAGATTGTTTTTACTGTGATGTATATGCGCTGGGTGTAATTGTCGAGTACTTTTTTTGCGTCAAGTCACAGCCAACTAGGTAATTCCATAGGGTTTTCAAAGCAAGAGATGTTCAGCGGTGGTTTCCCATTGCCTGCCTCTGCATAGCAACCCTAATATTCCTTGATGGTGTCTTGACCAAATATTAATGAGGGCCGACCCTGCTTAACTTCGGAGAGCTGATGAGATCGGGCTAGCCTTGTCAAGCACAATCCACATATGGAAAACAGCAGACATAGGAAAACTCATATTTGGATTAAAGTAATTTTAACTGGGATATGTGTTTCTGAGCTGTGAACTTGAGGCTGGCATACTGAGGCTCCTCACTATGTCATCCTCAAGTACAGATAGATAGATTGTTTATTTATGGCCCTTGGCCAGATAAAACAAAATACATGGACTAAAATAGTCTTACAGACAAAGGTTTACAGTCCGAGCCTCAAGTATAAGTTAGCCTCAAGGGGCAGGAGTAGTTGTGGGGGGCATGATGTGACGTAGGAGCAAGGAGTTGAGGGAAAGGCTGTCAACCCCCCTCCCCATTCCCTTGGTCAAAATTGGCTGCTCCCAGATTTCTTTTTTTCTTTATTGGTGTAACAAGCAGCGTGGAGGAGGACACTTCTGACTGGAGAAGAGTGAACTCCCTCCATGCAAAACGGCCTTATGCTAGGGTCGCCAGTTCCTTCTTTGCCACCGGTGGGAGGTTTTTAGGGTAGAGCCTGAGGTGGACGGAGTTTTGGGAGGGGAGGTACTTCAATGCCATAGAGTCCAATTGCCAAAGCGGCCATTGTCTCCAGGTGCACTGATCTCTATTGACTGGAGATCAGTTGTAATAGCAGGAGATCTCCAGCTAGTACCTGGAGGTTTAGAAAAACAGTACAGGAAACTGTGTATACACAAAGTGCAAATATTTATAAGCTACTGAGGTGAAACATAGACCATATGCGTGACATATACACAACACAATTATATACAATATGTACAGTTCACACAAAAAATGTAGAGAAATTTCCAAAGGTCTCAACTGAGTACCAAAAATATATAGAGGAAGTTCCAAAGGTCTCAACTGAGTACCAAATGAATGCTAATATTGTAGTCCTTGTGTAAAGTTCATATAGAGCCACAATCATCGATGGATACGGCCGTTTCAGATCCACAGCAGTGGAAATCTTTCTTCAGTCCTTAATACAAAAGTGCTGTTACATATTCATCATTCCTTCCCACACAGGGTAAGTATAAGCAATTACAATCAGACGTCAGTAAAGTACATCACATAGTGCAGCTAGTTTGGCCCCAAGGACTTCATCAGGAATTAAGGCTCCCTGACAAAGTTTGACAAGCCCCTGATTGTGATTCTTAGGAGAGTAGCAAAGATCACTCTGTTCTCAGCCTATGGAAATTATTTTTTTCTTAAGAGAGAGCTTCTGATTGTAACGGGAATTATGCGACAGGTATTACAGTAATGCTGCTATTTGTGTCCTCTTCGGTATGTTTATTAAAGTGAGGTTTAATAGTTTCTAAGCTCCCCAGCAGGCTTTTAAAAATTATGGGAAGGTTATTTTTACAGAATAAAAATAAGCAATGTATAGCTCGGTCGAATCTGTTCTCTTTATAGTTACGGTTAGCATCTGATCACAACCTGTTCTACCTCTTTGCTTACATTTGTGCTCAATTTTCTGTTTTCCAATCAGAGAGATGTGCCTGGCTAAATCAGATTTGAAATCTATTCCGTTTATTGCCTCTAATTTCTCCCGTGGTCGTTTTGTTATCTCTCCTTCCCTTCCGGAAGGTGCAAAAAATATTTCTAGCTAATTAGCTTGCGATGGACTCCAGACCCTTCAGGCAGCATTGAACATGTCAACAGTAAGAGCGAATGGAAAAGACCTGGACACAAGTGAGATATTGAATTCACACTGTATGTAAAGCCTTCTTTCAACAAGGAAAGACTTTTAATCCCATGTGTCTTCCGTGTTGGTGGTTTCCTTCATAATAATTTTACTCTCAAGGTGCCAGCAGAGGGAGCTATGGTTGTATCTATAGATCCGTTTGCAATTTCAGCTCAAATCTTACGCTTCCCTGAAAGGCAATGACATTAGCGAAACAAAAATGGGTTCCTCAACTTGGTTCTAGAGTTAATCAGCACGGTCGGCTGGCCTTTTAAGCACAATTCTGAATGTTCGGTGTGATTTTAAGTTAATTTGCCAAAAGTCCTTTGCAGAATGCAGACCTGTGCAAAGGTCTTGTCAACAGAGGTAGATGTCAAAGACCCACATAATCCAGGACGGTGGAAACAGAAATAAAACTGATTTTCAGAGGCGTATACATGCAGGCATATTAAGGCCCTGCTAATAGATAAATTTTCAAAAGCAATTTTTTTGCCATCAAGTCACCTTTGATTTACAGCGACCCCATGTGGGGTTTTCAAGGCAAAAGATGTTCGGAGGTGGTTTGCCATTGCCTTCCTCCATGTCATGCCCCTGGTATTCCTTGGAGGTCTCCCATCCAAATACTTGCCAGGGTCGACCGTACTTAGCTTCTGAGATCTGACAGACAAAAATGAGTTGTTGCCAAGTAGCATCTCATAGCCATAGTGAAAAACTTAAAATCCACACAGGTGTACTTCCAAGTAATAGTAACTCTGTCTGGGTTTGTTTTGTATTTTGTCTAAAACTTGCAGACTGCCATATGGCCTTGCACAGCTTGAGCAGATATTGCACTTACGGGGTTGCTAAGTCTTGGCTGGGAAATTCCTGGAGATTTGGGAATGGATCCTGGGGAAGATGGGGTTTGGGCAGGGGAAAACTCCTCCCCATACAGCCCATCTCCTAAAGCAGCCATTTTCTCCAGGGGGACATATCTCTGTTGTCTGGAGATCAGTTTTAATTCTGGGAGGTCTCCAAGCCTCGCCTAGAGTTTGGCAACCCTACCCAGACCAAGGTACTGGGTTTATTTTAACTGTCATTATTTATTTACTCCATTTATCCTTCCCCTTTCCCCCCAATGGGGACCATAAGTGGTTTATACCATTCTCTTCTCCTCCATTTTATCCTCACAATAACCCTGTAAGGTACGGTAGGCTGAAGGGTGTGACTGGCTCAAGATCATCCAACAAGCTTCCATATTAGAATAGGGATTCAAACCTCGGTCGCCCAGATCCTACTCCAATACTTTAAGCACTGCACCACATCGGCTCTCTGAAAGGCTAAGGCAAATCCTCCCCACCCTACTATTAAAGTCCAATAGATCTCATTTTGACTTTTTTTAAAAATGCCTATAAGGTTATCTTCACCCTACTTAGAAAGGTCCAGTTTTTCCGCAGTGTTCTTATTATTTGAAGGCTGTGTGTCTTCACTCTCTTGCTGGAGCACGCATCTTTAAAAACAGTGAGCAGGAGTTTCACCCTGCAGCACCACTATCCATACCCAACATGTAGGGATGGGGTGCCCTTTTTGTGGTGAACAAATATAATCATTTCCTTCTGCACACAGCTTGCAGGAAGGTCAATGCTTATCATTAAGGCAGTGAAATCGGATCACCCACAGATGTGATGGAGGTTTGTCACACTCACCAGATTCACAATCTATGTAAGAAGGATATTCTTTGGTAAATTATATTTTAAAAAGTAAGCCTTCCCCTTGGAAGTGCAGAATGTCGAGGGTAGATGAGTGCCAATTAATGTGAGGAAAGGTATAGGGGATACAGTAAACTGAAGTCCATAACAGCTTACAGACTCCCAAAGGGGAGAGCTTTGTGTCCAGAGGAAACCTCCCCTTTTATCATCCCTTCACCTGCTCACCTGTTGTTCTTCATGTATGTGTGTGTGTAAAGTGCCGTCAAGTCGCAGCTGACTTATGGTGACCCCTTTTGGGGTTTTCATGGCAAGAGACTAACAGAGGTGGTTTGCCAGTGCCTTCCTCTGCACAGCAACCCTGGACTTCCTTGGTGGTCCCCCATCCAAATACTAACCAGGGCTGACCCTGGGTGAATTTAGCTCACAGAAATGCCTAAGAAGAACTTGTTGTATCCCAGAAAGGGAAATTCGCTGTTTATTTGCTGTCTACCATTCTATCTCCCCACCCCCACTTGCAGCCTCCAAATGCGTATTATATTATTAGCAATTTAAATGGGAAATTTGGTTTTTATTTTTCAACTCCGCTTGGAAAGAGAAAATTGCACACATTATCCTGGTCAATTTGTAGCAATGCTGGAACTACTGAAATGTAGACCATCACATTTGAATTTATTTAATAGTCGTGGGTAACACTACTGACAGTTCTCAAGTTGTACAGTGAACTCAGTTATCGATATTTTCCCTTGTAAGAAAACAAAAGCATTTAGATGCTTTACCAAGAGAATAATAACTGGAGGGTGTTACTACAAAAAAAATTTCACCTCCTTGCCAGTGTGTAGCAATTTTCCAAATACATGCAGATGACCCTTCTGTAAAGTATGACTAATTACTTAAATTGGTGATAGAAGACTTCTTTGTTAGAAGGCTATACTATACTGATGCTATACTATTTGCTACGGTTAGTTGGCTTAATTACTAGAATCAACAGTGAAGATGAAACCCATTATTACACTATTGTTTACACAATGAGAGGCAAGCATCAGTTATTTGATAAAATACAGTGAGTTCTCCCTCGGCAGAAATACCACATTCTTCCAATGAAAGTTCAGAAATACATTAAAAAACGAATATGGAAATCTTTGTCAAGTCTTCCAGTCACCGGAGAGGCAAGCCACAACTTTTCCCAATATGCATACAATATTAACCAATAAGTCTGGGGGAAAAATAAGTCCATCCTTACAAGTGCTATTTTTCACTACAATTAACATGTTTTATTACTAGATTCTATAGTCATAACTCTGGATCCAAGAAGGATGAGAGCGCATCACTCATTAATGTGGATCGTTCCTGCTTATCCCTCACCAGCAGTCCCCTTTCCTACCAAACAGCTGATATTGTAGATCCACAGATGCTATAGGATGCAGTGGGTTGTGATGAAGAGGGAACAGGAAAAACTGCCCATAATTCCCTCTTCTGTCAGTGGTGCTTCCATTGGCACAGGAGCCTCAGGTGGGGAAAGGGGGAAGTGGAGGAGATTTTGCCTGATTCTGCTTTACTGCTGCAGACTCCCTTGACATTTTGTCCATGAGACAAACTTCTCAACTGCAAATTTATTTACAAAATTTATACCCCGCTTTTCTGCCCTCACCAGGGCTGCCAAGGTGGCTAACACATATTTAAAAGCATTAAAACAAGCAACCACCCCTGTGCATAAACACTGAAGGATGCCTAGACAGAAAAGAGAACCTGGGCATATGTATTCTTGTCATGCATGTGTATGGGTGATGAAGTTTCACCTGCAGTATTTCTCCCTGTTATACAGTCAGTGAAATGCTCAGAAGCCCCGACCAATTACAAATGTGACAACCATATGCTGCTAGTAGATTTTTATCAAACCAACACACCTGAAGACCCTGTCATCTAGCTGGTGGAGTTTCTGAATGTATACAAACAAGCCAGGATGACAGATGTTTTTTTTTTTTTTTTAAAGGACAGGAATCCTTTTGAAGACTGTACCTGACAAGGAGTGGCAGAAAGCTAATCTGGTGATTAATTGTTACTCGGAAGATGTTAATGACGCTTGAAGATGGCTTTCTGGCTTCAGCCAAGCCTGTTTCTGAGCCACCACCCAATTTGCTTTGTATTCTGCTCCGCTGTTCTTACTTCTTCTCTACCGCACAGGCAAGCTGCCTGCCTTCCCAAAGTTTTTAATGAGTCCCTATTGGTGATGCCAGGAGTAATGCATCTCTCCTGCTATGGCTGGGCCAGGCCCTTTAATATTGATGTCTCTCTGGTGGCAGCAATGGAGATGAACGTCCATTTGTTACTCCTAAAAAAGGTAAGTCTTTTAGCTATTTAGAACTGGGGCAGCTTTCAGCCAGTAATTCAAGACACTCGTGCCTGTGTGTGCACGTGTGCGCTAGTACAACTAGGGGTGGATTATCTTCATTGCTGTCACTGCAGAGCCATGTTGGTATCAGAGGATGTAGCCCGGCAGAAACAGAAGCAAATGCATATCAGTGTAGCAGCCTCTGGCTGGGTCTCAAAACGCACCGAAGAGCTGGCTGCTTGCCTGTAACCAGCAGGTGGGAACAATCAAAATGAGGACTTGAAATTCATAAGCTGGAGCAGCATCAGCAAAACAGAGTCAGATTATCATTTGTTGTGTGTGTCTGCATGTGTGTCAACTGCATAATTATTTAACACACAAACAACATTATTTCCCTCTTGATAGATGGAAACCACACTTCCACTGCAGAGGCTCATACCAGTTAAACACCCTATGTCTAATTTTTAATTTCTGCACCTCATCATGATGCCAGTTATTTGTAGGCTGAAGAATAACCTTGCAGAGATGGGCCATTCGGCTTTTATGCCGCGTCGGTCCCAAAGTTTGGTCCCTGGGCTAACTCCTGCCCAGATGTTTGTGGACCCTAAGGGTCATTTCAACAGCTGGAGATCTATCAAGTGTAACAGCATAAGGTCCTCCTCTCTCTTCTCCCCACTAGCAGCCCCACTACAGCAGCACAATGCCCATAAGACTACTGCTACGTGGGAAAATTTTGGAAGAGGTGCCAACATCTGCTGCTGCAAGGCAAGTCTGGAGCAGTGGAATCATTCAGAATTACATTAAGCCTGTGAAAGAAGGGATCTCAATACATTGACAGAATCGGGAGCCATTGTGAAAATAAAATGATTGCCCCTTTAGGGGGGGAAATGAAATAGGCTCATTTCAGACATCACATGCATCTGGGGGGTTAATTAATTAATTAACAAGTACGCTTAGTGTGATGATCCTAATGCAGGCCACTCTGCTAACTGTGGTTGGTTACAGTCCGTCAAACCAGGATCAGAAGCCGGGGTTTGAAGTTGGTCTGTTTATGACAATGAGTATTTACTGTACGAATGTGGACATCCTGGCTTGACCTTGGCTTGTCCCCCAGTACTGCCCTTGTTGTAATGTAAGTCAGAATACTGGCTGGGTCTCTGTTGGTGGGAGTGAGGAATGAAGGTGATGAAGCCTACGTTTGTTAAGGCATGCCATTATCTGAATAAGAACCTGCAAGCCAAATACTGGTTTTACAGATTAAAAAGGTAAAGGTAGTCCCCTGTGCAAGCACTGGGTCATTCCTGACCCTTGGGGTGACATCACATCCCAAAGTTTACTAGGCAGACTATGTTTAGGGGGTGGTTTGCCAGTGCCTTCCCCAGTCATCTACAAGCTGGGTACTCATTTTACCGACCTTGGAAAGATGGACGGCTGAGTCAACCTTGAGCCGGCTACCTGAAACCGACTTCCGTCGGGATCAAACTCAGGTCATGTGCAGAGGTTTTGGCTGCAGTACTGCAGTTTACCACTCTGTGCCACAGATTAACTGTGGTTAAGTCATTGTCTTATCATTATGTCTGAAGTAAACTGTAGAGTCAAGGGAAAACTTTGTATCCTGCCTGAGAGGACCCAGAAATCTCTACATCAAGCAGGCATTCTGGCATGAGGTTGGACAAGTTCTAAAACTAGCGTTCCCAACTGCCTACTAATGGCGGGCATTCACCCACCGATTTGGTTCTGCTGCCCGCCAACTCTCAGCTGATCAGCAAGCGGAAGCAGGCCAGCAGAAGGGAGGGGGAGTGATGTGCATCCCCTGCATGATGATGTCACTTCTGGTTTATGTGGAAGCACCAGCATCACATAGGGGGGATGCTCTAGCACTCTCCACAAAAACTCTATGGAAACCAGAGGTTTTTTTGGCAAGTGCTAGAGCATAAACCAGAGGTGACATCATAGCACGGCGGCTGCCGATCACGGCTCCTGAACCTGCTTCCCTAAAGCTCCTCTATCTAAAACAGGAGCATGCGTGACTGGCATAGGTGATCATCTACACATAGCTTCCCCCTCTGTTTCCAGCATGGAAAAGTGCTTTCTGTACTGAAAATAGAGATGTCGCACACTTTGTGGCAAACAAATTTGGCAGCATACCGTGTTGAACAGTGAATGATTTAAGCCTCAGATCCGTCCATCATCTGATTTGACCAGCTGCTGAACAGCTTTGTCATTACAAGCTGCTTTTACATCTGTGCAGTAAGTGAAGTTGGTGGGTCAGGTAACTAAATGTACAGGGACCAGACTATGCAGGAAGGGAGAAGCTCAGACTCGCACTGGGTTATGTGAGAACAGGCATGAAATATTGCTGATTGCACTTTACTGTACTGTTTGAATTTGTGGACATTAACCCAATGCACAGGCTTAAACTGCTCCTAAATATTCCGTCAAAAATTCCCTTCATGCTTGCAACTGAGCATGAGCTTAAGGGGGGCTGTTCAAGCTAACTGGAAATACAGGACATTTACTGCAGCTCTCAGTAATGGTCACGTATGGAAACAGGATATTTGGAAAGGAAGATTTCTGCAAAAATGCTAACGATGCTAATTATACTACGTCATTTAATAATGCCTGCTATTAGAAGCATGGGCCCCAGACTTAGCTGGGACCCCCATTTGCTGGCCCAAATGGAGGGACACGGAGGAGGGAGGGGTGGGAATGGCAGCTGTTGCCATCTACAGCATGGCCAGGGGCTTTCTTGAGAGCCTCTATGGCAGAATGGGCCCTTGGTGCCTCACCTGTCCAGCCAATCAGGCCCTGGCCTGGCCTGGGCTTTGGCTGGTGGACCATGAGGAGTGAGCCTTCTGGTCCACCCAGCCTGTATCTGAGGGCCCTCGCTGTGCTGGTGGACCTCAATCAGCCTTCAGCTTTCCCCGCCAATGCATCAGGTTATTGTTTTTCTTGGTACACCGTTATGTAAGGAAACAGGTTGCCAATCATGGCAACCCAGATACGTGCCACCACTGTTCCAGACGCGCCAAGCCCCAAACGCAATGGGGAAGGCTCCCGCGCCTGCCAGTGAAAACTGACAAGGAGGAACCACGGGCAGAGAAGCCTCTTGGAGAGTACCAGAGGGAATCCATCTTCTCTGACCCAGTCTCAAGCAGGCTGTCATTTTGCGAGACATGTCCAGGCACGCACGCAGTCCTCCCCCCCCCCATATGCATGATTGATGGCCCATCAACAGGCATCTAGATAGCAGTAACGAAGGATCGCTCCTCCGGCTATGCAGAGCGACGCGCCCTGGATCCAGCCATACACGTTTTTGTTCCAGCTTGTTAACCTCATCTGCAGACAACTCCTGACCCTCCCGAAATTGCGCAAATCAATAGGAAATAGAATAGTTTACTCAATTGCCCAATTGCCTCACCCCGACAGCTGACCATTAGGGTCTTTGTTACCTTTTGTCACACGGGAACCACGAAGGGGTAATCCAATCACCCCACCCCCAGAGAACAGTATATCTGGGATCCACACTATCCTTACCTTACCTTAGGTCTTCCCCTTTCATACTGACTGTCACTCTGTCAGTGAGGGCAGCCATGCTCGAACATGCAGGGGACCCCCCCGCCCCCTTTTTATTCTTCTTAGCCTACGGAACTCAGGACAACTCCGCTCCAAGATAGGTACAGTATTTCCCATCATCGTGGGCCTGCCACATTGGCAAACGTCTCTCTCTACACCTCCCTTTTATTCTTAGACTCTGTATGTTGGTGTGTGTATGATATTTGAGTGCTTGTGCACACATTTTTAAAAGTAAAACTCTTGAAACTAAATCCATTTCCTCGGCTTTATTCTTGAATCACGGTTTGGACTCCCGTAGACATAGGTTTAGATCCTGTGGGTTATGTCATTAGCCGGTTATTGAATGCTAATTTCCCCATATAAATTCATAACCGGGCATTTTGGCTAACAGTTACATTGATTTCACATTCTCGCAATATCAGCATTGGGCCGGATCCCTTTTGGGAGGAACCATGGCCTACGTGCCTATTCCCCCCACCTTTGGGGATCCCCTTAAGGGATCTTGAGGTGAGGGCTTCCTAGAGGCACACCCAGGTTGGGGGCTGTCAGGACCCCTTCACTCTCAAGTGTCAGGGAAAGCCATCCAGTGGCTTGCACCCATGTGTTCCGCCATCCCCATCAGGCTGGCTGGGGGTGTGGTGTGTCCATCGGCCGGCAGGCGGGTTGGCTGATGCCTGGATCCACTGTCGTATGCTGTGCCAGGGCTCTGACAACTGCAACTAATAAAGTTGTGGCCATTTAACTCCAACAATGTGTTTGTGGTACATAGTCCGTTCGCCTTGCCCCTCCCTTCCCTTTTGGTTATCAGGTCTGCAACATTTGCCCTGACCTGGATAGCCCAAGCTAGGCAGATCTTCTCAGATCTCAGAAGCTAAAGCAGGGTCAGGAAATTAGAAAATAAATGGATAATAATGGATGCCAAAGTTGATATGAAGGTATAGCTTTAGGTAGGCAGTATACTGGTTGTTCTTACATTGTTCAGAATCAGTTACCAATTGGCTTTTACCAGTTTCATAATCTGCACTGTTACATGCTTCCTCAAATGATGACATAGCTACAGGGTTTAGTGCCATTAGTATATGGTATTATTTATTTGATTGAATATCCAATAAGAACATAATGGAAACAAGTAAGTGCTCACATATCAAGTGTCAGAATTCCAGAAAGAGTCCTGTACCCTAAGCTGCTTTGCTTTCAGCCAATACACAACTCCAGATCTCTGTCTCATTTTTCATACATTCAAGTGCCTTTTGGCTCCAAGTTCTTTCTCTGTTCCTTCTTGCTAGTCAGAGGGTGTCACTTGCTAAGAGCTGAAGACAGGTTTCCATCTATCAGGAAATTAGGCCCCATTGATGCAATATCAAACAATCAACCAGGACTGTTAGTAAGCTATCAGCCTAACAAAGGATGAACAGATAGCATTTATACAAGTAACACATGGCAATGGAAGGGATTGAGCTGCCCCCTTACAAGGTAGAGAGAGTATGCTTTTAAAACTATGGATTTGTTGTTGTTGGTGGTGAGTTGGAGGCAGAAATGTCTTTCATCTGATGGAATGAGAACATAAAGCAGTCTTCTAATCCATCATTCACATTGTGTACTGTATCCACTTCTCTTCCTGCAACATCTGATAATTGATCATATCAGATAATAGAAGCTTTTAGTAATAGGGAAACATGCTGATGGAATATGGTGTGTGTTGCAATCCCTAAGGACCTTCAAGAGAAAACAGGAAAGGGAAGAGGATGATTGCCTCAGCGAGGCACAACTTTTCAACATATTGCCTAAATGATTCTGCATGTATGGCTAATTCAGTAGCAATATTCTTCTGAGTTGAAAGTTATCTCTCTCTCTCTCTGGGCAAAAACGCACGGTCACTTACTGTGGTTTCTGCCCAGTTTCCTCCCTGTTTATTCCCAGTTTCACCCAGGATCAAATCCTCGCAAACGAACGGCACTTGATTTGCTGCTGGCTGAGTGATGTGTCAACCCAAAACGAACCCGGATTTGTATCGAGGAGCCAAATCATTATCCCTGGCTTGTCTCACGTAAACACGAGCCGAGTCTTCTCGCGTCACAACGGCCCGCCCGCCTCCAAACCCCTCCCCTCGAAATTGCTTAATTTCCTGGAGGTAGAGGATTTGGAGATAGAATGGCTCTCGTTGGCTGAGCTGCCCAGATCTTGAAAAGGCAGGGCAGATAGACCTATCCAGGGATGGCAGTAGAGTCTGAACTGACCAATCACCAGGGGGAGGGGGCGTTGTTGAACGACCAGGATGTATGTGTCTCCTGCATTTTCTGTTTTCACGGAGGGATCAGCACACAGTTTCACCACGGATCTACAAAGGTAATGCGTACAGATTCTCCCCCAGCCTGGGTTCATTTAATCCTGGCTGGAACGGGGAGGAAACTGGGCAGAAACCAGAGTAAGTGACCGTGCGTTTTTGCCCTCTCTCTCTCTCTTACACACACACACCCACACCCCCCCACACACACACCTGGAGCAGCAAGTTAAAAAGGATATTTTATAGATTGCTATTCCCAGTACATTGTGTACATTTTGCTATAGAGTCACTCTACCGTGTGCTGCAGTGTATTAGCTAAACTTCACATTTTGCCATCTACTGCTGACAGGAAGTCGGTGGTTAAAAACAACAGTTGTTGAAATCCAGCATTATTTTTTGTAAACGGAACACCTGGAGAATAGGACCACAAAAATGTTTGAAGGCCCTTTCAAGTATTGCAGTCAATATGCTGCAGTTCATACTCATAAATGTATCTCGAAGATGAGAGGTGAGTATGTGTCCTAGAGTGGTATTTTGTTCCATATAGCAATGGTGTTTAAAAAATTGTATTGGCATTTTTCAGAAATAAGTGTAACCACAAAAGAAAACAGTTCACTGATTGCAAATGTTTTCCCCAACCTATATCTTGTATCTCACTGACAGGTTAAAAGAAAAGATGCAAATTCATTCTCACAAAGATCTCCAGAAAAAGGGGGGGGCATACACCTATGTTCTATGTGTGGCTGCTTGTCCTTAAAAATCCTCTTGGGATTTTTTCGTCTTTACAGCCAAAACATTCTTGCCATCAAAATCTCCTCTCTTCCAAATGCCACACTCCATTTTGGTCCAACCCTATTCACTATACCCCACATCTTTCTTTACCCCTTGCATTCCTTGACACCTCCCCAGTGAAGTTAAATTGAGCCCCAGCTCTGAAGATGGTTCAATAACTTCTATGGTGTGATGTTGCCGTCTGAGTTGAATCAGCAATGTCATCATGCCTGATCAGGCTCTCGGGCTTTATGTTGGACAGCTTTCCCTTGGCTAAGTACCAAAACCATCATCTGTGGCTGCTACTCTATGACTGGTAAATATGTCATGAATCTTCTAGATGTCTTCCATAGAAACCAGAACAGGGTATTGCTACCATCAACACAGCCTTTCTTAATAACTACTTGTGCAGTTTCAGGCCCACACAACTAGCTGATTTATGCCAGGTACACCTTGTTTTCTTCAAGAATGCTTTCCAGACAGCCACACCACATAGGGGGAAGAAGATATTAGCATAGTGGTCAGTCACTCTTGAAGTTATGATCCAATATAAGTGGTCTTTAAGGTGCGCTGGACATTTTGCTGTAATAACTAGAAATGGTTAAGGTTATATCTCTGTAGATAGCATCGGTACTTGGTTGTGCAAGAAACCTGAGTTACTTTTTAATATTTTAGTCTAACAAAAACATTGGCGTCTTGTGCTCTGATATTTCTTACTCTTATTATCTGTCTACTTCCTCCAGCTACAAAAATCCCAAGACTAGTTCAAATATTGTATTTTAGGTGTATACCAAAGATGTTTTAAGTGTACACTTAAAAATGTAAAGGCTGAAGAAGATAAACCCATGATTGAAATTCTCTATTGAGCTTGTGTGGGAGCCAGCGTGGTTTAGTGGTTAAGAGTGGTGGTTTGGAGTGGTGGAGTCTGATCTGGAGAACCAGGTTTGATTCCCCGCTCCTCCACATGAGTGGCGGCTAATCTGGTGAACTGGATTTGATTCCCCATTCCTACACACAAAGCCAGCTGGGTGACCTTGGGCAAGTCACATTCTCTCAGCTTCACCTACCTCACAGGGTGTCTGTTGTGGGGAGGGAAGGTGATTGTAAGCCAGTTTGAGTCTCCCTTAAGGGGTAGAGAAAGTCAGCATATAAAAACCAACTCTTCTTCTTCTTCTTCTTCTGTCATGGACTGTAATTGTCTACAGCTCCCAATGAAGTGGCAACCACCTTTGGTGGCAAACCCCAGATTTGCATCTGTGTGGTGTGTAAAATGGCCAGTGAAACAACTGTGCTAGCCACATGCTTTCATTTGGCTTCTTCTGATTTGATTTTGAACATTACCTTTGTTCAGCATTAATCCAAACTCTTGAAGTTCTGCAGAAACACTCATCACTCTCATACTCCAAAACCTAAATACACAACTCCATACTGTGATCCCTCAAAAGTGCCTTGGTTTAGGATGATTCAATAGTAAATGTTTTAATCTATCAATAATGTGCACAGGCAGAGTGGCTGTTGAACCCTTTCCTCTCCAACAAAAATCCTTCTCCCAACAAGTATCTCCACCTCCAAGCTATGTTTTTAGAGAGCCAGCGTGGTGTAGTGGTTAAGGTGATGGACTAGGACCTGGGAATATCAGGTTTGAATCCCCACCTGTGCCATGGAAGCTTGCTCTGTGACCTTGGGCCAGTCACACATTCTCAGCCCTGACCTTGGTTAGTATTTGGATGGGAGACCTCCAAGGAATACCAGTGTCGTGACGTGGAGGCAGGCAATGGCAAACCACCTCCAAATGTCTCTTACCTTGAAACCCCTACAGGGTCACCATTAGCCAGCTGTGATTTGATGGGGGGCAGGGAAGTGCTATTTTTACCTTCTGGGGAAAATGTATGTATATCCAGACACTGAACTGCAGTTGCCTCAGGGCCAAGAGGTTGCAATACTGAGAAATCTTTAATCAAGTCATCTGCAGGTTTCTTTTTGTACTTCAAAGCAGGTATGTGAGTGTGGGGGAGAAGTCCTATCAAAAGGTCAATTCCCCTTCTCTTCTGGTCAATATTGGATCATGGGGAGGGCACCTATGAGTAGGGTTGCCAGGTTTCTCTGTGCCACCGGTGGGAGGTTTTTGGGGCAGAGCCTGAGGAGGGTGTGGTTTGGGGAGGGGAGACATTTAATGCCATAGAGTCCAATTGCCAAAGCGACCATTTTCTCCAGGTGAACTGATCTCTATCGGCTGAAGAACAGTTCTAATAGCAGGAAATCTCCAGCTAATACCCTTAGATTGGCAACCCTACCTATGAGTGCAACTGGTGCAGCTATAAGAATACTCTTTAGAAAGAATATTAGGACATTTGTTGCAAATGTGAAATTAAATGAAATACTTCTGGTTTGGGGAGGAGGCCATGGCTCACTGGTAGAGCATCGGCTTGGCAGCTTCGATCCTTGGCATCTCCAGCTCAAGCAAGCAGGTAGCAGGTGATATGAAAGGCCTCCATCTGTGATCTTAGATAGACACTGACAGTTAAATTATACAATATTTGTATATATATTTAGAACATTTCTATGCCACCTCTTCAGATAACCTGTTCAAGGAAGTTTACAAAGTATGGCATAATAAAACATGAAGCCCTCAAGGACAACAAACCTCAGAGACCTCAAAACCAAATCTGAAGACCACCTCTGCTGCAGCAGCCTTGATAAAATGGAGGACAGAATTATATAAGCTGCTTTAGGTTCCCATTGGAGAGAAAGGCAGGGCATAAATTAAGTAAATAGAGTCAGTTGTCTGATGGCAGCTTCATGTGCATGACGTTCTTATGGAGGGTTTATAAAAGTTCATAATTTGTACTTCAAGGATATCTGTTGAAATAACTGCCTAACTCAATTTTCTTCATTTTATCCCTTTAAGGAGAATTATAAATTATTGGGAGGAGGTTGATCAATTTAGGTTCTTTTTAATATATTAACTAGGTACATCTTTTTCATGCGCACATTATTTTGGTATATAGAATTTCAATCCTATCAGGATAGCAAATTACATCTTGCTCCTATTAGTATCATATCTATATTTTTTTTAGCAGCTCATTAAGTCATTAGTCATTGGTCTGTAAGATATAAAATTGCATTTGCTATTTTTGACTTTGGGTAGAAGGTATTATGAAAAAAGCTCTGATTTCAAGCGGTTTTTAGTCTTGGCAGTTTATTTAAAGGCATTATTAAACTACTTTATTATTATTTTAAAAAAACTGGTTTTATAAGATTTCTGTGCTGATTGCTGCCTTAGCACAAAACAGCTCCATGCCTTCATTTAAGGGTTTGAAGATTTTCTAGTCATACAGGATTTTCTGCTGCTAACAGGTTGGTCTGATAGTTACAGTCTATCTTTATTCCATCAGCTCATTTGCCTTAAATTCAGGAAAGATGAAGGAGTAACCTTGTAAGATAGGGTGCAACAAGAACAAGGATGCTGAAGCACTAGGAAATGAAATTACATTTCAGCACAGTTCTTTGAAGAGCCAAAATTTAATGCTCAGATTTCATTTGGATGCTGTGCTATCAAGCACACTTTCCTTCTGGCTCGATAATACTTCAATGGAAATGCATGGTATTCGCAAATATTAACATGCTAATACAATGCCCTACAAGAGCAAGGAAGTTTTGAGGTTGAGGTTGATTCAGAAGCCAGACTTCAGTACTGTCATTCCTCAGCTAATGTCACATGGACAAAACGAGCCTCTGTATAGCCCTCGCAAGACTGATTTGACATCATTTGTATTAGCAAATCAGCAAAATCAGCAAAAGCCATTAAGCGATGGATGAATATGAGAAATCATAGCTACCTCTGGAGGGCAGTTGTCCACACCTGTCCAGAAACACAATCACCATTTTGCTTGACATTTGCTGTGTGCTTACTGCATATATGAAACACAATATATGAAACAAAATATAGCATATATTATGAAATATTACAATATAGCTGGGCATAATCAACAACTTACCTGAAGGATAGATAAATGGAATGCCTTTGTAAGATGCTTTGATGATAACAGGATCCTCAATATGTACTAAAATAATATAGATTTGATCCATCTGTTGAGTCACCTTATATTCAAAATATTGTATTCCTACACTGTTCTGTCCTTTCCCCTGATTAATCTCTCTCACCATTTCAAACTGTTTTGTCCCTTACCTTTACTGAAGGACAAAGGCAGGTTCTATAACAAAAATCAAACGTAAAAAAGAATAGCCAGTACCTATTCAGAACTATTTTGAATAAGCATATGTTTTGTCCTGTCTAAAAATTTCTCCCTGTTTATTTTTATCTTGTTTGATGTGCAAACTTTATATTAAAATCAGACTAAGTTGTGGATTTTTTTAAAAAAAATCCTGAAGGAATATGACATAGAGTTGGATTCAGCGAGAAAACGTGCAAAAAGCATTGGTGCAGCTGATCTGTACCTGGCTTTCCCGTCCCCCAAGCAACCTGTTGTTTGTTTCAAACATTCTCTCGGAGGGTTGGGAGAGCCTTGCAAACAAAGCACATGCCGTCTTCTCCTTCCTTGGTTGCTAGAAGCCACCAGTGGAAGAGTGAGAGAGACAATTTTTGTTGGAACTTAGGGAATTTGCCATATGAAACATATGAATTTGTTTAGATCATTCTTGTCTAGTCATGCATGAGGATTCATATAGGTCTATACTTGAGGATAGCTACGGTTTTCACCAATGCTGGCCTCCCTACTCCCCCCCTCTTGTTCTTTCTTTTGATTGTCATCAACTAATATTGGGGGGGCTGGCTGTTCCATCTGGCCCCACAGTGGTTACTATGCTCTGAGGATAAATTTAATTAATTAATTAATTAATTAATTATCTGCTGTAATTATAACTGTAATCGATGAATTTGCAGGGACTGTTTTAATCATTTTAGTCTATTGATTATATGTTTTATGGTATCTTGCTGCATTGAGTGCTTTGTTGTTAGACGTCCTGAGCCTGGCTTTGGCTGGGGATTGAAGGCGGGATACAATCTAAATAAATAAATATGTCCTGCTCCCCAGTTTCAGACAAACGGGTTCTTTGATATAGAGACTATAGCACAATAATAGTTAGTAGCCCCTTCAGGTAATGTTCACATATTGATGAGTTGTCTTACTAGTACTGGGGCGGCATTATGAAGTTTGAAATTCCTGCATACAGAAGTGGCCATGTAGTACAGAAGTCAGCAACTCTACTAGTTTTCTAAGAACACAGAAAATGAAAGCCTCCTTTAAAAAAGAAAAAAGGAAAGGTCTGATCAAGCATCTGCCAGGCATGATTTAGGTGTACAGGAAATCCCATTCTCCTACAGGAATGTGAATGTAATTACTCCAGAGACACTTCTCACTGGTAAACATTATATCCACGAAATTAAAATATCATGGGAGGGAAGGTGACATGGTATAGCCCAATCTCGTTAGATCTCGCAAGCTAAGCAGAGGAGGGCAATGGCAAACCACCTCTGCTTCTCACTTGCTTTGAAAGCCCCTTGATGGGGTCACCATAAGTTGGCTGCAACTTGATGACACTTTACACACACACTACTAAAACATCAGCCATATTCTGTATGATCATGTTTGGCCACTTCACCCATTACATTTTTAATTGAAATGTCTTAGACATACATCAACTTGGTAAAGAGAGTGGATTGGATCCTACCAGGTTTTTTGCTTCATGTTGCCTGATAGTCATCTTCCTCAACGCCTGACCCATGTAGCTTCTGTCCACCCTGGACCTACAATTCCTAGTGTGGCCTTTCTGGAAGTGACTTGGGGCCCTTCTTTCTCTTGCCAGTAGAAAAGCTAGTAGGATTCAACCAAGTATGTGTCAAAGGGGCATCATGCAGGTGTGCATATCAGGGAGCTGGTGTTGGCTGCATCTACCTGTTGTGTGTACAAACCTGAGTTTATGTTTGTGTTATCTGTGAAATGGCCTCAGTAAATGAATCTAACAGATCACATTCCCAACTTTATTTTGAAGAGGGATCATGATTTGCCATAATCAGGACATTAAAAAATATGGGTCTAAAATCCCCATGATAATGCCATTGCATCCTCTTCTAAGGTCCAGGAAACAGGCTACGCTAGAAAGCCACTAAAAAGCCAGCTTGTGATATTGACTAACAAATGGTGTATTTAGGGAAGAACGTAACAGTATTAACATTTGTTGGTCTGCAACCCATTATGTAAAATGATGTATGAATGTTTTCAGATTCTTATTTCTTGTGCAAGAACCACTCCTCTTCCATACATTGTATAGCATGCCAAATGGGTCAGAAGTCTTCAGTATGGAACAGAATCAGAGTAACAAAATCTATTAACGTAGACATCCTTGCATGGAAAGAGAAACTGCTGGGTAAAGAAATTAGCCTTTGGCTTTGTTTCTGCTAAGCAGTAGGCAATTGAAAACAAGTTAGAAAACCTCCAAGCTCATGATAAAATCTCTTACTGAACAAGCCAAGATTATCTTGAAATAGTATGGGGCATGTAGATGCTTTCTCATGACCACAGTGACATTGAACTAAAGGCAATTCAGCTGATGCCAATAATTTTTCTCACTTATGGGGGTTCACAAATTTTTCTGTTTGCTTTTCTTCACCTCAGTGTGGCAGCTTACACCTTTCATTGTTGTGTGATGACGTAATCATGGCTCTCTACGTCAAAGCCATCTTTGTTGCTTTGACCAAAGCAAATAGTTCTTTCCAAAGAGCCCATGCACTGGGACCTGAAAGTCATGATTTTGTTAACACTACATGATATTAGCATGGACTCACGTTGAACTGCTTGTTACATCATGCTTGAACTTTTTGCTTGCCCTCAACTTAGCTCCAAGCGGAGTCTGTTCAAGCAGGAATTCTCCTTGAAACCTGTGGAAAGAGAGCCTTGCCAACACTTTACAATATGTCACCAGGTTGCACTTCTGTTGAATTTCATGGCCCCATCTGAAAGAAACTGAAGGAAGCAAGCAAAACATTAAGCCCTCAATATTGCTTTGAATGTATCCATTAAAAGCATTATTTTATTCTCTAATTCAATATGCTTTTCTCCCCTCTTTGCAGCAGCAGTATGCTACCTATGCCTGCTTTTCACATTCTATATTGGGGTCAACTGACTCTTCAAGTACTTCTTGCTTTTCTGCCTATTTCATCTATAACGTGCCATGACTTCACATGCCATTACTTCACGGTCCCGCATGCCTTTTGCAAGATATTTATAATCCCCAATAATTTCAGTACTTGGACCCAGTTCATATGGTCTCAGTGTGGCTGTCTGAGACCTTATTTATTAATTACTTTATATTTTGCCTTTCCTCATGGTGCAAGGCAGCTTACCAATCATAACCGAAAACATTGCAATTTAAAAGCAACAAACGGAGCCCCTCAAATATCCCCCTCAAAGATACCTGTAGTCTACTCCCCATTAAAAGTCCTTGCAAATAAAATGGCCTTCAGGACCTTCGAAAAAGTGAAATCCCACCCCCCAAGAGCCCATTTGACAGAGTGTGATCTGCAATAGAAAAGGCACAGGTTCTACCTAATGTCAAGTAGGCTACCCTGGGCGGGGGCACAACTAGGAGATGATAACCTGATAATTGCAATTGGCGCGTGGGGACATATGGGAAGAGGCAGTCATTTAGTTATTTATTGAGTTATTTAAACTTTTGCGTCTCACCTTTCTGCCCAATTAAAGACCTAAATGCGGCGAACAGTTAAAAAAATTAAAAACTACTTAAAATAATACATATACATAAAATAACAATTAATGTAAATAGGAAGGAGGATCATTAAGGGAATGCTGAACAAAACAAAAACGTCTTCACCCACTGGTGAAAATCAATGATAAAAGGGGACAGAGGAATCTCCTTGGGAGATTCCAGAGTTTTGATGCCACAACCGAGAAGACCCTTTCTTGGGTTACCACCCACCTAGGCCCAGATGATAGGCACTAGGGTTCTGCAAAAAAAAAAAATTCGGTTAATTTCAGGTTCGGGTTTATTGGGCCCAATTTCTTTTTGGTAAACCCTAAATAAGCCAAATACCCATACCGGTAAATTTCAGTATTTGGCTTATTTCAGGCCCATTATAGTCTATGGGGATTTTTTTGAAGCTCCTGGGGGGAAATATTTGGAGATAGACTGCCCATAGTAGAGTGTGCAAAGTTACAAAAACGTTGGGCTGCATAGCTAGATCAGCTGAGTCTAAGAAGGCTGAGAGTTGGTGAACCAAATGAATATGATAGAAGGCACTCTTCACCACTACCCCAACCTGCTTTTCAAACAGCAACTTCAGGGCCATGAGTGCCCCCAAGCTCTTAAACCGCTCTGCAAATGGCACTCAGTCCCATCCACTACAAGTAGACCCAGCCCCTCTAAACTATAGCCTTCCTGACTACACCACCTTGATTGAATATAGGTGACATGAGCCAGTCCTACTGAGCCACATTAGGTGTTTTCCCTTTGGCATGAACTTCACAAAAAAGGAATGCTGTGAGCCTTCTCTCTCATTTTAATCCAGTTTGTCAGATGCTAGTAAAATTTGTCAGATGCTAGTAGCCCTGTGGCGCAGAGTGGTAAGCTGCAGTACCGCAGTCCAAGCTCTGCTCACGACCTGAGTTCAATCCCGACAGAAGTCGGTTTCAGGTAGCTGGCTCAAGGTTGACTCAGCCTTCCATCCTTCCGAGGTCGGTAAATGAGGACCCAGCTTGCTGGGGGTAAAGGGAAGATGACTGGGGAAGGCACTGGCAAACCACCCCATAAACAAAGCCTGCCTAGGAAGCGCCGGGATGTGACGTCACCCCATGGGTCAGGAATGACCCAGTGCTTGCACAGGGGACCTTTACCTTTACCTTTTTAGTAAAAACTGAATAGCTTTCATTTTTATTATTACTATTTCCTTTTTGTATGCTGTGTTTCCAGTGGGATCAAATACACACACATGTTGCTGAAATCATCCTATGGGCAGAACTATACATGAGAAGGCATGTAACAGCTATCATTTACTTCTTTCTTTGCTCTTCCAGATAACATCTCTGTGATGCATCATGTGCATGTCATCAAGCTGCCTGTGATGCTGACAACCAGTGATTTGGAACAAAGCATGATGACAACACATTAGATAGTGTGTTTTACTAGACTTTACCAGGTAGAGAACAGAAGGAGACTGGTGATAGAACCAGTTAGGGTTACCAACCTCCCCTACAGTTTCCCTGGTGAAAATGGCAACTACAGAGGCTGGATTTCTATGGCATCACAAACCCACTGAGCTTTCCCCCCCTCGTCACACCTGTGCCCTCCCCAGGCATCATCCTCAAATCTCCAGGAATTTCTCAAGCTAGGTTTCCTACCTCCAGGTTAGGGTTGCCAATCTCCAGGTGGTGGCTGGAGATCTGCCACTATTACAACTGATCTCCAGGCAACAAAGATCAGTTCACCTGGAGAAAATGGACGCTTTGGTAGGTGGGCTCCATTGCATTATACCCCACTGAAATCCCTCCCCTCCACAAGGCACACTTTCCTCAGGCTCCACCTCCAAAATCTCCAGGTATTTCCCAGCCCGGAGCTGGCAACCCTACTCCAGGTGGGGCGCAGAGATCTTCTGGAATTACAACTGGCCTCCAGATGGCAGAAACCAGTTTCCCTGAAGAATAGGACTGCTTTGGAGGGTGGACTCTATCGCATTATGCCAAACAGTATAAAGTGCTTATATGATCCCTTGCTTCCCCAAATCCCATATTCACCTGGCTCCACACTCAAATTTCCCAGACTTCCCTCCCCTGAGCTGGAAATCCTAGCAACCCTAACAAATATTCAAGTATTTTTTTTTCCTGATCACTGTGCCTGAGGAGGAGAAGTCCAAGCCAGGTAAGTCATGTCATCAGCTTCTGAAGATAATCCAGTTGAGATACCTCCCCTCCTGCCGTCTAAAGGGCTACTGAAAGACCTGTGTGCCATCAGGGGTAGCTGGAAGAGAAGAAGCCCAGGCAAAGGGTATTCAGGCTATCACCTCCTGAAGAGACCACAAAGGTCCTGAGATAATTTCGTGTGTGTGTGTGTGTGTGTGTGTGTGTGTGTGTTAAGTGCCGTCAAGTCGCTTCCAACTCATGGCGACCCTATGAATGAAAGTCCTCCAAAATGTCCTATCTTTGACAGCCTTGTTCAGATCTTGCAAACTGAGGGCCGTGGCTTCCTTTATTGACTCAGTCCATCTCTTGTTGGGTCTTCCTCTTTTCCTGTTGCCCTCAACTTTTCCTAGCATGACTGTCTTTTCCAGTGACTCTTGTCGTCTCATGATGTGACCAAAATATGATAGCCTCAGTTTAGTCATTTTAGCTTCTAGAATCAGTTCAAGCTTGATTTGATCTATAACCCACTGATTTGTTTTTTTGGCAGTCCACGGAATCCGTAACACTCTCCTCCAACACCGCATTTCAAAGGAATCTATTTTCTTCCTATCAGTTTTCTTCACTGTCCAGCTTTCACACCCATACATAGTGATAGGGAATACGATGGCATGAATTAATGTAGTCTTGGTGGCCAGTGACACATCCTTATACTTCAAAATCTTTTCTAGCTCCTTCATGGCTGCCCTTCCTAGTCTCAATCTCCTTCTGATTTCTTGGCTACAGTCTCCCTTTTGGTTGATGGTGGAGCCAAGGAATAGAAAGTCTTCAACAATTTCAGTTTCCTCATTGTCAACCTTAAAGTTCTGTAATTCTCCTGTAGTCATTACTTTTGTTTTCTTGATGTTCAGCTGTAGTCCTGCTTTGGCACCTTCATACAGACAGCCTTTTGCCCACTTTAAAGACCTCACCTGACTGCCCTGTAGGGAAGGCAAGAATGAAAAACTCCAGGCCAAGAAATTCATCCCATTAGCTCCATAAGAGAGCTCCAATAACTTGATACTATATCTGTCCACATTTTCCATTTTCATATTTTAATTTGTAAACTGCCTTGACAGAAAAGCAATACAGGAATACAGCAAACAAATAAATAATAAAAATAAATATCTGAAAGCTGGGATGAATGTATTTGGTTACATGGGATGCTGGCAATTGAAATCCTCACCAGAGAATGCATAAACGTATTTCCTCCTGGTCTCTTTCAAGTCATTTTTCTACCCTCTCCATCTTGCAATACATTGGTTCTTAAAAGATTGTGGAATGCAATCACCTGGTAAATTAAACTTACCTTTTAGAAACTGTAAAGCATTTTTTAAGGAGCACAAATTTAGCTGACCTTTAAAAACCACATATTACTGAGTGTAGGTTAGCCAGGGCACAGAACAACAGACCTCACTGTGCTAACCCGTCATGTAGGTTTCAGATAAAGTGACATTTATTGTCTTGCTGCATGAAAGCAGCTTTGCTTGTTTGCAAGACCTTTGTTGAGAGCTGCAATTATTTTCTTAATTATTTAGTCTCACAGTATGACCTATTTGGACAAAAGAACAAAGGAAGGGCTTGTAAGTACATTTTAAATACACTAAAGTTGTACTACTCACACCAATTATTCCAGAGTAAAACCACTGACTGTTATGTCACTACAGCAGTGTAAGAGGTTTTTAAATTTCAGTCAAAATTTGAAAATGCCCTTTGACGTCACTTTCTTGGTTTCTTTCCTTGCTTCTTTGCTTTTTGACTATAGTTATGAAAAGAAAGAAGTACCCCCATTTGAAATGTAAAGGAGCCCTATGGACAAAGTTGGGAAATGATATTTCATAAAGAGCATTGATTTTTGTAATGGGCCTTTTAAACGGCTGTGAGAGAGGGGAATCTTTTGTAATAGCCGAAATTGCTCTCTAGGCTTTAATTGTATTCAATTATTTACCATGCTGCAAGGATTTGTGTTTTCAGTTGGACAAAACAGTTTGTGGTTTGAACTGGATGCCAAGATGGATCAGAAGTGGCATTATATGGAACAAACTTATTTGTCATTTTGCTATATATTTTTTTATTCCTGGATTGCTCTCACAATAACCCTGGTAACCCACAGTTTCTGGGCAAGACAAAATTTCTGTTGCTTCTAGTTCCAAAAGTTACTTGTAGAAAATGGAGTTGGGGAGTGCTCCATGGATGGTGCAGGGGAGCTTAGATCATCAAAGGAGGAAGACTAGCTGATTTAAGACATCTATGGCAGAGAAGATGAAATGGACAGAACACACATTTTCTCTCCCGTTTTCCTTTATCCATTTTGATCTAATTAAATTGTTGTGGCCTGACATGTATGTATCTTTGGAATAATAAAGAAGTGAGATGAAAATAATAAGCAGTGGAATCCTGAAGGATATATCCTGCGGCTGATACCGTCAGGGGTGTAGACTCCTCAGTTTCCCGGGCGGGGGGCACAAAGGGCGGAACAAGGCAGGCCCATAGTAATCTATATTATATGATTATTATAGATTATTATTATAATCTATATTATATATATATATATATATATATATATATATATATATATATATATATATATATATATATAATAGTCTAAATCTCAAAGTAAAAAGACTCTGTAAGAGAGGAATGATGTCACGAACAAATTCCTTCCCTGAGACAATTAGAGGAAACAAGTAGGGACCTTCAAGAAATTTACAGAGAGGGTGCATCCCTCCCTTCCATTGCTTCTTTCCCTCTTCCCTCTTTCTCACCCCTCCCCTTCTGTCAGTCTTCTCCACCTCTCTTTCGCTCCCCTTCTCTGTCAATCTATCCCATCTCTTTTGCCCCATCCCTTCTCCATCAATCTGTCCCCTTCTCTGTCAGCCTAAGTCCCATTTCTTTTGCCCGTCCACTTTTTCTCCAACCATGTAACCCACCCTTGCTGCTCTCCCCACCTACCCCCACCCTTGGCACTCCACTCACCCCACCCATGCTGCTCTCCCCACCTCTCCCCACCCTGAACTCTCCATTCACTCCCACCCTTGCTACTCTGCCTACCTACCCCCCTCCCTTGGCACTCTACTACCCCCCTTGCTACTCTCCCCACCTACCTTCCAGCAGGAGGGCAGGCAGGCTTGCTGGCTTGGCAGAGGGGACTTCTATGCTCGCAGGAGGGGAGAATCCTATCTCCCACACATGTTTTTCCTGGACCCAGTGTGGCCCTTGGCCTGTACAGCCACCACTAGTCCTGCTGAGTCTCCCAGGCTTGGCAGCCTCTGTGGCCAGGCCTGTTGCAATTCCTGGGCTGCCCAGGGTGGCTCCCGAGATGCACTGCGGCTGCTAGCCCTAGCGTGGCTTCTGGCCACCTCCCCCACCAACAGTGATGCAGCCAAGCCTGCCAAAAGAGGTAAGTGTGTTGTCTGCCCATGCAAGGACAACACTTTTGTTTTTAGGGGGCATTTTAAAAAACCTTGAATTTTTTTTACTGATTTCAGATTTTTCTGCAAATCTGGGGATTCTCCCAAGTTTGGAGAAAAATCTGCTTTCTCTCCGTGTGGGCCCAATCTATAGATTTAGGTATCCACAGATCTGCCCACACTTGCAAAAGCGTGTGACTTCCCTCCACTTCCCTGCCTGCTGATCTGAGTTTAAATTGCAGCTTATTTTGGACAATCAAGACAGATGGATGAGATGATACAGCTGTCTCTGTGTTTTCTTCTTGGGCCCTGTCCTTTGGGGTACTGCTCTTCATCCCATAATGGAAGAACTGCCCCTGTATGCATCAGGGCTTGAGAATTACTGAGGAATGCTTCAACTGCTAAGTTATTTAATGAAAGCCATTGCTGAAAGAACTATGAAAACCTTTCTACCACATGTCCAAAAAGTATTTGTATTTGTGTTTCTCTAACAGCAGACCTATGGAAAATCTTTGTGGTGTGGGGTGCCATTGTACAATTCCAAGGTGAAAGGGAGATCACTAGGGTTGCCAACCTCCAGGTATGAGCTGGAGATCTCCTGATATTACAACTGATCTCCAGCCAATAGAGATCAGTTACTTGGAGAAAATGGCCGCTTTGGCAATTGGACTCTATGGCATTGAAGTCCCTCTCCAAACCCCATCTCAGGCTCTGCCCCAAAAGCCAGTGGTGAAGAGGGACCTGGCAACCCTAGAGATCACACTAGAGCCAGCCAAAGCTGCACTTTTGATTATGGCCTATTGTTTGTGATGTAAGGTAGTAGGGTGCTGAATCTGACACATGGTGGTAGTTTGTCTTTAAATCTGTTTAATTGAAAACAAAGTTTGCTTTAGGCATAAGAGAAGAGCTCCAACTCCTGGAGCTTAGCTCTGATGCCATTAAAAGTACTGTGCTGCCGCTAAAGCTTCTGACAGGTACTTAATAAACACAAAAGCCGCACAATACCTTTTCTGAAGACCAACCAAAACAACACAACACAGTATGCAAGCTTTCCAGAACTCTTCCTCAGGCTGGATGCTAAATTTATAAAAGAAAGGCGGGAGGGGGGAATCTCTCGGGCCACAATCTTGTCTTCTTTTGCATCCTGTGTGGAATGTTGACTTCAATGAATGCAGGTGTGGTTAGGATCAGGTTCACCCTGGGCATGCAGGGAACAAGAAGCCAAACATGGAAACCATTCAACTGCTATTTAGGGTTGCCAGGTCTGGGTTGGGAAATACCTGGAGATTTGGTGGGGGTGAAGCCTGTAGAGGGCGGAGTTTGGGGAGGGGAGGGACCTCAGCCACATACAATGCCATACACTCCACCTGCCAAAGCGGCCATTTTCTCCAGGGGAACTGATCTCTGTCATCTGGAGATCAGTTGTAATACCAGGAGATCTCCAGATCCCAACCTACTGCTATTGTTTGTTATGGTGCAAGGTATTAGCTGTATCGTGTGCCCACTAGGGTTGCCAACTGCCAGGTAGTAGCAGGAGACCTCCTGCTAATTCAACTGATCTCCAGCCGATAGAGATCAGATCACCTGGAGAAAAATGGCCCCTTTGGCAATTGAACTCTATGGCATTGAAGTCCCTCCCCTCCCCAAACCCCACCCTCCTCAGGCTCCCCACAAAAATCTCCCGCCGGTGGCAAAGAGGGACCTGGCAACCCTAGTGCCCATTGAAGTCAGCAAATCATCCTACACAGGATCATTCTACACAGGATGGTGAGGAAAAGGCCTTAAGATCATGGCCTGGGAGACCTTGGGCCTTTTTTAATGTCTTTATCAATCAGTCAGTCTGTCTTTATTGCATAGCAACAATAAAAAAATTCCATACATTTTCATATGAAAAACTATAGTGCACAATGATCATTTAAAATTTCTTAAAATAAAACAACTTTACAATCCAAATGAATTGTCCTCTGTCCGGATTTGGGGGTTGTGCTTAATGGTTTTGCATGGCTTTTGGCTTGGAATTTGATATGGACAAATGTGGCCACTAACTTTTGAATTTTTTTTTAGCAAGGCAGCTCTGGAGGGATGATGGTATCAGCAGATAGTCTCTCATGCCCAAAATGCTGAACCAGAAAGGAAGAAGTAAAAAAAGTGGTGGTGTGTGTGTGAGAGAGAGAATAGCATTTTGTTAGTTTAACATTTCAGAAGCACTAGTGGTAACACAGCTCAAGAAAGACAGCACGACAATGCCTTCGACTGGATGTCATTGGACTGCATCTTAAAAGCTATTGCTCACTTACAGGGCAGAGTTCCACCCTTCCAAAGGGTATTGAAGTTAATGGACTTAGAAGGGTGTAACTGAGGGAATCGAGTCCAGCAGCCCCTTAGAGACCAACAAGATTTTCCAGGGTATCAAGAGTCAAAGCTCTGTTTGTCAGATGGGGTGTAACTGTTAAGGGCTGCACTGTTACTCTTTGCTTGTCATATAACTTGCAGATTTTCACAGGGCATGGATAAAGTGAGACTGCTTTTTTGCCAGATCTCCACTGATGTTTTTTTCCCTGGGGATACCACTTACTAAAATACTTCCTAGACGTTACCCGCAAAATAGTCTGAACATAGCTATGAAAAGGGGTACAGTAGACATGTTTGGATAATTTCAAAACTACTGTGAAAAAGACCCTATTTACATATTAGTTTTACTGTGTGGTGGAGTGGTAAATAGGGTTGCCAGCTCTGGGTTGGTAAATAACTGGAGATTTTGCAGGAGGGGCCTGAGGAGGGCTGAGTTTGGGGAGGGGAGGGACTTCGTAGATAGGGTCTCCTGCTATTACAACTGATCTCCAGCTGATGGAGATCAGTTCACCTGGAGAAAATCACAGCTTTGGCAATTGGACTCTATGGCATTTAAGCCCCTCCCCAAACCCCACCCTCCCGCCGGTAGGGAAGAGGTATCTGGCAACCCTATTCGTAGGGGTATGATGCCATAGAGTCCACCTTCCAAAGCAGCCATTTTCTCCAGGTGATCTCTGTTGCCTGGAGATCAGTTGTATTCCCAGGAGATCTCCAGCCATCACTTGGAGGTTGGCAACCCTAAGGAACACCTTGAATTTTGTTAACAAGGCATGTGATTTGTTTTCATAGGATGACTGGGTGTGGTCTGGTTTCTGATTATGGGAGGTGGGGAGTCTACCTGGTTATTCTCAGCAGCCTAGCATGGTGACTGCCCACTGTAGCAGCCCATATCAGGGAGCTCCACATTTGTCCTAGGAATTAAATTATAAGCCTTTGTGGTAAGAATATTTATTTTATTTTATTATATAACACATTTTGTAGTTCTTCATTGAGGTTGCTATTGTATTACATTGTGTTCATGTTTACGGTCAGGCTGATGAAGCTACTTTTGTAGTGAAAACGCTGGAGAACTTCCGGAGCCACATTACCATCTCCTCCGCCTGAAAAAGAAAATGAAATTGACCTGAAACAAGCAAAGCTTATCACGAACTATTCTATCGTTAAAAATTAGCATTTTGGCTGTTTGTTTCTCTTGCTTGGTACAACGTTCAGTTGTTTACTTGTTGCTTTGTAACCCCTGTTGCTTAGCCTGGTTTATGACTTTAGTTCTGTCTGTTACAATACATTTACAGTCTCTGACTGTGTGCATTCCATTGCTTGTTGTTTACTTCTTTAGCCTGCTACTGTTTTGTTTGATTGCAATATCCCTTACAGTAGAGTGAGTTGTTTGCTTCACTACTATTTTCTCACTATGGCTCATACTATTAGTATGTTCACTTTTTCCAATGTGGAAAGAGAAAAACTGCTTAAAGCCTTACCTCCGCTAAGTAATACCGAAACTACAGACGTGGTAGACTGTGATAAACTTTATAATTTGTTAAAAAAGAAAGCTCGCATAGAGCTGTATGGCTCTTCCCTTACAGAATATGTGCGTACAAATATTATACCTAGGGGTCTTCAAATTCAGAAGGGTCCGGCTTTATTTTTCGACAACAGCTCCTTTAAAGAGAAATGGGCAGCAGTCCTTAACCGCTGCTCTATGGACCTAATGCTGCTTGTTATTGAACAAGCTATGACAGAAATTGAAGGTTTAACCAGGGATATCGACTTGACCAAAAGTGAGTTGAAAAAAGACATGTCTGAGAGTGATTTCAAAATGCAGATTGAACAATTAGAGAAAGACCTTAATGCTTACGTTTCTAATATTAAAACTTTCAAACTACGCTAATACAATAGGGACAAGGAAGATTACCAGAAGAACACGATGTACAATTGGGAATGGAAGGATTATACTGACACCAATAGAAATAGAAATAGACGGCAATTTGACTCCCGCAACGACTCAGTGGGATCTGATCAAGATAGTATTGGTTCCTATGGCTCTAATCACTCATCATACCAACTCCGGTCTTATGGACAAGACAAGAATTTTTCCAATGACACTCGTCCAAAGACCAATTAACGGAAGAAACACTAGTTGTTAACCTTTCTTCTCGTAAACTCTCTACTGATGAACTGGAGGTTCTTAATCTCGGGTTGGGTTTTGTTCCATCTGCTCCCTACTCACCCTTCCAAACTCGTATTGAATTATACAAGCTTTTTCGCTCCATCAAATTGAAAGATTTTTTTAAAGACACCAGTCAAACCATCTCAACTCCTTGCCCTTTAAACCTAAATCAACATTCAATCCCCACTCTTCCAATCATTTGATCAATACCTTTCAAACCCTGGTATCTCAAGATGTAGAGAAAATTGAGAAGTATAAATGGCTACCTAATTCTAACTTTCCCTTCAAGCAGAAACAAATTCTTAGGGACCTCTCTTCTGATTCTAACATTTCCAACCGCCCCATGGACAAAGAGGGCGCTATCATGATCCAAAATGCTAGTTCTTACAGAACCGAAAATCTTAGGCAACTCGCTGATACTAAGTTCTACCATAAACTGCCTAACAATCCCTCTTCTAAAATTTCTAAATTAATACACATCGTTGTACAAGAAGGCTTACAATTAGGTTACATAAATCAAAAAATTGCAGATTATTTGACAGTTAAATTTCCCAAGGTTCCCACATTTTACACATTACCAAAAATCACAAAAATGCCACCCATCCCCCAGGACGACCCATTGTTTCATTATGCGGATCCTTAATTGAACCCATAACCAAATATTTGGATTCTTTTTTGCAGAAATTTGTTCCTCTGACTCCATCCTATATATTAGATTCTCAAGATCTAATCAAATATATTGAAGGCTTTCATATGCCACCAAATGCAGTCCCAGCCACACTGGACATGACTGCACTTTATACAAACGTCTGTTTAGAGGAAGCCAGGATCATCATTTCTCAGCTCTTAGATTCTCGCAGCGAATTATCACCACCCACACATTTTTTATTAGATTTGGCAGATTTGATTTTTGAGCATAATTGTTTTCGGTATGAATCTGATTTTTTTCTCCAGGTTAAAGGCGTGGCAATGGGCGCCTCCTGCGCCCCTTCCATTGCCAACCTTTATATGAACAACTTCGAGCATCTTTTCATTTTCAACAACAATCCTTTTACCGGCCATTTATTATTCTTTAAACGTTTTGTGCTGCTGATTTTTGACTCTATGGAATCTTTCAACAATTTCAAGTTTTGGATTAACACCCTCAATGAACATCTTTCATTCACTGGGCATTGTGATCCTGATCATATTGCATTCTTGGATTTGGAAATATTCATTCTAAGGGACCGCACCCTGGCTGTCAAACCTTACAAAAAAACCCTAGCTAAAGATGCCGGTTTACATTACATTTCCAACCATCCGTTACATTTAAAGAACAGCATTCCTTTTAGCCAAATGCTCAGATTAAAACGTAATGCAACTCGTGATCAGGATTTTTCCTTTACAGCCAATCAATTGGAAACAACATTACTTAAAAGAGGTTACCCGTATCAAGTCCTCAGAAATGCCAGACAACGAGTTGAAGGCAAAGATCGTACGAGTCTATTCAAAAAACAACATCAGAATACAGACCAAAAAATATTTTGTTCCTTGACTTATAGCCAACATTCTTATGCTATACAGCAGAACATTAGAAAACAATGGCATATTCTGAGAACTATTCCAGGTTGCAATGAACCACCAGTATTCAGCTTACACCGCACTACATCTCTTAAAGAAACCCTTGTCCGTTCAGACTCGACTAGGATTTCCACGCGTCTTTCTACCTTCGGTCACTACAAGTGTAGTGGCTGTTCTGTCTGTGCCCTTAGTTTACCGGTTAAGGAATTTCATTCGTCCTCTTCCAATTTTTATTTTAAACGTAGACATTTTCCCAACTGCAGTACTAGCCGGGTCGTTTACGCAATTTCCTGTGGATGTTCTTAACTCTACATTGGCAGTACAGTGAGACAAATACGCCTACGCATAGGTGAACATAGATCCTGCATCAGGGCACGAAATTTTGAAGTGCCCCTGACAAGTCATTTCATTGAGAAGAAACATTCTGAAAATGATCTATGTTTCTTTGTCCTTTGGGTTTACAAGGACCACCCATATAACATCAGTAACATTCAAAAAATTCTCCATCAGTATGAAATGCGCTTCATTTTTCTTTTTAATACCCTTGCCCCCAACGGGTTGAATACCGAATTTGATTTATCTTGTTTTATTTAACCATCCCTTTAAGAACTCCCTGCCGCCTTGCAGCTGTTTCTATATGAGCTAGATACTTTCACAGTCTCTCAACGCATGAAGCTTTAACATAGCAGCCTGTATCAGGGAGCTCCACATTTGTCCTAGGAATTGAATTATAAGTCCTTGTGGTAAGAATATTTATTTTATTTTATTATATAATACATTTTGTAGTTCTTCATTGAGGTTGCTATTGTATAACATTGTGTTCATGTTTACGGTCAGGCTGATGAAGCTACTTTTTTAGCGAAAACGCTGGAGAACTTCTGGAGCCGCGTTACCATCTCCTCCACCTGAAAAAGATATGAAATTGACCTGAAACAAGCCAAGCTTATAACACGAACTATTCTATCGTTAAAAATTAGCATTTTGGCTGTTTGTTTCTCTTGTCTTTGTACAACGTTCAGTTGTTTACTTGTTGCTTTGTAACCCCTGTTGCTTAGCCTGGTTTATGACTTTAGTTCTGTCTAAGTTACAATACATTTACAGTTTCTGACTGTGTGCATTCTATTGCTTGTTGTTTACTTCTTTAGCCTGCTACTGTTTTGTTTGATTGTAATGTCACTTGGAGGTTGGCAACCCTAAGGAACACCTTGAATTTTGTTAACAATAAGGCATGTGACTTGTTTTTATAGGAAGACCGGGTGTGGTCTGGTTTCTGGTCATGGGGGGTGGGGAGTTGTAGTGGAAACTGCGGAAGACCATTGTATTATGATGAGGTAGATGGTGATCAATGCAGCCCTTCCCCATGTGAGAGCAATCTCAGGTCATTAGGGAGTTAACTTTCACACAGCACTGTAAATGATGAGCACCTGGTGATGGGGGAAAAGGTTAGTTTTCACTCTCTGTTAAAAAAAGGGGAGGGCTTCAGATAAGGAGCCAGCCAGGAGGAGGGCATCTGAAGAACCAGGAAGGTTGCCAAAGAAGAAGCGGCTTACTTGCCTCCCAGGAGACAACTTCCCATCCTTATTTCAGACTCATCCTGGATAAAAGGTTATTTTTGTTGAAAGATTACTTAGCTTGGGTAAAAGGGTGTATTTTTTGTTTAATAAAACTGCGTACTTTGTTTTCCCCAACACTTGCCTGTTGGAATCATTTCTTTACCGAACCATGGGTAATACAGGAGTCTGCCTGGTTATTCTCAGCAGCCTAGCATGGTGACTGCCCACTGTAGAATGTGACTGAGCTAATTTTCTGGACACTCTGTGCAGTTGTCTATGTTATAGGAGAGCCTGGTGTGGTGTTGCCTTGAGAATGTCCCATTCCTTGGCACAATGTACCTCTTTTAAGAGCTTTAAGAGCTGCTGATAATGATATTCTTCACCATTATTGTCATTCAGCAAGTTGTGCAAGGCCCATCTGTTGACACAAGCTTTTGTGTGCCTGAGGGGTAGTTTTAGAGCTTACTTGTCGGGGGGGTTGGGGTTGAATTTTTAATTGACCTGCTGTTTCTTTACTAATTACCATTCTTTAATTTTAATGGTTTCATGAGTGATATTGTTAGGGTTTTAGAATTATACTGTGGAATGGCCTCCAGTTTACAGCAAGATGTGATACAAGTGTTTGAAATAAATAAATAAGCTAAACAGGTATCTTCTACCAGGGGATGTTTCAGTTGGAGACATGTCTATGTTTACAAAAAAAAACAAGCAGTTCATCTGGTACTGCTCATTAAAATTTTAGGTTTGAAAACAAGCAAACAAGGTCCCTGAGAGCGAGCACACCAGTCAATCCAGAATATTTATTTTTTTAAAAAAGGTTTCACAGGCATTTTGTTCAGCTGAGCCCACTATGGCATGATGGCAGCAAGCCAAAAAGTGATTTGTATGTGTAGAACAGAAAAACAAATCTACTACTCAAACAACAAAGAGCTTTACGGCATCTTAATTCATTTATCATGGCAAGAGATGGCCTCATTAGATACGTTCTGGAAACCTGGTTCTGCTACAGCATTTCCCATTGCTGAGGTGACCAGCAGTTGTTTCATTGAAGAAACAGATTGCCTCTTTGGCAGAAGCAAGCAAGTATTGATTCCTGGTTTGGTGCTCATGGGTGCCACCAGTATGGCCGGCCAGTGTGGGTGCTGGAAACCATTTCCATCCATCCAAAAGCAAAGAGCCCATTCTGGCTTTCCTCCACCTCATTGGAGTATGAGGAGCTGCAGTAGAACTGAAAGCAGGGAGGACTAATTTTGACACAGCTGCCTCATTTATAGGAGGGTATTTGGCTTAAAGCATTCCAGTATTGTGTGATTGGTAGGGTTGCCAGGTCCCTCTTCGCCACCAGCGGCAGGTTTTGGGGCGGAGCCTAAGGAAGGCAGGGATTGGAGAGGGGAGGGACTTCAATGCCATAGAGTCCAATTGCCAAAGTGGCCATTTTCTCCAGGCAAACTGATCTTTATCGGCTGGAGATCAGTTGTAATAGCAGAAGATCGTCTGCCACCACCTGGAGGTTGGGAACCCTAGTGATTGGCCACCAATCCATGGTAGCAGACCCTCTCAGAGGCCCAGGCCATCTCTAGCTTTAAAGTTCCTCACCATAATAAAATAAAAAATGATAACACACGATATGCCTAAAACACAAGTTGTGAGCCTTATCAAATGCTAACAACATTAACAAGTATCTTTGAATGAATTATTTATTATGGTCAAAGTAATAAACTAGTATCTAAATGTAAGGCCCCCTTGATGGCAGCAATTTTGTGGCTGGCTTTGTTCCCCAATGACATCTTTTTGCTTACACCCTATTCTCAAAATGCAAACTTGACCATAGGTGCATAAGGTTGGAAACCCCTGCTTTAGTCACTCAGTACCATATGTAAATAACACTTATTGGCTTTTCAGATATGCAAAGGATTGATTGTCTTGCATTGCTATGTGGTGTAAATGAACTTTAATTTGAGCGTAGTGCTCATTTCTAGAGGTGTGAAAGACATGATGCATTTCCAATATTGACTAATTTTTTCTATTGTGTAATACTTCTAGTATTAAAACAATAATGGGGCCAATAAAACAGAAGGGAAAGGCTTGTTCAATGACTCGCTTAAGAACAAGTTGCGAGACTGTGATACATCTGCCTCTGTAATTTACACAGGAAATAACAACGATGAAGGCAAGAAGCGAGTGCCAGATATTTAGAGCAAGCATGTATTCTAGCAGCTGTTGCCACTATATTTGCAGTATATCACTACTTCCCTACTTTGCTTGGCAGGAGTCATCCTTCACAGAAAATGGCTGCAAAGCTCACCAAGAATTAATTTTTCTCATTAGTCCTGAAGTTACTGCAAAGGTTTAGAAGGATCAAAAACTCCAATATTTGTGTTCATGATTGCATTCTATAAGTTGAACAAAGAACCTCAAGGTATCATTCATACTTCATTGCTCTTGCATTAAGTCACATTCATAATTTTAACCTTTTTTCTCTTTGACCCACTTAAGTAGGTCAACTTGGTTCACTCCAAGATTTTCTAGAAAGAACTCACCAAAGCCAAGAATGTGCACAAGCTTAACACCTAACTAGTTTTTATTTACTTATTTATTTTGAATTATCCACTTAGCCTTACACTGAGTTGGAATTTCAAAATGGCTATCAGCCAATTTTGAATCGGCATTCAGATGCGACAACTCTGCCTAATTTTTCCTTAAGGGACTGGTAATAAATATCTTGTCTTGTGTTTCTCTAGCTCTATTAAAAGTAAAGGTAGTCCCTGTGTGCAGGCACTACTGACCCATGGGGTGACGTCGCATCACAACGTTTAATAGGCAGGCTATATTTATGGGGTGGTTTGCTATTGCGTTCCCCATTCATCTACACTTTACCCCCAGCAAGCTGGATACTCATTTTACCGACCTCGGTGAGTGTCAGCTAGCACTAAGATACTTTGCACTACTCATTCCTTCTGACACAGGCTGTTACCGCACTAGGTATTCCCAGCGATGTATTAAGAGTTTGGAAATGTTATGAAAAATACTGTTCGCACTTTGTGTGGCCCCTTTAGCTGTGAAGACGTCTTCCAACCATTTTTTAGCCGTGGCATCCAAAAACTCTTTTAAAGCGATGTTTTTTATAACATTTCCAAACTCTTGATACATCGCTGGGAATACCTAGTGCGGTAACACCCACAGATTATAACTGTTTTTAATGCCTTATTTTGTTTTCATATGATTTCATTTTTTTCATTTTGTTGTTGTTGCTAGGGGTCTCAAGAGCTCGAAATGTATTGGGCGGTTTGCATTCACAACCTATTTTTACTTCATTATATGTTTAATTACAAAGAATGCCATCACCATTTGGATCAAAAAATCTGCATGGGGCTGGCCATTCAGGGCTAGGGTAGGGATTTCTGCCAACCAGGGTGAAAACCCAATTTTTCAGAAAAATGTGTAAACTTAAAAAATGGGGCTAAAAACAAAAAAGCCCTAAAAGTAAAGAACAATGTTTTTGTAGGTACAGACATAATTTAAAAAAGGAAAACATTAAGGGGCATTTGGGGTTGGTATGTGTGTGTGCCATCAAGTCACAGCCGACTTATGGTGACCCCTTTTTGGGGTTTTCATGGCAAGAGACTAACAAGGGTGGTTTGCCAGTGCCTTCCTCTGCACAGCAACCCTGGACTTCCTTGGTGGTCTCCCATTCAAATACTAACCAGGGCTGACCCTTCTTAGCTTCTGAGATCTGACGAGATCAGGCTAGCTTGGGCCATCCAGGTCAGGGCAGGGTTGGTATAGCAACCCAAAATTCGTGTGTTGCTACAGCAACCCAAAATTGTGTGAGTGTGTGTGCCCCGTCAAGTCACAGCTGACTTGTGACCCTGTAGGGTTTTCAAGGCAAGAGACGTTCAGAGGTGGTTTGCCATTGCCTGCCTCTGTGTGGGCTGAGAGAGTTCTGAAAGAATTGTGACTGGCCCAATGTTAAAACAGTGGTGCCAGACAATAGCATTGGGTGGGAAGGAAAGATAGATGTGGAACAGCAAGAGGAGCAGCAGGTAAGAATTGGGAAATGAAGCAAATGACACCAGGCAACTGCGAGGTGAGGAAACAAGGAAGGAGGGCAAGAGAGATGGAGACAGGCATGCCGACTATGGGAAGTAATGAATGAAGCAGTGAAGCTAGAAGGGATGAGGAAATGGAAACAGTAGGGAGAGCTGGCCCATTGGAGAGGGGGAATTGCGACTCCTTCTAATGCAGAGAGGTAGGGAATCAAGCAGAGGTTTTCATACTGAAAGAATCATGTACTTCCAGCATAGTGCTGTAGAAAGGGGGGAATTCAGTGGGTATAGAAAAGTTGGAGGGCACATTCGACAAGCAGGTAGAAACACCCTTAGGATGAGCTGATGCTCTTTAAGAAGGCATGCCCACTGTGTGACAGTGTCACCCTAATTTTACTTTCACGTTTCGGGAGAGAATAAACTTCTGCAGTCACCGTAACTCTCCTCTTGAGATACAGTAAAGCATAAACAAACATTCATTATTACTGCCCAGTTAATCTACTTTCCCCAGAGCTGTCAGCAAGGCATCTTGTCTTCTTTCAATATACACTAAAATTCCCTTTAGAGATAAAATATCATTGCTCTTTTTTAAAAAGGAAAAAAGTAAGTCTCCCTGGCAATTAGTAAGCTTTGAAAGATTGGTCCCAGACTGTGAGAAGTTCCCCCCCCCCAATATGTTTTTATTTATAAATATTTTGCTGAATTTTTCACTTAAGAATAGCCTCCTGAGGGGAAGTGGGGAAAACCTTTTTCTATTCCACATATTATTTAAGAAATGGTCTTATTTACAATGGGGAAAGGAGCTGTTTGTTAAATGTTCAATGGGCTCCCATCCTTTTGAGCTCCTTTTCCGAAAGAGTTCATTCAGAGGTTGCCAGGTAACAAGAAGGCTATAAATAATTACTTGATATGAACACAAAAAAGCAAGGACCTTTTTAAATCCCCCTGGGGATCTAAGGCGCTATCTGAAAAGATGAAGAGTTTTGTCAAATGCTGAAGAAGTTGACCATCAATACAGTCAACATCTTTATTATAAATAAACAATTTAATGAACTATTCGGTAACTCCAGGAATCCAATTTCATATTTATTCAATAGGCATTTTCCTCTGATTTGAATCTGCATATTCAGGGTCACATGATAGCTCAGTAAATGAAACACCTTTGCCAAATTAAGTCAACAGTTTTCATTTTTATTGGTTGGTTAGCCAAACGATACACCATATCTTCTTTTATTGGGTATAGCACTACAGAAGCAGAAATCTTCGGGGGGGGGAGGAAGTATTTTCCCAAAGGTATTACTAAACTTTCCCCCATTAGTCCTCAACTGCACACACTGTACTATTTCTGGCCATTACCTTCAACTGGAGGCACAGCAATACCTCCCCTGTTGCCCACCCATGCACCCTTCCCCTGACTGCTCACTTGCCACCTATACTCCCAGCTGTACATGTTGCCCAGTGTCTTGGCGAAGGGTATGAAGGTGGTGCATGGTGGCAGCACTGTTGGTGGCTGCGGCAGTAACCTTCCCAGTCTCAAGCACTGTCCAGTGCAGTCACGGATAGGGCGTGCAGGCAATATGGGTGATTGTGAGTGTGACTGGTGGGAGGGCTCATGATCAGAAGAAGGATACGCAGGTAGGTGGGGGGCATGCAAGTGAGTGGTGGTAGATGGAAGCAGGGGGCCTGGTGATGGGCAGAAAGAAGCCCCTGGCACTCTCTGCCCCAAACCTGTCCCTGGGTGGTGGTATGTTTATTTTTTAATTTTTTTTATAATTTGACGTGCTGAATAAGTTGGGCTGTTAACTGGAAAGTATAGGGAAATGGACATGGAAACGATCCAAGTACACCCAGGGATTCCTTTCATGGGGGCTGATAACATGGAGGGTTTTTATTTATTACTTATTTTAGCAATTTCTGCCCTGAATGAAGTGATATCCCAAACAATATAACATACAATAATAAAACAAAGTAATAAAAAAACACCACTAAATTAATAAAGTTCTACAACAATTTCAGTCCTTCCAAATACAACAGCGCATCACATCACCACAGAGACAACTTTCAACAGCAACAAAGCACAGTAATGGTGCAACTTATGGACCAAAGGCCCACTGAAACAAGGCTCCCTTAGACAGTTTCCAAGACTCACATAAAGAAGGCTTCCTATGTACTACCTTCAATTGGCCATTCTAGAGGTGGTTGCTGCTGCAGAGGAAGGTATCTTAGAGATGCCAGTTGTACCTCCAGAAAAGAAGCTGCCTCTCCAAGGAAGTGCTGGGCAGATCTACATGGGCAAATAAGTCTATAGAGGGAGAGTAGGCTTCAAATATGTGGGTTCTAGGCTTTCAAGTTTAAAACCAGCACCTTGCATTATATCCAAAAACAAACAGGCAGCACTGATGCCCAGTCACTCCCACTCCGCTGAGATTCAACACCAGGAGTGCTTATCCAGAGTCACTGCCCAGTCTGGGCTGGCCCAAAGGGGACCCCTGCAAGGCTACAGAATTAAGGCGATGTGGAAGAGCCCTGGAGGTAGCGCCCAGACACACAGAAATATTGGACATGTGGGAAACAGGATATTGCACTAGATGGATCCAGCAAGGTTCTTCTTATGTTCTTATCCAACAAAGAACCAAATTTTGTATGCCGCAAATAATCAGTCATTGTCTCAGAAGGGAACTCCCTGCTACTGATATGATAGAAATGGCCAAAAGCTGTGGAGGGTGGGGCTAGTCACTCCAAAAAATATGTCTCTAGATTGCTGAACAGTATGCTATTATGGTCAACCACATTAAATAGAGTGGACAAATCTAACAGAATTAACTGGGATGAGTTTACCCTATCCATCTGCAGCTGGAGATCATCCACCAGTGCTATTAAAGATGCCTCTGGCACATAAACAGGCTGGAAGGTAGACTGCAAAGGGTTGAGAGACCCATCTCATTAAGGTGTGTCTGTAGTAGTTCTACTACCATCCATCCAGTCAACTTGCCTAAAAATGGCAGATTTGACAAAGGTAGAAAGACCCTAACCACTAGATCATTGTTATCAAGGAAAATCTTTTTCAATAGAAGCTGCCCAACTGCTTCTAATTAACCCACATGGCAGACAGCCCTAAATAAAAGATTTATTATCCTATTGTGATCCTGGATTCCTTTCTTTTCTGTTAATTACTATCTATGTGTTAAGATATTCTACTGGAGAAATCTTCACTTTGTGTTGTCACAAGAAGTATACATTAGGATCTCATTTCCCCCGTTCCATATAATTTAAGTAGAAAAACTGTATTTGATAGTAAGAACTTCTGGTAATGAACTACATTATGGTCTGAACCATCAATGAAAATCTCACATTTGAAGGGCCATCTCTTTCCTGCACCAACTATGGTCATCAGGCAGCCATCTGTAGGCTATCCCATCACTTAGGGTAGTCTGTCTGGTGTCAACTAGAGCCTGGATCTTTTCTGTTGTGGCTCTGGCTCTGTGGAATGGGCTCCCTGAAGAAGTGGGGGGGGGATCTTTGTAGATCTTCAGGAGGCACTGAAAGGCCTGCCTGTTTGCCTGGGCTTTTGAACAGCAGGCATCTTTTTGAGGGGAGAGAGATTTGGTGTTTTCTATTTTAACTATTATTGTAAGCTGCCTTGGGCCACGAGGAAAGGTGGGATATAAACATTTTAATAAATAAATAAATAAATAAATACCCAAATCAGGCACTAGACTCTGTTGTATACCTAATTTGTTTGTGTACCAGGGGCCTCAGTTCACAAGTTGCTATGAATAAAAGGTGCACCACAATGTCTCTCAGTCCATCATAGTTACATGTCAGCCACATGTAAAACTGTCAGGTCTTTGCTACCTTTGGAGTAGGAGTTTGGCAATTGCAGGCCAGAGGCTGGCTTCCTGTCAAGGCCAGGTTCTGGCTGCTAGTCAAGGTTTTGTTCTCATGCTGCAAACCCTGTGTACTGTTTATCACAGATGTTATGTCTGCAATTCTCTGGGAACTGTTGTCTTGTAGTTACTCTGGGAACCATTGTCTCGTAGTTACTGTGCTGTGGTTTCACTTTGTTTTACTTTCTTGCCTAGAATTCTTTTATACTGTAACCTACCTGCATAGGCCCCATTAGCAACCTCTCCTGCGTGAGAGGCAGTCAGCTTCTTTTAACCTGTCTTTTGCTCCTAATAAATTAGCATTGCTTAGGATCACCTGCCTGAGCATGTCTGTTTATGGGATGCTAGGGATGGACGTCTGAGTATGACAAAAACTTGGTTGCATCACGGATAATTGTTAAATTACACAGAACTGGTTTTGGATAGTGTATTAGCTATAACATGCGAAGGCTAGATAATTTAAATGGTTTGTACATGGTTTCAAATAAGGGACTTGGTGTCAGACACAAAACACCTTGAGTCCTATACATTATTGAAAATAAGTTCTGGCTGGTTCTTGTAGGTTATCCGGGCTGTGCAACCGTGGTCTTGGTATTTTCTTTCCTGACGTTTCGCCAGCAGCTGTGGCCGGCATCTTCAGAGTGTTACTCCTCTGAAGATGCCTGCCACAGCTGCTGGCGAAACGTCAGGAAAGAAAATACCAAGACCACGGTTACACAGCCCGGATAACCTACAAGAACCAATGAACTCTGACCGTGAAAGCCTTCGACAATATTAAGTTCTGGTTATTTATTTTAAGTGGGGCTGTGCAAAACAAATTCTGGCTGGGGGGGCTTTTCTGAGGTAGAGTCACCAAATTGTCATGGTAGCTACAAGGGACTCTCCTTGCATGAACCCCAAAGTTTGGTAAGTTTGTGACAGGGGGTCTAATTTTATGGGCCCCTGAAGGGGTTGCCTCCATTCTCAATTGGAAAGCATTGGAAAGTTTACAATGTTTTTCTATGGAGGAGAGGTGACCCCTTTGAGGGACCATAAAATTGGACCCCAGGTCCCAAACTTTACCAAACTTCAGAATTTATGCAAGGACAGTCCCTTGCAGCTATGCTGTGAATTTGGTGACTCTTCCTCAAAAAATGCCCCCCTGAGAATTTTTTTAAAAAAACTTACTTTCCATAGTCTGTAATGACTGCATTCACACCCAAGAATCATGGGGGAACTCATGAATGCTTGCAATGGGCCTGCACAAAGCTATTGGTAGCCTACCAAACTTCACCAGCCTTCGGGGTTCATGCAAGGAGCGTCCCTTGCAACTACCCTGAAAATTTGGTAACTCTACCTTGAGCTCCTCAAAAAAATTCCCTTAGAAAAAAGCCTGGGGAAAACTGAAGCCAAAAAAAGCTGAATACCTATTTGGCTTTTTCGGCGATCAGCTATCCAATTTAGGCTCAATTCCCAGTTTTAATATTTGGCTAAAATTAAACCCGAAAGAAGCCGAAAAGGCCTTTTTCAGGTTTATTTTTGGTTTGGTAAACCCTATATGTATAGCCCGAACCTTAAGAACAACATTCTGCATCAACATATTTTTTGTACCAAACCTACTCTAAGCGTTCAATCCTTAAGGGGGGCCAAATGCCCATAGAACCCAGCATAACCCTGTCTGACATACGTTCCTTTTTGTGATATGATAAGGGACAGTTACACTGGCACAGAAGCACTTAAGCCAGCCCTGGAGATTGATGTGGCAGCGCAGGTACAACAGCATAGCCTCCCCGCTGGCATAGTCCTGTCATCTCTCCCCACTCTGGCATCTTGGGAGGTGTTCCTGGGGCATTCCTGGGGGTGGTGCTGCATTTAGGCAGCTTCCTAACCCCTTTCAGCCCTGGAATGCTCCCTCACACTGGAGGGTTTCTATGTCTGCTCTTTTCCTGGCATAGTCTCGCTAAAGTGAATGAGGCTTTTTTTTCCAGATTTTCAATTTTACATCAACTTTCTTCCCTTTTTTCTGGCCAGGAGACCTCACTGGGATGGTGTGGCTGTGCCATCCAGAGCTACCAGCATACCCCCCCATTAGGATTGTTCTGCCCATCTCACCATCTCTTCCTATGTTGACTATACAACTAGGACTGCCACATATTGAAGGCTTTGTGGAAAGAAATAGTCTTATTTACTCAAGTGAATGTTAATGTATTCAAAAATATGCCAATATATAAATTAGCATTTCAGATGTGTTTGAAAAGGTGGATGGCTGGTATTAAATATACTCATCCTTTAATATATAAAAGTGATACTGTGAAAATCTCAAGTGTCTCAATAAAGACATTAGTGAATTCCACCACTGAATGCAGAAATAGTACTGAAGGAGAGATATCTAAGATAAAAAGATGGCCCCCAAATGACCACATTCATTTTTATAGGGTGGCTGTGTTAGCCTAATGCTCACATGGATTTTAAAACTCTTGTTCTGCCACAAAATGTTTAGAAACACTTGAAGCTAAGGTCTGTTACAGTTTTTCAAAATTTTATGGTACACTAGGGGTATTTCAACTGCAACTTTAGATTTTTTTAAAAGAAATAACCTAGAAGAAAAATGCCAAAGAAAGAACAGCATGAAGAGATGCGGAATAAACTTTGTCTCAAGACATCAGAAGCCCGCCGCACCTTGGAACTCTTCCACACTACCACACTTGCTAGGAGCCTAGCGAGAGGAGCAAGAGAGACACACCCAAGGCCGCATGTGGCAGCACGGGGGAAGGAAGCCAGCCCCAGAGAAACTCGCTTACCACCGATGCCCACCCACTGATCACCTCCAGTTTGCCACATTGCTGCACTCAAAGGGAACCCCAAGCAGCGTATCAAGGGCTGACACTGCTCACATGCTGAAACTAGGGCTGTTGAAAAAAAATTGGTAAAATTTGGATTCGGCAAAATTTAGCCCGTTTTGAGTCAGGAAATGTTGAAGTCCGAACTCCCCTGATTCGGATCCGTGCAATTCGGCATGAGATTCAGAGTTCGGGGGGAAATTAGGCCATTTAAAGCCATTAAAACACATTCATGCCTTTCCGCGGCTCCGGGGGGGCATGTTTGGAGGTAGAGGTCCCAAACTTTTAGTGTAGCTTGAGGGGACCCTTCTTGCAAGAACCCCCAAGTTTTGTAAATATTGGGTCAGGGGGCCTCGAGATATGGGGCCTGGAAGGGGTCCCCTCCAATCTGCCCATTGCAATAAAGCCATTACAAACACATTCGCGGCTTTCCACGGCTCCGGGGGTTTTTTTTGGAGGTAGAGGCCCCAAACTTTCAGCGTAGCTTGAGGGGACCCTTCTTGCAAGAACCCCCAAGTTTGGTGGTGATAGGAGCAGGGGGTCCCACGTTATGGGGCCCGGAAGGGGTCTCCCCCTCAGCCCATTGGAATGAATAGAAATAAATATACCGTTTGGACTTGGAGTTTGCAAAACCATGCAAAGCAACACGTGACACAACCTTGGGAGTTTGCAAACCATGGAAAGGGACAAAGGTGCGCTAGCTATGCATAAGGAGCAGGTGGGGGTGGAATTTCTCCTTTTGCATCGGACTTGGGAGTTGGGAGTCTCGGGACCCGGCAAATGCATTGTTTAAGTCACAATTCGAAAACCAGTTTTGAGCGAGCATCAAAATACACCTAACCCAGGGGTCGGCAAACTCATTAGTCAAAAGAGCCAAATATCAACAGTACAACGACTGAGATTTCTTTTGAGAGCCAAATTTCTTAAACTTAAACTATATAGGTAGGTAGACTGTTTATTAACTGAATAAACTTTAATTAAAGTTTTAAGTTTTAATTAAACTATAGGTTCACTGAATAAAACTTGATATCATACTTAATAGTGATCTTATTTATTGATAAAAATTAAATTGTAAGTCCCTGCCATTTTCCTTTCCCCGTCCGGAGTCCTCGTCTGGAGGCCTGGTCTACCACCATAAAAGCCTATTGGTAGACATGACCTTCGGCTGAGTCCCATTGGGAGGCCAGGTCTACCCATTGGCTTTCTTGGCAGTAGACCTGGCCTCCGGAGGCACATAGAAGCCAATGGGTAGACCTGGCCTCTGAAGGGGGACTTTTTCTCCTCTTCGGAGTCCAGGTCTACCGACAAGAAAGCCAGTGGGTAGACATGGCCTCTGAGGAGGGAAAAAAGTAAGTAAGGTATCCATAAAATTAAATCATGACAATGACTGACAAACACTGTACATTTTCCCCATCTGCATTTTCAAAACTCTGCAGGGGGGCTTATTGTTGAGTTGTGCATATGAGTGGCAAATCCAAGGCAAAACCTCCCATTCATAAATGGCCAATAACCTCCCATGCAGTTTTGAGAATCTGGATGGGGAAAATGTGCATCTGAGTGGCAAATCCAAGGCAAAACGTCCCATTCATAAATGGCCAATAACCCCCCATGCAGAGTTTTGAGAATCTGGATGGGGAAAATGTGCATGAATCAAACATGGCCAGTTCTGCTGGAGGTCCCCACTGGGGAGAAAGGGGGGTATGAATGAAGTTGATTAATGCAAGAGTATCATTGTCTACTACACTCTTCTTCCTTCATTCTGTTCTCCTCCTTCCGTGAGATGCTTTCATTTCTCTCTCCCTGCTTCTAACCCCCCACTTATTTGTTAGTCTTGGCCACGGCTGCTTCTCATCCCTCATTAGCAACTTAGATACAACCTCGGGGTGGGGGGGAGGTGGCTTCTTTGCCTTTCGGGGGGAGTGGCTGCGGCGGCTGCCTGGCGCCCACCTGAGAAGTTCCTGTTGACGGTGAAGCCTAAGGTGAGCTGCTGGTGGGCACCGTCCAGGTGCTGGGCGCCATAGAGGGGCGACTGGTGGATGGGCGCCTGGGAGGCGGCCACAGCGGTGGTGTAGGTGCAGCAGAAGGCACCGGTGGTGTTGGGTGGCTGGATGACCATCCAGGAGCCCATGTTGTTCTGCCACGTCCCTGACAGGTCGGCCTGCCGGGGCGAGGAAGGGTGCGCTCAGCCCGGGCGGGAGGGCGGCAGGTCGTCCCAGGACGGAGGCCGCGGGAGACGCTCACCACCACCGTTTGGAAAGGGCGCTCAACGGGGCCTGGGGGGCTGGAATGCCCCTGGCTGAGGCGGCCCCGCCCCAGGGGAGCCTTTCGAGGCCGCCAGCCAGGGAGAAGCGCCCGTAAGCCCCGTCCAGTCCCGCCCCATGATGGCTGGCTGGCGGGGTGCTGCAGCGGCTGCCCCTCTAACCCCCCACGCCCCCAGCCAGGGAAACCAGGCTGGTGCCGAAGAAGCAGCAACCAGGGTGGCGCAGGCCCCAGCCGCCACCGTGAAGGCGCGGGTGGAAGACATCCGCCTAACAGAAGGCGGGCAGGCGGGCCTGGGGCTGGAATTACAGCGCCGCACGCACGCCGCCTTGGGGCGAGGAGGAGATGGAGGCTTCCGCCTCCCAGCCATTTGGGGAATTTCCAGGAGGGAGATTGAGGGCGGGGATGGGGGAGGGACCTCTCGGGCTGAGAGGATAAGAGGCCAGAGAGAAAAACCGCCACAACCTCTCCCATCCAAGATGGAGGGGCGGGGCAGAGCTCAACCGATGGACGGGGGGATGGGGAGCCGCACTCAAGGGACCAAAGAGCCGCATGTGGCTTGGGAGCCACGGTTTGCCGACCCCTGTCATAGGTTAACAAATCTGGAATTATGGGGTGGTTTTTTAAGCTACAAAATGTAAAATGCAGAACTGAAACAGAATCTTCTGCACCACCAGATCCTAGTAGATTAGTATATTCAATCATAAGATTGTCATACAGAAGAAGCTTAAGGAGGCATAAAGGTGTGCATTTCTGGGGAGGGAAGGGGGAAGGCAATACATTCTGGAGAAATGACTTTATGCTCCCAATAAGATGATAAAGCATTCACCGGCTATGGGCCAAACCAGACTGACAGTTCTGTGAATGGACCTCCCAGTACAGTTGCCAGATTCCCCCCCTGACCATGGGCGGGGGGTGGGGGTAGGGTTATATGATCCAGATTGGGAAATGCCTGCAGATTTGGGGGGTGACCTGTGGAGGACAAGGACCCCAGTGGGTACAATGCCGTAGAGGCCACCCTCCAAAGCATCCATTTTTTCCCAAACAACTGATCTCTGTAGTCTGGAGAAGAGCTATAATTCCAAGGGCTGTAAATCCAAGGGATGCCAACCCTACTTCCCAGTGTTTTCTCCTTTAAAAGTACTCACATGGGAGGGGATTCAGATTGGGGCTGCCACTGGGAGGCAAAGGGAGAGTTGAAGCATAACATGATTTTCCTGGCCTGAAGTGGCCCTGGAGAACTACTGTTTGCCCCACTGAAGCAAATATATGAGCACGCATATTGATAGCCATTTGAATTCCTAGCAAGGCAAGTAGTGATACTCCAGGGCCATTTAAGATTGGAAAAATGGCCCAGACGGTAAACTTAATCTCTCGTGTTGCAAACTGCTTTGGGTCAACGTTGGGGATAGAATAAGGGTATAAATATCCAAGTAAATAACTAAACCTCTAATGTAGGGGTCCCCAACATGGTGCCTGTGTATCTCATGGTGCCTACTAAAACCTTCCCTGGTGCCCAAAAAGTGGTTTTTAGAAAGTGGGCAGGGCCATGTGGGGTTTTTTGCCCAGCAGAGCTTCTTATTGCCCATTGGAGATCTGATTGGCTGTGCAGATTAAAAAAAAATGCTTTGGCAGCAGCAGCCACCATAGGTCAAAGATCTTCACTGCACAACTGAGAATAAGCTTTATGTAAGCAGGAAAATATTTGTAAACAATGGGCTCATGTAAAAAGATGTCCTATTATGCAGACCTTCTGTCTGAAATGTTGACAAGTTACTATTTCAGTTACACATACCCTCTCTCTCTGACATTTTGTGGTTGGTTCCACCTCCTGTGGCAGCCATTTGGTGGTTGCACCCGCCATCTTGTGTCAGAATTCCTTATTAGACCCTTGCTCTAATAAGATGAAGAGATGTCATTCATAATGATGTAGATCAATACAGGAATGAGGCACACCAATACAGGATAAAGAGTTAGAACTACTAATAATCTAATTTTTACTTCTGCCTTTGTCACACATTGTCAGAATACGAGGGGATCAGAATATGAGGGAGTTCCCTTTTTTAGAATGGTCCTTTACTATACAAAACATTAATTAGATGGGTGTCCCTATGGTTTGGGGTTTTTTCTTTTCCTCCAGCAAAGAGGGGTGTAACAAACAACATTGTTCTCATTCTGGTCCTCCAGATCCAATGTTCAAAATTCACAATATATAGGAAGAGTTTTGCATTAGCATTTTATTGTCCCTTAAAAAACAGCGGCAGTGTTTTCTTTGGAAGACCGGTGTTTCACAGGCTTTGCATTAGCAACTTCGTTAGCATGAATATGAAAGGCTATTGTTTGCTAGTCTTTGAATATCCAAGCCCAGTTTCAAGTGCTTGGAGACCAAACAGGAACGGAATACACAATGTCTATTATAAACTGGAAAAATAAGATTAGCACTGTAATTCAGTCTTTATACAAAGATGATACCTTTCTCTTACAGAACAGCTTTTAAGACCAATTTTTATTATTAAGCCCTCATTTGTTAGAAATACGCATTATTCCCAGCAATAAAAAGAAAGCAGAGAAAGAGTTTGGGCTGTTTCAGTTGTACCCCCTCCTTTGCAAGATGTAGCTGCTGCATTACTATCGACCTGTCATTCCTCAGATCTTAGTCGCCATTTTAAAAAGACACCTTATGTGTGTATGCAGTTTTAAAAAATGGTTATGGGGGGAGCAGGATAGTGTTAATAAGAAAAGTACCCCATCAAGTACTTTAGTTAGGGTGGTAGCCATTTTTATAGAAATATACATGCATGGGTATGTGCTACAGCATTATAAAAAGTAGTGGCCGTGACTGGAAAGGGAATAGGATTTGTTTCTTGTAGCCTAAATTCAACTTTATTATCTCAGTTGAGATTAAACTGTGTCTATGGCAGCCTGCCCTGACCTGGATGGCCCAGGCTAGCCTGGTCTCGTCAGATCTTAGAAGCAAAGCAAAGTCAGCCTTGGTTAGTATTTGGATGGGAGACCACCAAGGAATACCAGGGTTGCTGTGCAGAGGAAGGCACTGGCAAACCACCTCTGTTCGTCTCTTGCCATGAAAACCCCAAAAGGGGTTTGCCATATGTCGGCTGCGACTTGAAGGCACTTTACACACACACATGGCAGCCTGCAGGTACCTTTGGAATTATGACACAGGGTGGTGAGTTACACCACACAATGGCTGCCATAGGAGGTGGTGGTGCTGCTGAAGCAACATGTTTTAAAATCTGCACAGCTCATCAGATCTCCAGTGGCCAACCAGGAGGAAGCTCTGCTGGACAAAAATTCCACCTGGGCCCACCCACTTTCTAAAAACACTTGGTGGGTACCAGAAAAGGTCTTGGTGGGTGCCATGGTGCCCATGGATTAGGGTTGCCAACTGCCAGGTAGTAGCAGGAGATCTCCTGCTAATTCAACTGATCTCCAGCCGATAGAGATCAGATCACTTGGAGAAAAATGGCCACTTTGGCAATTGAACTCTATGGCATTGAAGTCCCTCCCCTCCCCAAACCACGCCCTCCTCAGGCTCCGCCCCCAAAATCTTCCTCCGGTGGCGAAGAGGGACCTGGCAACCCTATCATGGATGCCACAATGGGGCCTCTGGTTCTACTGTACTCCTTGGTTACTATGGGATTAACCGTGGGTAGCAAGTGGTTATGAAACCACAAGAGCTGTATTTGAAGTGATGGGAAGAGAAGCGGGGCACATGTCATGGATCAACATGGCTCAAGATTGAATTAGCCACGTTTCTTAAAACCCAAGGCCATCTTTAGAGTATAAAATTATAAAGTATCAGTCGGCTGAGCCAAGAAGTAGAATGTGTTACACACTCTGCCCTGACCATATTACAGAGGAGAAGCATGTATTTTTTTTAAAAAAAAAATGTCCCTCTGAGAGTGACACAGCTGAAGCCTTTTGCTTTGAAGTAGACCAAAGAGCACCATCTTCTGCCACCTTGTTTCAAAGCAAATGTTATTCGCTGATTTTTGAAGTGCAGGCTGAATGGGCTCTATAATTACTGAGACAGACATGCAAGTTCAAGTACAGAAGATAACAAGAGGCAAAATACAAGATGCCCATTAGCAATAATTTCTTGGCTTCCTTTGGCTGGTGTGCAGCATATCATTCAAGCAAACAATATTTGCACAAGACAGAAAATTCAAAGAAATAGGTCTCTTCCACAAGTTCCACAGTTAATTTGCAAAAAAAAAAAATTAATAAAGCCCACCACCCTCCAACAATAACAGTATGAAATTCAATACTTTGCCATCAGTGATGAGCAAATTTCACAGAGCCTTCTTCCAGTGAATTGAATGCTTAATCCTATAGGTTCATAATCAGAGTCTGCAGAGATCAAAGCGCCTAAGTTGATGGATTCTTTTTAGAGTGACTCTATTATGTCCTGTGGAGGTGATAAGCTGAAGCTGTTGAGCTTTCATTGAAAGGCATTAAATGCAAACTATTTCTCTGGCCACTTATGAAATAGATGAAAGTTGGTTAAAATATTAGCTGAGCAGGCCAGGTTAAGATTATTAACATAGCTATTCTGTGCTGGGAACGGACATGTTATAGGCATTTGGGAGCCATGAGTTTCATATACGCAAGAGAAAAGATGTATCACCTCAAGCAGGTTGACTGTGAGGACCTCACCCCCTCTTCTAGCTGAGACCCCTTAGATAGTAGGGTCCCTCATGCTATTTTGGACTTAGTTGTTTTAATAGGCACCCCATTTTAGAGCCTAAGTGCCAGGGAACTGGAAACTTGGAGAGTCTGATAAAGGCACCTGGGTTCAGCCATGAATTGGAGAGTCCCAGGAATGAGCAAGGGTGTTGCTGGAATTAAAACTAATTAAATGCACACACCCTCCCAGCTCCGTGGCATATCTTTCTCAAGAACAAAAGACTTTTCAGCACTAAGGACGTTATCCAATGTCCACTCACACCCTGGAGGTGTCTGCCTAGCCCAAGGTCAGTGACTCAATCGAGGAAGGCACTTAAAAGATTAAGTTGCCCTCCACCTTATTATTGTTGTTGTTTTATTATTATTTTATTATTATCATCAACAACAACAACATGCTCCTGCTGAAGCAGGGCTCAGGTTGGTGAACAACATGAGAATAAAAACAACTGTATCATAGTTATAATACAAATAATAATAAAAACATAATTATGGACATGCCCAAAAGTTAGTCTATTTGGGGACAAGATCTTGCAAGAGATAGAATTAATCATGCAATACAAAGTCCCTCATGATGCTGGGTTGAGGTCCTCTCCCCTAGCGTCATCCTCTGTCCCCGACATTGGAGAAATGAGACCAGCCATTGAAGGG